>NC_133666.1:631488338-632088338 GCF_037893015.1 Macrotis lagotis | reverse complement strand
CTATGACATGTACAGTGTTACTCTTAGAGTTCCATTTCTGCTGAAAGCTAATAAATGATCCAATCTATTAAACTCTTTTCAGAGATGGTCAGGAATTGCTCCAATTATGCATCTATACCCCTTCTATTTCTAGTTATTACTAGTGATATCATCTCAGAGTATAATTAAGAGGCAAGGTCATGAATCTATAGAAAGCCAGCCTTATGACCTTGGGCAAGTCACTTATCTAAGCAAACCCCTAAAACTAAATTACAGAGAAGGCTCACCCATATAAATGGAGGAAATTTCTTCACACAAGGGGTTCCCTATACTGATGAAGTCGCAGATCCAGAATTATTCATATAATCAAAAAGTAAGAGGGTCCTCAGAGGTTGTCCAGCTCATCTTTTAACCTAAGCAGTTTACCTATGTGAACATTTCTAGGGATGAGAAAGACCCCCACTTCCCAAAAGCATCCCATTTCCACACATTAGCAAAGTCTCTCTTATTCTGAGACCAAATCTGCCTCATTTTCACTTCCACCCTGAAGCTCTAACTTTGTCCCTGGGACCAAGTAGCAAAAAAGGAGGTGGGAGTGGAAAGAGAAGGGAATTAGCATTGTTTTAATGGCTACAATGAGCCAGGCACAGGGCTAAATGAGTTAAAAACATATCTTCAAGATAGATGCTGCAAACTAAGTTAAATGACTTGCCTAGGGTCACAAATCTAGTGACAAAGTCCATATTTGAACTTCACTGAATCTGAATCCACTCTTCCCACTGTTTCGCCTAGCTACCTAGAACAGAAAAAAAATCTAATCTCTTTCACATGATAGCCCTTTGAAGATTTGAAAATAGTAGCAATATCCATATCCATATTTTTTCAAATGTTCTTTATATGACAGTTTGAAGTCCCTTACCCATCCTGGCTGCCTGCCCTCTAGACCCAACTATTTCAACTTATCAGTATACAATTTTAATATGTATGCTTTTAACATGTCTATTTTTCATGGGTTGCCAAAATTAAAAGAATTACATATGCATAAAACATTGTTCAGCTGTAAAACTGATTTGAACCTAAATTTCTTTTCCCATCAAACTCCAGTACATCTTCAGAAAGTATGCAATCTTAATCAAGTGTATGTTTACTAATAATTTTAATATGATCCTATGATCAAGGACCAAGTAGATACACACAAACACATGCATGTATGCACACACACAATCAACTCTCTGCATGCCACAGTGAATTTTAAGCAAATACATATGGGGATCTATGCTGCAGAATGGAACAAAGAGGATTCATTAATTAGCTATCTCCCAGCCAAGCAATGGCCTGCCAGGAAGGTGGGCAGGATCCTGGCAAAAGAGAACATTAATTAAACAAATGGCCATCAGCAAGAAGTACCTTCAGGAGACATGGCCTTAGAAGAGGTTGCCTGACTCTGATACAGGGTTCAGCTTCTGCAGGGTGACAGGGGAGCTGGGGTAGGGAGGATGGGAGAAGAAAAAAAGATCAAAGATGCTGGGGATGGGAGGAATACTACCAGAGGACCAAGTATTATGGGGGAAGGAGCCCTGGCTTAGTTGGAAGATAGGAAATCAGATATACAATTGACCTAGACCTAGGGAGATATCTCTGTCCTTTGGAAGGATGGAAATAACTTGAGAAGATTCTTTATAGGAAGTTAGGAGTGAGAGATCTGGAAAGAAGAGAAGGTCCCACATGAGCCTCAATCATCCCTAATCTCCAGCCTTTCTCCTCCACTCCTTTAATCCATTATCTCCAACCTCTTATTTGTCTGGATTTTTGACCTCAGTGCACCTCAATTTCTAGTTATAGACAGCAATGGGGCATCATAGAATATGGGTACTGGACCTGAAACCAGAGAATTTTGTTATGAGTCTCAGCTAAGTAACTTGTCTCTCTAAGCTTCCGTCTCCTCTCCTGTAAGATGGGGCTAACATTGATTTCTTTCTTTCCTAAAGATATTGTGGGAAGGGGGAAAGTATTTTGCAACTACAAAGCACTTGTCAAAATGGAAGTAATATCTCTGTGAACTGCTATTCTAATTATTATAACTCTGATTCTCATTCCAATATAACTCCTGGACCATTAATGACCTGCTAGGCCTCTGGACTCTTGCTCTGCTCTTTAGCCCCAGGGTTCTCAGATCTCTCCCTGTCTGGGTAGGTACTAATCTGTGTAACCTTGAGCAAATCCCTTCCCACAGCTGGGTCTCAGTCTTTTCATCTACATAATGAGAGAGGATTGGACTAACTGGTTCCTCAGACCCCTTTCATCTATAAATCTGATGAGCTTAGTTTCCCCTGAAACTATTTTTGTGCTCCTTAACTTCTGCCTACTTTCTGATTTTTGATCCTCTGACCCTGCTTCATTGTGGAAGGTCTAAGGCAGCCGTCATGTAATATAAAGGGGACTGAGCATAGAGTTAGAAGTCGTGACTTTGAGGGCCAATTCTGCCTTGACATTCCATTGCCACTAGCTCTGAGGCTGGAAGGACAGAAAATTCAAAAACTTCTGTTCTCTGGACTTCGGTGGATGAATGGAAGTCTCCCACTATTGTCTTTCTGTCTTGGATAATTCAGACTCTGAAGTCTGAAGCCAAAGTCCAAAGATATCCAAAGGGTTGGAATGAGAGCCAGGACAGATAAAGGCATAATAGGTAAAAGGGTACCGAACTTGGAGAGGAAAGGTCCAAGGTTGGAATATTGACTCTTTTCCCAGCTGTGTGACCTTGAACTGTCTTTAAGTATTTGAAAGTGTTTCCTGTGGAAGAGACTTTAGATTTGTCCCCAAAGAGCAGAATTGGAACACATGGGAGAGGAGGGGGCCCAGATGCTGCAGAGAGGCAAGTTCATCCTGGATACAGTGGGGAAAATTCCTCACAATGAGAGCTGTCCAACATTGGAAGGGGCACCTTCTCACTATAGGTCTTCAAGCAAAAACTGGATCTGAGATTAAGAGTTGGAAGGGACCTTAATGCTTCTTGGCCAATCAGCTCATTTTATAGATAAGGAAAATGAAGCCTAGAGAAACAAACAAACAAAAAAAAACCTTGCTCAAGGTCACTTGGGTGGTAAGTCCCATCTGCAGTTTGGACCTAGGGCCTCTGACTAAAGTCAGCTCTCTTTTTGTTCCTCTGCTTTCAACACATTGCTGGTGTGCCCACTGGTTGGGTGATGTAGTAAAGGGCTGCTTGCTCAGGTATAGGTTGGACCAGATATCGATGAGTTCTCCTAAAACTCTGGGCTACTATAGAAAGTGCCACTCTGAGCCCTAGTTCCCTCCACTCTAAAATGAGGGCTTAGAAGTGATTTCTATGAGTCTTCTTGGTTCTGGCATTCCTGCCATGGGCCTTGGTTTCTCTATCTGTACAATTAAAGGAGTCATCCGAAGATGCAGCTGCAGGGTGGTGGAAAGAGGATGTCCCTGCCCTGACTTGGAATCCCAGCTCGGCTATTTTTTCCCCGTATGACCTTGAGCAGAGGGAACATGATGCTGCCTCAGTTTCCCCATCTGTAAAGGGGGGCTAGATTGGTTGGGGTCTCTGGATTCTTTCAGCTTTTTATCCTGTGAGTCTCTGCCATGGAGGGGGCAGTTGGGAAGGAGAGGGCCTGTGCTGGGGAGATGATGTAAGGCCTGCAGTGCTCAGCTTTTCTCTCTCTAATGCGCAGGGGGGGCGGTGGAGGGGAAGGTTCCTGAGCTGGCTTCCTCCAAGGAGGAGCAGCTCTGCTGGAAGCAGCTGATTAAATGGGCCGAGGTACCCGGCGCCTGACCCCGCAGGAGCACCCGGCCAATAGAGATAAAAGGCTTTTTAGAGGATTGATTCCGTATTGTTTTTGAATGCTTTCCCGGCACCTCGGGAATGCCAGGTCACTCATCAATGCCAGGGCTGGGGAGGGGAGCCAAGGAATAAGAGGCAAGGGCTGATGGGGGAAGGGTTTCCAGTCCAAACCATGCCCACCCTGAGCCCCTCCCCACTCTACTTTCTATTAGCTCAACTGATTTGACAAGGGTCTGGGATTATAGCCCAGGAAAGCCTGGCCTCCACAGTTTGTGGCTAGAGTGGCATTTGATGGTAGAAAGAGCACGGGAATCCTGTCCTTGCTAGGTGACCTTGGGTGAGTCACTGATCATCTTTGAGCCTCAGTTTCTTCAGCTGTCAATGGAATATATAATCTTTTCCTATCTCCTTTATGGTGGGTCAATGGGATGGGAACATGTTGGGAAGAAATTGCCTTGTAAGCTTTGCAGTAAGATAAAATGAAGCCATTATCAAGGCAGAGAAAATGTAAGGTGTGGGACATTTTACATTTAACATGGCTCCTTTGAGGCCATCATTTCTCCCTGATTGACCCAAGGGAGTTACCAGAAGAACAGAGCACTGTGGGGGCATAATCCCGGAGCCAAGGAGTAGAAGTGTTAATAGTAACTTCCATTTCTCTATCATTTTAAAGGCTGCCAAAAGCTTTCTTCAGAACCACCCCAAGAGGGAGGTGATACAATTATCATCACTAATGTTTATATCTATTACGATATTATTCACTTTATTATTGTTATTTAGACCACTCCTTTCATTCATTCAGTCAATCAGTCAACATGATGTATTAGGCACCTACTATGTATGAGATGTTGTCCCTTGGAACTAGAATACAAAGACAAAAAATAAATTAATTAAAAATATTCCTGTCCTCCCGGAGCTCTCATTCTACAGGGGAAGCTTACACTACATTAAGGAACCTTCTTAGTTCAATGGAAAGAGCACCAATTTACTTCTGACTCTAGTCATGTGACATTTAGTCCCTTAACCTCCCTGGGCCTCAGTTTCCTCTTCTGTAAAATCAGGGACTTGGATAAGATAGCTGCTGAAGAGCTATGATCTAGTTTTGTAACTGAGAAGGAGGATGAGACAATCTGTCTGGGCCCAGTAGATTCGGGTTCAATGTCAGAAAAAAGTTCCTAACGAAAAGAATTACAGGTGAAAGGGGAATAGATTGCTTGGGAAGATCTCTTTCTCCAGTCCTGGAGGTCATAGGATGGACTCTTTGCCAGGACTTCTGTCTCTAAGCATCTATGAAGAATTGGTAAATAGAGAGCTGGGTTTGGAGTCAGAAAATCTGTCCCAGACATAAACTAGCTGGGTGACTATGAGAAAGTCACTTATCATCTCTGCACCTCAGTTTCCTTATCTGTAAAACAGAATAATAATATTGCTCACCTCCCAGGGTTATTGTGAGAATCAAATGAGGGTTTTTTGGCAAGGCAATGGTGTTAAGTGACTTGCTCAAGGTCATACAAATCTGGTCTGAGGCTATATTTGAACTTTGGTTCTCTTGACTCCAGGGTCAGTGCTCTATCCACTTCGTCACCTAGCTGCCCCTCAAATGAGTTTTAAATATATGTAAAGTGCTTTGCAAACCTCAAAGTCCCGTAAATGCTAGCTTATTATTGCTATTGTTGTTGCTATTGCTCCCAGATTTCCTCTGAGTTTTCTTCCAGCTCTAAGATTCCATGATTCTCTGACTGTCAAATATCACTCCAGGGGATGCTTCTGCCTGGCTCAAGGCTTTTTACTTTTGATTCTCTTCTCCATCTGCTCCCCTTTCCACCCATGTTGCCCCACTATCCTTGGGCCCCATCTAAGACAGAGACCACCAGACCAAACAAGGCTCTCCCAAGGTCCAGGCTAGAATCAATGTCTAGACCATTTTAGTACTATAGACACTGAACACCTGCTCCAATTAAGAGCTGTTGGCTTCTCAGGGTGACTGGAATGCCTGCTGTGATACCCCTGCTGCTTTTTCTAAGGAATGGCCTCGTTCCACTTCTCTGCCCATTCGGGGCCTGACGCCCCCATGGCCTCCCCCAGGAGTCATAGACCTGACCTCAGATGCCAAATTGTGTGGATGGCTGTATTCCACCTAGAGAGGAGTTCATCACAGATGAGGAAAAAAGCCCTTATAGAGAGTAGTTATCAGTTAGAAGGAACCTGTAAGGTCAGCTAACCTGACCCACTTATTCTGTAAATGTAAAGAAACTAAGGCCCTGAATGACTTAAATCAGACCACTTGCTCCAGAAACTATAACTAAAAAGTTACAGAGCTGGGATTTGAACAAAGTTCCTCAAAAATCTGCCACAGTAGCGCATATCATACTATGGTTACCTTTATTGTGTCTCCATATCTTCTTCCTATCCCCTTTCTGAAAATTCCCCCAAACTTTCATACTATCTTCAGGAATCACCCTTATTTGAAGCTTGTATAGCCAGGATATTTGCTGTCAATTTGAGAGAAACTGACTTCCCTTCCTTCAGTCACACTTTATCATAAAACCAGTGGATTTACCTGTGAGGATATTATTGGAAGAGCAATGGAGAGATCCTGAAGCTGACTATTTCCAAGGGACTATGGTTGACCTTGTGTTCCACCCCCTGCCCTTCCCTTCCCCTGCCATGACCTCAATATTATCAGACTGAGGTTTTCAAAGCCTCTCTGATTACATCCTTCCTTGGTTGTCCCTGCTCTCGGGCTCCCACTTTTGTGGAGCTCATGTTCATCCTTATCCTTTCCCTTGTGAGAGTTAAAAAATGCTGTAGTGAAAGCCTATCACTTTAATTATTACTGGTCTATCAGATTCTTTTGTTGAAAGCTTTCCCTAAGTCCTCTAACTGCAGAAAGAGACTGGGTGGGACACACACTGCCTGTTAAATTGATGCCTTCTCTGTCTTTCCATCTAGGCCATTACTCTTGCCCAGGTTGCTATATTCTTCTGCTCCAACATACTTGGAATTTGATCTTTCTGATTGAGATACTCCTAGGGTCCCCCTCAGTTTATAAGAGGAAGTCTAGACTTTTCACCTATGATTTTGGGCCTTAATCTCTGTCTCTTTATGTCTCTGTCTCTCTGTCTCTTTGTCTGCCTGCTCTCTCTCTCTCTCTCTCTCTCTCTCTCTCTCTCTCTCTCTGTCAACTTCATATTCCTCAGAGAGGTGGTAGGGACTGGAAAGTCCTGCCTTAAGACAATTCAATATTAGATAGTAATTATGCAATAATCATTAAATAGTAATAATGCAATAACTCAAATGAATAGAGGAAGCCTGGTCTAATGGCAAAAAAGTTGGATTTAGAGGCAATTAAGTGGTTCAGTAGCTGGAGCACTGGCCCAGAGTTAGCAAGATCTGAGTTCAAAATTGAACTAGTGGGAACAGCACAGTGAATAGAGCACCCACCCTGGAGTCAGGAAGATTGGAGTTCAAATCTGTCCCTAAACATTTAATAATTACCTAGCTGTGTGACCTTGGGCATGTCACTTAACCCCATTGCCTTGTAAAAAAAATAAAACCAAAAAAAACTGAATTAGGTGTTTCATTTGCCAAGCACAATGCTAAACTCTAAATGGGATTTGGGGAAGAGGCAAGAGAAGCTCAAAGGTATGCAGCAAGGTGGGAAATTTCCTAAGACACATCCCCACAGAATGATCCTGGGCAAGTTACTTGAACTCTGCTTGCTTCAATTTCCCCATTTGTAAAATAGGAATAATAATATCACCTACCTCCTAGGATTGTCATGAGATAAAATGAGAAAATATTTGTAAAATTCCTTGCAAACCTAACCTAACAAGTGCTGCATAGATGCTTGCTATGTGAAATATTAGAGTCAAAGAATCTTAGTTTGAATCCTGGTTCTACTCTTTAGGTTAGTTAAATGGAGTGGAGGATGGAGCATCCAGTTTGGAGTCAGGAACACTCATTTTTATGAGTTCAAATCTGACCTCAGATATTTGCTATCTGTGTAACCCTGGGCAAGTCACTTAACCCTCTTTGCCTCAGTTTCCTCATCTGTAAAATGAGCTTGAGAAAGAAAACAGTAAACCACTCCAGCATTTTTGCCAAGAAAATTTCAAATAGAGACATGACTAGAACAATAAATCTGCTTTTTACTACCTGCATGACACATGGTTAAGTCAAATTATAATTGTTATTTATAGAGAACGTTAAGGTTTATGTGTCTCTTTCTGGGTCTAGGCTTCCTTCTTTGAGAAAGTATGGGTTAGGACTAAATGATCTCTAAGGTTAATTCCAGCCAGAAATCACCTAGCATTTGACAGTTTGCAAGGTTTTTCTCATATCTATCCTATTGACCTTTTGATAAATGAGGAAACTGAAGCCAAGAGAGTAGAAGTGACTAGTCCAAGGTCCCACAGGCAGTCATTGGCAGCTTTCCTGTGTCCTGAAGTAAATTCTTTCCTACATACTAAATGAACCGCCCATCTTTTCCCATCCCTTTTGTACTTTTTGTTGGTGGAGGGATATAGGGGTGAGGTTGCATCCCCTTGGGTCCCCTTTTCCTGTTTCATAAAAGATCAAACACTTGAAAAACCTCTAAGAGCAGGAATTTTTAACTTTGTGTTACTAGAATTTGACCATCAGTCTTGTGAAACCTAGGGGCCCCCCTCTCAAAATATTGTGTTTAGATCATAAAAAAATATATCATATTACAAAGGAAATTGATTATACTGAAATATGTTTATCAAAACAACCTTTTTTAGAAACCAAGGTCATGGAGTCTAGGTTAGGACCTCTGGCCTTAGATATCAAATGGTCAACCTCTTTGTTTTACAGGTGAAGAAACCTGAGCCCCAGAGAAGTGAAGGGATTCGCTCAAGGTCATACAACTCTCAGAGCTGATCAGTTTTCTTTGATGTTCCAAAGATTTTGGTGGGCATGGCTATTTTTAAAGTGTCTCCTGCCTCTTTCCATCCTGATTCCCCTTCCCCAGCCCTTTCTCCTATTAGATCAGGGAGAGGTGGAAATTTCCAGAAAATTCAGTCCACTCTCAGACTTGAAGAAGGACCCTGGAGAAGGCCTCTTGATCTGCTTCCAAATGGCCTGGGGTTGGTCATAAAGGATGTGGCCTAAAGAAAGAGCCTTCCTCCCCTTAATGAAGCTGCTCCCAAAGCCCCTATGCAGTCAGAACTACTGCTGCCTCCAGTCCCCACTTCCTTAATAACCTCGGCTGGAGAGGCTCTTTCAGTCCTCTGTCAGGCCCTGGCCGGCCCTGGATCCCTTCACCCACTAAATACCGCAAATAGAGATGGACAGGAATTAATGGTACCCATCAAAAGCTGCCTAATTTGTTGTGATGAGGGCAAATTTTGCTTCTGCAGCAGAATTTCTGTGTATTAGGGACAGCCCCTTGGAGATCTGGATTGCCTTGAAACGTTGCCAACCCATGGAAATTTCTCTCAGCCTGGCCTTCCACAATGGCAGGAGAAGAGATAAAGCAATACAATAAGGATTGCAGAGCATTAGAGATGAAAGGTCCCAAAGATATCATCTTGTTCACTCCATCCCCTCATTTTGTGGTAACTGAGGCCCCGAGAGGGCAAATGACTTGCCCAAAGTCACACAGCAAACCCAACCAAGACTATCTAAGGTCTCCCAGCTTCCAATCTGGTGCTCTTTCTGCTATGCACACTAAACAGGCCTTCAATTCAATTCAACATATTTTTTAAAGTACTTGCTATGGGCAAGACACTGGTCTTGGCACCGGAAGAGAGACTGTGATGAAAAGAACCATGGTACCTGTCCTTAGGGAGTTTGGATTCTAGAGAGGGAAATGCAGCATCCATGCCAAGTATGACAGATCAAAGAACTGTAGGATATTAGGATTAAAAAGAACCTTGGAGATTCAATTCTACAAATGCATATGAGGCTCCAAGCACTGTGTAGGTTTTGGGAGCCCCCAAATTAAAAAAAACAAACAAAAGCAGCCTCTGTCCTCAAGGCAGATCATAGATTTTTTTAAAGATATTTAGTCTCTTTATTTAACTTATATGCAAAATACATCATAGAAATTGCCAGACTGAACAAATCAGAATCCCAAACTATTGCAAACATCAGATCATAGATTTTGAGTTGAAAGAAGCCTTAGAGGTCATTGAGTTCCACACTCTTCATTTTATAGGAAAGAAAACTGAGGGAAGAAAAGTGAAGAGATTTGCCTGGGGTCAGACTGCAAATTAAATGCATAGCCCCTTTGACACCCTACCACCCTCCCCAATTCTGTGCTTTTTCCACTCTTTTTTCCACAAGAAGAAAATTATTGTAGGAGAGAGAAACACTTTGAGTGGGTATGGTTTCATGGAGGAAGGTATACCTGAACTGGGATTTGACCAGAAGGTCTCAGTTCAAGTACCAACTTCTAAATGATGTTTCTTCTGATACTAGCACTTCCGTGCTTCTGAAATTACCTTCTATTTACTTTATAGATGTTTTATATAACTTATATGTATGCTATTTCCCCTGAGAGTATCTAGGCATATAGAGGGCAAGGACTGTTTGATTTTTATCCCCATGTACTTAGAGCCTGGGGCATCAGGATAGCCCTCTTGAAGGAAATTATTTTTGAACTGACCTTGAAGGAATCAGGAGATTCTAGGAAGTATGAGAAGGTAGTACATTCCAGGCCCGGGGGATAACCAGTGATAAGGCATGAATGCAGGAGATGGAAGGCTGTGTAACATATAGTAGCAAATAGGCTATTTGGGCTGCAGTGAAGAGTGTTTATTTTTAGTTGTTTTAGTTGTTGCTTTAGTTTGGGGTTTTTTTCTTTTTTGTTTCTTCAGTCTTGTCAAACTCTCCATGACTCTATTTAGGATATTCTAGGAAAAGATATTGAAGTTTGCCATTTTCTTCTTCAGTTCTTCTTACAGATGAGGAAACTGAGGCAAACTGGATGAGGTGACCCTGACTCGCTCAGGATCACAGAGCTATTAAATATCTGAAGTCAGATTTGAACTCAGGTAGAGTAGTCTTTCTGACTCCACTTTATCCACTGGGTCACCTAACTGAGGCAACCAAAATGTCATAAAACTGTATAGAGGTTAAAGAAAAGTATTAGAAAAGTCCCTATGATTTCTAGTAATTAGAAGATCACTGATAACTTTGGAGATGATAACTTCAGTTGAGTGGCAGTGGGTGGTAGATATTAAAGAGAAAAGATTTTGAGGAAGTAGAAGTCTTAAGTACACAGTAGTATTTTTCCCCCCCTCACTTAATGGTGGGGAGGGGGGAGGGAGCAAAGAAATGAAAAGTTGTATGGTCAGAGGAGAAGGACCAAGGGAAGACTTTTAAGATCATAGAAATGAGAGCATGTGTGGAGGCAGATGGAAAGGCACCAGTGGCAAAGGAAAGACTGGAGAAACAAGAGAGTGAGGGGGAGTCCAGAGGCCAGAGAAATACAATGGTAAGAGCACTGGAATCAGACTGGAGACCTAAGATGGACTCTTAGTTCAGACACTTACAAACTTGGAGACCCAGGTAAAGCTGTCTGGTCTTCTTGAGTCTTTTCTCATCTGTAAAATGGAAACAATGACAATAGCACAATCTATCTCTCTGGTTTCCTTCTGTTGTCCTGAAAAGCACCTCTATCAGTGTGAATTGTAAAAGACTCCAACAGCTCTGAATAGGGGAGAAAGCCCATCCTGGGTTGGTAAGAACTCTTTTCCTGTGGAAGGCTGGGTGCCCCTGAGCTGGGAAGGCTGTATCTGGATTGGCGGAGAGGAACTGCTAGGGAGGGGAGCAAAGGGAAAGAAAGAGGCCCATCTGGGGCTGGAAGGACTGTGTGAACCCTCCTCTCTCTCTCTCTCTGTCTCCACCTCCAACCCCCCAACATCCCCTCCCAGTCCTCCTCTGTTGCTGTGGGGCCAAGGCTAGAATTAGGTGGGATTAGAGCCTGAAACTATTGTTGGCTTGTTCCTTCTGGTAGGTCCCAAGGAGAATCCCAGAATTACAATTAGCTATCAGATAAACAGACTTAATGGAAAGGGGCTGCAGAGCTAATGGGCTCCACAAACATTCAGCTGGTGCTTGGGGAGACCTGAGCTTTGCGGGGCTCAAAGAAAGAGGATAGAGAACACAGGCACTTGGTGTTATTGGCAGCTGGGGTAGCCACACTAGGTCAGGCAGCTAGACATAGGGGCCTAGCAGAGAACTACAGAGGGTCAGAGCTGGGAGGAATCTTGGAACAGAGTTTGTCAACACAAGAGATATCATCTCATCTACCTCCCTCATTTTATAGATGGGCAAACTGAGGTCCAGATTGGAGAATGGACTTGGAGGTCACAAATGGTAGACTAGAACTGACTCCTAGCTGGAGATTCACCAGCCTATTCCTAAGTCACTCTGTAAGAGTTGTTTCTGTGTCTAAGGTCACTGTGTCTCCAGAAGGTCCGAGAGAATAAAATATATTCCTTAGTCATAGGAGCATATCAGAGGCCTAACAGAGCTGGCCTTGCACAGCACTGAGAATTACTCTATTGTGATTCAAGTGGTGAAGCCCCCCTCCTCATCAGTGCTGGGCTCTTTGAGGGAGGGGTAGGCAGGGCATGAGCTGACCCTTAGAGATAGCACTAAGCTACCTAGCTCAGAGCCAAGGGAAGGGCTTCTGTCACTAAGGAACTACATGACCTTGTCTTTCTTGCTAAGCCCCAGTTTTCTGCCTGCAAAATGAGGGAATTAGACCCCAGGATCTCAGAGGTGGAAAGGACTTCCGAATCACTATGCTACTTTTTAGACCGACATATTGTATTCTAAATTCTACACTTCCTTTGCCCAATGGAGTTCTTTGGCCTTTCTATCCTTAACATTCCAGGGTTCTAAAACCCTTCCAAGTACAGACATTCTATGTTAGCTGACATGATATATTCTAAGGTCAACATCACTTTGAGATTTTTGACTATTAAGATTCTCCCACCCTCTGTCCAGTTGAGACATCGTATATTCTAAGGGTTCTCTTGGCACTGACATTCTGTGACCTCATATTCTGACATTCTATTCTAAGATCCTCTAGTTTGGATACTATGTACCCTAACGTCCCCTCAACTTAGACATGTGTGTGTTCTAAAATCCCTCCAGCTCTGGCATTCTGTGTTCTAAAGTCCCCCTGATTCTGACAATCTGGGTTCTAAAGTTCCCATAGCTTAGACATTCTGGCTTCTAAGAGCCCCCTCAGCTCTGACATTTTTTTGTTCTAAACACCTCCTAGCTCTGACATTCTGGGTTCTAAGCTCCATCCTAACTTTGACAGTTTATGTTCTAAGATCAGCTCAGCTCTGATATTCTGTGTTCTAAGACTATTCCCCCTCCCAGTCCTGGTCATCTGTTCTAAGCTCCTTCCTAGTTCTGACATTTTACATTATAGGACAGAATACATGTGGAATAATTCATTGACATTCAGCAAAGGCTTTATGAGAGTGTGTGCTACAGTTGTGCTGAGTTGTGATTCAGGCACCAGCAGTAGCCCAAGTCCCTCACCCTCAAGGTGTTCTTTGACTTGGGGACAAAAGACATATGTCTGAGTAACCATGATAAACAAGGCAGTTCAGTGTGGTAGATGCCTCATCTTCTAAGACTTATAAGCTTATCAGTCTCGTGTTTAATAGCTGCTTAAACTCTTTATTGACATGGAATAAGGGGCAGTATGCGGAATTCAGCTCATTCAATGAAAGAGGAATGACTTTTGGAATGTGGCATCGCAGAATGTTGGATATGATGTCAGAGAGAGGGGTTCATATACTGGATCTTATCTATCCTTCCCCTCCAGACCTACTTTCCATGACTCATAAACCCCTAGAAAAACCATATTCTTAGTTATACACTGAGCTCACCATTAATAAGGAAATTTTTGACAGTTCTTCTTGGTGCCCCACCCCAACCCGAATAACCTGAAAGGGCCAGCCCTCTGGATTCCAGAGTCCTAGATTTTAAGAGGTGAAAGGGATTTCACTGACCAAGTAGTTCAACATATACATCCCCATAATTTAGCAAGTGGTTATCCAGGCCTCCCCCTAAAAGGAACCAATCCCACTTGGAGGAAGCTTTTCCTAATATCCAGTTTGGTTTGAGGACTTTTCCTTTCCCACCTTTGTACCTTCCTGCCATTAATTTTGCACATCAAATGGTATCTCCTTGAAAGATATCTGCTAGTTTATGACTAAGGAAGAGATGGAGAACATCACCAAAAACCAACTAGATGATTTTGATTACATTAAATTAAAAAGCTTTTGCACAGATAAAACCACTGTAACCAAGATCAAAAGAAATGTAGTAAATTGGGAAACAATCTTTACAACTAATGATTCTGACAAAAGATTCATTTCTAAAGTATACAGAGAACTGTGTCATATTTTTTTTAAAAAAAGCCATTCCCCAATTGACAAATGGTCAAAGGATATAGATAGATAGATAGATAGATAGATAGATAGATATGCAAAGGCAATTTACAGATGAGGAGATCAAAACAATCCATAGCCATATGAAAAATTGCTCTAAATCATTAATTATTAGAGAAATGCAAATTAGAGCTTCTCTGAGGTACCACCTCACACCTCTCAGACTAGCCAATATGACCAGAAAGGATAATGATCATTGTTGGAAGGGTTGTGGGAAATCTGGGACACTATTACATTGTTGGTGGAGCTGTGAACTCATCCAACCTTTCTGGAGAGAAATTTGGAACTACACCCAAAGGGCAACAAAAATAAGCATACCCTTTGATTCAGCAATACCACTACTGGGTCTATCTATACCTTGAAGAGATGAAGAAAAAGGGTAAGAACATCACTTGTACAAAAATATTTATAGCAGCCCTGTTTGTGGTGGCAAAGAATTGGAAATCAAGTAAATGTCCTTCAATTGGGGAATGGCTTAGCAAACTGTGGTATATGTATGTCATGGAACACTATTGGTCTATTAGAAATCAGGAGGGATGGGAATTCAGGGAAGCCTGGAGGGATTTGCATGAACTAATGCTGAGTGAGATGAACAGAACCAGAACATTGTCAACCCTAACAGCAACATGGGGGTGATGTTCAACCTTGATGGACTTTCTCATTCCATCAATGCAACAATTGGGGACAATTTGGGGCTCTCTGCAATGGAGAATACCATCTGTATCCAGAGAATGAGCCGTGGAGTTTGAACAAAGACCAAGGACTATTTCCTTTAATTTAGAAAAATTAATTTAGATATCTTATTGTCTGATGTTATCTCTTATATTTTTTGTTTCTTCTTTAAGGATATGATTTCTCTCTCATCACACTCAATTTTGCTCAATGTACAACATGGAAACAAAGTAAAGACTGACAGATTGCTTTCCTTGGGGGGGGGGGAAGTAAGATTGGGGAACAATTGTAAAACTCAAATAGAATCTTTTTTTTAAAAAAAAAAAAAAGAAAGATATTTTCTACCTTTGGAGGGAATTTATTGTGCAGGGTGTGGTGCAGTATGTAAGCATCAATGATGGAGAATCAGATGCCCTTGAGTTGAAACTTTTTTTCTGCTTACTACTTGGGTAGCCTTAACCAAGTCATTCCTTGGCACTAGGCCTGTTTCCTCATTTGAAAATGAAAGGGTTGAGTTAGAAGGCCACTTCTAGGTCTAGACTTTGATACTGTAAGGGCACCAGCCTCTCCTGCTTGGGTAGCTAGAGGGTCAACAAAAACCACTGGGGAAGATAAGGTCAAAGAAAACCTGTTCAGGCAGGGTTTCAACCAGATGTCCAGAGAACCTGCATGATTCCAAATGCATTTTATTGTCTCCAGCCTATAAAGTTTTGCATTTCCAAACAGGTACTGCAGCACCTGGACTTCTCTACCGAGGCAAGCCAAACTGTGCCAGTCACAAGTATATGGTGATATTCAGCCAACACAGCTGGCAGGCTGGGAGAAGAGTAAAATGGGGGCATGGGGAAAGAGGAAGGGAAGAGCCAAGTCTGGGGCACCAAGGCCTGAAGGGAGTACTTCTCAGTATACAGAGGACCTCTGAGGTTCCTCTTCAGGCTCTGAGTCTTCGGTCCTGTGCCTGGAACTATCTGTGTTGGAAGGCACTTGACGGACCAGGGTCAACACTTCTGTGGTCCAGTGGTCCAGCTGTGACCTGGCTGATTCATCCTCACTGAAGCTCTCTGGGTTGGAGTCCGAGCCTTCCTCAGCTCTGACCACAAGTTGCTTGCAGATGGGGCAGGTCCTACGAAGGGCCTGGGAGAACCAGGGATCGATGCATTTGCAGTGGTAGATGTGAGTACAAGGGAGGATCTTCAGTTGGTCCCCTTCCTCATAGTCATCCAGGCAGATGGCACAGACATCATTTTGGCAGGTGAAGGTGCGCGTGTGCATCTTCTTCCGGTTAGGGGTCTTGGTCACTGTGTTCCGTTCTCTCCACCGCCACCAGTACAGCCAGACCCTCCTGATGATGAGCAGTGTGGACATCAGCAAGGTCACCACACGGCCAAGCACCCAAAAAATAGACAGGACAGGGTGGCAGTCAAGCTCAGAGTAATGATGATGGTTGGGTAAGAGGATGACATGGGCACCCTTGTTGCCACATAGGATGACCCGGAGGTCCTTCGACGTCGCCTCACTGACAAACACTGATGGGATCTCAATCTGCTGCCGGATATCATCGTATACATGTACCATGTTGACAAGGTCATTGGAGTGGACATTGTGTACAATGACTGCCTGGAAGCCGGCCTGCTGGGCATGGAGGACCTTGAGGTCAAAGGTGCAATCGAAGCGACGGACCAGTGCAATGGAGCCAAGGGAGTGGTTAGATAGCATCGGACCCTCAATGGGCTGGCAGGCATTGGGTGGCCGAGCCTCAATCAGATACCCTCGAATACCATCCTCAGACAGGGGTGCCCCAAACAGGGCAGGTGCATCGCTGAAGTCCACAGTACTAGCACTGTCATTGACCACTGCCCGGACTAGGGCCTCGTCAACTGGCGGTTTCAGTAGCAGAAAAAGGAATGCCACAGGCCTCAGGAAGTAGAAGGCCATACCCCATGTCCCCACTGCCCCCATGGCTGGGGGTTGTGTTGTGGAGGCGTTCCACCCCAGTGGGGCTTGCCCTGGAGGGATGAATGGGGTCCCACTCTCCCCTTGCTGCCTCACGCTTAATGCTCCTGTGCGGAGTGTTAGGACTTGAATGGGGACCCAGGTTCTTGTCAGGGATGTCTAGACTTCTGGAGACATGCTTACATCCCTTGTTCACTGGCAGGAGGCTCAGTCAGCTAGATTTCAATGAGGCTGCAGTGTCTGGGGGGCCATAACAAGGACAGGGGCCATAGGAGTGGGAAGCCTCCCAGGATGATGGAGCAAAGACTGGAGGCAAGAGAGAGTAAGCAGCCTCACCAAAAGAGTCACTAACCTCTAGGGACTCAGGGCAGGGAGCATCTCATTTTCAGGATGCCCTCCTTTGTATCCGTTGGCAGCCTGCTCCTGCCAGGTAATTCTCAGTCTCTGCCCCTACCCCTTTGGGGCCCTGTCTAATGGGGGAGTTGAATGATTCTAGAATCCCTCTGGCCCCTCATTGTGACATCACTGAAGGAGCTCTCCCCCTCCCCCAGAACACACAAGCTATCTGGGTAGCCTGCCAGACTTCACACACATACACACACACCCCGCCTTCATCTCCCTGCCTCTCTCTCTGGCCCAGTTCCCATCTCCCCACTGCCACCCAGCCCCTCCTCTTTCCTTTCTTTTCCTAGGATGAGTCCCTGAGCAGCAGTAGCACCAGATACAAGGGGGAGGGAGGAGGGCCTGGACCCTATTTGAATGTCAAAGAGTCTAAGCCTGGTTTTGTTGGAGTTCTTCCCTAATGAGAGATTCAGGAAAGACCCCATTCTGGGACCTTCCAATGGCTTCCAACTTTTTTCCCAGACTCTGGGACCTTGGGGATAGACCTTGGCAGCCAGAATCAGCCTGCTGGGGTTGGAGGTGGGGATGGGAGGAGCAAGAATTACTGGCTGCTCCATATTCACTGGCATCTTCTGACATATTGAAAGGGAGGGTCTGCCAGTTACTGGGCTTTTCTCAGGACCAGGTACAAATAAAAGATGTTCTCCCAGGGACCAAGATTCAAATCCTGGCTACCACTTGGCACTTCCATTAACTGATTGACATCAAACAAAACTGTTATGTTCTAAAGGTCTCAAAACCAGAACTCAATAAGGCTCAGAACCGTTTGAGAACCTCATTTGGTTGGGACCTGATTTAGCTCAGATGCTATCTCTCTTCCCCATAATACTTTTTTTTCCTGCTATTAGTTTTCTCTCTCTCACTCCCTTTTTCTCCCCTTCTTTTCTCTCAAACTCTTTTGTGGCTTTTTTTGTCATTTGTGCCCCTTAAGGAAATGAAAGTTCCATGAGATCCAGGATTAGTTTTCATCCTAGGAATCCCTTTCAGCCTTTGCATCCCTGGCACACAATTTGTACTTGGTAGGCATTTAATAAATTCTAGATGTCTAGAAAATAATAGACTAGACTAAAAAATAGAAGAGAATACATTAGATTAAAACAGAATAGATTAGAATAGACTAGAACAAATTAGAACAAAATAGATCAGTATAGACTAGACAGAATAGAACAGATTAGGATAGTCTAGAGCCTCCTGACACAGGAAAGAACCCACTCTACATACTGGGATACAACCTGAGGTACCTCTCCCTACCTCTGAATCTTCATCCCCTGGTATTCCTATTCTTCAACCAAATTGGACAAACCAGGCCATGGGGAAGACAGGAACCTGCCAACAAGGGAAACTGGAAGACACCCAATGTTGTGAACTTGGGTTTGAAATCCTGATATCTAGGTTCAGTTCCTGGCCTTATCATTTACTTTCAATGTGACCCTGGCCAAATCCTTTTTGGGGGGGTGGAGAAAGATGAATACTTTGATTTCTAAAGTTGCTCCTAATTCTGTGATTCTCTGGGTCTCCCACAAGGAGGTAAGGCTGGTTGACATACCCAGCTTCAAAGATAGGAACAGAGGTCCTGGAACATAGTGGATAGTTAGAGGTGTCAGAGACAGCTTCCCTTTTCCATACCCTCCTTCCTAATGGGAGTGGTTGGGACCAGATTCCAGAAGAAGGTGCCTAGTGCCTCTCTGGAAGTCAGTAGCTTCCAGTGACACTATGGAAGAGGTCCAAACCCAAAAGGCTGTGACCTCCAGATCTGCTCCCTTAACCCTTCCTGTCAGGAGGATAGCTCTTTTTCTTCCCAAATCATCTGCCTTGCATCTTAGGCAAAGAAGGGGTAGTTCACATTTATCCATCACTTTGAAATTTGTATTACAAAGCACTTTGCATTTATTATTTCATTTTGGCCTTTCAGCAATCCTATGAGATGGTATTAACCCAGCTTAATAAAGACATTCCAGAAGTTAAGAGATGAGATATCGATTAAGTGTAGGTGGTTGGATTCAAACCTGTATCTTCAGACTTCAAGTCCAGTGCCCACTCTATGATAACATACTGCCTAGGATTGAAAGCCCAAAGTTGCCCTTAAGGGTCATCTAGTCTAAGACTGCCAGTACAGATGAGGAAACTGAGTCTATGAGAGCTTCAGTAGCTTATTCAGGACTTCTGTTCTGCCATGCTTCCACAGTTCAGTTATTGTTTAACCCTGGGAAATCCTGCTCCTAGAGTCCCTTCCTCTGATTGGTTGTTTCCTCCTGGACCCTCTATTTAAAGGAAGGGTTATAAGGAATGTGATGATCATTCCTTCATTCTTCTCTGGAGTGTATTGACTCTAGACATCTTTCTCCCCCTCGCCTCCATATAGATGCCCTCCCCAATATTTCTGTTTTTCAGCTTCCTTTTATGTGTTGGCTTCCTCCAATAGAACATAAAGGAGGAATTGTCTGTAATTGGGGGAAGGGACTATCTTTGCATCTCCACATGGTTCCTGATTCACAATTAGCATTTAATAAATGCTTAATGATTAAGTTGCCTCTTCTCAGTTTTCTCATTTCTAAAAATGGGAATACTCCTTATATTCCCTGCCTATAAGTGCTTTAGATTACATGTAACTCCTGTTAGATTGTGATCTCCTTGAGGGCAGAGTCTGTCTTTTTTTTTTGGTATCCCCCAGCACGGACACATAGTAGGAACTTAATAAGAACTTATTAACTAACTTCTCTTATGAGGGAGGCATACAGATGATAAATCAAAAACTGGCAGTGAAAGATGACCTTGGTGGGGAGGGGAGCAGGAATTCCTTGACAGTTTGATGGAACATGAAGCATGGTCTGGGGTCAGTGAGTTGGGGGTGGAGGTGATCAAAGCAGAGAATAAATTTGCATGAACTCTAGAACTGAGGGGATTGACTTTGCCAGGAACTAGGGCCTGGGGTCTGAAATCTGGTGAAAGGGTGACACTTGTGTCAGGGCTCAAGTGGAACCCAAGTTTCTTCTGACTTTGAAATGGGACTAATGGTGCACAATCCTTTCCTGGGGGTATTGGGAAAGCAGCGCTCTGGAAACCTTAAAGTACTAGAGAAACCAGTCAACAAACATTTATTAAACATGTGCTATGCTACTATTTTAAGGATACAAAGGCAAAAAAATGGGAGGTGGGTGGAGTGGGTGCCATTCTTAAAGGCAAAGTCTGTGTAATTTTTTTCTTTTCAAGCCTCTAGCATGAGGCACAGGTTCTACATAGAGTCAATTCTCAATAAATACCTTGGATAGTCATCAAAGTCCATTACATTTACCTGCTATCCTCCACATGGCTGCCAAAGTGATATTCATTTATTATTTCTTTTAAAGACTAGATCTCTCTATCCAATCCTGATTGGAAGCAAGTGCTATTCAGGTTGTCATGGGAGCCTTGACCTGCTCCTGTTTCCATAAAAGGAAGCTGTTTTTGCTTGTCTGTTCTTAGATAACCTAGTGCTTGTAGGCTCACCACTTTAATACCCAACTGAATTAGCCCATTGCTATATAGAACCCAGGCTTGAAACATCCACCAACGGTGAGCCTGCTCCATAGAAAGGGTTGCATGTTGCATTTTCAAACCCAGAGTGGATACCATTCTAAATCACAAAACTGATCAAGTCACTTCTCTTCAATAAACTACAGTATCTCCCTATGACCCCCGAGACAAGATACAAACTCCTTGTTGGATATTTAACATCCTCTACAATCTGGCTATAATCTTTCTAGCTTATTGAACAGAGAAAACATGACTGCTAAGCTTGGGGGTACAAGTACAAAAAAGCAAGACTGTCAGTGCCTGCCATTAGGAACTTACTTTTTAAAAGGAAAGAGAGCCCACATTGGGAAATAATGTCCAGGGAAGGATAGAACATCAGTTTAAAAAAGGGAAGGGGTAATGGATTACAGCTAAGGTGACAGGAAAATGACTGGTTACATAGGGTAAATTGTCAACAATGAGGGGCAGAGTGGAAAGTGCTGTTACCCATTGCCATTAACCCTTTTCACAGTCTATGATCTAGTCAACTTGACCTTCTTGCTATTTCTCCAGCAAAACATTCCATCTCAAATCACCAAACACTGGCACAGACTGTCCACCATAGTATATGCTCTCCTCACTTTCCTGTTTCAGAAGCCCTAACTTCCTTCAAATCTTAACTCAGAAGCTAAAGCCTATATGAGGTCCTTTCTTTTAGCCGCTGGTGACTCTCCCTTGAGATTATTTTTGGGGCAGGGGGTTGTTTTGTTTTTGCAAGAAAATGGGATTAAGTGACTTGCCCAAGTTCACGAAGCTAGGTAATTATTAAGTATCTGAGGTCACATTTGAACTCAGGTACTCCTGACTCCAGGACCAGTGCTCCATCCACAGCTGGCCCTGAAATTATCTTTTTATATTTGAATTTATATTTACTTCTATCTGTATACAATCAAATGTCAGCTCCCTGATGGTTGAATTTGTTTTTTTTTCTTTTTGTCTCTGTATCCAAAAGTACTTTATACTTTGTTCAGAGCAGTTAGGTGGTGCAGTGGATAAAGTGCTGGGCATGGAGTCAGGAAGACTAATCTTCCTGAACACAAATCCAGCCTCAGACACTAGCTATGTGATCCTGGGTGAGTCACTTAATCCTGCTTGTCTCAGTTTCCTCAACTGTAAAATGAGCTGGAAAAGAAAGTAATAAACCACTACAGTATCTTTGCCAAAGAAAACTCCAAATGAGATCATAAAGAGTCAGGCACGACTAAAATGACTGAACAACAGGGTCTGAAACATAGGAGAAACTTAAAGATTTGTTAAATGGATGACTGAATTCTATTCAAGCTAATCTGCAGACTTTGGACACAATATCCCTTTGCTGCATCTGTAACTTTTGAGGGGTCCATACCTATGATGTTATTAGTTTGGAGAGCTTCTACTATAGAAACTGCCTCCATCAAAGTGAATCAACATTTCTTCTGGAACTTCTGCCTCAGAAAGTTTCCTGGCTTTGTCACTTAAATATTCAATGACCCAGGCAATTCTTAAGCATTACATAGTTTGAATGTGTCAGAGGCAAGATTTGAACCCAGGCCATCCTGACTTTAGAGTGGGGTCTATAATCGCTTCACCATGCTCCAGGTCAATTACAATAAGAATTTAAAATTACGTAAAATAACAATAAGAAATTTTAAAAAATTATCCCATTTTGCATTCTTTTGAAGAATCATGTTAATTTGGGAGCTGTTTGGTTTATCAGTTTCACGGGATCTTGACTGACTGATAAATTAATTAAATCTTAGTAGCTCCACTTGCTGAAATATTGTACATGGTCATTACTTGCCTTCTTTGGTCAGTGGGCTAGAGGGACCCCACCATTGCCTGTCCTTTGGGCTCTTTGGCCATTTTGGTTTTCCTAAGAGATCACCCAGTACCCAAAAGGGAATCCTGAGGACCTATTGGCATGCCTTTGGTGCAGTCAAAGTAGATAGGGACCTTTTTCAGCACCTAGGGCAACATCCAAAGGAAAGAGTTTTCCTTAAGGAAGAGGTGCTGCTATTTGTCCATTGGAAAAGCTTCTAGGGAGGAAGTGCCTCATTTCTCAAGGTAGGAAACAAAACTTCGAAATCAAGAAGTCCTGCTGACTGACTGCTTTGGAGTCCTGGTCTACCTAATGACTACAAATCCCTTCTCCAACCAGTTTCCTCCTCTGTAAAATTTTACATATGAACATCTATATCTGGGATTCTTAGGCAAATTTCATAGACACCCACGAGTTCTGGGAGTAGACTCCGATGGGGGGAGTCCATGAATTTGTATGGGGAGGGTAATCACATCTTTATTTCAAAATAATTGGTTTCTTTTGTAGTCAAATTGTTTTATCTCATCCCTTAAAAACTATTTTTTAAAAGAGCTAGGCTTCACCAGACTGCCAAAGGAGTCCATAATATAAAAGAGGGTAGATATTACTACTCTAGGTCTCTAGAGTCCTTTCCAGTTCTGACATTCTGTGTTCTAAAGAATTTCCTAGCTTTGATATTTCTGTGTTCCAAGAATCTTCCCTATAAGTCTCAGTCAAAATTCCATTTACTAAAGGAAGATGTCCCCAATTTTCCTCCGTGCTAGAGTCTTCCCTCTGAGTTCAGCTTGTATATATGTTGCTTTCAGTGTGGTCTCCCCCTATTAGACTGTGAGCTCCTTGAAAGCAGAGGTTATTTTGTTCCAGCCTCTGTATCCTCAGCATTGTGCACATGGCGGGCATTTAATACATGCGCTTCACTGAATCCAACGTCCCTTCCAACCCCAAACCTTATGATTCATTCCACGAATAATCAGATCCATTCTTAGAACCCATATCTTCCTGTTCTTTCCCATATGTAGTCATAAATGATACCTCCATAACCCACCCTCCACAAATACTAGACTTACAGGAAAATGAATGCCTTTAAAATGGTTCTTAAAGAGGCAGTATAACACAAAAGAAAAAAGCTTTAGAATCATTAGGACCCGGAGTTGTTGTTTTTGGTGTTCTTTGTCCTTCATTCTCAAAGATGAACTTTGTATCAAGCTGGTGATGCCATTAAATGAGGGAAGGCCGTGCAAAATGACCAGCTTCACTTTCTTTTCTGTAGCCAGCTAGATTCAGTGGCTAACTATGGATCAGGATGATTGGAGATGGCCTCAGATACAGTGGGAGGCCTTGACCCTTTTTTTAAAAAAAATGTTTTTATTTATTTAAGGCAATGTGGTTAAGTGACTTGCCCAAGGTCACACAGGCAATTATTACGTGACTGAGGCCAAATTTGAACCCAGGTCCTCCTGACTCCGGGGCTGATTTCTATCCACTGTGTCACCTAGCCACCCCTGGCCTTGACCTTTTTAAGTGTGACCTCTGTCACACTTTGACAGAGGCAATAACTATTCATTGATTAAGGCTAGGTAAGAAAGAAATGAGGCAGAGGCAAAAAATGAACACATTTAGTGAAGACCTGGGTTCAAGTAAGACATGAATGAATAAGTAAATGTATGAATCAAGGAATGAATTTAAGTGCTCATTTCAAATAAAGAACTGTCTAAGTGCTGGGAGTCCAAATTAAAAAGTTCAAACAGTTTCTGTCCTAAAGAAGCTCATATTCTGATGGGGGAGACAATACCTGTGGAAAGTTTCGACAGCAATTTAGATGGAAAGGTTCTGAGGTCCTTAGAGGGCAGCAGCAAAGCAGATGGTAATGACACTTTTTCAATGTCATTTCTACTGACAAACATCCTATCCATTTCTGATACAAAAGTGCTTGACATTGCCAAATATTTGAATCGCAAGATTTCTTTTTTCTATCTTCAGTAGCTGTAGCTATAACTTCTGTAGGGGCCAAAACTGCATCTTCACAGGTTAAGAATGGCTTTGGACACTGGTTGGAAGACTTGCTATTCCCAAGTCTCTTGAATTCAGGGTCTGGGGTGGTCCCTATCAGGGTCTGAGTGGAAATGGTGGTCAAAATAGTGATGGTGGCCAATGATGCCTCTTGTGTCTCCCCCAGGGAACCTTGCTGCCTCAACTAGGCTGATGTGACGGCCCTATATGTGTGTTAGTTGGTAGAAATGACTGGTCCCTTCTCCACAGGAAGTGCCTCCTTGGATAATGGTAACTCGGGCTGGTCTAGAGGCAGGACTGGTGGTATGGGAAGTGCTGCTATTCCTAGGGCTCTTGTTCCCATCTGATTCTTGGTGGCAGTGGGTTCAAAGTTATCCCTGGTGATGAGGAAGATGGCCTTTGTCCCCACTGATTTCTCCCCTCAATAATGGCTTTTCTAGAAGCCTGATAGTCTGAGGGGAAGTCATTTTCAAGGCTCTTGGACTCAGGGTCCTGGACTGTGCCATCAAAGTCTAAGGGGAAATTGTGGTCAAGGCTGTCATGATGATTCGACTGCCAGGCACATGCAGTCCCTTTCCCCATCTCTTTCTTAGGGTGTCACCTCTGATGACATAGCAGCTGTATGACCCTCAGCAACTCATTTAACCTATTGTTAAGTCCTTTCAATCCAATTCAAGCCCATTTGGGGGTTTCTTGGCAAAGAGACTGGAGTGGTTTGCCATTTCCTTCCCCAGCTCATTTTACAGAAGAGAAAACTGAGGCAAACAGGGTTAAATGACTTGTCCAGGGTCACACAGTTAATTGAGTACAGATTTGAACTCAAGAAGATGAATTTTCTAGACCCAGCACTATATCCACTTTGCCACCTAGCTGCCCCATTTTAACCGATTAATCCCCATCAATTCTCTAAAAATCTAAGTTTCCAAGAAGGTGCTGATTGTCACCTATAGAAGTTCTTCACTGGAAGATAAGATCTGTTTAGTCCAATAAATAAATAAAACCCCAAGAGGGGTGAGTCTTGCCCAAAGTTACACATTAAGTCCTGGTCAACCCAATAAGCATTTAAGAACATCTACTATATGTTAGCAAGAAACTTTTATTCAGCACCTAATATCAGATATTCTAAATGTTGGTAATGATACAAATACAAACAAAAAGAAAGTTGGACCCTCCCCCACAAGAGTAAGGGATCTGAAGGGGTGAGGGGAATAGTAGCATAGTGTCAAAGTCATAGTCAAAAACCCACCTAGGAGAGGAACAAAACAGAGCAGGCCTGGACCCATCTCCAAAATGGAAGCTCCAGATTGGAACTCACCAATGGGAAAAAGGGGCCAGCAAGATATGATGATAGGGATGGATTTAAAGATAATTCAAAAAAAAATTCCTGTCCTTAGGGAGCTTACTCTCTAATATGGGGATAAAAAATGCAAACAAATAAAAAAGACATCATCATTTGAGGGTAAAGCATTCTAACACTTGGGTCTGTGGATCTCGTTGAAAAAAAGGCCACAAATACCTTATTCAGAGATTCTAAGAAGGGGAGATAAGGAGGCAGAGCATTTCTGGAAGGGAAAGGGGTCTATGAAATGCAAAGAAATGGAAAACAGAATAACAAATTTAAGCTTGCATAGTAGTTTGGTTGCAATGGAGAGTTTTGTTAAAATGTGAAATTAACTTGAGAAGGGAGATTGAAACTAAGCTATAAAAGACTTTAATGTCATTCTGAAGAGTTTGTAGTTTATTTTAGGGGCAATAGCAAGGATGACATGGTCAGGTGTGCTTTAAGCAGCTATCTTTGGCAGTTACATGGGAGTGGGTTGGCCAGGGAAAGCTCAGAGTCAATGCAGAAGCTCATGAAGCTGTCTCCAATGAGGGATGATGAAGATTTGAATGAAAGTGAGAGGAGACAATTAGAAAGAATATGGGTATAAAGGGGAGGACAGAGTCAAAGAGAACCCTGAAGTGGGTCAGATGACCAGATAGTGGGAAGTTGGGAAAATCCAGTGGAAAGACTGAGATGGTGAGGAAAGGGAGACCTATCAAGAACAAAAAGGGGAACCTACTGAAGTTGAGAGACATGTAGAAAGTAGCATTTTCTATAAATTACTCAAGTCATTTGAATGGGAGTGGGAAGGTGGGAGACAGTAAGGGGTGGGCCCCAGAGGAGGACCACTTGGAAGTGAGGGGTCTTTCAAAAGAAGCCTGTTTTAAGGCTTCTGGATGGCAGCTCCCTCATCTAGTATTCTCTCCTCAGTTTCTCTCTCCTGCCTCAGTCATAAAAAGAGGCCCTTTCCCCTATAATTGCTCTGTTCTCCCTCATAACTATTAAATCCCATATGTGGCCTGTTGACATTTTAAGCAAATGGTAATTAAATGGAGAGTCAAGAGATGCTGCTGCTCATGGTGGAGAATGAGGAGAGGCACTTCCAGAACATATGGGTCATAGTACTCTCTCTCTCTCTCTCTCTCTCTCTCTCTCTCTCTCTCTCTCTCTCTCTCTGCATGTGTGTGTGT
Organism: Macrotis lagotis; assembly: GCF_037893015.1. Taxonomy (NCBI): domain Eukaryota; kingdom Metazoa; phylum Chordata; class Mammalia; order Peramelemorphia; family Peramelidae; genus Macrotis; species Macrotis lagotis. Next base: position 632,061,202 of record NC_133666.1, on the reverse strand, counting down.
GTCTGTTTCTGTATGTGTCACTGTCTCTATCTCTCTGTCTCACTATCTTTGATCCTCCTTTCCTTCTTCTACATGCATACACATACATACATGCACACACCCCAACCTTCCTTCCCAGAGCATGATCATCCCATCATCTCTTCAGTCCCTCCTCTGACCCTGATCCTAAGCTGTGGCCAAACCAGGCTCTAGTCACTTTTCTGGACCTCTGCAACAGGGGACTCTCCTTGCAAGGGCATTCCTGTGGCTCCTCTGAAGAACTGCACCACTCTTCCCTTGCCAGGGTCCTTGAATGCCATCCTCTCTCCCCACCCCCTCCTCACCTCCTACCCCTCTTCTCTGCTGCAAGAGGTTTTTATGGCTAGCTCTGAACGTGGGTTGTTAACTGATATAGTCTGGGGATGGAGCAGTCTTCCAAGAAACTGGTGATCAATCAGAGTTTGGCAACAGGATGAGGAGTCAGGCTGGACACAAAGCCAGTTGTGCATCTATGGAGAACTTGTCACTTTTTGCTTTCAAATCATGGCCCCAGTAGCCTTATGAGTAGGTCTGTATAAAGGACCTGGACCTGGGTTAAACTGTGCATGCTTCTTGGGGGCAGGGTTCAAAGATGCTGAGTAATGTTTGAGCAAGGATCAGAGCAGTAAGCTACAGAATTCCAATGTTGGGATTTCAGGCATCATGCAGTGGGGCAGAGAAAAATTGGGGTGGTGGATATAAAAATCTGCCTTGGGGCCACCAAAATCATATTCCTTAAGGACTATTGTTCATATTTCCACCATGTGTTGGGATTTACAACAAATGAATTTTCTTTACAGTCACATTTAGAGGTTCATAGTGCCAATTTAATTATTCCCATTTCATATATAATAAAAGATGAGGTCTAGATTGAGGAAGAGATCTCTTTGGGGGGGGTGTTAAGTAGCTTGTCCAAGAACACACAGCTAAGTATTGTCTGAAGCTGGATTTGAACTCAGGTCCTCCTGGCTCCGGGGCTGATGTTCTATCCACTGTACCACCTAGTTGCCCCCATCATCTCATTTTGTTTGGGGGGGGAGATGGAAGAGGCCTGTATGGCCACACAATCCAGGTTGGAATCTGGACTCCATGTACAGGATTGCTCTGCCCAGGGATGTCTCCTTAGCTTAAGCATCTACCTCATCCTATGAGCCAAGAAGAGAACTGGTAACTCCAGGTCCCAGTATATGACACTTGGCAATAATGATTCCCAACCCTCTATTGCTATTGGCATGATTTTACTGTGCTGGTTTCAGAGATTTTGAATTCTAGTTAATCACTTTTCCCTCTGTCCTTCAGTTTCCCCATCTGCAATATAAGTGGTTAGGACTCAAGGGCCTCTGGAGGGGGCCCTTAGAGAGCCAAGGTTCTGAATTCTATATTCTATGTTCTAAGATACCCACTACCACCCCCACCCCCCCGCCCTAGTTCTGATATTTTCTGATCTTTGTCTTAAGCTCTCTCCCAGTTCTGACAGCCTTTTCTCAGACCTCTGCTCCATCCCTCCCAGCTCTGATATCCTGTGTTCTATGTTCTAGACTCCCTCCTAGCTCTGCTGTTCAGTGGTCCTTCCCCTTCCATAAGTGCTATGTTGCACACATTTATTTTTTACATTAAGGTGAATGAAGATTAATTGTATTTTAAGAACTTGGCGGCTCCCCTGGAGATAATTGGAGCCACCCCTGAGTATAGTAAAAGCCAAACCAAGAACCGCTATATCTGAAGAATATAAATCCAAGGCCTTCATGGGAATCTGGGCTTGATTTTGATGTGGGGGCGGTGGACTGGGGGAAGGCAGAATAAAACAGGAAGCATGCATACTACTTTCAGCATCCCCACAACCTGTGAATATGCCTCCTTGTCATATGCCTCGGGTTAGGAAAACTGAGGGTCAGAGAGGATTTTGCCCAAAGTCACAAGACTTTTAGCAGGAGATGGGGCATTGCAGAGCCTGGGGAGGTTGGGTGCGAAAGGTCTAGCTCTCTGAAAACATGGCTTCCTTTCCATCTGTGGGCCAGCAGGATCAAGGCCAAAGCACTTATGATAGGGGACCATCACTGGGGGATACCCTCATTGTAGGTCCTGGGCCTGGCTGGGCTGCCTCATTGTCTGGGCTTTGGGGAATTCTCCCCATGTTGGCCTTCAACTCACTGTTGGGGCAACAAAGAGCCTAGAATTAATGGGGGAAGGGGTTTTTAGTTATCTCATACTCAGACCACTTGTGAAAGCATCCCATTGCATGGAAGAGGAAAGGCAGGTGTGTCAATAGCCTGAAAGGAAGGAGGGAACTTCCAAGGGACAGAGCCAAGGGACAGTCTCCTTAGTAGGGGAACGGAGGGTGCCATCCTGGATAGTTAATGCCTCCTCAGAAGGAGGGATGTGGTCCTGGACAGTTACTTCAGGAGGAATACTCTAGTGGAGGACAGTGATCTCATGGTATTGGAGGAGTGTTAATGTGTTATCTCATCTGCCTAGCTCCTGGGCAGAAGGAGAATATCCTGTAAGCACTAGTGACCTCTGTAGGAGAGGGGCTTATCACAGGAAGTTACCTCATGAGGGGGAAGGGTGTTGTCATATCATTACCTCAGCAGGTGTAGGTTGAATGGAGAACATGACTACATTAGGGGGTTAGAGGGAGGGAGGGCTGTTGTCGAGGGTGACTCTTTCTTCAGGAAAGGAGGCTGACTGTGACAAGTTACCTCATGAAGGGAAAGGACAATGTCATTCAGGATAATTAGCCACCTCAGGAAAGAGAGACACGATGCCAGTTGGGAGAGGTTACTGTGTGTAGAGTTAGTGACTTCTGTGGTTACACTATATTAAGGGTCTCTGAGAAGAGGTACCATGGTAGATAGGTAGTGAGCACCCAAGGATGATGGTGCCAGTCTAGAGGAGGGCCTCATATGCTGGTGCTGGTAAGGGAAGGAGGGAATGTCACCTTCAATACATAAAATTATCTCAGGAGGAGAGAATCAGCATGGGAACAGTTACCTCAGGTTTGTGGGGAAGGCTCATTGACCTCTGCAAAAAGGCAGGGTATGTAAGCCATAGACCAGTAAACTTAAGTTAATTTCCTGGCAACATTCTGGAGCGTATTAGCAAATTTTTAAACTTGTTTTAATATCTCTTGGTTTTGTATCATCTAGATTTCTATATACTAGGTGGCACAGTAGATAGAGTACTGTGGAGTCAGGAGGATGGGAATCAGAATCTAGTCTCAGACACTTGCCACCTAGTAGCGGTGTGACCTTGGGCAGCTTACTTAACCCTGATTGTCTCACATCCAAGTCCAACTCCAGTCATCCTGCTTCATATCTGGTTACTGGACCCAGGTGACTCTGGAATAAAAAGTGATGCTGGTGACTTAGGACAGCACCCCTCCTCAAACCAAGTTAGGTATTTGATATGGCATCATCTTCCCCGAGGTCATGGTCTTCTTCAAGAATGAAGGACAAACCACAACACAGAGCCATTGCTGATAGCAATGAATAAAAAAAAGTAGGGAAAAATAACTGTTTGGCTAATCTAACAACAACTCTATCAAGTCTGACCTATGTAATATTCTACACACATAGTTCTATGCTTCTCCAATGAAAGGAGATATATCCTCTAGAACAGGGGTAGGGAAGGGTTTTTTTCTGCTAAGGGCCATTTGGATATTTATAACACCATTTGTAGACCATACAAAAGTATCAACTTAAAAATTAGCCTGCTTAAATGTGATCAAACATTTAATTAATTCACCCCTAAAAAGCATCTACATTTATTGAATTGAGTCCTGCCTGCAGTTGCCATGGCAGCACCAAACTAAATGGTTTCACAATATGAACTGCAGGTCTGGATGCTTTATCCCCTGCTCTAGAACATATTAAAGGAGTGATTTGTGAACATTTTTAAAAAGGAAGCTGTGTTCACTTAGAACCAGCTGATTTCTTCAAGAACAGGATATGACACACTCACCTCATTTACTTTTGGGGCAGAATACTATAAGGCAAATCAAGGAAAAGTCACAAATATATTATGACTAGGTTTTAACTAGGTATTTGAAAAGGTATCTTCTGCTATCTTTGGTGGGTGGGGTATGGGATAGATTCAGGGGTTGTGCTAGTAAATTTTTAATAACCAGTTCTATGAGAAAAATGCCTGCACAACACCCTTTTATGCTTAATTGACATTATTGACATTTTTTCATCACTTTCTTAAATCTAGACAATCAACAAAACAATAAATCAATCCCTGATTTGTGGCATTGGCCAATTTCTGAAGTAAAATACTCACAGTGATAATTTAATAGTCAGCCATAGAGAGCCAGTTCAAGATGATGACAGTAAGGTGGATTTATAAGAATCTTGGAGGGAGGGATGTAGTGGTGGTCTGGACTTATCAGTCACTTGCATGAAGATACTAGTGACCCACTGGCCAAATTTGAAGGTGACACAAAGCTAGGAAGAAGAGTTAACATGTTGGATGACAGTCAGAACCCCCAAACTCTTTAGTGGGCAAAAAAATGGATCTTTGTAACCTATTTAAATAGGAATAAATATAAGGCCTTTTCCTTGATTTGAAAAAATTCAGTTTGACAAATGTGAACTAGTAGAGCCATAGGACTCAAAAATTAAAGAAAAAAATCTATGAATTTTAGTGGACCATAGGCTAAATATGAAATAAAAATGTGATGTGGCAGCAAAATAAATGAATAAATGAATGGATAGGATAAATAGATGGCTGGCTGGATAGATAGATAGATGAATAGATAGATTAGGGAGAGGGAGAAAGAGAGAGAGAGAGAGAGAGAGAGCACAATTCCACTTTAGGCTACATATAGTATCCAGAAGGAGGGAGGTGATTAAGATAGCTTGGCTGCATTCTGCCCTAAGCAGACCAACTCTGGGGCATGTATCATGGGGAAGGAGTTGATAAACTGAAGAGTATATCAGGGAAGACCACTAAGATGGTGAGAGGTTTTGGAGTCTGGACATGGGCACACTGGTAAATATTTATTTTGGCAAACTGAAGCTTTAGGAGAAATAGGGTTTCTACTTTGGGGTATTTGAGGTTGAAACAGGTACAAAGAAGTAGCTTAAAGTTTGAAGAATAAGACAACAACAGCTTTCTTACCACCAAAGCTGTTCAGCAGGAGTGTAGGCCCTCCAGCCTGTCTTCCCTCCCCCAAGGTAGATCTTTAAACAGAGCTGGCTGGTCATTCCTGGGGGATGCTATAAAGAGGATTCTTAGTCAAGGACTTGTTGGAACAGATGACCTCCGAGGTCCCTCCTAGCTCTGAGATACTGTGATTCTTTTCAAAGACCTTGCCATGTTTCTTCTCTGAAGCAAAGTCGGATTTCAAGGCCTGGAGGCCTGAATGAACAGGGAGATTTGGCTGTCTGCACCCGAGGCTAGGCTGTCTCGCTGAGCAAGGGGGAGGAGGAAAGGACATATATTTTTTCTGTCATTCTGCTGTGGAAGTGTGGGAATTAAGGCAAGAGGGAGGGAGATATGGAGAAGGAACTGAAAGAGGCAGAAAGTATATCCAGGTAGGAGCAATAAATGATGAGGAGAGAGAGCTGAGGAGGGATGGAAACTTTCCATGCAACCCACATCCCCAGGGAACAGCAGTATTTGACAATGGAAGAGTCCCCAATGGATCATAGGATTTTAGACAATCATAAATTCAGATCTGGGAAGGACCTTGGAGACATCTGTTCCAATCCTCTCATCTTATTGATGAGGAAACTAAGGCCCAGAGAGGCAAAGGGACTTAGCCAGGGTCACACAGCAGAGTCACAACTAGATCTCTTAATGCCTTCTGGGAACCAGAGTTTTTCCCACCACACTAATTTCCTAGAAGTCAACTTTTATTTATCTTCCCTCCAATTCATGGTAACATGGTGGTTTCAGACTTGTCTCTGTGGTTCTGGGGATATACTGGAAAGAATGTGGTCTTCTAGAGGACCATGAATGGTAGAGTCTAAGCCATCCTTATCCTCAATTAGTCCAGAAATGCTTTTGACCTTTCAGTTGTGACCTTCTATACTACAAAGTCCTTTCCAGTGCTGATTGTCTGTGTTTTAAGTCCCTCCCAGCTCCTACCTTCTGTTAGTCAGCCAACAATCATTTATTCAATGCCTACTACCTGTGAAGCATTGTGCTAAGCCTTGAGAATTCAAAGAGGCAAAGGATAGCCCCTACTTCTCAAGGAGCTCACAGTCTAATGAGGAGAAAACATGCAAACAACAATGTAAATATGTATATGGTATACATAGACAAGATACATATAGCATAAACTGGAGATAAAACCACAAAGGAAAATTAAGAGGGAGCAAGAAAAATTTCTTGTAGAAGCCTGGATTTAAGGGCCCTCCCCAACTCTGACACTCTTCCCAGAGCTGACATCCTGTGTTCTAAGGCTCCTTCCAGCTCTGATACTTTGTGCTTTATGATCATTCCTAGCTCTGTCATTCTATCTTCTAAGAGTCCTCCCAGTTCTGACATTGTAGGTTCTAATGAACCTCCCAGCTCTGGCATCCTGTGTTCTAAGGTTCCTCTCAGCTCTGACACTTTGTGTTCTATGAACCTTCCTAGCTCTGACATCTTGTGTTCCAAGGGTCCTCCTAAATCTAACATTGTGGGCTCTAAGTCTCCCAGCTCTGAAATCCTGTGTTCTAAGGTTTCTTTCAGGTCTGACACTCTAGGTTCTAAGAGACCCTCTCAGCCCTGACATTGTGTGCTCTAATGAGCCTCCCAGTTCTGACTTTCTGTTGTTCTAAGGACCTTCCCAACTCTGACACTCTGGGTTCTAAGGTCCCTCTCAGATCTGACATCCTGTGTTCTAAGGCTCCTCCCAGCTCTGAAATTCTATGCTGTTAAGCTTCCTACTAGACCTGACCTAAATAATTAAGGTTTTTTTTTTCCAATTCTCACATTCTCAGAAGGCAACCCTGCTGTTAGAAAATGCCCTAAATGAAATTCTGCCCCTAACTTTGTGCTACAGAAGCTGTGCAAATATTCCTATTCCTTGGCTCATAATGGCCCTTAGAATTTCAAACACACACACACACACACACACACACACACACACACACACACACACACACACACACACACGGCTCTAACCAAATTGATCTTGTTGCACCAGCTCTATTTTTGTTGGAAGAGTGCTTTTCCCACCACCTTTACACAGCTCTTCTCCTCCCCTCCACCTCCCTACCTGCTTTTTTCATGCAAGGACTGAGCCAAACAAAGTTGAGAATAAAATCAATGGAACTGACAACTTTGGCTCCGTTTCATCATCTCCATCCATAGTATCATGCATAGGAGAGCTAATACATCGACAGGCTGCCCTCAGTGCAGTGAACAAAACTTGAGGTGGACTGAAGCAAGGTTGATCTGTGAGGTGATGGACAGTCTCTGGGAACAATGCCTGGTGGGAGATCAGGAGATCAGGTGTATCTTGATCAGACTCCTGGTTGGAAATGACTTGGGTGACCTTGGATGTCTTTTCCTCCCTTAGTATCTCAGTTTACTTATGTGCAGAAAGAAAAAGGGAATGAACCTGTGGTTCTATTGGCATAGAATGTGTCTGGTGAGGAGAGTACCCCAGCCAATGCAGATTGGCAATCATTCTATAATGTACAGATAGATCTTAGAGAGTTGTCTGGGGGCACTGATAGGTTAAGTGACTTTAAATGTCCACTGCCAAGTCACTTATTTGTGTTTAAGTCCATATGTAAGCCCAGGTCTTCCTGCTTTGGAACTTAATTCTCTATTGACTATAACTATTAACTATAAGTATTGGGATAGAAAGGTCAAGATGAATTGCTATCCAGAGGATATTTCCATACTTATAGACAGTTTTGACATCTTTGTAAAGAAGTAAAATACAAAGTCTGGTATGATTGAGATAAAGGAAGGATGATGAAAAGAAAGAGAGCACTTTCAGTTTGTTGGAGGGAAAATCACAGAAGGTTCCATGGAGGATGTGGCACCTAAGTTTCATCTCAAGCATGGGCGATATACTTTGTGAATGCATGGACACATAAGAGAATAAGGCACGATCAGGAAAGAGTGAGAGGTTTATTTTGGCTGGTACATGAAGGATATTAAGGGGAATCACATGAAAGAAAGCTAGAAAAAGGAGGTTGGGACCAGATTGTAGAGCAGGGGTGGGTTGGAACCACCTCAAACTGGATCTCAAGCTTAGTGTTCCATTTTCAGTGTGAGCATTTATACCTTGGACATAGGAAAAAGCTAAAAATGGGACTTGATTCATTATTTTTGTAGGGTGTTTTTGCAAGGCAATAGGTTTAAGTGACTTGCCCAAGGCCATACAGGTAGCTAATTATTAAGTGTCTGAGGCCAGAATTGAACTCAGGTCCTCCTGACTCCAGGGCTAGTGCTCTATCCACTGTGCCACCTAGCTGCCCCAAATTGATTCGTTATTTTGTTGAATGTCTGGGTTTAAGAAATCAATGGAGAAAATATTAATAGTGAAGATTCAACTTAAAAGTGTGTTGTGGGTACATTCCCTACTCCCACCTCCCCCCAAAAATGATTGTTAAATATTTACTAACATACCCTTGCTACAGAGCTTGTGCTTTAACCTGTAGCCAGCAGGGAGCCATAGATGACTTTTGAACAGGAGAATGACTGGGTATATTTTATTAAGTTTATTTTGACAGTTGTATGGAAGAATGATTTGAAGGGAAGAGACAAAAGGATGGGAGATCAGCTAAGTTCAGGTGAGAGGTGACAGAGGTCTGACCTAAGCTGGTAGGCAATGGAAGCAGAGCTCTGGAAGCATCAAGAGTATTAAATTTTGAGTTAGTGGATCTGAATTTGAATCTTAGACCTGTTTCCTATCAACTGGGCAAACTACCTTTCCCTTTCTGGGACTTAGTTTTTTCCACCATAAAATCAGAGAGATATCTATCTACTCTGTAAAAGAACTTTTAAATTTAGCATTTTAGGATTCTGTGAGTGAGTTTGTGAATCTAGATGCCCACAGTGATGTTATCCAGGGATAGTCTGATCCATAGGCGTGATTTGAGGGGAATGTAGCAGGCTCTGCTGCCCAAAGAAATTTGTTCCTCCAAAATCAGCTGCACTACCAGAAAATCAACCATTAAAAAAGTAATTCCTGTGGTTATCTAGGGTATTTTAATCTTCAAGAACTATGAAAATAGGATGGGAATTTCATTGACTTCTGACTGAAAGCAAATTACCCAGAGTAGGGGATTGTCTTATGCCTCTTTTTGTATCTCCACAGCCTGGCACATAGTAGGTGCTTTATAATTATTTACTGACTGACTGATATGGAGAGTTATCTCTAAAGGAACTCCCACATTGACCTTCTAATATAGTTCCCTCAATTTCAGTTAAACTTTTAGGCAGCTTGTAGCACAGTGGATAGAGCACTGGGCCTGGCATCAAGAAGACCTGAGTTCAAATTTGACCTTAGATACTTATTAGCTATATGACTCTGAGGCAGTTAACCTCTTTATGCCTCAGTTTCCTTATCTGCAAAATGGAGATAATGATAGTACCTTCTTCCCAGGGTTGTACTAAGGAAAAGATATATTAATAAGATGATGCTTTTAAAGATGCAAACCTAAAGGGCAATATAAATGTTCATTATTATTCAGTATATCTTGTACTATCTACTCTACCCCAACGAGTAGCTCTTAATCCTAACATTTCACCTTTGCTCATGCTATCTTTTCTCCCAGGTAGGATATCAGATTCAGAGCTAGAAAGTAACTTTAGAAGTAATATAGTCCAGCCTCTTCATTTTCACAGATGAGGAAACTGAGGTATAAAGAAATAAAAATAATTTGCCCAAATCTATTGATAAGAAAGGACTACTGGGATTTGAACTCAGGTCCCCAGACCCTAGATTAGCTCTCTTTGCAGAATAAGCAGCTCCTATTGTAGCTTTCTGCTCCCCCACCTCCCTGGGTCTCCTAGGATTTGGTCAAGTCTCACTCAGGAAAGCCTTGGCTAACTTTTCCAGGTTCATCAATACATGTCTCACAGACATTTATTTCTCATACCTAGTGAATCTGGGCAAGTGTCTTCCCCTGATGTAGACTCATTATCTTCATACATAATATGCAGCATATAGGTTCTAAAATCCTAGGGTATTACATCCTTATAAGGAGACACTTCCAGTGACTGAATCTTGCCTCCCACTCCAGATTGGAAGCTGCCTGAAGATAGAGTTCAATCTCTTCCCTCTCCATAAGGAGTTTAGGTCACAAAGCTAGTCCTTGGATACACTAGGATTTATAGTATAATGGACTGAGACCTGGAAAGGGTCATAGAGATTATCCATCCAACCTCCTCCCCTTCCATGAGGCCCATGACTTGCCCAACTACTACAAAGATGGTGGGGCATTGGATACAGACACTGTAACTGGGTCTTCTGACCTCCTAGCCAAACATCTCTCAATCATACCTAGGCTCAGTTTTCTACATCTCATCCATCAGTCCTTAGGCCGATTGTCCCAGGCTTCTGGCAATAAGGCCAAGAGAAGGGAAACAAAGGGGCCTGCACAGCTGCCCTAAGGTAAGAAAGTCAGCAGTGAGTGTGATTGGCTGGGCTCTTAACCAAATAACATAATTTATCGCTTAAGTAACCTTGAAGCAGCCGGCTGCTCCAGTGGGCTGGGAGAATGAGGGAGATGCAGAAAGAGACACCAATCAGACCAGTCACTCAAGTATACACCTGCCATCATTCATCGCTCATTTCCCCGGAAGCCAATTCCATCGTCTTTTCTTCCTTCTTGGTTCATCTCCCAACAAATTGAATGTTGAGAGAATCATCCCTACCCCTCCTTCTACACTGGAGCTGAGGGTGGGGGGAGAAGCCCCAAGGCCCTCAATAATATAATAATAGCAGCTCATATTTCTAGACCACTTCTAAGATTACACACATATACAGACACATAGATTGGGATGAAACATCAGTCTGCTACCTTTGACCAGGTCAGTGCCAGAGCTAAGTTCAAAGTCAATTCTTTGATGTGTTCAGAACAGAAAAGGATAGGTTGATCTGTTAAGACAGGAGTCCTGTATGTGAATTCTGGCTTGTCACACATTTACTGTGTGACTTTTGAGCAAGCTTCTTATACTGAAGCATTGTAAATCTTTCTTTCAAAGTTGAAATTCTTCCATCTCTAGTATGTTGCCAAGAGCTTGAGGACTAAGAGGTAAAGACCTGATGTTAGGGAACCTGGTTTACCTCATACTTTCTTACTGTGTGACTGCACACCAGTCTACTAACATCTCTGGTCCTTCTGAATTTCTTCCTCTGGAAAATGGTGGTAATAATTGTATTACCTTCTTCTTTCCTCTAAAATTCAGCATAAATTCCTCATTTTGGCATCTGGAGTTTCACCAGCCTTCTCCTACAATCCAGATGCATAAAAAAATACCCTCACCCTGCTGGCCAAATGTGGCAGCCACATGCTCGGCTGTTGCCCAAATCACATTAAAATATAATTGGGAAACAGTTAACAAAATAAATTTTAAAAAACAATAAAACACAGATAATGGTACTTTTCAAAACTAAGTCAATATGTGGCCTCAGGGATCCTTATATATGGATTAGCAGCCCTGTGTTAGATACCTGAGTTTGACACCACTGCTTTACCTACTCCTGGGTGGAGTCAAGAAGACCTGAGTTCAAATCTGACCTCAGATAATTATTAACTGTGAGATTTTGATCTAGTCACTTAACCCCATTTCCCAGCAAAAAAACAAAAACAGAGTGCAAGTCATGGATTCAAATCCTGACTCAGATACTTATTCAACTCTGTGACACTACTAAGTCATTTAACTTCTTTCTTCCTCATCCATAAAGTGAGGAACATAAATTGCATCTATTGGACAGAGTTGTGAGGATTAAATGAGTTAAATATATGAAAAGTATTTTCCAAACCTGGAAATGCTATATAAATGCTGCCTAGTATGACTATTATCCTATGAGCTATGGCCTTCTTGTTCCTCACATGTAGCATCCCTCCCCCTGTCTCCAGGCCTTTGCCCTACGCTGTAATCCCTAACTGGAATGCCCTCTATTCTCACCTATTCTTCCTAGAATTCCTAGTTTCTTTCAAAACTCAACTCAACTACCTACCTACCTCCATGAAGCTTTTTCTGGATCCCCTGCCTTCCTGCCTCAGCCACAAGTTCATTCTTCTTTAAATTACTTTGTATTTATCTTGTCTAGAATGTGTATCTGATACTTTCATGTGTGCATGTCATTTTTACCATGATAGTTTAACTTTCTTGCGGGTAGGGAGTAGCCTATCATGACAAGCATAGAGACGCCAGAGTCACCCCTTCCTCCTTACCCTTTCAATATCAGAGAATGTGAACCAGGAATCTTTCTAGAATACAGGGCTTTACCTGAAGAGTCATAGAATTCCAGAATCTCAGGATCGAAGTAGCCTGCAGAGAGAGGCCACCTTTTGATTGATTGATTACAGGTTCATTGTGAGGGAATGAGTTTATAAACCATAAAATGTCATAGAAATATTTAGTGTTGTTCTCCCTACTCTACCACCAGTTAGTTGCTTGAATCAACAACAATCAGCATTTATTAAGCACCAGATAATGAGCACCAGGCGATGGAAATACAAAGATACAAAATTTCGTTGTCCTCAAAGAACTATTAGAATGGTAGCTTTAAAACTGGAAAGAGTCCTTATAGATTATCCAGTGCTTAGCACATAGGAGGAATTTAATAAAAGCTTAGTGACTGATTGATCAAGTCCAATATCCTCTATTTACAGAGGAGGAAACTGAGACTGAGAGGTCAAGTAGTTTGGCTGAGTCCTATAACTAATATATTCTTTTGGGGAGACAAGAAGTATAGATATTTTGGTTTATAGTTACATTCCAGTAAATGGAAAATAAATTAATATTTATACAAAACTTAACCAACAAGCATTACAAACACTGGAAATGTAAATATAAAGACTGAAACCATCACTACTCTCAAGGAGATTACATTCTATTGGGGAAAGCAACATGTATGGATATGGAGTAAATACAAAATAAATGTAAGGTATTTATGTATACTTTATCTTCCTGTCCTCTGGACCTCAATTTGTTCAACTATAAAATGGAGGTGAAAAATCTCCTCTTCTGACTTCCCATCATATAACTGTTGGGAAGATAAAATTTGTGTTTGTGAAAGGGCTTTGATACTAACAAACATGCTGCAAGATGCTTGATGCTGAAAACAACATTCGTGTGTTTATATAAATCAGGAAAAATTATATATTGCAACAGTTTCTTAATAGCAGTCCATAAAAAACTGTGCTTTTAAGTACTCAACACATTGATAAATGCCACTGTTTTTCTTCAGGCTTTTAGAATCTATTCCTTAGGTTGTTCATTTGGGTGCAAAGAAGTGGGTACTGTGAAAGGTCACACATCCTTAGCATTTTGTCTGAACACTTGCCATGGATGTGATGAGCAAGAGTCCTTTTGTGTTTGGATTAAATGGCTGCTAAGATTCTTTCTAAATCTCATATTCTGTGATTCTGATTTTGTAAGTCCCAACTCTTCCACTTACTCTTCTGTGACCCTGGTCAAGTCACAATTAATCCTTATCTCAGTTTCCCTAATTTGAAAAATGAGGGGATTGAATGAAATGGCTCTTAAGAAGATAGAATTCACAACCAATTAAAAGTCAGAACAAAAGAATTGGTGGACTCTAGACACCAGTCATCCCTTTTTATTTACTCTATAGACATCAGAGAATATGATCCAGGGAACTCTCTAGAATCCAGGGCTTTACCTGAAAGGTCATAGAGTCCTTGAATCTCAGCTTTGGAATAGTCTGCTGAGACCACCTAGCCCAACTTAGCAAGAATTCTCCCATATCATCTTCAAGTAATCATTTAGCTTCTCCTTGAAGAACACATACTTGCCTAGCCATTGAAGTTTTGCAGGTACTTTGTTCACAGCAGCCCATTGAGGGAAATAATAGAGTGATTCAGTTCCCATTTTATAGATGCTGAAACAGATGCAAAGGTTTATAGACTTAGAACTGAGAGACCTTGAAGTTTTTTCTAACCCATTCATTCACAAATGTAGTCTGAAACTCCCTGGGGATTCCTGAGACCTTTTCAGGGTGTCCATGAGGTCAACACTATTTTGGTAATAATACTAAGACAATTTGCCTTTTAAAATAATCCTCCCTTTACTAACTACATCTCTGTAAGGCTGAATTTTCTTGATATACTTCAACCAAAACAACACATCACAGAAGATTGAATGCAGCCGCAGGTTTGAGAATCCAGCTGTCTTCTATTAAGCCAAACATTAAGGAGATTTGCAAAAATAAGTTGAAAAAATACCACTCTTCTCACTGATTTTTTGTTTTGAAAACATTTAAATTTTTCTGTGATTTTTTCATACATTTTCATTACATTTTTCAGCAATGTTTTAATTAAAATGTTAATTATGTTAATGAGTTTATTATTGTTATTTTAATGAATTAATTAATATTTTAAGTTTTTATGTTTTCCTTTCTAATACAGCCAATATTGATAGTTGTAACCCCCATAAACAAAAGCTCTTTGGTTTCCTCAATAATTTTTAAGGATGCCACTTTTTGAACAGATCTTGGGAAAACCATTTGGAAGTTATTGCCCTGCTACTTATCACCAGTTTGATATCAGGAGAATTACTTCCTCTCTTTGGGCCTCAGTTTCCTCAACTGGAGAATGAAAGGGTTTAGACAAATGATTTCTAAATGCCCTTCCACCTGTAAATCTTTTGACTTCACCCTCCCTTCCCCCACTGCAGCTTGGTTCAAGGCTATATATCTCTTAAGATTCTTGGGCTATTCCTGGCCAGACTACTGTGACCTATGAAGCAAAGTCAGGACTTAGTCTTTTTTTGCCAATGGGAAATCTCTGTTTCACCCTGATGCCAGTCAAAAAAAAGTGGAGAAAGAGGAGGAGAGGACTCTTTGGCCCCACTCACTCAGTCAATGAACATTTATAAAATGTCTAACATGTACCAGGGATTGAAAGAAAGGCAACAAAAGAGTCCCTGCCTTCAAGGAGCTCAAAGTCTGATGGGGGGGGGGGGAGATAATTTGCAATCAACCATGTACAGAGGAGAAACAGGAAATATAATCACACAGAGAGATTACTCTGCTTAAGGAGGAGAGGAAAGGTTTGTACTCAGGAGACAAAGCCTCCTTTAGAGAGCAAGGTCTGACACAAACAGAGGTGGGCACCAGTCAATGGGTCAGCCTTTGTCTTAATTCCTTCCTCAGCTCCTCAAACACACATCACATTCAGCATTCAGCAGGAAGGGTAAGTTCACTTATTATGACCTGGCAGGAGGGAGAAGAGACACAGGTGTCAACTGGAAGAGTTTCTCCACTTTGGGCTGCACATCTGGATTAACAGCCTTGGGGAGTTAATTGGGTTTTTTAAAGCCATTGATGGGGATGGATTCAGGGAAAATAACTGGCATTTAAATGTCACTTAAAGATTTGTAAAGCAGGGGCGGCTAGGTGGTACCTAGCTGTGTGGCCTTGGGCAAACCACTTAACCCTGTTTGCTTGCTTTACCAAAAAAAAAAAAAAGATTTGTAAAGCACTTTACATATATTGTATCACATTTGATCCTCAAAACAATTCTATGAAGTAGGCATCATTATTATTATCTACATTTTATAGATGAGGAAACTGAGACAGACAGAAGTTGAGTGATTTGCCCAGAGTTACACAACTACTAAGTTTCTGAGGTAGAGTTTGAACTTAAGTCTTCTTGCTTCTAAGTTCTGGATTCGATCAACTAAGTCACCCATCTGCCCTGAAAGGTAAGGTTTTTCCTGGGAAAACTCAGTGCCTGTCTTTCTTAAAACTAATGGAATGGACTTGAGATCAGAAGGTCTGGCATAACTTCTGATTCTGATGCTTACTTGATGGATGATCTGGGTTAGAATTCCAGTTCAGCCATATACTAGGTATATGACCTTGGCCAAGTCACATCTCCTTTCTCTGAGTCTGTTTCCTTCTCTATAAAATGGGGTTCTAAGGATAGTCTGCCCTGCTGACCTTACCCACAAATGCTACATAAACAAGATTTGTAGGGGTACCCCACAGTCATTGCCTATATAGATTTAAGTCCAGATTTCTTAGGCTTCCCACAGTCTATTTTCCTATCCTACTTTCCCAACACTATCTCCCTTACACAAATATTTCCCTCCAGGAAAATCAGATTTCTCTCCATCTCTGACACAATCCCTATTCATGCCCATTTCTATACCAGGCTTAAATCCATGCTTTGGTGCTTACTTCTATGTGATCTTAGGCAAATCCCTTCACTTCTATAGGCCTCAGTTTATCATCTATAAAATTAAAGGGTTTGTCTAAAAGGTCTCAAGCTCCCTTCAATATTAATATTGTCTTTGCCTCAAACCATTCTCCAGACCTTTCCCCTCTCTAACTTTCTGGGATTTTTCCAGGACTTCCAGGTCAAGATCAAGTCCCATATCCATCTGGAATATCCTGTACATCCCTTGTTTTTGTGGCACTAATAAGACTCAGTCCTTTCCTTCATGATTATAATCTTCCCAGAGAAAGAAAGAGAGAAGACTCACAGGCATGAAAATTAAATATGGAACCATCAGTGAAAAGGACCATAGAGGATCCAGCTTTTACCTAACCAAGAATCCTTTCTACAATATCCTTGATGAATCATTATTCAGTATCTATCTGAAGGCCTCTAGTGAAAGAGAACTCAATATAACTCAAGGCAACTCACTCCTCTTTAGAATAGCTTTCATTGTTAGAAAGTTTAAAGTACCAGACACTACAGCTTTGCTATATTGTTCCTAGTTCTTCCCTTTCATGTCAAACTGAGAAATCTCATCCCTCTTCCACAAGATGGTGTAATGTGGAAAGAACCCTGGAGTTGGCAGAACACCTAGCTTTGAATCTGAGCTTAGATACTTCAGAATCATAGAATCTCAGAGTGGGAAGGTGCCTTCTAATGTCATCTAGTCTAACCTGGATGAAAATCCCCTGGGCAACATTTCTAACAAGGGATTAACTAGATTTTTGCTCCCTCTTCTAGTGATGAGGAATAAAAGCAAGAGAAGGACTCTGAATTCAAAGAATCTGTCTTCAAATTCCATCTATAATGCTTATTAACTTTGTGACTGTGGCCATATTAACTTCCCAATAGTTTCATTATGAATGAAATAAAGGGGTAAGGATAGAAAGCTTCCAAGGTCCCTTGGAAGGAAATAGTGCCATTTTCCATTTGGGTAATTCTCCTTATTAGAAACTAGAGAAGAAACTAACAACCATTCCAGTATTTTTTGCCAAAAATACCTCTTTAAATAGTATGGTTCATAGGGTCATGAAGAGTCAGACATAACTGAACAGCAATTGTTAGAAATATCTAGGTAATAATAATGATAATAATAGCTTTATATAATGATTTAAGGTTTACAGTTATATGTATACACATAAGTCTAATTTAATGATTGGAACTCTGTGTAGCTGGTGTTATTATCCCCATCAAATGAAGAAACTGAGGCTGAGAGGTAAAACTAACAAGTGTCTGAGGTAGTGATGAGTCACTTAACCTCACTGAACCTCAGTTTCCCCATCTGAAATAATGAATGTAATAATTTCTGTAGTATCTCCATCATGGGATTATTGTGAGGATCACATGACACTGTACATAAACCAGTTTCTGACTTCAGCATTATCTACTTTTCAGTCATTTGGTCAGTAACCAATTGTGCTTATGCATTATATTGTGTGTATAATATGTAAATAAATATGGGGGGGGAAACAACACACAAAAGGAAACTGAAAAAAATAGGATTGAGGTACACAGCATGGGAGTATGATGGAAAAGTCCAAAGGAGTGAAGCTAGATAGGAAGTGATTTTGCTAGACAGGACATCATCTCACAAAATATAAAGCTAGAAAAGGCAGACTTTAGAGATCATTGAATGTGATCCTTTCTCTTTTACACATTCCAAATTGAGATCCAGAAATATGAAGATACTTACCTTTGCTCACATAACTAGTAAATGACAGAACTAGAATAGACAACTCAGATTTTCTACCTCCAAATCTAGGGGTCTTTTCAAAGTACTCAGCTAATTTTTAATGAGCAAACACATTACAGACAATAAACGTCTCTCCTCTAGTTCTTGGGACTAGAAAACTTTTCCCTAGGATCTTTCTATGTCCTTCCTCTATCATCACACTGGCATCACACTGTCTTGTGGGAAAGGGGTGAAACTTTTCTGCTTGGCATCAGAGGGCAGACCTAGGAAAAATGTAGTAAAGCTGTAATGATCGATACTTCATACCCTCAGAATCAGATTTAGATTCATTGTCACCCGGACAGAGAGAACCTACTAACAGTGGGAAGGATGGAGCACAGAGCTGCTGCTAGGACCTTGGACAGCACCCAATATTTACCTTCAATTTTACAGTTGTGGGAACAAGAGGCCACAGATATAGAGTGCTTGGCAAATACCACAAAAGATCTCTGTAATAAAGCTGTGACTTGTGCCTAGGGTTCTTGCTCAGACAAGGGTACTAGGTGTCTCATTGAAGGATTTCTAAGAGGAGTGGTTGCGATGGTAAGGAAGAACTAGGTTGGTTCTATGGATCATTCTGTGACCAAATAAGCTCTTCTCACCAAGAATATTATATTTGGAGTTAGAAGACCTAGATTCAAATTCTGTCTGTAGTTTTGTATACAGGTATAAATAATATTTCTGGGCCCTACTTTCCAAATCTATAAAATAAGAGAACTAAGCTAAGTGTTCTCTAAGGATTTTCCTGGCCTTTGATCCAGGGATAGCCTGCCTGGGCACTTGCCTGGCCCTGTTTCTGAGACTTGGATGCAGGTTGACTGGGTCCTGCTCTGAGCCAAGGTCTGGCCCTATCTCCTTCTGTGGTTCTGGCTTGCTGTGACTTCTGCCTACCTTGGTTTATACCTGATTAGTCTCTGTAGGTTTCTGGCAATCTTCTTGGGTAGTTCTGAATTAGATGAAGGAATTTGTGGCCATTTCTATTGGGTTTTATTTATAATGGTTCCTTCTGTTACAATGAATCTAAATCTGATTCTGAGGGTATGAAGTATGAGGGATCTGTGAGTCTGGGTTTCTCCAGGTTGATGTTGATGCTCTCATGGGCTTGTAAGTCTGTAAGATCCTTCCCAGGCTAGAAGTGGCATAAACAGGATCAGCCCTGACCACACTGGGTCAAGTAGGAAGCTCCTTCTCTTATGAAACACCCTGGGTCTGTCCTCTAGACAGTCTTCTCCAGCACAGTTCACTCAGATAACTTAAAGCAATATTAAACATCATATTCTGCTCTGAGGGAAGCTCAGAGTACAAACTATTTTTGGACTAGGTCACAGTTTCACATATGAGACAGCATTTTTTAAACAATCATCTTTAGATCTTTTTTGTTTTTAATGCCTCCTCTACCACTCCCTTTCTGATTTCCATGTCTGCTCAATATCTCTTAGCTCCCTAAGTCAGGGGAAACTCAGTCCAAATCTCTCATTTTGGGGATGTGGAAATTAGCACCTAGAGATGTTAAACTATCCAGTCTGTCAATCAACACCACTATACCCCATCTCTTTGCTCATTTACAGCCATCAGTGTCACCACTGGCCACTGCTACTCCCTTGTTATATGCCCAATATCTGCAGGGTTTTAGGGATTGGAGGAGGGGCAGGCTGTGGGGTGTGTGTGTGTGTGTGTGTGTGTGTGTGTGTGTGTGTGTGTGTGTGTTTTAGTGTGAGAGGAGCCATTTTCTTTCATCTGATCCTGGTCTTAAAAGCTGCCTCAGGTGCCAGCAGGACTCTATTTTTAAAAAATAAAATCTTTTGATATATTTTGTTTTTTACTTCTTCTAGATTTCCTCCTGTATACTTTTCCTTCCCAGAGAGTCATTCCTTATAACAAAGATTTTTTTTAAAGGAAAAAAAGAGGAAGAGAAAAATACTAATAAAACAGATCTCATGCTATATGTGATTTTCCACATCCATGGACACTGACATCTGTAAAGGTTGGGAGTAAGGTGGGTAGAGGTGTCCTTATCTCTTCTTTGGGGCCCAGCTTAGTTTTTCATAATTTTTTCATAACAGTAGTTAACATGTATATTCCATATATTCCAGGTACTTTATAAATATTATTTCATTTGATCTTCACAACAACCCTGAAAAGAAGTTATGGTTATTGTCCCTCTTTTGCAGATGAGATAACTGAGATAAAGTGACTTGCTCAGGGTCAAACAATCAAGAAGTGACTGAAGTTAGATTTGAACTCAGGTCTTCCTTACTCCAGGCCCAGTGCTCTGTCCACTATGCCGGCTATCTGTTTTGATTGTTTTGTGGTTGTTCTTTCCATTTACATTATTGTAGTCATCTCTTGACTTTGCTAACTTCACATCAATTCACAAAAGTCTTTCTAGATTTCTCTGTATTCTTCATGTTCACAATTTCTTTCTGTTTCTATCTTTATTTCTTTTTCAGGAACTTCAAAATACCTCTTGTTGAATGACCATCTTTTCTATCTCTTATTAATTATTCTGAACCAAAACAGCAAAAAAAGAGCATTTCTATATACACTACAGAACCCCCCCCAAAACAGCATTATATTTGAAATTGTGAATCAACACTTCATACTACTTTCTTTTAAAAAGTATATAATAAAATCTGTGTATTACTTTGAAAACTTTCCTGTTTGTGCCTCTCTGAACTTCCTTTTGTTCTCTTCTGTGATATTAAAAAAAATTTACAAATGGCTCTCTCTCTTTTTTTATCATTAATACTAACTCTCTACCCCAATTAAGAACTGAAAGATGAAAAAGCTCTTATAACATATATGCAAAGTCAAGAAAAAAATCTAAACAGTGGCCCTATGCCAAAATGTCTCCATTCCACTATGGAGTCCATTCCTATCAGAAAGAGAACATGCCTTAATCATAAGTCCTCTGAAGACATTGCTGGTCATTACAGTCATTTTTTCTCTCTAGTATTACTGTTCTTTGAGAAATTGTTCTCTTGGTTCTTCTCATTTTACTCAGTGGAAGTTTGGTGAGTAGCACCTCTGGTGTGAGGGGTTGCTGACCCCTTTTCAGGGCTGCTCATCCATTGTTGGTGGCCACCTGATTCACTCAACTCTCACCTGTGGTTCCTAGAAGCTGTAGCTTGCACAAAGGTCACACATGGTAAATTTTTCATGACAGATAGGCTAAACCAAGTTGAAGATAATTAACATGCCTCAGAGTGATGTCTACCCTAAACATATGAAGACTTCCCTTTCAGAATGGGTGACTGAGAACAATTTGTTCCTATTGCCATGAAGGCAGCTGAAAAAGAATGAAGCATTTAGAACTTAGTCATATTTTGAATACACCAATGTCAGCACTCATCTTGACTTTTGCCCTGAGGCTGGACTTTGATGACTCAGGAAGAAAGAGTAAGGCTGATGACTATGCAACTCTGCATCACTCAAGTGCAATTTATGCCCAAGTCAAGACATCATCCATGATGTCATTGGTCCTCTTTGAAAATGAAGAACAAATTCAAAAGTCAGTTTATCCTAACCAGGATTCTCTGAAATTATGTTGTTTTTTCATTTCATATGATTAAATAATATCACTTTATTGACACAATCACATCACATCCTATACAAATTGCTCAGTCATTCTCCAACTAAGAGACAATCAAAGGTACCTCCTTACACTATAGTTCTTTGCTTTTTTCCCCTTTTTTATACCATTCAGGGTCAGTAAATTTGTTTTGTTTTTTATTCTTTTCAGGATTATTCTTTCTTAACCCCTTTCCACATTCTACACCCATTTATTTCCTTGTTAAATTTATGCACTCCTATATCACAGTCTGTGAATTTATGTTCAACACAATTTTTTTCTGATCAGATTGGAGTGAAATTTACTGATGCCTACTTCTTCCTCCATGTTTGAATACACTTTTCATGTAATCCAATTATGAGAAATAGCACGTTCTTCCCCTTCTTTCAACAACTCCATATTTCTTGTATTCTTCTTTCTCTTTCCCCATTTTAAAACACTCAGAACAGATCAACTCATCCCTAGTATCCCTATCTTTCTTATTTAATTCCCTTAATATCCTTAAGGTTTTGAAGGATCACTTGTTTTCTTGTTTTGCTATAGAAATGTTAGCAATACATAACATAATTTCTTCTAATTACTCCAATAAATTTATTTTCCTTTTGAATTCCTGTGTTTGCATTTTAAAGTTCCTACCCTATTCCATTAAAGCTCTATTCCCCTTTCCCCATAGATTGTACTTAGCTTTGCAAGGCAAGCTATTATAAATTTTAAGTTAATATCTTTGCCTTTTGAAATATTGAATTCCAGGATCTCTTGTTTTTAGTAGTTGATGCCAAGTCTTGTGTGATACTCTTTATAGTTAGTTCCTTGGCACTTGAATTCCTTCTTGAAAGTTTGCAGCAGGGTTTTTTTTTCCCTCTTTGACTTGGGAGCTCTGAGTTTTGGCTATGACACTCCTCACACTTTTCTTTTTTGGTTCTTTTTAGAACCATTAAGTAAGTAATGGGTTATATTTATTCTTACAAATTTGTTCCACTTATGGTAGATCTGAGTGGTCTTCACTTATGATTTTTTGAAATATAGTGTCCAATCTTTTTTTTAAAATCATGGTTTGATTTTCAGATATACTATTGATTCTTTTTTTAATTTTAATTTTATTTTTCCAATTATGTGAAAAGATAGTTTTAAACATTCATTTTTGTAACATTTTGAGTTCCACATTTTTCTACCTTCCTCCCTTCTTTACCCACCTACCCCCATCCTTGGCAGTTATTCTATTGGGTTTTTTTAAAGGTTTTTTGCAAGGCAATGGGGTTAAGAGGCTTGCCCAATACCACATAGGTAATTATTAAGTATCTGAGGCTGCATTTGAACTCAGGTACTCCTGACTACAGGACCAGTGCTCTATCCACTGTACCACCTAGCCAACCCCTATTCTATTGGTTCTTTTTTTTTTAGGTTTTTGTAAGGCAAATGGGGTTAAGTGGCTTGCCCAAGGATACACAGCTAGGTAATTATTAAGTGTCTGAGACTGGATTTGAACCCAGGTACTCCTGACTCCAGGGCCAGTGCTTTATCTACTACACCACCTAGCCCACCTTCTATTGGTTCTTAAATGATCTCTCCTTGATCTCATTTTTTAGATCAGTTTTTAATATCAAATATCTTACATTTTCCTTTATTTTTTAATCTATTTATTTTTTTCTAATATGTCTTACTCTCTCATGACAAGCTAGTTTTCAGGAAACACCTTTCTTGGGTATTGTTTACAGCTTTCTCTAGTATTTTCATCATACTTTTTTCCTCAAGAGTTTTTATTTCTTTTTTTATCTCTTGCTTCATAATGTAGTTATTGTGGAAAATCCATTTTTCCCCTTGAATCTCTACTTGCAGTTGTCATAGAGTTGGATTCACAAAAAAATTTTTTATTCTGATTTCTGTTTACTTTGATTTGCTCATTTCCACAGCAATTCAGTTTCTGGGTATTTTTACCAGGGTCAGGCTCCACCTCCTGCAATACTTTGGGATGGGTTGCTCTGACCTAGTTGATCTCTCCCTAGTTTCCCCTGGGTTCTTCTTCCAACCTTTACATCCTCTAGAGCTTGAAAATTAACAACAATAACAAAAAATACTCTACATTTTCATGACCTTCTATGGCAGTTCAGGACAAAATGTTAAGGACCTTAGAACCCCTGGGACTGGAATGTCATGGTCTGATTGCTCATTGCTATCCACTAGCTTCTCAAGTCCCCATTCTGGGGCTTCCTGACCATCCTGAGGCTTTCTCAAAGGAGCCCTTCACTCTGCCACCAGACTTGGAGTTTTACCCCCACACACTCCCATATCTGGTCATTCTGGCAATCACTCTGCTTGAGAAGCTCCATTTCCTGTGAACTCCTGACTAACTTTTTGTACCATTCTGAAGTGGAATAAATCACTTACTATAGTTTTTCATTGAATTTCATAGTCATTATTTTTGTCTGATGCCAAATATCAGTTTTCCCGGAATAAGTGAGTGAGGGAGCTAGGTGGCATGCTTTTTGCTCAGGCAGCCATGTAGCCATCTTAGTAGGACTGATAATTTACTACTATAATATTCACTAGGAAGTATAGCTCTTTATAGGAAAGAAAGAAGAAAGGATGAGCATGAAGGAAGGAAGGAAGAACGCATTTCTTCCCTTCCCCAACCTAATTATCAGGAAGTTGAATAAATCAGTCTGTGTAAGGCAGGAATAATCAAAATATAATTGTGTTTTAAATATGCTAATGGTTATGTTACTATTTGCATTTCCAATGTCATTGTCTTCTTAGACAGGCATGAGCTCTTTGCCACCCAGGTAAGATCTCTGTGGGTGTGGAAACAGGAAGGTTAATACATCAAAGAACTTGAGATTTAAAAAAATAATAATCTTTTTGGCAAGTGTGTTTTAGCATTTGAACAACAAGGCCAGCCCATCAGAGTTGCCCTCTCTGAAATAGGATTTGACTATGTGGAGGGTGGAGTAGATGTATGCCCAGTTAGAAAGAACCCTGTTTACTCAGTGACCTAGGGAACTAAGAGAAACTAAGATAGCAAGGGATCAGGAAAAGGAATGTGGGGAAAGCATTAAAAAGGAAGGAGAACTAGAGACCCTAGAGCTATGATTACATGCTGTGACCCATTCTGTAACTAGCTTGTACCCTATGCAGACATTTGGGACTGCTCTAAATAGTCTGAGGGAGCCATGATGGAGGGGACAAGCTCTGAGTCCTGGAGAGTGCAATGAGTTTCGTTAGAGAACCTGGGTTGGTATACCAGTCCTACTGCTTATGAGCTGTGTGAACCTGGATAAGGCTTGGCCCCAAACATAAGTGGGGGAGATATGATAATTGTCTTCCAAATATTTGAAGAACAGTCACATGGACGACAATTTAATTTTTTTCTTTTTAAATTTTATTTATTTAAGGCAATGGGGTTGAGTACTTGCCCAAAGTCACACAGCTAAGCAATTATTAAGTTTCTGAGGTCACATTTGAACTCAGGTCCTCCTGACTTCAGGGCTGATGCTCTACCTAGCTGCCCCAATATGATTTAATTTTGATCTACTTGGCCTCAAAGTATGGAATTAGGATTCATGGGTAGGACAGGTCTAGACTTGATGCAAGGAAGGACTTTTCAAAGTGAGGATATTTGGAAAGCAGAATGAGGTCTTAAAAAGCATTGTGTTCATCTGATTGACACAGCAACACAACAAAATGTCAGAAGTCCTATGATGAAGTATGCTATACCTAATAGAGAAGTATCCTATGTGAGTAATATTTTTTAGACATGACTGATGTAAAATTTTATTTTGCTTAATTGTACAAATTTATTTATGAAGGTCTTGTTTTTCTTTTCTTTTGATGGGGGTAGAGAGGAAAAATATTTTGTTTAATTGAAAAAATAATTAATGAAATGGGAGTGGGGGGAAGAAGGTTAATGAGTTCCCTGCAACTGCAGGGTTTCAAGCAAGGGCTGAATGATCCCTTGTCAGGGATGACATAGAGGGGGATTCTTACTTACTGACCTGATGATAAGGCATTTCCTCCTGAGTTTATGTCTCTGTCTGTAGGTGACCAAACCATGTGAATCTCTTAGCTCTGATGTTCTTTGTCCACAAAGTCTTTGCAAGTTCAAAAATTCTGCAAATTCTTTTTTTTCATGGATCTCTAGGGTTCTTTCCAGCTCTGTATTTGATGATAAGATGATTCTGTAATAATTGAGTAACAATACAAGCAGTCTTCAAAGATCTGTGAGATTAAGACTGACATAATGATTCCGAGTGCTAAGAAAATTTAGAGGAAACAGGAATCATTTGTTTGGAGTAGTCAAGGAAGTCTAATTGATGGTGGTGAGATATGAACTGGGTCAAATTTGGGGATGTGGAAAAGAGTGGGATACTGTTTTGGGATGGACAGAAATTGTTCAACACTTTACACTTACGTCTTTGTCCAAGGAATAAGGAATCATAGAATTTAGAGTTGGAAGTGACTTTAACTATAGAAATATATTTTGCATAACTCCATATGTATAATTGTCATCATATTGCTTGCTTACTCAAGCAGTGAGGAAGGGACTAGAGAGAGGGAAAGAATTTGGAATTCAAAATTTTGAAAAATGAAGGCTTAGAATTAATTGATAAATTAGTTTTGGGGAAATAAAGGAGCAACCTTACAAATTATCAGATTGTACATTTCACAAATGAGAAAACTGAGGTGTAGAGTGGTTAACTAAGTTAAAACCTAAGGGATCCAGATAGTAAGGGACAAAACCAGGGCTTAACCACAGATTTTCAAAGTGATGACCAGAAAGGGAGCAATTTGGTAGCAAACTAAAAAGGCCAATTCTCCCATGATGCACTAAGGCAGCGTCAGTGCCACACAGAAACCGGTAAGAAAGGTGATCATAAAAGTGACTTGAGGGGCAGCTAGGTGGCGCAGTGGATAGAGCACTGGCCCTGGAGTCAGGAGTACCTGAGTTCAAATCTAGCCTCAGACACTTAATAATTACCTAGCTGTGTGGCCTTGGGCAAGTCACTTAACCCCATTGCCTTGCAAAAATCTAAAAAGAAAAAAAGTCACTTGAACTGACACTTGTCCTTGGATGAAGGTAATGACTTCCACTCTTTCCTTTCCCCATCCCCTTCTGGTCATTGGTCCATGGAGAAGTCAGTGAGGGGCCAAGAAGGCAGGTTTGGCTGGGAAGGGGATGGGGGTAGGTTTAGGTGTGGGTGGTCAGAATAAGGTCAGATGAGTCAGCTACTGGTCAGTTGATGCTGGAAATGCCCCAAGTTGCTCATTGCTCAGAGTAAGAACACCTCTGAATCATACTGTTGCTCATGATCCAATGCTGTCAAAGGCTACTTTTAGCTGTTTCTAGATCTGAGTGTGTAAGGAGGAGCCCCGCCCCCATGACACCCCTACCCAGCAAGATGCCAGTGGGTCATTCTCAGAGAATATCAAATCATGAATGGTGGTGTGATATAATGGAAAGAACAATGGATTTAGAGTCAAAGGAACTGGATTTGAATCCTTCCCCTATCACTTACCTACTTTTGTGACTTTGGATAAGTGAGTTTAGTCAATAAATATTTATTAAGAACCCACTATGTCCAGATACTGTGCTAAGCACTGAGGATCCAAAGAAAGGCAAAAGACAGTCTCTGCCCTGAAAGAACTCACAATGAGAGATGACCTGCAAACAGCTAAGAGCAAACAAATTAGATATGGAATAAATGAAAAGTTACCAATGTAAGAAAGGTACTAGAATTAAGAGGGATTAGGAAGATCTTTGGGTAGAAATCTCTTTTTCTGAGTCTCAATTTCTTTTTCTTTAAAGTAAAAGGGCTGAATTGGACAATTTCCAGTGTCCTTCAGTATCCTAACTTACCATGTAAGGAAAGCTTTCATTTTCTAGAAGAAACAAGCTTAGCATTGTGTCCAGTGATAAGGTCACATTTTAGAAAGGATCCTGACAGATTAAATTGTGAGCTCACCTTCAATATAATCAATCAATAAAGAAATATTTAAAGCCCATTCAAGATTGGAGACCACTCCATTCAGAAAATGGGGGAAAGAAATGATGTTTAGCCTGGAGAAGAGAAGATTTAGGGGATTATTTTATATTATAAGATAACATATTTGAAGGATCTTATTCTATATGACTTCAGAGGGAAGAACTGGGAGTAGTAGGAAGAAGTTGCAGAAAGACAGACTTGGTCTTGGTCTGAGGAAGACTTCCAAGCAGAGTTATCCAAAAAGGGAATGGACTGCCTCAGAAGATCATGAATTTCCCATCTTTGGAAACCTTCAAGCAGGGGCTAGAGGCCCCTTAGTTAGAGATGTCCTAGAGGGTATTCCTGTTCAGGTATGGGTTGAAATAGTTGGTTATTATCCTTTGTTATTAAAGAAGACCAAAATGAAATCACTATGTTTGAGACAAATTACAGGGTGTCTGACTATGGTTGATCAGACCAATATGAACCCAAATGCTTTACCACAGATTGGGCACAAATAGTCCATGTGAACATCTGGGTGTTTACTCTAAGCTTATATATCTCACATTTCCTCTGAGATGCTTCAATTATGCCTTGCTCATAGAGCACAGCACCCTCTCTGATAAGGGTACACCATGCTGGGAGGACCTGTGCCAGTGTCTCCCATGATGTACATTCTACAGTTCTTAGGAGAGACTTTCAGGGTGTCCTGGAATCATTTCTTCTCCCCGCCCTTGTGAATGCTTGCTCTGTGTGAGTTCTCCATAAAATAATCTTTTTGGCAAGTGGATGTCTGGCATTCTAACAGCATGACCAGCCCATCAAAGTTGCACTCACTCTCTGTAGTAACGTTTCAATTCATGGCAATTTAGCTTGAGAAAGGACCTCAGTATCTGTTGTCTTCTCCTACCAGGTGATCTTCAGATCTTCCTAAGACAATTTAAATGGAAGTGATTCAGTTTCCTGACCTGACACTGGTAGACTGTCTAGGTTTCATAAGTCTACAGCAATGACATCGGCATAATGGTTCTGTAGACCTTCAGTTTAGTAGTTAGTCTGATACCTCTTCTCTCACACACTTTCTTTCAATCTCCCAAATATTGAGCTAGCTCTGGCAATTCATGTGTCAACCTCATTATCAATGTGTATCTGCCTGGAAAGTACCCTGTCAAGGTAAGTGAACTTATCCACAGTATTCAGAGTTTCTCCATTTGCTATTATTGATGGTTCCACATATGGATGGTGTGGTGCTGGCTGATGAAGCACCTGTGTTTTCTTGGTGTTAATTGTTAGACCAAAATTAGCACAAGGATCAGAGAATCGATGCATACTTTGTTGTATCTCAATTTCAGAGGCTGCATTGAAGGCATCATCATCTGCAAATAGAAGTTCATGCACCAACATTCTCTCCACTTTGGTCTTGGCTTTATAGACTTTTCAAGTTGAAGAATTTACCATCAGGGAGGTAGTTGACTTTGATGTCATGTTCATCCTCAGTGAAGGTTTTGATAACATATGGCTGAAAACATCATATTAGAAAGCATAGGAGCAAGGACATAGCTTTGTTTCACTTCATTGGTGACGGGGAAACTAGATGTCCTTTGTTTAAACATCCTTCCAAGTTCTGACATTTATG
The DNA here is from genome assembly GCF_037893015.1 of Macrotis lagotis. Taxonomy (NCBI): domain Eukaryota; kingdom Metazoa; phylum Chordata; class Mammalia; order Peramelemorphia; family Peramelidae; genus Macrotis; species Macrotis lagotis. The sequence goes on along the minus strand of NC_133666.1, from coordinate 632,031,921 downwards.
ATTCCATGGGTTGGAATTGTGGAGAATGGGGAGAGGAGTTGTCTAAGGTCAGGTGACCCATCTCCTAGGCCAGGGATCTTTTGACCAGTATATCTCCTAAAATGAATGAATGTGACTCACTATTGACCTCTCTGTCCTTGAAGTAGAGTTCACTCCTCCCCTTGATGGTGGATGTATAGACAATCCAGCTCACCCTATGGGGAAGAGGCAGTAGGAATCCTAAGTAGTGACACAATAGGAGCAGCAGCTGTGGTACAACAGTTATCTCTGAATATCTCTTCTATGTCTATAGCTGTTTGCGTATGGTCACCTCTGCTAGAATGTTGGGTACCTGAGGACAGGAACTATTCTTACTTTTTTTTTGTATATCCAGGGTCTGTCACATAGTAAGTTCTTAAAAATACTTGTTAGCTGACTGACTCTAGGTTCAGGGTGTCAATAATCACAGAGGAATCAGTTCAGCTGGGTCATCGACATCTCTAGGGGTTTGACCTCTAAGAAGCAGTCTTACAAAGCATTAAGAAATTTAAACAAAAGAATTAGGACTAGGAGTAGGAGGGGCAGCTAGGTGGTAGAGTGGATAGAGTTAGGGTTAGAAAAACTCACCTTCCCAAGTTCAAATCCAATTTCAGATACATACTAACCATGTGACCCTGGGCAAATCATTTAACCCTGTTTGCCTCAGTTTTCTCATCTGTAAAATGAACTGGAGAAAGAAATGGCAAACCTCTCCAGTATTTTTGCCAAGAAAACTCCAAAGGAGGTCAGGAAGAGTCAGACACCAATGAAAAAATGACTCAAAAGGAAAGGAAACATGATTGAATGGAATTTTTTTTCCTTCCCAAAAGGCAAGAAGAGGTCAGGAGAGAAGACTTGAGAGCACTGACCTGAATGACATTTCACTCTAACCACTGAAGGTAGATCAGCACAGAATGACATTTTGTCCATTTTGTCTACCATCCCTGCTCTAACCTTTACTTCTATCCAAACCCTGCCTGGCCTTTCTAATCCCCTAGATTTCTCCCCTCTCCAGAAAACATGCCACTTACCAGTATATAGTGAGATGTAGTAGTATGAATGTGGGACTTGGAATCAGGTGAAATTTAGGTTGAAAGTCTGCCTTGGACACTGATTCACTGTGTGACCATCCGCAAGGCATTTAACCTCTCACATTCTCAGGTGCCTCATCTGTAAAATGGAGATAATATCTGTAGTACTTATCCCATGGGGTGATTTTGAGGCTCTGATGAGATAACCCTTGTAAACCACTTTAGAAACTCTAAAATGCTTTCTAAGCTTTGGGTTATTAAAGGAACACTCTGTATAGGTGATAGTTCCCTGCTTGTATTCCCCAGAACCTCCTTCCCCCAAAGTGTTAAGATTTTAGACATGCTGGGAGGAAAATAAGTAATCATCTCTCCTTGGCAGATTTTGGTTTGTCCCTCAGTAAGGACATATCTTTCCTACCTGTCCTTGTGGGGGATGGGACTTTCCCAGAAGTCATTCCCAAAGAAATCTCTTGCTCCTCCTTACAGGAGCATACACTATGATTGTTAGAGATGGGAGGTCCTTTGAGGTCATTTAGTTTACCTTGTTCATTTTACAGAAGAGAAAAACAGGCCCAGAGAGGTTGTGGATGACAACACATTAAAAAGAGAATGAGCAGTAAAGTCAAGGATTCATAGTCAGTCCAGTCAGTCAATAAGTTTATTCTAGGAAGGGCATCAAAATGGAGAATGTCCAGATGAGGACAACTAGGGAGCTGAGGGATTCTGAGGTCTTGCTATATCATTTGAAAGAAAGAGTGATGTTTTGCCTTGAATGGAGGAGGAGATATGTTAGATATTTTAAAGTATTGGAAAAGCTATTCTTGTGAAAGAAAGATTATGTTTGTTCCCCTTTGACCTGGTTTGGCAATGGGTATATATTACAAATAATCAGTTCTTCAAGAGGCACAGAGCCAACTGGCCATATGAGGTCCATTGTGTCAGATTGAGGAGAGATATAACCTCCTAGCTTTATGGATATAGAAACTTCCTTACAATCAGAGTTGTCCAAAATGGAATAGGCAGACCCAGAAAGTAATAAGTTTGCTCTTACTGGATATCCTCAAACCAAGACTGGGTGACCTTTAGTCAGGTTTTTTGGAGAAGGCATTCTCATACAGATATGACTTTGCCAAGATACTCTGTTAGCTCTGAGGTTTCAGCTTTCTGTGGTTTATTTTTCTTTCCTTTTTTTTTCCTCCAGTGGGGAGGAGAGAGAGGGGGAAAGGACAGAAAATTAGATGCTTATTCATTTTTTTTAATTGTTTTTCTCTATTTCATTCTTTTTTTTTCAATAGAGAGGGAAAGGGAGGGGAAAAGAGTAATTAGAAAAATAAATGGAGAAATCTACATAGTAAAGGAATGCTTCCCAGAATATGACCCATAGACAATCATCCAGGTTTTGCCTGAAGATCTCCCTTCCAAGATGGAGAAGGCACTACTTCTGATCGCAAGATGACCCCTTCTTGGGGCAGCTAGGTGGCACAGTGGAGGGGCAGCTAGGTGGCACAGTGGATAGAGCACGGCTCTGGAGTCAGGAGTACCTGAGTTCAAATGTGATCTCAGACACTTAATAATTACCTAGCTGTGTGGCCTTGGGCAAGCCACTTAACCCCATTGCCTTGCAAAACCCTAAAAAAAAAAAAAAAAGATGACCCCTTCTACTATCACAGCCCCACCATATGACCAGCCTTTCAGATTCTGGAAGTTCTCTGACATGAATTCTCTGCATCTTCTGTTTTCCAAGCTAAACATTCCCATTGTCTCCAACCCAAAGGGTTCACAAAAAGTTCTATATAAATGCTAAGTATAGTTCATTATTTAACTACCAGAATTAAAGTAGACCCTGCTTTCCATCCCTTCTCCCCCTAAATTCCTTCTGTAAGCTGAATATGTGAGACACTTTTGTAGACTATGCCAAAATCCAGGCGTCCCCAAAATTACACTTCACCCTCGCCCAAAGGGAGCTGAATGCTGTGTTCCTCCACAGCACTGTTACCACACAATTATCCTAAAAGCCCTTCTGTGAATCTTCTGCAGGGAAGGGGGAGGGATAAAAAATAGTTTGAGACGGGGGTGGGAGAAGGGGAGAAAGATCTTGAAAATGACAACTTGAGGTCTCTGTCATGTATTGGGAGTCAAAACTCAAGTTAAGCAATGCCCCTTCCTTTTTTAAATTTTCTCCCTTTGAGAGAGCTTCTAACAGATTAGCAAAAAAAGCAGTCATTTGATGCTGGGAAAGCCAGAGTCAGGCCCCCTCATTCTGCTGCACCTGCTAGCATTATGGAGGAGATATTAACAATGATGATGATGATGATGACGACAATGATGCTAATGACACTGATGATAGTGGTGATGATGGTGGTGATAGTATTTAAGATTTGTAAAATGCTTTCTATGTGTGGTGCTGTCTCATTTGATCATCACAACAATCTTGCAAAGAAGGTGACACTGTTATCCCCATTTCATGGATGAAGAAACTGAAGTTAGAAGACATTAAGTGACTTGTCAAGAGTCACACGGTAAGAGATGTCTATGGTAGGATTTGAACTCAAATCTCCCCAACTCAGTTCTCCACATATTGCAGTTATCTGGTGGCCTGTTTATAATAATACTAATAAATATCTCCCTTTTCTATAGCATTTAAAGGTTCATGAACAATTTTTCTGCATAATTATTTGCATGATGGAAAAGCAAGTAAAAATCATGATTATTACCCCCATGTTATAATGAAAGGAACAGACTAAGAGAAAGAAAGCACTTGTCCAAAGTCACATAGCTTAAAATGTCAGATAGGATGGGAGAAGAAAGGAGGGAAGGAAGAGAGGGAGAGGAGGAAACAAGCATTTATTAACCACCTACTGTGTGCTGGGCACTAAACTAAGCACTTTGTAAATATTATCTCTATTGAGGAGATCTTCAAGCATGAATTTTGCCCCCAGTTGTCTGCGCCCCTTCTTTGCTCCCTATAATAGTTTACCATAGCAGCACTTTGCATATATTATCTCCTTTGATCATCTGTGTTGTTTTGTTTTTCTTTTCTTTTTTTTAATAATATGAGGGGAGGGGTAAGCAGAGCTAGGAATAGAACTGCCAACAACAAAAAAGAGGGTCATTGAGGAGTCTTCTTTTATGATTGTTACTGTTTTTTTAAAGGACAGAACTAGAAGGAAGGCTGGCCGAGTAGGACATCTTTGACAGCCTTGGCTGGATCAATTCTATCCCCCAAAAGAAAAACAAGCCCTGTATACTGGACCTGGTAGTTTCCTCTACGATTCTCTTTCTGCTTTACTATGTGTATGCAAATGCCTCTCCTATTTGGCTTTTGCTAAGTTCTGGATAAAAATAAAAATTAATTTTTAAACACTCAGCCCTAGGAGGCAGGTGTTATTATTATCTCCAATCCCACTCTTCCTTGTATCATGAGCATTGGTAGAAAGCTTTAAGACTGGTAAAGTGTTTTACAAATATTATCTCATTTGAACTTCTCCACTGTCCTGGAAGGGAGGAAGTGACCTTTTTATAGATGAGGAAACTGAGGCAGACAGAGGTGAATTAAGAATCTCAAGCAGGTTTTGAATTCACCTCTTTCTGACTGCAGGTCCAGTGCTCTATCCACTGTCCAAGGTAGCATCTCCTTCATTCAATTGTCAGCTCCTTGAGGGGAGGCTGAGTCCTTTCTCATCCTTTCCCATTATCCCTAGTGTTAATATTAACACATAGCAATCTCTCTATAAAAGATGCTTTAATTTTTTTCCTTGACCACAATAATACAAATGGAAAAAAATGGAACAAAATTTTAAAAAAGCATGAAGAACCTGGACTGGAACTGAAGGGTCCTAGGTTCTAGTCCCAACTGTCCCAATGACTGGCTACGTGGCCTGACCAATGAGTGTGACCTTCCATGAGGAAGTTAGATTAGATAAACACCCTTGTACTCCTGTGTTCAATACTCTAAACTCTGAAGTCCTTTCCTATTCCAATGTGAGGCTTTATGTTCCGGAGTCCTTTATAGCTCTAACATTCTATGGTCTAAGTGATTCTCAAAGTGAGGTCTGGAAAATGAGACCCTCATAAAGGGTCATCAAGGTCAAAATTATTTTCATAATATTACTAGGATATTTCCATTTCTATACTGGTAAATATTGAGAGGGGAAGCTAGGTGGTCCAGTGAATAGAGTGTCAGACTTTCAGAGTCAGGAAGATTCATCTCCTTGTGCCTAAATCTAGCCTCAGACACATACTAGCTGTGTGACCCCTTGCGCAAGTCATTTAACCCTGCTTCTCTCTATTTCCTCATCTATAAAATCTGCTGGAGAAGAAAATGGCAAGCACTTCAATATCTTTGCCAAGAAAACCCCAAATGGGGTCAGAGAGAGTTAGACACAACTGAAATGATTAAGCAACAACAACTTTTATTGTTCATAATTGTTATGGATAAATATATTTATATTCAATAACTATTGATATTTATTATTGATAAAAAACATTGATAAATAAAACCCATATAAACAAAAGCTCTTTGGGGAGAGCATAGATTCTCAACTATTTTAAGATTGTAAAAGGATTTTGAGACAACAACGTTTGAGAACCAATGATCTAAATGCCCTCCTCTCTCTGATGTTCTGCATCCTAAAATCCTTCCTAGCTAAGAACTAGGATTTTATGACCTACTCTGTTCCAGGTAGGGATAGAACAGATCTCATTCCCCAAAGCTAGAGGGTAGAGGACTTGAAATTAAGAGGATGTAGGCTCAAATCCTTCCTAGGACTTGAAATGTATTAGCTTATTTGATTCTTACTGCTTCTCTCTTACTGCTCAGGTCATAGCCTCTCCAGTGTGGTTTCTTCATTGGTAAAATAAGGGTGTTGAACTAAAGGACCTCCAAGATCCCTCCCAACTCTTCCTCTAGGAACCTGGGTTGAGTTCCCTGCTGCCTTGCATTATATGGGTCACTGATCTGTTCCTGACTGTATGTCCTATGATCCATCCATTGCAGTAAGCATCATCTCCCCCATTCAATTTTCAGCTCCTTCAGAAGGGTTCAGTCTTTCTCATCCTTTCCTTTTATCTCTATCATTAATATGCAGCAATCTGGATAACTGGGAACTGAGAACTTGAGCCCCAGGGAAGCCAGCCCTTAAGACCAGTCCTAGGTCCTATGGACAGCTCACTGGATCTCCCACCTTCCCTCCCATAGAGCACAGCCTCCCTCATGCCAGAATTGCCACTGATGGGAGATATTTATCTGAAGATAAATCACAGCAGCTCAGAGGGCACAATTTCCTGCTTGTGTCTGAAACAGGAGATTTCAGTGAATGACAAGATTGGCTGCCAGTGTCCTTCCCTTGGGTTTTAGGCTGATTAGTGACAAACAAGAGTCTCCTTTCCTATAGCAGAATGCAGAGGAGAGAGTCACAATTCCTGAGGGGGGTCTAGTCTTTACTCTCCAACTGACTCATCGCGTGATTGTGGGCGAGTCACTTCCTTCATCTAGATTTCCTGCCCCTCTCTGCCCACCCCCTTCTGTGAAATGAGGGAATCTGAGTATGATAGTGTGGCAAGAATAGCCTAGGTTTGAATCAGGGCTCTGCTGATTATTATCCATGTGAATTTGGGCTCCATAGTCTCTCAGGGTCTCAGTTTTCTTCATCTATAAAAAGGGGTAGAAAGGGGATATTAGAATAAAAGAGCTTCAAAGCTCCATTCAGCTCTGAGTTCATATGTTCCCACCTCACTCTCCTTTCAGTTTCTTATCCTCCTCATGGACTCAATTCCCCTTCCTCCACATTCATAGTCTCTCTGAATCTGAGCAGCCCCAACTGCTGCAAAGAGTGATGTATCTAGCATCTAGGGAACCTAGGTTCAATACTATCTGGGTATCTCCGAGCACATAATCTCTCTTGGCCTCAGATTCTTCATTTGTAAAAATAAGGCCCAAGGTCTCTTCCAACTCTAGATTGGGATAGGGCTTATTTGTGCTTAGGACAAGGAATAAAAGCCCCAGGAGTGGTACCCTGATGATGCTGGGCTTCCTACTTACTTGATGAATGTGTTTTAAGTCAAAGATTAGACTTTATCCATTGTCTATTGAAATCAAAGACCAGGGTCCCTAGAAACAGGAAGGGAACCACAATGAGACATCCATGTTCTCTCACTGGTACTAAAAGCTTATAACATTGATTCAGATTTATACAATGTTTTTTTAAAAAAAGGAAAGGTCCACAAGCTACTTTCTTAACAGCAGCCCCATAAGATAGTTATTCTGCATTCTTATCCCCATTTTATAGATGAGCAAACTGAGGCAAAGTGACTCATTCAAACCTGCACACCTACTTCTCTATAGGTCCAGCAACTTTTCCCTCCAAGGTCTATTTTCTGGATAACTGGTTGGGCTGACTCTCTTACCTGGATTCCAAGGAGAACCCTTAGTTGAAGACTCATCTTTACCAAGAAGCTTTCCTTAGTTAACTGCTCCAATCCACATCAATGGCTTCTTTTTCTATCCCCACCTTGAGTATGTACTTTCGGACTAGTTATTTGGTCCTGAGGAATGTAGTCTGAGTTATTTACCCTTTTCATATGTTTGTGTCACTTAACTGCACTCTGACTCAGTTTCTTCCCCTGTAAAGTGGGAATAATAATAATAATAATAATAATAACAGTCTCCCTTCCAGGGGTGCTATGAGGATCAAATGAGATAATATTTGCAAAGCATTGTACAAACCCTAAAGTATTAAATAAATGCTACTGATTATAATTATGACCTGTCTCCCATCATGATTCTCAACTGCTTGAAGGCAGACATGAGATTTTATATATCTTTAAGTCATTCACCATTTGACAAATGAACAAGTGGTTGGATAGATGAATGCATGGAGGGATAGGCAGACGTATAGATGGGAAGTTGATCTCTTTATGATGATCATTTCTCAACATCCATGTGAAACAATCATGCCCTTTCCTAAGTCATTTACAGAGGACTAAACTGAAGTACAGAGCAGAGGGGTGACTTGCCCAGGGTCACCCCCCCCCCCCAGTATTTGTCCATCAGAGGTAGGATTTGAACACAAGTCTTCTCTGACTTCAACTTCACTTATCCCTCCATCAAAATAAACAATCCCTCTCCTGGGATTTATTTTATAGAGAAGGAAACTGAGACCCAGAGAAGGGAAGTAATTTCCCTAAGTCACTCAAGTAAGTAATAGCAGAGCTGAATTGAAATTTGAATCAAACAAGGCAGCAAATCCAGGTTGGTTGATTTGTGGGGGGAGGGGGGTGTTTCCACTCTGTTTTTCAACTGCCTGTGCTAGGGAATTATTCTCCAAGGGTGTGTTAGCATAAGTGACTTCCACACCTGGAAGACCCACACATGGCTGAAGGTTTCAAAACCCCATCATCCTCCTTAAATAGATCTGCTTCTTCAAAATAGCTCCTTTGATCACCAGGATAGATCTGGGCAAACAGAATGAGCCCCATTTCCTCTCGTCTATGCTCCCTGGCCCTCCCCTCACCATCAGGGCCCTCCCATCCCCTCCAGGGCCTGCAAGGTTAGGAGCTGTTGGCTCATTGAAGTGTTCCCAGATTAGACCTGGTTCTTTGTCTGAGCCAGGAAATAAGCCCTCCTTCCTTCTGCTACCCAGAAGGGGAACAGGGCTCATGTGAGTAATTAGCATTCGAATTGGGGAAACTTATAAAGTATTCCTCATTCCCCAGAGCACCCAGGAAAGGCCCTAGGATTTAAACCTGGGCCAGGCCTTAGAGTTCTATAGACCAGTCCATTTTTACAGAAAAGCTAGAAGGGGAAAGCTTAAAAGGAAGAAAATGAGAATTTATTAAACATGGGAGATATACAAATTTACAGAATCCATCTTTCATATGGTCTATTTGTGCCTAACCTGTGGTAGAACCTTCCAAAGTTCATGTTGGTCTGATCAGCCACTGTTGGGAATACTGTAACTTAGTGATGTCTTTTTGGTACCCTTTAAGAATGGAGGACAATAATCACCAACATCACTGTGTGCTAAGCTCTATACAAGCCTTATCTTGTTCGACTTATGCAACTCTGCAAGGTAGGTGCTATTACCATCCTCATTTTACAACTGAGGAAACTGAGGCAGGCATCAGTTAAGTGACATGCTCCAAGTCCTAGTGCCCAAGTAAGTGACTGAAACAAGATTTGAACATAACTCTTTCTGACTCTAGGTCCAGTACACTATCATTGAGTCACCTAGCTAGTTGCCTCCTGAGAAGGAGAAAGGAGTTAAGGACCCAAAAGAAAAGAGCAGAGGTAAAGGTGACCTCTGGTTTCAAATCCATTACACACACTATGCATAGTTGTAATACCATACTCACCCATAACACCATAATCAGCCTAGGTCAGACCTTTATCAACCTGTCATCTGTGCCATCGCCCCAGTTTGTCTTCCTGCCTCTAACTCTCCCCTTGACTTCCTTCACACAGAGTGTACTCCTAATAGGCCTAACCAAGTCTGTCACCTGCTTTAGGATGTCTAGGGGTTCCAATAGTGTACTGGTTAAATGATTAACAACCAATACCCTGAGGGGAAAAGTACTACAACAAGACATATATTTAAGTTAAATCTGCATTATTGTTAACATTTCCTCCATCACTTTCTAAAGTCTAGACAATCAGCAAAACAATCAATCTAGTCCTGATTTGTAGCCTGAGGTATAAATGTTCACATGGAAAATTTAACATTCAGTTAGAGGATCCCTGAACTCTAACATAAAATAAAGACTCAGTCATTTAAAAAGTCCCTCACAATCTGTGACAGTAGAGAGAGCTCCCGGCTTAGAGTCAGACTCTAAGTTCAAATCCTCCTTAGATATTTACTGGGTTTGTGACCCTGGACCAGTCATTTAACCCTTGTTTGCCTCTGTTTCTTCCATTGTAAAAAAGGGATAATAGCTAGCACCTACTTTGAAGGATTATTGTGAGGATCAAATGAGAATACATACATAAAAAGTCCTTTGCAAACCTCAAAGCAGTGTATAAAGACCAGTTATAATTACAATTATTAATCTTTTCTTTTTAGACTGACTATACTTCCTCCCCTCCAAACACTCCACAATCCCATGAAGCTATACTACATATAATTCCCTGTATCTGACATTCCATCTCCAAACTTGATGTTTTTATATAGGCTGTCCCCCATAGCTAGAATGCCTTCTTTCCTTCTCATCTTTACTTTTTGGAATCTCTCTCTTCAAGCCTCAAAGTACTCAGAGGAGCCCTGTTCATTCCTAAACCAGTCTTCTTACACCTTACACCTCCTCGTGTACTCTGATGCAATGACACCAACCTCCTGTCAGTTCCAAAAACAAGATACTCCATCTTTCACCTGAATATTTTCTCTGGCTGAGCCTGCTCTCCCTCCTCCACTCTGGCTATTGACTTTCCTGGCTTCCTTCAACTCCCAACTAAACTCCCATCATGTACAGGAAGCCTTCCCCAGTCCCTCTTAATTCTAGTCCCTTCCCTTTCTTGATTTTTTTTCCTATTTATCCTATATATAGATTGCTTATATATTTGTCTACCAGTTGTCTCTCCCATTAGATTGTAATCTCCTTGAGGTCAGGAATTGTCTGCCTTCTGCCTCTTTTTGTATACTTAGTGCTTAACCCATTTCCTGGAACATAATGGGGGCTTGTTTTGTTGTTTCTGTTCAGTGTTTCTGACTTGTTGTGACCTTATTTTGGGGTCTTCTTGTCAAAGTTATTGGAGTAATTTACTGTTTCCTTCTCCAGGTCATTTTGCAGATGAGGAAATTGAAGCAAACAAGGTTGTGACTTTCCCAGGGTCACAGTTAGAAAGTCTGAAGGTCTGAAGCTGGATTTGAACTCATGAGGTCCTGATTCCAAGTTCAATGGTGTATCCACTGTGTCTCCCAGCTGCCCCACTATAGGTGAGCTTATCTATAGACTGACTGAAACCACACAATCTTCAAGAGGTCTTTCCTAGATAAGAAAAAGTGCCTCTGGAATTATTTTCAATAGTCTCTTTCTCCAATTATATGTAAAGACAATTTTTAGCATTCACTTTTACAAGATTTTGAGTTCCAGATTTTTCTCCCTCCCTCCCTGCCTTCCTCTTTCTTAAAATGGTAAGCAACTTGATATAGGTTATATATGTGCAATCATGTAAAATATATTTCCATATTAGTCATAGTGATGAAAGAAGAAACAGACCAAAAAAGAAAAAAAATCACGAAAAAAACCAAAGTAAGTGAAAATAGTATGCTTCGATCTGCATTTAAGCTCATCAGTTGTTTATCTGGATGGGGATAAGCATTTTCCATCATGAGTTCTTTGTAATTGTCTTGGATCCTGGTGATGCTGTGAGGAACTAAGTCGTTCGTAGCTGATCACACAATATTGTTATTACTGTGTACAATGTTTTCCTAGTTCTGCTCATTTCACTTTGCATCAGTTCATACTAGCCCTTCTGAAATTATTTTGCATATAATCTAGCTTTATCTCTTTATATAGACACATATAGACTGTATATACACATATATTGAAATGCATATATATATATATATATATATAGAGAGAGAGAGAGAGAGAGAGAGAGAGACAGACAGACAGACAGACAGACAGACAGGCAGACAGACATTCTACTAGGGGCAAACTATATATATATTTATATGTCAATTCCCTGAGGACAGGAGCATCATTTTTTTTATCTTTATCTCCCTAGTACCTAGGACAATACCTGACATACCATCAGGTTTTAGCAAAAACTTGTTGAATTGAATTGTATCTAAGGTATGTTGGGAACAGGGAAAGAAGGCATACCTACATGTGTGCTTTTTTTTTTAAAGCAACAACCTACTCTTCCTGGGAGCCTGAAACCACTGATTTATTTCCTTTCAGTTGTTAAAATAGTCAGAGGCAGGGATGTATAGAATCACAAAACCATAAAATGTTCAAATTGCAAGGATCCTTCTAACAGAAAATATCAGATCTTTAAGGTACAAAGAATGGGTTGAGCTGGAGGAACTTAGACCAATATATCCTTCTCCTGTCCTCAAGCTGCTGTTTTCTGTCCTCCACTGTCACCTCTCTCTCCTTTTCCTCCTTAACCATGGATGCCTCCAAGATTCAGTCCTCAGTCCTCCTTTCTCAATCTAAACTAACTCTCTCTCTCTCTCTCTCTCTCTCTCTCTCTCTCTCTCTCTCTCTCTCTCTCTCTCTCTCTCACACACACCCTTTTTGATAGCTTCTCCCCAGATACCTCCTAAATCTATACATATAACCCTAATCTCCCTTGCACTCTAGTTCCACTCCTCCAAATGCCTGTCAGACAACTGTACCTTGATGATCAGTATTCAAGCCTGACCCTAGAGTAGAAAGAAAGTGTAATTAAAGTGATGAGCCTAGAGCTAGGGACCTATGTTCAAATTCCACTCTGCTGTTTTACTGTGTGACCCTGAGCAACATTCTGAGTCTCAGTTTTTTCTTCTGGAAAATGAGAGTGTTGAGCCAGAAGATTTCTACTATCATTCCTAGATTTAAATACATTATGGGGTTTAATTTAAATTTGTCAACTCCCCCCTCCCAATTCCTAGGCCAGCCCCTTCTCCTCATTATCTCTATTTCAGCAGCAGAAGCATTCCCTTCTTGATTGTACAGGATTTTCATCTTATATTTTACTTCTGACTTCAATCAGCTCTCCAGAGCTAGTGGCACAATGGATGTTGATGATGCTTGCCCTTTGTTCTCAAAGAAGACCATGACATCAGGGAGGTGATGCCATAGCAAGGACCTTGGATTTGAGTGAGAGAGTGCTGTATTAAGTCACCAGCCTCACTTTCTCCTCCAAAGGGTTCTGGGTCCAGTGACCAGATATGGATCAGGACAACAGGAGATGGCCCTAAATGCAAGGCAATCAAAGCTAAGTGATTTGGCCAAGGTCATACAGGTTAAGTAAGTGCCCAGTGTCTGAGGCTGAATTTGAACTCGGGTCTTCCTGACTCTAGGACTGATATTCTATATGGCACAATGAATAGTGGATTGGGTTTGTTGTCAGAAAGACTCCTGAGTTCAAATCCAATCTCAGATACTTAGCTGTATGACTGTGGGCAAGTCACTTAACCTTTTTTGTCTCAGTTTCCTCATCTGTAAAATGAGCTGGAGAATAAAAAGGCAAACCACTCCAGTATCTCTGCAAAGAAAACCCCAAAGAGGAGCACAAAGAGTAGGATGTGACTGAAAAAACAACTGAACAATAGCTCTTAGCTAGAAAGGTTCTCAGAGGTCTAGTTTAATCTCAATTTGCAGTTGAGAAAAGGGAAATCCTTTCAGAGAAGTTAAATAATTGGCGCATAATTGCAAAGGTAATAAAAGTGAGGTGGGATTCTAACCTAGAACCTGAGGCATTCCTCTTTTCTCTACATCAAGTTTTCTCTGTAGCATGTCCCTCCCTTCCTTCAAGGACCAATGGAGACAGAGCCTTCTCTGCAAATGGGTGGCTTCCCTGACTCACCAGCCCAGCCCAGTGATTACTCCTGTATTTTGCTCTCATCACTTTGTGCACATGCCTCTATTCTGCCCTCATCTCACATTCTCTTATATCAGAGTTATCTGCTTATATTTCTGTCTTATTATACTGTAATAAAAATGAGGTGGGATTCTAACCTAGAACCTGAGGTATTCCTCTTTTCTCTATATTCAAGTCTGCTTCTGCCGTGTCTCATATCATCCCTTCCTCTCCATTGCCACTAACCTAATTTAGGTTATGGCATTGGGACACCAGTGGAAATGGAAAGGCTTGACTAACTTCTACCCTCCCACAAGACCTAAGTTCCTTTACAAACCAAGAGCTGCAGAGCAGAGCTGGGACAGTTGAGTTAACTTTACCTGAGAATTGATTGATTTGGGGCCAGCTGTGGTTCCTTTGGGTAGACAGGAAATAAAAACAAATGTTGGGACTTAGACTCTAGGAGCTTCTGAAACCCCAGGGAGCTTCCCTGACAACCACTTTAAAGTTTTTTCCTTGCAGCTTTTATTTTCTTGGACTGTTTTTTTACCATCTTGGGAATTGATTTTTCTCAGGGTTGGGTTTTTTTTTGTATTAAAGACATTGTTTTTCTGAAGCTTCAGGCTCTAAGTGATCTATTGCATCAGAGGTATACCACAATCAGGACAGGCCCTCATTCTAGCCTGTTTCTGTGACTCCAGTCTCTTCCTCCTCCAATCCATCCTTCACATACTGCCTGAGTCATCTTCTTAATGTACCTAACACACCACTCTGGTCCTTACTTCCCTGTTCCAAACCATCAGTGGCTCCCCATTGACTCATTGACTATGAAATAAAAGTCTAAGTTCTTTCGCCTAGAATTTAAGGTCCTTCCCAATCTGACTGTAACTTATGTTCCAGGCAAATTATACCACTCTCTTTTCTCTGTTCTTGAATCATCTTCTTTACATCTTGTACTTTCGCTCACATTATCTTCCTCCCCCCCACCCCATTTTCCTGGAATAGACTCTCCACTGCAACCCAGTTTCCATTCAATGATGTCCCTCCCTTCCTTCAAGGACCAATGGAGACACAGTCTTCTCTGCAAATGCGTGGTTTCCCTGACTCACCAGCCCAGCTGAAAATGATTACTCCTGTACTTTTCTCTCATCACTTTGTGCAGACCCCTCTATTCTGCCCTCATCTCACATTCTCTTATATCAGAGTTATCTGCTTATATTTCTGTCTTCTTAGATTGTAAGCTCCTTAATGGAAAAGCTGATGAAGATCCTTGAGAACAGGGTCTCTGTCATAGTATCTTTGTATTACCAAGCTAGTTAGCACAGTATCCTGAACAAACATGAAGTATTATTGAACTGACCTGAATTGAACTGTGAGCAGCCTTGGCACAGATAATATAGGGACAGATGTAAAGAAATGGAGACTGAGAGAGGAAAGAGAGAAAGGTTCGAAATACAGAGAGATAGAGACAGACAGAGAAATAGACAGAGAGGAGAGAAAGAAAGAAAGAGAAGAAAGAAGAGAGGTAGAGACAGAAACAGAGAAAGATGAAGAGAGAGACACAGAGGAGACACAGAAACAGAAAGTTGGAGAGATAGAGGAGAAGAAAGAAAAGAGGAAAGAAAGAGGTAGGAAGAGACAGAAACAGAAAGATGGAGAGAGAGAGAAAGAGAGAGAGAGAGAGAGAGAGAGAGAGAGAGAGAGAGAGAGAGAGAGAGAGAATGACGACTGAGAGCATGGATAGGAGGCAGACATAAAAGAGACAAGAATTCTAGGAGCTGAGAGATGGGGAAAGGAAAAAGGGTAGGAAGAAGGAAGACTTTCTGCCCATCATAGGAGACCTCTCTGGAATGTCTTGTTCCCCTTGTGATTAGCGGAGGAAGGACTTAGTCTCCTTCCTAATTCCTTGGGGAATGCATGCAACAATGGATGGAGGAGTTTAAGGAGTTTTCCCCTTCTGCTTTGAGGTAATTTTAACCGTGTAGCCTTAGGTAAGTCACTTAACTTCCCTCTGTAAGTTTGTTCTGCACAATGAGGAGGTTGGTTTGCACTTGATGGCATCTTGGGTCTCTTTTAGCTCTAGGTTTATCACCCCGTGGTTCCTTGCATGAGATAGGTTTGGGCAGATCCCAGGCAGAGCAGGAAGCCAGAATTAGGCCTCCATCCTGATACTGCTTGTGGGGAAGCAACTGACTTGTCTGCTCAGTTGACAAAGAGAAGGGAAGCCTGTGGAGCAGTCAGTCCCAAGGCCCGAGACACACACAGCTTGTCTAAATGCTAACAAGTTTTACTTCCAAATGGTCACATTGTTTCTTATTCTTGGATGAATTTAATTCTAATTG
Organism: Macrotis lagotis; assembly: GCF_037893015.1. Lineage (NCBI taxonomy): Eukaryota > Metazoa > Chordata > Mammalia > Peramelemorphia > Peramelidae > Macrotis > Macrotis lagotis. The sequence goes on along the minus strand of NC_133666.1, from coordinate 632,016,028 downwards.
AGTCGTCTTCAGGGATGGTAAACAGCTGCTTTAATGAGTGAACAGTAGGTTTAAAATAACCAGCATCTGTGCTTGATGCACAGGGGCTTCCTACCAAAGGCACAGGCTCCATATTCACAGCCACATGCAGGAGCATCCTGGCTCCCAGACCCTGCAGGATCTGCTCCCCTGGGCTGCCTACCAGAAGCCCAGAGAAGCCCATGGGACCCAGAGGTAATGTGGGGCAGAGGAAAGACCCGGGTTGGCAGAGGAGAATTGGATCCAACTACAGCTCCAGCAGACTCACCCTATAGCCATATAGTCTCTAGCCCTCTCTGGGTTATTTCCTCTGGGAAATAACAGTAATTATAACAACAGCAATAATTAATAATAATAATAATATCCAGAATTACATAGAGCTTTCAAGTTTGCAAAATATTTTACAAATATGATCTCATTTAATCCTGTCAAGAACAGGGGTTTTTCGTATTCCCATTTTATAGATGAGAAAACTAAGGCCAAAAGCGGTTCAAATATAGATAGTTAAGTGTCTGAAACAGGATTTAAACTCAAATCTTCTTGACTCCACTGACCCACCTACCTGCAAAGAGTTGAATTTAGAGGTTAAAGGACCATGCAGTTGGTGCCAGAGAGCACAGGGAATGGGGGGAGGGGCAGAATCTTTAGTAGTGCTTAATACATATATATATATATATATATATATATATATATATATATATATATATATATATATATATATATATTGATTAATGGTTTGAATCCAGGTTGGTAGAAAGAGGTGGTTTTGGCAATACAAGTTCTCAGTTCCATTCCCAGAGGAAACTCAATGTCATTAAACAGAGTACTAGTTCTGGAGCTCTGGATTTCCATTTTAGCCCTGGCAATACCACTGAAGAATATGATCTTAGTCAAGTCCATTCCCTTCTCTAGACCTTCTCATATTAATTTGTATGTAATTTCATCACAGAAACCCACCCATACCATGGCGCTATTTTTAAGGGCTTGGATCTTCCCCAACAAAGGAAAAATGAACTTGTCAATCGATCCATAAGCATTTATGAAGTGCCTACTATGTGCCAAAAGATAAGCTGTTGGGGAAGCTAGGTGGTATACAGTGCTTAGAGTGCTGGCCCTGAAGTCAAGAGGCACTGAATTCAAATCCAGCCTCAGACACTTGATATACAAGCTGTATGAACTTGGACAAGTCATTTAATCCCACTGCCTCACAAATCAAAACAAAACTACACAAAAAATCCAATAGATAAACTATGTGCACTAAGCTAGACAAGCAACCCCTTTTCCATCAGATCTGAACTATATAAGACTAACTTACAACAACCCTGGGAGGTAGGTGCTGTTATTATCCCTGTTTTACAGGTGAAGAAACTAAGGCAGACAAAGGTTAAGTAATTAGCCCAGAGTCACAGAACCAGTAAATGTCTGAGGCTGGATTTAAACTCACATCTTTCTGATTCTAGCTGCAACAACTCTCTATATTTTACTATGTAACTGCTACAACTTAGGATGTGCAACACTCATGCCAATGAGAAGTTTCAGAGAGACAAATTTCGACTTTGGTTTTTAAAGAAAAACTTCTTGACAACCAGCACTCTCCAAAAGTCAAATGTGCTGCTTCAGAAGTTAGGGAAAGTGGGGCAGCTAGGTGGCGCAGTGGATAGAGTACCGGCCCTGGAGTCAGGAGTACCTGAGTTCAAATGTGATCTCAGACACTTAATAATTACCTAGCTGTGTGGCCTTGGGCAAGCCACTTAACCCCATTTGCCTTGCAAAGTCCTAAAAAATAAAAAAGTTAGGGAGAGAGTCCTCCCTCCCTGGAAGTCTTGTTCAGTTTTAGGCTTATGCTAGATGGTCTCATAGTTTCCTTCCAGCTCTGAGTCTGTGATTTCTCTGGATGACACTTTGCAAACCTTAGAGGGCTGTGTAAGTGAGAGAACATGCTGGACTTGGACTTGGTTGGGTTGAACCAGATGGTTTCTGAGGTCCCTTACAGCTTGAAATCCATGATCTTGTGCCAGCTCTTAATATTAATCATCTCAGGCCCCTTTTCACTGAGGAAGCAGGGACTCAGAGAGGGAGCAGGTAGGGTAAATCTCCAAAATTCCATCTCCATCTGCTGATGAATGGAAGTTCCCTGAGGGCAGGGACATTTTTTCATTCTGTCTTTATATGCCCAGTCTCTTGTAATAGAAAATACTTGTTTGATTGGACCAGATTCTAGACTCTAGATTCTCAGAGCTGGGAGGAAGGTCAGAGCAGATCTGTTCCAATCCTTGGATGACCAGGTCCACCTTCTACTACATTATGTGATAATAACATGGTATAGTAGAAAACATGCTGGATTTGGAACCAGATGTACTGCATTCAAATAATGCCTCTGACCCTGACTTATTATGAGAGGTAGAGTGATGTAGTGGAAAGGGTACTAGCTTGGAGACAAGAAAGATCTAAGTTCAAATCCTTTCTCAGACATTCTCTGTGTGACCACAGACAAATCACTTAATTTTTCTTAGTCTCAAATTCTACATATGTAAAATAAGGGGCAGGGAATGTGGGCTCAATAGCCTTCAAGGTCCTTCCTAGCTGTAGAGTTATGATATTTTCTTCTTTTGGGAGGGGGAGGGAGTTTTCAAGGCAATGAGGTTAAGTGACTTGCCCAAGGTCATACAGCTATGTAATTATTAAATATCAGAGACTGTATTTGAACTCAGGACCTCCTAACTACAAGGCCAGTGTTCTATCCATTGAGCCACCTAGCTGTCCCCATAGAGCTATGATCTTTGATCAGAGACCATTGAAATTATATTTGAGGGGCGGCTAGGTGGCATAGTGGATAAAGCACTGGTCTTGGAGTCAGGAGTACCTGGGTTCAAATCCGGTCTCAGACACTTAATAATTACCTAGCTGTGTGGCCTTGGGCAAGCCACTTAACCCCATTGCCTTGCAAAAAAAATACTAAAAAAAAAAAAGAAATTATATTTGAAGACCACCAGTGACACTCCTCCTTCCAATTCTTTCCAATCAGCCCATTGAACCTTTGAATATATCTAATGTTTTTCTTTATAGTAAACAAAAATCTATGTGCAACTCCTTCTATTGTTCTGAGGTTTGTTCTCTGGGCTCAAGCAGAAGAAATCTAAATTCTATCTTGTTTAAGGGTTCTTCAAATACTTTATCTGGATGTGAAAAATCTCCAGTCCTTTCAACCAATGCTTACATGGTTTCCAGGAATATCACTATGCCAGTGATCTTTCTCTTCTCATTGTCCTTCCTGTGGTACAGTACCTGGAACTCTATACCAACACCCTGCCTGTGGAAGAAGCCACATTTCAATGTGAAATGAGACAGAAAAGAGCCTGTAATTGATCAGACTAATAAAGTTAGAGAAAAGGATCAGAGTTTTAGAATATGGGATGGATCTAGCTGGTTATCGAGCTTAAACTTTATTTTACAGAGGAAGATCTCAAAGATCAGTGACACAAGTGACTTGCCCAGGGTCACACAGTTAGTGATTTGAATTCAGGACTTCCTGACTCCAGATCCAGCATTCTGTCCACTGCACTATCTTAAAAGCTTCCCATCTTCTCTGCACTATGCCTCTCTTAATGCAATCCAAATCACATTAACTTTCTTGACTTCAGTGTGACACTGTCAACTCATATTGAAACTAGATAAGCTCCAAATAGACACCTGACTTGGATAGAAAAGGTCACATCATAAACAAATTAGAGGAGCAATGAAGGAAATGCCTTTTGCAAGTAGGGATGGGAAAGAGTTCATGACCAAAGACAGGATGAAGACAATCACAGTAGAGAAATTGGACAGTTTTAATTATAAGAATTTAAACATCCTTAAAACCAATGCAGATAAAATTATAAGGAAACAATTAACTGGAGGTGGAGGATATGTGCAGTATTTTTCTGCTAAAGGTCTCATATCCAAAATATATAATAAGCAGATTCAATCACATAAGAACAACAGCCATCCTGAAAGTAATAAAATATCAGTTGACAGTTCTCAAAGGAAGAAATCCAAGCTTATCAACAACACAAAAAATTTCATAAATCACTAATAATTAGAAAAATGCACATTAAAATAAACCTGAGGTTCAATCTCACACCTATGAGATTGTCAGACAGCAAAAAAGGAAAATGATAACTGCTTGAAGGGCTGTAAGAAAACAAGCACACTCATAACGCTGGACCAATAATTCTGAAAAATAGTTTGAAACTCTGTCCAAAAAGATATTAAATGACACACACCCTTTGACTTAGGGTATTTCAGTTTCAGAGAGGCCTCCCAAGACATATAATGAACGAATGTAAAAGGGACAGAACATGGGAAACAACAATAGAGGCAGTTAGGGGATGTCAAGGATAGTACTGGACCAGAGAGTCACAAACACCTGAACTCAAATACTGCTTCAGATACTGGTTGTGTGACCCTGGACAAATCACTCAAACTCTACTGGCCTCAGTTTCATAATGTGCAAAACAGGGATAATATAGGGTTTTTGTGAGGATCAAATGTGATTAATAAGCATTTTGTGAATTTTAAAGTATCTATATATATATATATATACATATATATGTATATATATATATACTATATAAAGGCTACCTAGCTAAATAAATCATAAATGTAATTTTAACAAACAACTTTGAAAGACTTAGGAACTCTAATCAATATAATAACCAAGCATGATGCCAGAGAATTATTGATGAAGCATACTACCCACCTCCTGAAAAAGGGGTGATAGACTCAAGGTACACATATTTTTGTGCAGACTATGCATATTTGTTTCAAATTATTTGGGTTTTTCTCTCAATTTGGAATAGGGGGAGTTAGGAAGAGAAGGGGCAAATAATAAGGTTTTCAAAAAGAAAAGAAGGTAAAAGGAGTCACTGAGGCACAGAAGAGAACAGATGTAATACCAGGGGGAAAATAGACACAAGCAGGTTGCTTTGAAAGCTATATGTTGAATATATTCTCTACTTAAAAGGAAGCAAATGCTGAATATAATAGACACTAAAAGTTTCCAGTTTAATTCTCTTTCTTTTCTACTTTGTATAGGAAAATGTGTCTTTTATTTATCACTTGGTAAGTTCTGGGTAAAAAATAAGCCAGGAAACATAAATAAAATGTTATATTGAAACCTCATAGGTTAGATTTTTTCACACATAAACTGCCTAGTCAAATCTTAATCCTAAATTTGTGGAATTGATTTTTTGAATCTAAATGTAGAAATTGACATTCATCCCTTCTTAAATTTCATCTTATTAAGAGAGGCTGGAGGCAGTTAGGTGGCACTGTGGATAGAGCATCAGCCCTGGAGTCAGGAGTACCTGAGTTCAAATCCGACCTCAGACACTTAATAATTACCTAGCTGTGTGGCCTTGGGCGAGCCACTTAACCCCACTTGCCTTGCAAAAACCTAACAAAAAATTAAAAATAAAATATTAAAGAGAGGCTGGGGGTTACATGGAACAAGAATACTGATGCCCCAAACTTGCCTCTGACAGAAACTAGATGTGTGACCCAGGAAAGTCACTTAAATTTTCAGTGCATCCAAGAAACTGTCCAGTCTGAGAGAGCTCAGTCTGTCTGGATTGGTAAAGATAATTTCCTAATCTGGAAGTTCTAGATTACAAACACAGGTCTAGTCCCCAGCTCCCTATAACTGATTTGACATTCTAACCTAGAAAGATCTTTTTGAATTCTAAACTTGTCACTTTTCCCATTAGCCTTCCCTCCCACTTTTTGTGGGGAGGGGGAGTGCTTTTACCCAAGTCACTGATAAAAAATATTGAACATCAAGAGGACAGATCATGTAGGTACTGTTCTTGTGACTTCTCATGTTGACACAGACCCACTAATGATAAAATACACTTATTTGAAGTTTACAAAACATTTACAAAGCATAATTTGAGCCTCATGACTACTCTGTGAGGTAGGTACTAGAGGTGTTATAATCCATTTTTTCAGTTGAGGAAACTGAGATTGAGAGAGATTAAAGTGATGTGTCCACTGTCATACATGTAAAAGTCATAAGCAAAACCTGAATCCAGATCTCCCTGATTTCCAATTCAGTACTCTATTTCCTAAACCATGCTGCCTTTATACACCAATGATATGACTTTAGGCTCAGTCATTCACCATACTCTAAATCCACGGAACAATGCCTAACCCATACTTGTGACCATAAACATATTAGGAGCTTCCTAAATATTTTGGGAGTGGTAGCAAACACATACATACTCATACACAGAGTCATTTACCCTTGTCCACAAGATAACATGAGAGACTTGAAAACAGTGATCATGTCTTCTTTAAATCTCCTCTTTTCCATCCTAAGCATCCCCACTTCCTGCAATTAAACCTAACCCCTAATTCCCTCCCACTCCTCATCAGCACCTCATGAAGAAGGACTGATAATGTCCTTCATGAGATGCAGCTCCAGAACTGAGCATTGTACCCTAGGTGTAGCCTGATCAGCACAATGGACAGCAGCCTTTTCATCTCCCTCATTTTGATTTTAGAAAACAGAGGCAGATATTAGACTGGCTTTGCCTCAGCCTTCAGTCTCCAATCCCAGGGGGAGGAGAGCCATACGTGGTGGGAAAGCCATGGAAACCTAGCAGTCATCACCATCAGGAAGTCATTTTTTATGTCCCCTTCTCCCCCAATTAATTATGGTCATAAATGTGTTAGGAGCTTTCTAAATATTTTATGGGTGCCAGCACACACACACACACGCACACACGCACACACACACACACGCACACACACACACACACACACACACACACACACACACACAGCAAGTCATTTAGTCACCATAATTCCATACAGGCCAGAGAGAGATAGGAATAATGGGATCCAATTGAAAGAAAGGTAGGGGAGGGAGTCCTTTTCCCTCTTCTCAAAGGGACTGAGTAAAAGAAATGCAGGGATTGGCAAACCTACCTCCGGTGTTTATGGTTGTTGTTGTAACATTTTTCAATCATGTATGACTCTTCATGATCTCAGTTGGGGATTTCTTGGCAAAGATACTGGAGTAGTTTGTTATTTTCTTTTCTAGATCATTTTTCAAATGAGGAAACTGAGGCATGGTTAAGTAACATATTCAGGGTCACCAAGCTAGTACCTGAGGCTGGATTTGAATTCATGAAAATGAATCTCCCTAGTACAATCCATTCATTTTAAAGATAGAAACAAACTAAGGCCCCAAAAGGCTAAGAGATTTGCCCAGGATTATAATAAGTAACAAAGATGGGATTTGATCTCAAGTCAATAGTTTATGAAATGAACTGGTTATCCAACAGATCACTAACCAGATCCCTACCTTTCCTCTTACTGTGGTTTTAGACTCAGAAATATGAATATGAAGGTTAGGTTCAAACCACCTACCTGGTGAAGGGAGGAAGTCATCCCAGGGGCTGTGGTACTGAAGTTGTATTAGTGCATTTTTTTAAGGAATCCCAAAGAACAATACTGGACAGTCACATCTTCTTTTCAACTGTAGATTCCCCTGAAGTGTAAAGTCTATGTAAAGGCACCCCCATAGCTTTCCCAAAAGACCTGAAAGCATCTTACCCCTCTTTAGCAGGGAATTCTTAAAGATTTGTGTCTATGAATAAGCCATTCTTCTTACCCTCCCATATAATAGCAAGAGCACTAAATTTAGAATTAGTGGACATGGGTTCAAATCCTATCCATGAACAAATCACTTAACCTTTGTGAGCTTTGCTTTTCTTGTCTGTCAAAGAAAATTGGAAAAGATAATCTCTAATTCCTTGTCAAAACCTTTAACAGAAGAAAAAAGGGAAGGAACAGGTAAAGAAGGCAAACAAGAAAATCAGTGCTTTACTCACAACCATCCTGGGAAATGGATATTGCAAAGATCATTATTCCCAATTTATAGGTAAGAAAACCAAAACCTGGGCAAATTAAGAATTTGAACTCACATTTTCTGGTTTCTTATATGACATCACACTGCCTCATGCATACAAATAACACCCAGGAAATTCTGTTTACTTATTTCTTTCATTTAAATGACAGATCTAGGGCATGAAGGGACCTTAGAAGTCACCTAGTTCAGTTCCCTCATTTGGCATATGAAGAAACCAAGGAATAGAGAGGTTAAAGGACAGCTAAATTCACAGTAAGGTAAGAAGGAGGATTGGAACCCAGGTCCTCTGGCTCCAGAGTCAATGCTCAACCATTATGTTATGCTGTCTCTTCTCCTAATTCCTTGTTTCTTTTATGGGAATTTCTAAGTGTCCCACTGATGAGAAGCAGATATTAAGGGACACAAAGATCTTGATGTCCATTCTTCACATATGGTAGAGTGTGCCTCCACCCCATCTCAAGGAAGATGCTATCAATATCTTGGGTAGCCTAAGGAGCATCCCTTTGGTGGGAGGGCATTAGTCACTCTGTTAACTCCTCTTGGGCAGGTGCTCAACTACCCCAAGAGACAACAATTTAGGAATCTGGGTGGGGGAGAGCGTTTATTCTATGTTTAATTATGCCAGTGGGAGATACCTTAGAATATAGAAGGTGGGAATTGGGAGGACCCTTAAAAATTAGAATATAAAATGTCACAATTAAGCAGAACTTTAGATATCCTCTGACTTAACTCTTTCATTTTATAGAAATCAAGGTCTGGGAATGGTTGGGAAGAAATGGAAGTAGTAGGAGCAGGTGTCATTGTCTAATAGCATGAGGCCTAGCTTAGTCCTTGAAAATAGCCTTGGTCCTATTTCATTTCAGATACATCTCCTGAAGAAGGAACAAGTCTACTTTCCTTTCTGGATCTGATTGCATCCCTTCTGTATTGTACTGGAACGCCTTGACATAGACAGTTAACCATGTTTTCAGGGAGCCCTGTGCTACCCAATGACCCCAGAATTATCTGTTCAACAAGGCCCGAAAATCCCAGGCTTCAATATTCAAGTTGTGAATGACCTATCCTCTACCCCATCCCCATCCCTTACCCCCAAGAAGAGCCCATTCTGGGACTGTCCAGAGTGCTTAAGCTAAGACAGGACTGGGGTTCCGTACCTGCATAAGATGGGAATTAAGGAAGAAGCAGAGATAGCCTGGGGTGAAGGAGGTAGGGAATGACCCCATCTCTTCTTAGAGATCTTCCCACCTTAAATTTTCCTAAAACTTGTAGATATAGAGCTGGAAAAAACCTTGGAAATGATAGGGAACAACTTCCTTACTATAAAGATGAGCGAAGTAAGGTCAAGAGATGATCAAGGTATGCATACCACTAGATTATTCTGACATTAATTCACATTTACTGGGAGGAAGCTCACAGTAGAAGAACAGTCAAAAATTAAACAACTAGGTAGGTCACGAACTAGGATATGAGAGTGACACTCATGGACTTTTCTTGGAATTTGATAGAGACTGTCCTTTCTAGTACCTCTGGGAGCTAGATCAATGGATTTGGGGAATGAATGAAGCTAATACATGGAGATGACTCTAGAGGAGAAAGTGAGACTGATGACTTTGCACAGCCCCCTCGCTTAAATCCAATTCGCTTGCATGTCATGGCATCACTTCCCTAATGTCATGGTCTAATTTGAAAATGAAGGACAAATAACAAGTCACCACTGTCTTGCCCTTTGGTGAATAAATGGCAAGCAAGGAAAAGAAAGTGTTATAGAGGGAAAACTCATTGAAGGATGAGCGAAAGCTTTCTAGTGGGACAAGCACTTAAAATTAGTTGTAAAGGAAAAATAGGAAGTTACTGGCCGGGAGTGGGATGGGGTGAACTGGCTCTTCCAGGTAGGAAGGATGGCAAAGTGTGACATGTGTTCAGTAATAATAATAACTGACCTTGATATAGAACTTTAAAACTTGTAAAGCACTTCACACACATGAATTCATCTGAGTCCCACAAAAATTCCATGAGATACCCATTTCACAGAAGAAACTGAGGCACGGAGACCCTAAGTGATGTACAATCGGCTCTTCCTGATTCCAAATGCAGTATTCTATGTATACGCCACACTGTCTTTCTTAAATTGTCCAATTTAGGGCAGGGCACATTAAAGGGGGTGGGCTGTAGTGGATAAATCACTGGGTCTTGAAACAGGAAGACTGATCCAAATCCAGTATCAGACACTTACTAGCTTTGTGGCCCTGGTCAAGTCACTTCGCTCTGTTTAGTTTCTCTTCTGTAAAAGGAGGACAAGAAATGGCAAACTACTCCAATATCTCAAGAAAACTCCAACTGGATCATGAAGAGCCATAAATGAATAGAAAACGACCCTACAACAACAGCAACACATGAAAGGGGCAGTATGTGATAAACTTAGCCAGAAAGATCAGTTAATATCAATTTTGCAGAGGGCTTGATATAATTTGTATTGAGCAAAAAACAGGAACAGGGAGAAAGAAGAAAGGAGATACAAAAATAAAAGAGGGGAGAGGAGGGAAAAGAAGGGAAAGGGGAGGAGTAAATCATAGAATTTAGAGATAAAGGGGTTTTAGAGATGATACGATCCAACCCCCCCCCCATTCAAAAAAAAAGAAATTGAGTTTCAAAGATCTCAAGTCACACAAGGTCACACAAGTAGTAAACAGAAAATGTCATAAAGTTTCAAGTTGGCAAAAACCTTGGAAGTCATCTATGCCAGCTTCATATAGTCTATGTATGGGTCAGGAGAAAGAAATAAATTTACTGATAGAGAGGAGAGGAAGGGAAGAAGAAAAAAGGGAGCTGAGTCTGGTGAAATTTAAGCTGCCTTTATGTGATGCCAAAAATCCAGATTTTTTGGAAACTTCTAACTTTTTTTACTGCATCTTTCTGTTCTCATCCAAGTATTCTGTGCCATGATAAATACAGCCCAAGAGAGGCAGGAAAACAGACAGGCACAGAGATATAGACAGAGGTGGAGAAGCAGGTGGTGAAATACAAGAGAGAATAGTGATTTGCTAAATAGGGAAGTGGGGTAAAGCTTTCAGAGGCCAATAAGTGATGGTCAAGAGGAGATCAAAGCCAGGAATGAAACTAGGAGCAAGGAAAAGGATGTGAGCTATGTGAAATAGGAGAAATATGCAGATCAGGAGAGGAAGAAAGAGAACACAGGAATGAGACAGAAGTAGAGGAGGGAGAGGAAAGAGTGAACAGAGTAAGAAAAGACAGAGCAGACTATGGGAGAAAAATGAGAAGAAAAAAGAAAACAGAAGAGAAGAGAAGGGAAATGAGAGAAAATCAGAGATAAAAATAGAAAGACAGAGAAATTAATGGTGAGAGGAAGGAAAGAGGGAAGGAAAGACTGAAACTATGCTATAAGGGGAGAAAAAAGAAGCAGGATGACTTGGAGAAACTCATTTGACTTCTCTGGGTCTGAGTATTTTCATCTAAAACCTGAAGGAGTTAGGCTTGACTGCCAGTTCCGACATTCCAATTCAATCAGAGACAAAGAGACAGAGAGACAAAAGCAAATAGAGAAAGACCATAAAGCAGAGATCGACAGAAACAGAGGAGAGAGAGAAAAACAGAGGAAAAAGATATATTCAGAGAGTGAGACAGAGACAGAAACACAGAGGGTGAGTAAATGAATAAGAGAAGAAAAGAGAAGAGGAGAGAAGATAGACACAGAGCGAAAGTCAGAGAGAAAGCACTGGAATACAAAGGAAGAAAAACTGTCAGAGAAGAGGATTGTAAATTGAGAAATGAGGGTGGAAGAGAAAAATGAAGAGAGAAAAGGGAGCTGGGGGATGGGGGAAGGTGAGGAAGGGAATTGTCACAGGCACCATGAAGAAAGCATAGGGAGGGAGAGAAGGAGAGTGAGCCAAGGCTTGGAGTTAAAGGCCCTGATGGAGCAGAGCTGGCATTAAAATACCCAAGCTTTTGAGAGCAGTGGGAAATATTTTATCTCAGGCTGACACTTTTGGCAAAATATAATTTTTCCAGCTTTCTCTGTGCAAAAAACATGTCGATCAAAAAGCTCATGTAGCATCTTCTAGCTCCCAGAGTGAGTGGGGAGGAAAACCCTGGTCAGTAAATCCTGTAGTTAAATCCCTGGGGTCCTTGAGCTCTGGCCATGAGTCAGAAAGGTTGGATGGGGGCGGGGAGGGTGAAGTTGGACTTGGGCCAGGAAGGAATGTGACGGCAGAAGGCAGGCATACAGTCCTAGCTTCTTCCCATTAAATATCTGCCCCTGTAAGAGGCAGTGGAACCTAAAGGGAAAAGCATTACATTTTAAATAAAAACATAGCCTTGAAGTTGGAAGGGACTTTAAAGGGACCTTTGAGTCTGATCCCCTCATTCTGCATATGAGGAAACTGAGGCACCCAGAGGTTAAGTGACTTGCCCAAGGTCAACCAGCTGGGCAGTGATGAAGAACTATAAACACAGATCCTCTGATTCCAAAACCCTGACTTCCCACCGTATAACAACAGGTTTATAAACCTATTTAAATTATTTACAATGTATCCTCACAGCAAATTATTGGTCTCATCTGCTATATAGTGTCACCTCGAAGGCTACTCTCCCAACTCACATTCTGAGACTGGGTGCTTCAAGCTAGAGGACCCTAACACTCCCCAGTGTCCAGGAATCAGATTAAAACATAATTGGGCAATATTTAACGAAATAAATAAAAATACAAAATTATACAGATAGTTAATTCAGTATATGGTTTTTCTAAGCCAATATACAGCCTGCCAGGATCTTTATGTTCTGTTTAGTACCCCACCCTTTCTATTTGAGTTTGAACCCTCTGCTCCAAGGGATGTCTGCCCCAGGTTCAAGGCACTCTGGATAGATTCCACTCCTAAGATTATAGCTCACACACCACAAGTAATACATTCCCATGTATTCTAACCAGTCAGAGGACACAATTAGCTCAAAGCAAAATTATTTACTGAAATGGTATAACACAAACAATAGTAGCAAAACATTAGCTCCATAAACCCAGGGCACCCTCTCTAATGAACATACACAACTTCAAATGAGAGCACTCACATAGCGTAGACCTAGTAGGAAAGTCCAGACAGAGGGAACACAGATGGTCAGTGTAACTCATACCTCTGGCACCATAATGCTCTGATGATTCTTCTCTTTTTGTGGCATCCTCCTGCCACTCCCTCTGTGCCAATGTCTCTGCCAGACAAATAATTTTGCAGTCCTATTCTCTTCACAGATCAACTGAACTCCATAGTTGGAGTCTCTGGGCCTTGTTTCTGCTGGGTGCAGCATGTTCTACTTGGGTGAGTTGTCCCCTCCATAACACACAATTATTGATGGGAATGGGGTAGAGATGAAATTCCTCTCCTTCTTCTCTTCCCCTCTGGAGAAGGTGCTGAGAAAAATAGGCAGAGAATAGAACCTAGCCAGGAGCTGGGTTCTTCCTCTTTCAATGACTCTCTTGCAGACCAGAGGTGTCAAACATTGACCTGTAAGCCCACACCATTCCTGAGTGAAGTGGAACAGGGTTAAAATGTAATTGGGAAATATTCAACAAAATAAATAAAAATACAATAAAACAGTTCATGTTACATTTTCAAACGAAATCAATAGGCAACTCAACAGGAATTCTTATGTCTGGGTTAGTGACCCTCCTTTCTATTTGAGTTTAACATCACTGGACTAGAATGCCAGAGATCAATGATTCAATATAGAGCTTGTTTATACTTTTTAAGGTCACCACAGGTGTGGCTGATTCTTCAGCCAATCAATGACTAGCTACTTTAAATTCCATTAAGTTGATTGAGGAATATCTTCGCATCTCCTAAAGGAGTAAGCAGTTACTTACATTTCTTTCACCCTGGTCCAGCACAATCTGAAACGAGTGAATCCTTGAATACATGAATACTTCTTCCCGTACACTTTACAGTCAACCAATAGGAAATAGGGTATGAGACACTGGAAGCAATGACCTAGAGGAAAGAAGCTCTCAAAGGGAGAGAATTTACCTGCAGGGACACAATTAACTAAGTAGCAAGGTTAAGAATCTCACCCAATTACCCAGACTCCAAAGACAAAGCATTTTCTATCATAGGGAAGGAGGTTTAAACTCATTCTGTTTGATGCCTGAGGGCAAAATTGGAAATGGGGAAAGTCACAGGAAGCAGATTTTTATATCAATGTAAGGGGAAAAAACTTGCCTAACAATCAGAGTTGTCTCAGAGGGGCTTGTGCTAGCTCAGGATGTTCCCCGAACAGATGTTGGATGGCCATGTATTGGACAAGATGTAGAGAAGATTCCTTTGGGGATATGAATTGGACAGGGGAGAGGAAAAACCTGGACAGAGAGAGTCCTAGATTGGAATCAAAGGAGACAGAGTCCTGCCTCTGATGCAATAACTGTGTGACTGTGGGAAAGTCACTTACCTACCTGAGCCTCAATTTCCTCATTTGTAAAATGGTGACAATTCTACAGTCATACAACTGAGGTTTGTTGTAAGAGTCAAATGACATAATGCACTCAAAATACTTTGTAAACAGGAAGTGTTATGTAAAAATTAGCTAATTGTGACCCTCATTCATTCAACCATGACTGCTCCCATTAGTTACTCCATCAAAATTCACTCATTGAATCTGGTCAAGTGTTTGCTAAATGCTTTTGCTTTTTTTATTTCCAAAGTAAGTCACTTATTTATTGATTCATTTAAGAAGTTCTTAGTGAGGGGCATAGATGGCAGTGAGCTGGCCCCATCCCTCTTTTGACTTAAGCAAGGCATTTTTGGAGATCGATAACAGTAATTATTCTTAGTAATAAAAATATTAATAATCATTTGTCAAAAGGGATGGTATCTGATTATTAGTATGCTTTTTAATTTTATTTTCTTCTTCCCCAGTTACATATAAAAACAAGTTTTAACACTGGTGTGGCTATTGTCGCCAATCGTTGCATTGCTATCATACCCAGACAGGTGGAAAGCTCAAACCTGAAGGATGAAAACTGTCTTTGATCTTGAAGCTCTCCAGGAATGGAGAGCTTGCAATCTACCATAGAAGTCCTTTAATTGAATTGGTGTTTCATGATGGTCAGGGCTCAACATGGTCTTAAAGAGGAAGACTTAAGAAAGAAAAAGTCAGCTTAACATGGTAAGAGGCAGAATGTCAGAATGGACACCCCTCCATGTAAAATCTGAAGAAGAAATGTAGTCCAATGCAGACCTATTATGAAGTTATAAGGTAATGTATCACCAGCATACTCCCCCATCCCATACATACATCTTTCTTCACTTCCTCCTCCTTGTTATCATGAGACCAGTTCAAATTTTGGTGGTTAAAAAAATACTTCAGTCCAGAAATGACCTTGACTTCGTAATCAAAATTCAGCTGAACAGATGTTTATTAAACACCTACTATATGCAAGAGGGTGAAGCTAACAGAAGATTACCATGGTTTTTTTATGGGTCCTTGTCCTAATGAAGCACACCATCTAGTAAAGGAGTTTACAAACACCACAAAATATCAAAACTGGAATATCAACAGACTCAGTTCTAAAGACTTTACCTCTTAGCCCACCTGCCATCTGCCTTCTTAGCACACCATTGAAATTGAATTCTTCAAGGTGACCTGATCCCTTAACTTTTAAATGTCATGATCTCTTCTCAATCCTCATTCTCCCCGAGGAATTCTCTAGTCTTATCTTTCTCAAGGCTCAACTCAGAACCTTCTGCTAAGTATTGCCTTCCCCTAAATTGGCCACAAGCTGATCACTTGCTTCTCCTAGATACTTTCTTCCCCTTTGAATTTTATGTCATTTCCCTGTCTTGGTTTTCCTTCTCCCCGTCTCACTGCTCCCTCAGTATCTTAAGCTGGACCATCAACCTTCTCCTGTCCTAAAATAAGGATGGAGATTCCCCAAAGCTCTGTTCTGAGTCCATTTCTCCTTAATCTATATACTCTCTTTTCTAGTGACCTCATTAGTTTTCATTAGTTTAATTATCACTTTGATAAAAATGACTCCCAAATGTATACATCAAACTCCAACTTCTTGCCCAAATTCCAGCTCTGACCATGGACTGCTCCACTTGAATAGATTATCTGCATCTCAAACTCAACAGATCTAAAACAAGATACATTACCTTCCCTATTTCTATCGAGGGCATCGTTATCTTTCCAGTGATCCATATTTGTAATATTTCCAAAGAATGTGTCAAATACATCCTCCTTCAAATCTCCTAGTCTCCTTTCCTGAATCCACCCTCCTCAAGTTAACAAAATAATGCACTGAACCAACTCCATTGCTCAACAACTGTCACTGTCTCCCCATTACCTCCCGGATAGTCTGGCTTTTGAAGCCCTCTACATTTCTAATTCTAATCTACCTTTATAGTTTTATTTCCTATAACTCTCCATCACATATTCTATTGCCTAACCCAATGTTGCATTTCTTGTCTCCAATGTATTTGCCCATGTATTCCTCTTCTCTGAAATATAATCCTTTTTCAGCTCTGCCTTCAGTCTTATCATTCTCAAGGCTCAACTCAGTACCTTCGGCTAAGTATTGCTTTCCCTAAATTCATGCACTGTCCCTCCTCCAAACTGTTTGCACTTTCTTCCCCCCTTCAAATTTCCTTGTATGTACTGACAGTATCTGTATACATATTGTATTCTCTCTTGTAACCTTCCTGAGGATAGAATTGTTTTGATTTTGTCTTTGTGTCCCCAGAACCTAACGCAATGTTTTGCATTGAGAAGGCACATAATTGAATTGAACTGAATTTAATTGAATTTTAAAGAAAGAAACAGCTGCCCAGAGAAGGGAAGGGACTCATCCAAGGTCACACAATGAGTGCGTGGCAGATAAGACACAACTGCACCCTCTGTCTTTATTCTCTTTTGTTCCATTTCAATGTTGGTCTGGGAATTAGATATATTAGCCTCAATTTACTGGAGACCAGGCCTTGGGGCAGAGCCTCACCTTCCCATGCATAACGCAGGGTTATACAGTGACAATCTGGATTTGGAATTAAAGGATTTGTGTTTAAACCTCAATTCTGGTACTCAGGCAAGTAAATTTCCCTCTGTGATCCTCAGTTTCTTTCCCTGTAAAATGAGGAACTTGGACAAGTTGATCACTAAGGTCCCTATTGATTCTAAATCTACCATCCTAATTGAAGTCAGTTATGAGGTGTGACATGATACGAGGGGACCTATTCAAGTTCGGGTGTAGAAAGACTCAGTTCTGGTCGTGAAGAAATCTTAGATTTTTTGAATTTCAGTCAAATCTGAAGGGGCCTCTAGATCACATGACTCTAAAGAGGAGTTCTCTCTGTAGCATTCCTAACACAGGACCATACAATTCTACTTGTTAAGAATTTTGTCTTTAGGTCAAAGATTGACCTCCTTTCAACTTTTTTCTTCCTGCTCCTGGGTCAAGCAGAACAAATGGAACTTCTCATCCCATGAAAGCCTTTAAGACAGTAATGCACTCCCTAAGTCTTCTCTCCTCCAGGCTGATCATCGCTGGTCCTGGATCCATGTGGGACATTGCTATCAATCCCCTTCCCATTCTGGCTGCCTCCCCTCTAAAAATTCTAGTTTGTGGTTCAGGGTAGATTCCATGGGACTTGGCCTTGAAGGACACAAAGAAATTTAAGATGGTGAACATAGGGGAAGGAATGAAAAAAAAGGAGGGCAGACTGAGGGATTCACATGAGGGAAAAAAAAGGTCAGAAACACATAGGAAACAGGAGTTGTCTAGCTTGGCTGTAAGGGACTATTCTTGCTGCTTATCCTTCATTCTCAAAGATGACCAATGACATCAGGAAGGTGATGATATGACAAACACATGAATTAGATTTGAGTGAGGGGGGTGTGGTACTAAGTCACCATCCTCACTTTCTCTTCCAGAGCCATCTGAATCCAGTGGTCAAATATAAATCAAGACACTGAAGATGGCCTGGGATGCTTTAGGAGACCTTGACCTTTTTAAGCTAAGGTATTTAACAGGTCTCAGTGATTTAGACTAGGAAAAAATGAGGGAAAAAGTCCTCTTTTACCTAGTCAAAAAAAGGAAAAAAAAATCAATATAGAAGGGGAAGACTCTCAAGGTTTCTGGTCAGAACAGAAGCAATTGCTTTTTTTACACTCATTCTAAGCCAACAAAACCCAAACAATCACCCACTGAGGTTTGGTTTGGGAATCATTATTGGTCAGTCAATGGCAGCCAGAGTGATTTGTGTTTAAGTCATAGTCAAGTTGCTTCATTTGAATCCAAAAGGCTTTATCAATACCAGTTTACCAGAGTTCTATTTCAAGAAATATATAGTCCTTATAAGTTCTTTCCCAGGTTTCAGTTTGTCTAAGGCAATACCCATTCAATAATTCAAGTTGGGGTAAAAAATGAAACAGAAGATGGCTGTAGGGAAAGGCAGCATGATGGGATGAAACACTGGATTTGATATCTGAGGACTAGGTGGCACCATAGTGTCATAGCACCATAGAGCACTGGACTTGGAGTCAGGAAGCCCTGAGTTCAAATCCATTTTCTGATACTTATTAGTTGTATGTTCCTGGGAACATCACTTAACTACTATCTGACTTAGTTTCCTACCTGTAAAATGAGGATCATAGCATCTAACTTCCAGGATTGTTTTGAGAATCAAATGAGATAATATTCGTAAAGTATTTTACAAACTTTTAAGTGCTAGAAGTTATTGGCAATTCTATCTTTGCTCTTCACTACTTATATATATATACTTGAGCAACTTCTCAACTTCTTAATCTTTAGCTCACTCTCTAAAATAAGGGAAATGGATTAATTTATCTCTGAGGTCTCTACCTGTATTAAGTCTTATAACTTGTCCAATGGTGATGATCAGGGATCAGACTCTGGCATCCTGGTTTTGCTGTTTATAATCTATATGTTCTCAAGTAAATCATTGAGCTTCAGTATCTTCATATACAAAATGAAGATTTTGATGGACTTTTAGGGTCCTTTCTAAATCTAAACCCATGGTCTTGTTATATTCTTAAGTCAGCTAGAACCCCAGCCCAAGTATTCTGACCGCCACTCCAGAGTTTTCCATACAACTCTAAATCCTAAAGAAGAGACTCAAGAATGTCAATAGAGTACTAGCCCTAAAATCAGGAGGACCTGAATTTGAATGTGATCTCAAACTCATATTATCTGTGTGACCCTGTGCAAGTCACGTAACCCTGATTGACACACACACATACAAACATGTCTATACACATGCAGACACACATGTGTTTGTAAGAATGAAGCCAATGCATTGGTATTAACAGGAATGCCCAAAGACTTCAATCAAACAAGCATTTATTACAACTCTGCTATCCATTAACCTGGCACTGGGGCAGGCATTGAAGACTGAAGATAAAGACAAGAATGAAACAGAGCTTATGGTCTAACCAGGGAAACAACAAATACACATATAAGTATGTAGAATAGCAATGAATACACATTAATTGGGACAAGGGAGCAGTGGGGGGGGGGGGGGTAACTATCCCCCGAAGAGACCAGAAAAAGTCTCTTGTAGACATTTTCTCTTCTTCACCATCTGCCCTCCCACTCCCTTGTTTCTAATCTTAGAAATCTTGCCTTAGACCAGAAAGGTTCATCGACTCCACTTTGGAACCATTGCCCAAGGGCTATTCTGCATTGTTTTCATCAATGAGTTCAAGGTCACCTAGCCTATTATATGTAACTAGCCAGCTATAGACCAACCCGTGTTTAACATTCTGCCCAGCCCACCAAGGACTCTGATCAGCTTACCATCTGTCATTCTTTCTACCTCTTGTGCTAGAAACAAAAATCAGCCAACATTACCTTTACTTCTGGAAAGACCATGACAACACACTACCTTAGGATGGGACATCCCAGATCAATGCTCTCTTCCTTGGCCACCATACTACTCTATGTGTGGTTCCCACCAGCACCAGCACCACCAGCACCACCAGCACCACCAGCACCACCAGCACCACCAGCACCACCACCACCACCAGCACCACCACCAGCACCACCACCACCACCACCACCACCACCACCACCACCACCAGCACCACCACCACCACCACCACCACCACCACCATGAGAATGGGTCTCTCCTTAAGAGTAGAGAATGTCTCGCTTTTTAAAATTTGTATTTCTAGTGTCTGGCATAATTAGGGCTTGTTTTTTTTTAATTAGGCCTGTGACTTCATTGATGCAGTTGTTGTTATTGTTTGTCCTTTGTTCTCAAAGAAAATCATGACATCAGGGAGGTGATGCTGTGACATGCAAATGAATTAGACTTAAGTGAGTCAGGGCCGTGGAAAGTCACCAGCCTCACTTTCTCCTCTGAGTCACCTGACTGCAGGGACCAGATATAGATCTGGATAACTGGAGTTGGCCCCCTCATTGATATAATATATGGTATATATAGTATATATGATATATAGTCACTTGTGAAGTACTTTTGCCAGTACAGACTATCTCCAACTCTGTAAGTTACAACTGGGGAAGCTAGGTGGCACAGGGGATAAAGCCCTGGAGTCAGGAGGATCTTAGTTCAAATCCAGTCTCAGATACTTGACACTTACTAGTTGTGTGACTCTGGGCTAGTCACTTAACCACAATTGCCTTAAACAAAAAAAAAAATGACAACTGCCCTGCCTCTCTCTCCCACCCAAACCACCACAGAGCTGACTCTTCTTTATGAATCTTCTTCCCTAATTACAGAGGTGGATGGGTTATTCAGGAGGACTGGCACCTCTAGTGTGAAGGCTTGCTGAGCCCTTTTCAGACCTGCTCATCTACTATTGATTTCTACCTGATTCACCCAACTCTCATCTATGACTACAAGAAATTTTAGTGGCCACACCCCCCCTAAAACCATCTCTTGTAGTTGGGCTAAATTGAAGACAACTGCCAGACTTCAAACCTGTCATTGAGATAGGGGGATGTCTACCCCAAAACATGTGTAGACTTCCTCTTGTAGAAAGGGTGTATAAGAACAATTTATTTCAACAGTTCTGAGGTCAGCTAAAGTAGGCACTATGGAACACTTTAGAGCTTCAGGCCACTGGCCAGTCATCTTGACTTTTATCTTGCCACTGGACTTCAATGACTCAGGGAGAGGCTGAGTCGGACTGTGCAACTCTGCCTCACTTAAATCCAATTTGTTCTCTGGTCAAGACATGTTCCAATATTGGTTAGTCCTCAGTTGATGCACTAATGACAATGGTTTGAGTTCCTTGGAAGCAAGAATTGTCTCACTTTTTAAATCTACATGCCTCTCTGCAATTAGTAAAGTGTTTGATATATAAAAGGTGCCTAATACATGTTTTGTTTTTCCATTCTAGGGACATTGAGAACCTGTGATTTGCTCAAGGTCACACAGCAAGTATGTGACAAAGGCAGCACTTGAATCTAGATCTTCCTAACTCCAAGTCAGCTCTCTTACTATCACAGACTTTTTATCTGATAAGAGGAGAATAAGATTTGGCCAAATACTGGAGTTTTAGTCTGAACACAAACCCTGTGATTCTAAATTCAGTACTGATGCCATAAAACCACACGGAGTCACCCCTGGGAACACACGGCCCCAGTTCACTCTGTTCTCCTGACTTAATAAATGTTTTTTCATTCTTTCATTCATTCTCCTCATTCAGCAGTCCAAGCCCCAGGGCTCTCCTACAGTGAATTATTGCTCCCATTTCTTCCTTTCCTTACCATAATCCCATGGCTTCAGCAATATTCCCGTCCCCATTTTACAGATAAGGAAATAAAGACTTAGAAAGGGGAAGTCTCCTAAGTCATGTCCTTGTCAAGTCTCTACTTCCCTTGACTAAATATGGACGTCTTCAGGCAGTGAGTCCTGAATCCAGGATTGGAACCTAAGTCTACTGACAAGTGGCACATTCTTTTGGCTCTACTGTGGCTGCTTCTCCTGATGAGCAAACTCAGGGAGCAAACAGAGACCTTGAGAGAGGGCAGGAACCCACTGCACAGACGGCAGGTTCCCTCTGCAGAGGCTTTGCCAGCTTGCCCCTAGAGAGGGTTTGACTTTTAGCAAACTTCCCCCTCTCCTTCCTGCTTTTGTGCACAGCCCAGCACCAGCCGCATAAATTCCCTTTTACTGGCGATTATTGACGCTGAGCAGAGGAGAGAGCAGCCCTCAGAAGGCTCAATTAATTTTCCTGTCTGACATTTCTGCACTGTTTGAATAGCTGAGTTTCTTTAAGGGGAAGGAAAAGCAAATAGGTGACGTGGCAAGCAGGGAAGCAAGGTCGTTGGGGAGCTGGCTTAGAGAGTTCTAACACCCAGACCCAGGTGGATGGTCTGGAATATTCCAGAAGCTAAAGCCAAATTGACTAGAGAGTCCTAGAACCCCAACATAATTAATTTGTACAGTTGTTGGGTTAGAGTTCATATAGATCATCTAGAGAATTCCAGAGCAGACAATGTCCAAATGCATTGTCAGGAAAATCCTATGACAAGAGTCTGATGGATGATCTGGAAAATTCCCAAACTCAAGTCCAATGGGATTGTCTTGCAAATTGCAAAACCTGGGCCAAGAAGAATGCTTGGAGAATTCTGGAACCCAAGCTCAAGTAGATTGATCATAGAATTCCAGCAATGAAACCCAAATGAATTAGCTAGAGATGTCTGGAAAGCACCCTTTAGAGCAGGGAGTCCCAACCATTTTGGATCATGGACTCATTTGGTAAAGTCTATCAAACCCTTTTTAGATGAATTTTAATAACAAGTTAAGATTATACATGTATAATCCATATCAGATTACTTGCTGCTGTGGAGAGGGGAGAGCAAAGGGAAGGAGGTAGAAAAATGTAGAACTCAAAAGCTTACAAGAAGATGAATGTTGAAAACTATCTTTGCATGTAATTGGAAAAAAGAAAATAAAATAATAATAAGGGAAAAAGAACAAGTTAAGAACTTTTGCTTTAGAGAAAACACTGGGAGTGGGGGGAGGATTCCAGAGAAATGGCTTCCAGAAGAAAATCTAAATTCTAAACTAAGTAAGATTTCACCTTCACATCCTTATTAAGAATCTGATGTTCCCAAGGGTCATCTCCAAAGCATCTAGGCTCTTCTCTGTAAGCACCCACAGTTAACCCTGAGCAGGAGATTTTCAGGATACAATCTGAGGGATTGAGGTATCTTCCCATACCCACCCTCAAATCTCAGAGGGATTAAAGGAATCTTGAACCAGATTATCCAGGTCTCCTGTCCAAGTGACAGGTGACTATTTTCCTGGGTGAGGAGGAATACCAGAGACAAACAGTTGGACACCAGTACTGTCACATGTGGAAATAAGCCCAGGATGGGCAAACATGTACTTCTGGGCATATGGCCTGGTCCTGTCAATGGACTGGGAGGGCAGACAGGCAAGAGGATCTGGGAACATTGAGAGGTGAGAGATCTGCCATAGAAGGACATTCAAAATAGACTAATGTTTGCATTTAGTAAACCCAACAAGGAATGCCAGGAGCCTAGAGAAGAGGCTAAATGCCTGCTTTAAATGGCCCTGTAAGTACCAGTGACAAATGTGATGCATGAGTTTTGAATAACAAGATGGAAGACACAAACCAAGGATTGATAATGGCAAGTATATGTGTCTACACATGAATGTGTAAATTGTCAATGATCTAGTATTGCCCAAGTATGCCACCTCCTTGGGCAAAAGAGAGCATGTCCCATAGAAAGAGGACTTGGAGATGGGGTTCAAGTCCCAGCACTAACATTTACCCATCTGTAAAATTGACTTTCACTTTCTTCTTCCTAGGGATGTTTAATGGAAAAGGCTTTGAAAACCCTGGAGTGCTAGAGAATTTGGAAATTTCCTGTGGGTGGCAGATGGGGATGTGAATGTTTGAAATTAAGCATTAAGTACATAGATACCCATACTCAAAATCTCAAAGGATGATCCTCGGAGATTATCTGAGTGAACTCTTAAAGATTGTTTATCTTTTTTATGCCCTGGACTTATCTAGTGGTCTGGTAAAGCCTGTGAACCCCTTCAGAAGAATGTTTTTAAATACCAAAAATAACGCAGAAGATTACAAAAATAAACCAAATATTTTGAAAAACTGCTGTCAAAATATTTTTATTAATGATAGCTAGCATTTATATACCTTAAAGTTTGAAAGGTACCTTATAAATATTATCTTCCTTTCATCTCATAACAACCCTGGAAGGCTTGTTGCACTATAATTTCCTCCCTTTTCTAGATAAGGAAACTGAGGCTGATGGAGGTTAAGTGACTTTCCCAGGAATCTAGATTTAAACTTCCTGAGTCTAGACCCAAAACTTTTGGGGTGGAGGGAGTGTAAAAACATCTCCAATTCATCCATTCAGTCCTCATATGACAAGAATGCAAGACTCCTTCAGCATTCTGGCTTCCCCCCACACACACACACCCTCTGAAGGCACTTCAGTTTAAAAAAGCAAATATTAAGAGCTCAAAAGGGGGGCGGCTAGATGGCACAGTGCAGTAGCTGTGTGGCCTTGGGCAAGCCACTTAACCCCCATTGCCTTGCAAAAAACTTTAAAAAAAGATCTAAAAAGGACCTACAAATTGTCCATTTCAACCTTTTCAGATGAGGAAATTGAGGCCCCAAGAAGTTAAGGGACTCCTGAGGTCACAGAAGTAGAGAGTGGCAGAGTGAGGATTTGAACCCAGGGCCTCTAACACTAAAACCATCACTTACTAGCTCCAGTGACCTGTCAATGTCTTTCCTAAAATGTGAGTCACAACTCTAGATGGGGTCTGACCAGGGCAGAGTTGAGTGAAGTTCTTACCTCCTTATTCTTGGACAATAAATTCCTCTTAATGAAAACTAATATTGCTCTTGACTGACATATCACTGACTTCTATTGGGTTTGAAGTCCACTAAAACCCCCAGATCTTATACAGTTGAAATGATGTGATTAGTCACGTCTCTTCAATCTTCTTGTAGTTCATTCATTTTTCAATGTCCAACTCTTCATGGAGTGATTTTTCATTTCCTTCTCCAGCCTATTTTACAGATGAGGAAATTGAGGCAAACAGGGTAAAGTGACTTAAATAGCATACTTGCAAAATTTGTAGATACTCCAAAGTTGGTGAGCTCGATCATACATTGAATGATAAATGGGATTTCAAAGGACCTTGACAAGTAGATCAGAGTCACCAGTGGTCTGAGGCCGAATTTGAACTCAGAAAAATGAGTCTTCCTGTCTCCAAGTCCAATACTCTTTCCGCTACAGCAATGGTGATAGCGATACTAACAACAGTAGCATTATCATTTTCCTCCTCCTTGCTATGATTCTAACTCAATCTGAATTTGGACATTATAACTCAGTTGCCTTCTTGCCTGGAAACATCCCTTCCACCATGCCTCCTCTCATCAATGAATTCCTCCCTTCCAAGAGCCTCCATTTTGGTGATGGTCTTGACTGGCTTCCTCCCTGGCTCTGATCCTGCCTCTCTAGAGCTGAACTGCCTTGTTCATAATCAGGCACTATCCCTCCAGCCATGCTTTTCAGTTCTCATAGGTGTGTTCTTTTCTCTCGTTAGAGTAGAAGCTCCTTGAGGCAGGGAGTGTCTTCCTTTTTACCTATACTTGTATCTTTAATACCCAATACAGTGTCTGGGAAGTACTTAATGAATACTTTATATCTGCCTGCCCCTTTTAAATTTAATTTTACTAGATTTGGCTCAATGATCTACCTGTCAAGGTCTTTCGGAATTCTATTTATCATCCAATGTATTAGCTAGCTCTCCAGCTTTGTTTTATCTACAAATTTCGCATGTATGCTATTTAATTTTCTGTGCTGTGTTAAACAACACAGGGTCATGCTAGGTGGCTCAGTGGATAGATGGATGGAGTTGGAGTAATAAAGACCTGAGTGCACATCCAGTTTCAGACACTAGCTGTGTGACCCTGAGAAAGTCACTTCAGCTGTCTGCTTAATTTTCTTCAAGTATAAAATGGAAATAATAACACCTACCACCTAGTTTCAGTATCCCCAGATGATACTGGGAAAATGAAATGAGATATTTGTGAAGTGCTTAGCACATAGTAGGCTCTTAATAAATGCTTATTCTCTCCTAAGTACAGATCCCTCTGGCACTCCACTAGAAACCTTTTCCCAAACGGACTTCTAACAATTAAAGACTACTCTTTGGGTAAAGCATTGCAACCACTACCAAAACCACCTACTCATACCATTTCTTAGCCCATATTTCTCCATTTCATCCAAAGAACACAGGATTGTTAAATGTTTTGCTGAATTATTAATAAATGACTATAGAATTCACTTGATCCACCAGTGTAGTAACACTATCCAAAAAAAGGATGAAAGAAAGAATATTAGACAGAACAATTCATGATGAAATTTAGCTGGCTCTCAGTCATCATTGCTTACTTTTCTAGATGAACCTGAACCATCCCTTTAATATATTGTACTCTAGAATTAAGTCAGCACTTAGAATATGAACTCTTTGGGAGCAGGGAATAGCTTTGTTGTTTTGTTTCATATCCTTAGAATTTGATAGTGATGATGTTTGTCCTTCCTTATCGAAGAATATTATGACATTAGGGAGGTAAAGCCTTGACAAGTAAGCAAATTGGATTTGAATGAGGAGGTTTTCCTTAGAACTTGGTACAGGGCTTTTCCGACTTGGTCCTTAGTGGGATGGCTGCCAAAGAAAGGTGGAGAGAAAAAGAAGGGATATTTTTGCCATCAATGAGGTTGTGGCCAAAGAGTATACCATCAACATTCACAAGAGGATTCATGCAAGAGGTTTCAAAAAATTGAGCTCCTTGGGATCTAAAGGAAATCCACAAATTTGGCCTGAAAGAAATGGGAACTCCAGATGTATGCATTTACACCAGACTCAACAAAGCTATTTGGGCCAAAGGAATAAGCAATGTCCCCTACCTTATCCAAATGTGTTTGTTCTGGAAACACAATGAAGATGAAGATTGCCCAAGCAAGCTGTATACAGTGGCTACTTCTATTTCTGTCACCACTTTCAAAAGCTTATAGACAGTCAATGTGGATGAAAACTAAATTGAACTTCATTTAAATAAAGTTATAAAATGTCAAAAAAAAACTTGCTACAGGCCTGGCACACAATAACAAGTTTAATAATTGCTTCTCTACTTAATTTGACTCTGATCTCTTCCCTTTCTCTTTGAAAATATGAAATATTTATCCTCCTCTATTGAAGCCTCTCTCCCACTCTCCATGCATTTTTTTATAGTTTTTGCAAGGCAATGGGATTAAGTAACTTGCCCAAGATCACACAGCTAGTAAGGTACCAAGTGTCTGGGGTCACATTTGAACTCAATTCCTACTGACTCCAGTGCTGGTGCTCCCTCCACTGTACCATCTAGCTGCCCCTCTGTAGTGTTTTTTTTAAGGGTTTTTTTTTTTTTGCAAGGCAAATGGGGTTAAGTGGCTTGCCCAAGGCCACACAGCTAGGTAATTATCCTCTAGTGTTTTAAAGATCACCAAAAGAAGCAGGAAAAGGAGGAAAAGAACGAAGGAACATATATTAAATGCATATTTTGTGTTAGGTACTAGTACTGCTAAGCAATTCATAAATATCTCATTTGAGTTCTGTGAATCACATTGCTCAATTCTTCCAGCACCCAAGGGTCTAGTTGACCTGAATCAGGTAACTTCTTCTCAAGGGCAGAGAGGTGCTCTCTTTCTAGTCATCTTCCTATTTGCTTTGGGTATTGATTCTCTATTAGTTATTTGTGATCCTGTTTTTCTAAATGGGGTCTTATGCTTCTTGGTAGATAAATAGAAGCAAAATAAGGGTTATTTGATTTTTTTCTTATCTCTCTTTTCATTTGCCATTGTCTCGCCCACGATAAGCAGGTGTCCTGGCTTTCCTTTGATCTATCTTTTTTTTTCCCAACATAGCACTAGAGAGCTGGAGTCAATCAGGATTCAACCCCACTTCTGATATTTATTGTACAACCTTGATCAAATCATTTATTCTCCCTGGGTCTCAGTTTCCTCATTTGTAAAATGACAGGATCAGATGGCACTAGGACCTTATTCAGCTATGGCTTTCTAATCCTCAGGAAGACTGGAATTTGAATTCAACCTCAAATATGTACTAGTTGTATGATCCTGAAGAAGTCACCTACTCCTTGTCTGCCTCAGTTTCCCCATCTATAAAACAGGGATCATAATAGTATCTCCCAGGATTGTTGTGAGGATTTACTAGCTGTATATTCCTGAACAAGTTACTTATTTTTTTATCTGCCACACCTCACTAGCTGTCAAACAAGAATAATAATAGATCTATCTTCCAGGGTTGTTGTGAGGATCAAATGAGGTAGTATTTGTAAAGTGCATGGAACGTAGTAAGTGCCTAATAAATGTTTGTTTCCAAAAAAAAAAGAAAAAAATAAATGTTTGTTTCCTTCCTTCCTGATCCCAATATAGCTTTAAAAAAAAAAAAGCAAATACCTATTTTATTATCCTTAGCTTTCCTCCCCAGTCTCGGTTTATTATGAGATTCAATACACTCATTATTCTCAAAGGATTGTGCCATATTTTGGTATTCATCTATTACTGCATGCCACGAGTAACATTAGTTTGCCTTTCCACAGTGCAATCACTCTAGAGTCAATAAAAGCACACATGTATATATGTTTATCCCCATGTGTGTGAATGAGTGGGTTGACATGCATGTTCATAGTTCCTGAAGACCAAGTAGTATCTTCCCTGAACACATGAGGGGAGAAGGGAGAGAATGGGCAAAGAAGCCCACTGGGACCATTTTATGGAGGCCTTAGGTCCACAGAGAAACATTTGGGTAGAACATTGGGCTGGCTGGATCGAAGATGATGAAGTTTGCCAGGTACAAAAGTAAAGTTTTACATTTCGGTTCAAGAAGTCAATTTCCCAAGTACAGAACAGGGGAGACTAAAAAAGAGTTAGGTATTTTAGTAGATCACAAATTTATTGCAGATTAACAATGTGGTGTAGTATACAAGCTTGGGCTGCACTAATCCAGAGACTGGGCCATATTTGGAGTATTCAACTCTAGATCCATACTTTAAAGAAAGTATTGATAATATGGGAAAGTCTTCAAAAGGGTACAACCAGGAAAAGGATTTTGATGTCTTGACATATATAAGGATTAAACAACTAGGTGGTGCAATGGATAGAGCCCCAACCCTGGAGTCAGGAGGACCTGAGCTCAAATTCAACCTCAGACACTTGAGTCTTACTTGCTGTGTGACCTTGGGCAAGTCACTTAACCCTGAATGCTTCACATCCAGAGCCATCCCCAGCCATCCTGATTCATATCTGATCACTGGTCCCAGATTACTCTGGAGGCTGGTGACTTAGCACAGCACCCCCTCATTCAAATATAATTCATGTACTTGTCATGGCATCACCTCCCTGATGTCATTATCTTTTTCAAGAATGAAGGATAAACTTCATCATAATGTAAGGATTAACTGAAGGAATGGAGAATTTTTAGCCTGAAGAAGAGAAGGTTCTGAGAGATATGATCCCTGTCATTAAGAACTGGAAAAGCTGTTATGTGGGGAAAGGGATTGAATTTGTTTTGTTTAGCTCCAGAGGATAACATTGGCAATGGGGTAAGGGGATAGAGCTATAAATTCAGGATTGGCGTAAGGAAAAACATCTAGCATGTTGTTGTTGCTGTTGCTATTCAGTTGTATTGGTCATACTCTTTGTGACCTCTCTTGGAGTTTTCTTGACAAAGGTGGATGGAGTGTTTTGGGGAGGACTAGCACCTCTGGTGTGAGGGTTTGATGAGCTCTTTTCAGAATTTCTCATCCACCTTTTGTGTCCACCTGGAAGCAGGCACAGTGGCCACACCTCAATTAAACTATCTTGGTAGATAAGCTAAACCAGCTTTAAACCAGGTTCAAACCCATCAGTGAGTTGGTAGGGTGTCTAACAAGCATGCAAAGACTTTCCCTTATGAATGAGAACCATTTGTTTCAATGACAATGAAAGAAGCTAAATCAGACACTGTAGGTGCTTAGACATTAAAGATGCCAGATCATCCACTGCCTCCTGGACTAGTCATCTTGACTTTTGTCCTGCCTTTGGACTTTGGTGACTCTAGAAGAGACAATGAAGCTGACAGTTTTATGTAACTCTGCCCCACTTGCCTCACATGCAATTCAAGACATCATTCCATGATGTCATTGATCCTTTCCAAAAAAATAAAGGACAAACAACAAAATGGTATGGTTTGCCATTTCCTTCTCCAGCTTGTTTTACAGATGAGGAAACTTAAGGCAAGAGGGGTTAAGCGACTTACCTAGGGTCACATAGCTAGTAAATATCTGAGGTTGGATTTGAATTCAAGTCTTCATGACTTCAAGCCTTGTACTCTAACCACTGCACCATCTAGTTGCTACTTCCCAATTAAAGCTACCCTCAAATGGAATGGGCTGTCTCAAAAGATAACTGATTTCCCCTTCATTGGTTGATATTCAAGCAATGCTGACTACTTGTGGTAGAGGAGAGTCTTATGTGAATACTAGTTGGACTATTGATCTCTGAATTTCTGTGATTCTAATTTAGTCCAATTTGCTTGTTTTACAATTGGAGAAATCTAGGCCCAGTGAAGGTAAAGTCACTTATCCAACATCACGCAGGCATTAAGCAGCAGTTCCAAACCCCTAATCTGCTTTTTTCTATTAATGCTGAGCATACTAGGGGAGCCCACTTGGCAGCTGGACTTGAATCTGGTCTCAGTTCTGGATTGGCTCTGTCTCTGGGCCCTCGATGGAGAATCTTCACATCCCTTTCCCATTGGATCAGATTTCCTGGTCAAGTTTTCATTGCCTGCCTGACTCTTCCTCTCCAGCCAGTCACAACCTCTCTCAGCCTGCTCATGATCCAAATGTTTCATCCAAAATTCACCCCACAAACATGTATTAATCACTTATGACTTCAGACCCAGTATAGGGGAGAGAGCCATAATGGCAAATTAAAATGTCTTGGTTGAATCCCATGTCAGATACTCACTCCCTTGGGCAACTCATTATAGTGAGTTTCAATTTCCTCATCTATAAAATGCAAATATTAATACTTATAGAAATGTAAGCTAATATTTTTGCTGTTTTGTTGTCTTTTCCAATCTTTGTGACCCCATTTGGGGTTTCTTGGAAAAAATCCTAGAGCAGTTTTGCCATTTCCTTCTCCAGTTCATTTTTACAGCTGAGGAAACTGAGGCAAACAAATGACTTGCTGGTAAATATCTGAGTTCCAATTTGAATGCATGTCCTCCAAGGCCAACACTCTACCCACTACTCCACCTAGTTGCCTGGGATAATATTAGCTATGTCCTAATTAGCTAAGTCTCTTCCCATCTTTGAACTTCAATTTCCTCCTCTGTAAAATAAGAGGATGGAGCTAGATAATCTCTAAGAAACTTCTATACTTTAAAATTCTGTACATAGCTTGCTTTTAGTTTGCATGCTGCCTGTCCCAATTAGATTGTTAAGCTCCTTGAGGGCAGGGACTATCTTTTGTCTTTTTTTTTTTACCCCCAGCTCTTAGCACAGTATCTGGAATGTGGTGGGCACTTAATAAATGTTTACTGATTGATTGAAACTCCTATAACTGCAGGAGAGTCCCTTACTCTGTTCTAGAGTAGACACAAAACTGAGATAATGCACTGACTATCCTCTTTCCCATTTGAATCTCAGTGTTACCCTGTGAGGTAGACACAATCTGAGGAGGAACCGAGGCTTTCCTATGGAAAAGGATTATCCTGAAGTCAAAGAAGTAGGCCAAACAGAGAGAGTGTAGAACAAAAGTGGATCTCAAACTCAGGTCTCCCTCCCTCCTCCCCATTCCAGAACTCTTTCTGCTACAAAGCTTTCTTTGAAGATCTATCTAGAATCAGAGGTAGGAGAAATAGTCTATGCTGGGGACTGCCAGACTGCCAATGCAAGGAGGCCATGCTGCCTGGTCACCAGCCTCTGTCTATTCTAAAGTCTTCAGCCCAGGCAATTTCTCGATTGATGTCCTTCTCAGTCTCTCTATTTCTCTCTCTCTCTCTCTCTCTCTCTCTCTCTCTCTCTCTCTCTCTCTCTCTCTCTCTCTGTGTGTGTGTGTGTGTCTCTCTCTCTCTGTCTCTCTCTGTCTCTCTGTCTCTCTCCCCCCTGGGAATTTCAAAGAAAATTAAATCCATGTGCTGTTCACTCATTTACACTTAACTCATCAAACTGTGACTTGCTAAGAGCTTTTGAATGGGCAAGAAACTCAATGAGCCTTTTGAAGCCTCTACCTCAGAATATGAAAAGACTGGCAACTTTCCCATCATGGGATATTTAGGTCCTAACCCTCCGTTCTCATCTCCTGACCTCCATCACTTTCCCCACACCAGTGCTTTTTAACTAACAAATGATATACTGGATTAGTCTTAGACCCAAAGGAGATTCGGACCATGTAGGCTACTTAACTCTGAGACTTAGTTTCTTCATTTGTAAGATAGGAACTGGATCTATGATTTTGATGACTCCATCTACCAGTTCAGAGCAGTACCTCCACCAAAACCTACAGAGTTGCTCAGAACATTGAGGAGTTAGTCACCTAGCCAAGAATCACATAGCCAGCATGAATTAGAGGCAGTCCTCCAACCCAGGCCTTCCTGATCTGTGACAAGCTAGCTCTCTATATCAACACACCATACTCGTTCTCTTCATCTATCAAAGAACATAAGAATACTCAGGATACCTTCTTCACAAGGTTATTATGAATGAAGTATTTTAAACCATAACACATATTAAGGGTAAAAAATATCAATTACTGTTAATTTATTAATAAACCCAGGAGGTTTAATTAATATACCTAAGATGACCTAGAAAGTTATCTAATTCATTCCCTCCAGAAGTATGAATATCTTTCATAACACCACTAAAAAAAAAAAGATCTAGCTGTTAGGTGGCACAGTGGATAGAGCACCAGCCATAGAGTTCAAAGTTCAAATCCAGCCTCAGATACTTATTAGCTGTATGACCCTGGGCAAGTCACTTAACCCTGATTGCCTCACATCCAGAGCCATCTCCAGTCATGCTGATTCATAAATGGCCACTGGACCTGGATAGCTCAGGAGGAGGAAGTGAGACTGGTGATGCTGCATGGCAACCCCTCACTCAAATTCCAATCGTGTTTGTCATGGCATTACCTCCATGAAGATGTGGTCTTCTTAGAGAATGAAGGACAAACATCATCAACACTAAAAAAAAAAAAATCTGGACTCAATTTGAATACTTTCAGTAACAGAGACCTCACTTCTTCTGGAGGTTTTAGATTGAATGTTTTACTCTGGGAAAAAAGTCAGCCTTGGGCAAAAGTTACTAATAAATTTTGTCTCCTCACTATCTCTCTCCTCCCCTTTTGCATCTTCTTATTTTGGAAAATGTTTAATCCACACAGAGATACACAGCCATACACACACACACACACACACACACACACACACACACACACACACACAACCTCCCCTCCACTTGGCAAACAGGGCTTTCCCTGCTATCCCAAGGCCAATTACCCTGAGGAGACTGAACATGCTCCCCCTCCCAGGATGGATGGAGGAGGTGAGGGGTGGGAGGGATGGGGACTGTTATGAGGAGTGCATTAAGAAAGGAATTTGGAGAGGGCTATGCTTATCCAATAAGGAATAAGACACTAATGGAGGGGATTTTAGACACTCATGGGAGTGATGGAGAAGAGATTTCTTGGTAGCAAAGGTTTCCTGGAGCTCATAAAATCCCATCCCCTACTCAGTCTGTCACAGATCAGCCTGGCCCTGCATTTGAAAAGAGCCTTTGCTTACTGGATCAGTGGAGGAAAAAAAGCTGAGAAGGGGACTCATAATGGAAGTGCCAATGGCCTTGGCATCAGAGGATCACTTAACTCAGACCTTTCAGATTATCTAATCCAACTCCCTCATTTTACAGATGAGAAAACTGAGTCCTGGAGTGAAGACTTCTCCAAGGTCATATAATTAGTAAATAGCTGAGCTGGAATTCAAATCTTAAACCTGTGACATTTTGCCTCCATAATACAACTACCTCATTTTTTTCAGGGAAAAAACTGAGTCCCTGGAAGTGAAATGACTTGGACAAGGTCATTGCCATAGCAGAGTCAAAATTTGAATTCAACTGCTCTGACTCTAATTTTAACCACCCTATCATCTTCCTCCTAAGGTTTTGGGTTCAAGTTCTATCTATTATTTACTTCTTGTATGGAATTTAAGTCCTTTGTGCCTCACTTTCCTCTATAAAATAAAGCTGAAACTAGACTAACTGAGGTCTCTTTCCAGTTCTGGCATTCTGTAACCTAAATCCCTACCAGTTCTATATCCTCATCCTCTGCTTTTCCCATGGAACAACATCTTAACCTCAACTTCCTCAATCTGTGAAATGGGAATAGCCCCTGAAGTACTTACCTTGTGTTTTTGTCAAGCTAAAAGGAGATAACATATGTAAAACCACTTTGGGAAATGTTGAAGAGCTATTTAAATGTCAGTTAGTGTTATTAAGCTCTCATTTATTCTGGCCCTCCCAACCCTGACATTCTATGTTCTGTGAGGCTCAAATGAGATAATGTATGTAAAGTGCTTTACAAACTTTAAATGGATATATAAATGTCAGACTTAGTAGTCATCATTATTGTTATTTTTATTTTTTCAGAAGAGCCTTCCCAGCTCCAACATTTTGCATTCAAAATTCTTGCTATTCTCTCTTTTGTTGGGCAGAGGGACAGGCCTCCATTCTTAATCTCTGACCATTTCCTCAAGCCACTCCTCACCATATCAGAGGCTCTTGACTAACAAACTACCAAATGATTTTACAGAAAGTGGTCTTACTGGAGGTACCAGCTTGTCCTTTTAGGTCACCCAAAGCACATTTTTTCTAGACTTGCACCCCAGGATAGGGAAAATTGCTCCTTGGGAGGGTCACCCACAGAAATAAGAAATCTGAGATCAAGTCCTAGATCTGCCAAAGACTCAACGTGTGATCTTGGAAAAGTCCCTACCCACTCCAGGTTTCACTTTTTTCCCTCCATAAAAATAAGGAAATTGGACTAAATAAAATCTAATACTTCAAGCTTATACTCAAAAGGACTGGCTGAGATGTTGTACAAGCTGTGTAGTCTCATACAGTTTGCTTAATTTCTTCCAGTCTCAATTTCTTCAACTGTAGATGTAGGGGACCAGTCAAGATGAGGGGCTGAGAAACAAGATTCTTCCCTCTAATCTCAGTCCCTCATCCAACACTCATCTGTACAAGTCTTATTACTTCCTGAGACCATGTTTCCCCATTCCCTCTGGGGAAGCCAGTTGCCTTGGAAGTCCCATCCTGCTTCTTGTTTTTGCTAGTGGTATGACCATCAGTGATTCTAAAAGCCTTCTTTTGGATCCAAAAACAGCCTCTTTGGAGCTATCCAGGACCAGGACTAAGGGCTCGCATTCCCACTGGGACCAGGAAGCTTTAAAACCACCTTTCACAGGATAATAAGACAAACATTCCATTTCAAAGACGAAAGCCAACCTGTGACAACCTTCCAAGTCAAGGGCTGCTATGTCAGTTGGTTAAAAATGGATGGAAATTCACTTTGGTTCAGGAATGATGTTTTAGTTTAGGTTCCATGCTGGGGTAAAAGGGTTTGGATGAAACATCTTTTTTTATTTTTTCTTTTCTTTTTCTTTTTTAATAGCCAACTCAGGCTTGGAGTACGCTTGCAAACAGCCTGTTTTGTATAAATCTAATCACCCGCCCGATCGTAGACACTGAAATTACCATGGTGCTCCTGACTCGGAGTAATTAAGAGCATTTTGGGACGACTTCCTTGATTAAAACCAGATCATCCATTTAAAATGAAAATTTCAGGAGGAAAATTGCTTTTGTTGCAACGATTATTCTATTTTCAAACCCTCCCCGTTATCCCCCTAATAAAGCGCTGTCACTCGCCCTGTCATGTAATTCACAACAGCCAGAATTTGCATTTTGCATTTCTGGGCTGACTCTTGTTTATCTCCATAATTACTCTTGGATTCTTCTCACATACACACATTCTGGTCTCCTCCTCCCTGCTACCTTCCAGCCTCTTCCCACCTCTTCTGTTAAGCCCCATGGGTAGGTCAACCTTACTTATTCTTGGACAAAATTTCAGAATGTTAGAAGGAAAACATAAAATTCTATGCCTCCAGGTCTGAGCACTGAAGATTAAAATCATAGGTGCTTTTATTCTCAGACTAACAATACTAGAATGTTTGACTATGGAACATTAGAATTGTGAAGGCTCCAAATCAGAATGTTACAGTTGATAGAACAAGGAATGTTAAAAACCTGAGAAGGATTGAATACTAGAACCACAGAATATTAGAGATAGAAGGATTTAGAGATCCTCTAAATGCAACCCCTCATTTTACAGGGAAGGAAACTGAGGACCAGAGAGAGAGAGAGAGAAAAAAGATTTGTCCTAATAATTAATGACCTTTGGTAAGCTATTTCAACTTTCTGGATCTCAGAACTGGAGCTCTAGAAAGTAAGTGTTTTTTTTTTCCTCCCTCAAATTCCTACCTTTGAATTTCCCCACACCAATAATTCCTTTATTGCCTGGTTGTGCTTTAAAATTGATTGGTTGATTAACCTCAGAGATTCTCTCATTTTATAGATGAGGAACCTGAGGCCCAGGAAGATAGTGAGATAGGGGCTTTGAACTTAAGTACTCTGACTCCAGAGACAGGATTTTTCTAAGGTGCTTAGTTCTCCCAGTCTAGGCCTCCTCAATGGAACTAGGAGCTCCCCATCTCACCTACCCACGATCTGCTGCTTATTGGCCTAGAAGTTTCTAATCTAGCACAATTCTCTGGAGTTAGCAATATCTCTCATATTACCACTACTGAATGACTTTATAGGGAGTGGCATTTGTGGTTGTTGTTTGCAAGGTAGTGGGGTTAAGTGACTTGCCCAAGGCCACACAGCTAGGTAATTATTAAGTGTCTGAGGCTGGATTTGAACTCTAGTCCTTCGGACCCCAGGACCCGTGCTCTCTCTATTGTGCCACCTAGCTGCCCCAGGGAGTGGTCTAATTGCAAAGACCTGCCCTTTTCCTTTGGGGCCACCCAAAAGCACACTTTTTCTAGATTTATACCCCAGAATGGGAAAATTGCTCCTTGGGAGGGTCACCCACAGAATTAAGAAATCTGAGATCAAGTCTCAGATCTGCCAAACAATGGGTGATCTTTCCAGCTTTCACATTTTTCCTCCATAAAAATAAGGAAATTGAACTAAATGATATCTAACACTTCCAGCACTGACATTTCAGGTTCTTTATTCTAAAGTCTCTTTTTACTCTGCCTTTCTGTGTTCTTTGTTTTAGGTTCCCTTCCAGCTATATGTTCTATCCTCTTAGGATATTCTGTTTCCATCCAAAACAATAATTCCCTGATATCTTCTGGGACCTTCAGAATGCAAAAAATATGAAGAACAGAATTTGGGGGTATTTTTTCAACTGACTTTCCAAGATTAGAGGATTGAGGGCTCCTCTTCTGCCTCAGATTCTCTGTTCTTGTCCTTACTTGTAATTGGAAGGAATAGGAAAAGAAAAGGAGAGGAGAGGAGAGGAGAGATTGCACAGAAGAGAGAAAATTCTACAATTTATGTTGTCTAAACTAGATTCTGATT
Source organism: Macrotis lagotis (assembly GCF_037893015.1). NCBI lineage: Eukaryota > Metazoa > Chordata > Mammalia > Peramelemorphia > Peramelidae > Macrotis > Macrotis lagotis. Next base: position 631,978,356 of record NC_133666.1, on the reverse strand, counting down.
TGTCAACCACTTGAACTACAATCTTAATAAAAAAAAGATTAAAAATTAAGAAAAAAGGAAGGAGAAAGAAAACAGAGAAAAAGGAAAAGAGAGAGGAGAGAGAAGAGAGAGAGAAGAGGGGAAAGAGAGAAAAAGAGGAGGGGAGGGAAAAAGGAGAAAGAGAGGGAGGGAGAAAGGGAGGAGAAAAAGAGAGAACAGGAAATAGACAAAGACAAACTGACAGATAAAAAGAAAAGGACTCAGACAGACTGACAGAAAGAATAAGGAAGGGAGATTTAAAGATATCAGGATTGTTGCTCAGAATTTTTTGCATTTCAGCACAGGTCACAATAAAGTTATTATTTATGCAGACAAAAATAATCATGAGGATAGGGCAATATAGTATGGTAGAAAAAAGTCCTGAGCTGGAGGTCAGGAAATCTGTGTTCTAGTCCTACTTCTTTCCCTAGCACTCTAAATTTCCTTAAACAAATCACTTCCTCCCTCTGAACCTTGGTTTCCTTCTCTATAACATGACGGAATGAAACTAGATGATCTCTGAGTCTTACTTCCTTATGACTACTAGGCTTTCTTAGAAACCATTGAATGAATGGAAATCATTCTTAGTACTTGGAGTATCCCAATGAGTTTTCAGCTATCTCAATGATCTCTTCATAGTAGGTGATGATCCAGGGAGAATCACTCCAGGGTTCTAGCTCAGAGATCTCCATCTACTCATTGAACATGGAGCCAAATAAGGAGGCACTCCATAATATGTCCCCAGTCTTCCTCTGCCCATTCTCTCTCTCTTCCTCCTATCAAGCTCCTATCTGGTTCTTATGGAATGTACCACCCATTCAACCCCATGTGGATGAGCCCAGATACAAGCCTGTCTTGAGATTTTATTACATTCATCTCTATGAGCTTTTATTTCCTTACATTTAAAATGGAGATAATAATCATTGCTCTGACAGCCTATCAGTGTTGTTTTGAGGAAAGTGATTTTAAGTGGAAAAATGACATAGAAATATGAGTTGTTATTACTCATATGAGGATGATGATCATGGTAATTATATTGAGAATGTTAGTGGTGGTAATGGTGATAGTTACTGTAGTAATGGTGATAATGGTGGGAATGGTGATGGGGATGATGACAGGAAAGATAGAGAGGAAGATGGGGATAGTGAAGACATAATGGTGCTGACAGAGTTAGCCATGATGGAGACTGGATTGTTAACCCAGCAGTGATAGTGGTGGTAGAATGATGGCAATGGTTCTAAAAGTGATTATGAAGATTATGATATTGATTATAATGGAAACTGTGATGAACATAATGGTCATAGTGGTCATGCTTGATTATAATAGTGATGATAGTGGTCCATGATAGTGATGATGATGGGAGGGGATAGTAAGATGATGACTGGAGGGAAGGGGGATGATGAAATAATGATGATAGTGATGGTGAAGAGGGTATTGGTTTTGGTGATTACTATAACAGCAATGGAGATGGCCTCTTAGATTCTAATAATGTCCAGGACAATTAGGCAAATCTTCAATTCTCCTATAGCATCATCCAAGTGCCATATAAATTCTCCAGCCCTGACCGTGACCTTTGACAGCCTTCCTTGTCCTGGTCCTCTTATCTCTTTGATCCCCTAAGTCTTTGGCAGCATCAGCTTGAACCCTAAATTCACCCTGACTTATAAGGCATCATGCTCTGGGAAAAGAAACACCCATCAAAGGTTTAAGATCCTAAGTGGGTGTTAATTAGCCCAGCGGGGAAGCCAGGGTTTCATTGAAGTTTATCCTTAAACTACTATTAAGTTTGACAAAGTAAAGAGATAAATCTGGTGCTTAATTGGAGACTCCCTAATTGAGTAGATTATGGTCTATCCATCCCCAGCATATAAATAATCTTTAAGTTTGGCAGTGGGGATGGCGGTGGGAAAAAAAGAGAGAGATCATAGAGCAAAACCTATTGGGACAGAAATCAATATCCAGACTCCCTAAATCCTGTTTAAGACCAGTCAGCCTAAGGGGATTAGGAACAACTAGAGAGGGCAGCTTCATAAAGTCAAAGAACTGACAGCACTACATGGAAACTGGAGGTTGGTTGGGTGTTAGGGAGGAAATAGAGTTGAGAGTTGGAAGCCCCAGGAAGCTGCCCTCTGCTCTGTTGGGATTTAGGATTTAGGGTCAGTCTAGGTTTAGACAATGTGGTTTGTTTAAATGATTTATTGATCCTTATGGTGTCTCACATTGGTCATAGAGGGCACCAGAATGGAGAAAGGTGAGGAAGACACTGTTCCATGACCACCACAGGCAGAAGGAGGAGGAGGAGGAGGAGACTAGATTCTCCCACTGCTGCCACAACTACCCAGCAAACTCATCTCCTTCTGTCTAGATAGATAGCCTAGCATCATCCATATTGTTTTGCCTACATGATCAAGAACTCTGAAATCCTTTCATCATCTCTTGTGTCCCACCCCTTTCCACTCCAAACCTCTTGACTATCCTCAGCCCAGCCTTGAGTCATTTCCATCCTTCTCTGCTTTCCCAACTCATCACCCCTTCTCTGGCCTCACTTTTCTCCTTTCAAAACCTTGACTTTCTTCATCCTCTTGCTCTTCTCTATCTTAGAGAACCATGCCCCTTTTTTGCTATCCCTGCTAAACCCTTTCCAAACCCCAGTCCAGGATCACCCCCATATCTGCCCCCTCTGCTTCCATGCAGATGCTGCTGAAGGAGGACCCCCCAGCTCTGATGACTGGGTACTCCCAAATGTTTTACTCAATCTCAACAAGCTTCTCACTGCTGCACCCTGATCCTTTCAGTCTGCCTTAATTGACATCCCATTCCACTCCCTGCAGCAACTCCGTCATCCTGTGTTCTTTGCGCTAAAACCCCCTTCCAGATCACAGGCCCCAGGTTCTAAGGGTCTGGGTTTCACCACTTTTAGTATTCCAAGCCTGACTGTAGCCCAGAGTCCAGTTCCCTTCAACACTTACCCCAGGCAGAGTGACCCAGGCAGAAAGGAGGCTCTGCCTCCTTCCCCATTGTACAAGGTCCATCTGGAATCCCTCTAGCACCTCAGTCCTTCTTTTCCCAGATTTCCTCTTGGGAGAGGCCAGGCCTCACAGTTAGGCAGGTCAGGGCCTCTGAAGCGCACATCATGAAGCAAACAGGTGTCAGCCTGGAAGAGGCGAGAGAGATCCAGGCGCCGAGCTGGCCGATTTGTCTTGCCAAGTCTCAAAAGCCTATTTACCCAAACTCAGCTCGCCTCTGCCTGGGCCCTGGCCCCCACCACCCCAGCCATTGTAAATATTTCAGAGAGGCAGCAAAAATGCCTGTGAATGGAAGTCCCGCCTGCGTTTGGATGCTATTCTCATTTATTTCTTTGCTGGGAGGAAGCGATTAGATTAACCGGGGAGAGAAGGGAAGGACAAAGGCGCCCGAGTTCCAGGGACACAATGCAGGCCCGGCCGAATCTGGAATTTGGAATTCTCAACTTAGAATTGCACTGGCTGCTTCCACAAAGGGGCGGCCCTTGCGGGGGGAGGAGAGACATTCAGTCTGAGCGAAAGCTCTGAGCACCTGCATCTTGCAGGCCCCCACAATAGAGGCTGAAGAGCATTCGGTTCGGGGCTGCTCCCTTGCTGAAAGGGTCCCCTGACCCCCTCCGGAGAGGGCCAAGGCTCCTGATGTTCAAGTCAGGACAAGTTTCAATGCCTCCTCATTTGGGCCACAGCTGGAGCTGGACCCTTGAGCCTCCCTCCCTCGCCACCCCAGCTCTCCCTCTGTCTCTGTCTGTCTCTGAGTCTGTCTCTCTGTGTCCATCTCTCTATTTCTGCCTCTGTTCCTCTGTTTCTCTCAGGATCTGTCTCTGATTCTGTCTCTCTGTTTCCATCTGCCTCTGTCTCTGTCTCTGTCCATCTCTCTCCTCTCTCTCCCTCTCTGTCTCCATGTCTCTCTCTGCCTCTGCCTCTACCTTTGCCTGTCTTTGTCTCTGTTTCTCTCTGTGTGTCTGTGAGTCTATGTCTGTCTGTCTGTCTGTCTGTCTGTCTCTCTCTCTCTCTCTCTCTCTCTCTCTCTCTCTCTCTCGCCTCTGCTTCTGTCTTTGTTTCTGTCTATCCATCTGTCTCACACATGAATATATATTGAGTTCCCCAAAGAATTCCAGAATCATAAAAGGAAATTATTCAGTAAGGCGTTCTTAACCCAGAGCCCATGACTTGTTTTTTTAATGTTCTAATAACCATATTTTATAGAGTTTTCTTTGCATGGTTTCTATGGTTTTTTTTTTTATTTTAGGAATTTAAAAGAAGAGGTTCATAGACTTCCCCAGGCTGAAAGCCAAAGGGGTCCATGACACATTAAAGATTGAGGACCTTTCATCTGATAATCCCCCTCTTATTTTCCCAGGTGGAAAAATTAAGATCCATAGAGGGGGGAACAATTTGCATAGATCACAAGAATAGTTAAGTAGCAGAATTAGGACCCAAACCCAGGTCCTCTGATGCAAAGTCCTCCATAAGCTTACCTCTGTGCTAGAGGTTGTGCATTAGAGGGAAAAGGGAGGGGAGGGAGACTAGAAGAGGGAAAGATGCAAGCCTTTCTCTTAAAGAACTTTCAATCTGTCTGAAAAGATGAGATTCACAGTGAAGCAAAGATAATTCACGATGGTATCCTATATTTGCATTGGGCCCCAAAAGCTAGAGAAAGTCAGGGGAAGGAGAGACCTTGATAGGTTGGGGTGGAGGTGAAAGGTCTAAAAGTTCTTCCCCAAGGAAGCGTCACTTGAACTAGATCCTTGAAGGAAAAGGACAGCTGAATTAAAGGAAAGGAAGGAGGAAAGTATCCTGAGGTGAACACTGGGGCAGGAAAGGAAAGTCCATAGACATTGTGGGGAGGCATGGAACTGGAACATGTGTATGGAAGAAGCAAGAGACGAGACTGGAAAGGGAGGCTGGGGCAGATTGTGGAGGTCCCTGAATGCCATCCTGAGGATCTCAGGCTTTATCAGTGGTGTTAGACATAAGAATCAAGATCTCTGTGACCTTGGGCAAAGCCCTGTTCATCTCTAAGTTCTGATTTCCTTGTTCACAAAATAAGAAAAGAATATGGCCAGGTCAATAGAGAGGCCAGAAAGACTTGGGTTCCAGTATTGCCTCCAATGGGTCACTCCAGGTGACTCATTTTATACTCTCCATGGTCTAGCAACTGAGAGAAATGACTATTTCTCTCATATTAATAACCATTTATTTTAATCAGTACCAAGATTTTTCATCCAAACATCAACTAGCATGGGAAATCTTAGGCAGAGATTTGCCCAGGTTAAGATCTAATCAGACAGTAAAAAAAATTCTCAGTTTAGCTGAATGGATGGATTCCTGCTCAAACAGGTCTGGGGAAATATGGATTCTCCCTTTTTTCAGGTGGGTGATATGGAAATTGATAAGTCTCTTTGACCAAGACTTGGGTGATTCAAGTCATGCACCCCAAAACCCTCATGGCAATATAGCCAGTCTCTCATTATAATATTCAGTTTCTCATTAATTGTTAACCAGTCAGAGTTGATTACTAACCTCAGGAACACCCTCCTTTCCAAGGGCATCTAAGTGCTGAGTGGGTTCCATGAGGGGTTTTTGACATTTGAGAGAGACCCTGACCTCTTTTTTATTAATAAATATGCTAAGCTTATTAATAAAATTATTAATTTACCTAGGAACTAGTTCTCTTGAAGTTTTTAAATGCCACACAACTCTCTAAGACTCTACATTGAGAAAGAAATGCCCACTGAATTGGTAGAATCACAGATCCAGGTCCTACTGTAAAATGACTATATTAATAATGCTTGCATTACCGCCCTCACACAGTTGTTGTGTGGCTCAAATGAGATAATGGGTGCAGAATGGCTTCCTAACCAACTGTAAAGTGATATAGAAATGTCAGCTATTATTCAATTCAGCAAATATTATTAAGTGTCTACTGTGTGCAGAGCTCTGGGCTCTCAGTGGAGGGAGATACAAAGATAAGCCATGGTCCTTCGCTCTTGTTAGAAAGATTAGACACAAGCAATATTATACTATAAGTGCAAAGGAGAGATGCAAACAAAGTCTGTGAGGGCTGAGAGAGAAGATCACTATTGATGGAAGATAGAGAATCAGAAAAAAAGGCTTTCTGGAGCTGAAAGTTGTTTAGTTGGGCTTTAAAAGATGAGTTGGAGTTCATTAGGGAAGTGGAGGAGAGTGGAGGAGTAAGTTGACCAATATTTATTAAGTGAAGGTTATATATCCTGCAATATGTTAAGGATGCAAAAAGCAAGTAAAATCACATTCTAACACATGCAAACTACTATGTACATACCAGATCTAAACAGTGTGATAGTAGTGGTGTTCAGTCACTTTTTAAGTCATATTTGACTCTCTCTGAGACTCCATTTGGGGTTTTCTTGGCAAAGATAATGGAGTTATTTGCCATTTCCTTCTCCAATTCATTTTACAAATAAGGAAAATGGGGCAAACAGAGGTTAAATTTGTTGCCAAAAGTCACACAATTCTTTCAACTCTAGCTACCTAGAGTCCCAAGGACCTGAATTCAAATCTAGTCTCAGATACTTGACACTAGCTGTGTGACCTTGAGCAAATCACTTAACCCTGATTATCTCTCATCCAAGGCCATCTCTAGTCATCCCAATTCATATAGGGTCACTAGATCCAGATGACTGTGGAGGGGAAAGTGAGGCTGGTTAGAATAGCGCCCCTCATTCAAATTCAAGTCAGCTGTTTGTTATGGCTTCACCTCCCAGACATCATGGTCTTCTTCAAGAACAAGGGACACACAACAACAGCTGTCCATATACAGTGTAAGTGGGAAGTGATCTCAGAGAGGAGAGGGGACAGTGTGGAGGGAAGAAATCAAGGAAAACCTCTTTGGTATGTGTCATGGAAGCAGAATCTGTCCAGTCTACTGAGTCAGAGAAGTTTGGTTGCAGTATCAAATAAATAGAGGAGGGCAACATGAGTCAATGTTGGAAAGATAAAAGGATTGTTGGGCAAAAGAAGTTGAGTGACAGGAAAAAACTTTTCTCGCTGGGTAATTGAGAGCCACTGAGACATTTAGAGCAGAGGACCTGGCCAGATCAGAGCATAAGGAAGATGATGCTAAGATGCATATGAGGAATAGATTTCTATGTCATCTCTACTTCTCACTGCCTGGGTGATCTTTGGCAAGTCATTTAACGACTCTGAGCCTCAGTTTTCTCATCTCTAAAATGAGAAAGGTAGAATAGACATCCTCTAAGGTCCCTTCCAGCCCTAAAACTATGAGAGACAGGGAAAGAGTAGAGGCAGGAGGAAAAAGACCATTGAAATAATTGAAATAATCCAGGAAGATGTTTATGAGGGTCAATGCTGGGGTCATGGCAAGAAGACTAGAATGAAAAGAACACATTCAAGAGATACTGAAAAGGTGGAATTGCTTAAGTATAAAAAATAAAGGTGTAAGAAATATGAAAAATAACTTCAGGGTCAAAGAAGGATCAGGAGAGTTTTGAGAAAGAAAGTGGGGATTTAACTGTATATTGAAGAGTATGAAGGATTCTCAAAGGTAGAGATGGGTGAATACATTTCAGGAATGGAAGACTGCCAAGTTAAAATTATCTTGCAATGATAATCATGGCAAAGAGCCCCAAAATACAAACTTTTCAGTAGTGTGACCCCAAAGTTACAAGGACAAAGTACATGAACAAATGGTAGTGTCATAGGCATAAACAAAGGAGGAATATGGTTGGAGAGAAATATGTTGAGTTTGATGGTATTTACTAGTGTTGTTCATTTGTTTTTCAGGTATATTCAATCCTTTGTGACCAACCACATTTAATATTTTCTTGGCAAAGATACTGGAGTAGTCTTCCATTTCCTTCTCCAGTTTATTTTATAGATGAGGAAACTGGGGCAAACTGGCTTAAGAGATTTGCTCAGGGTCACATAGTAAGTAAGTGTCTGAGGTCATATTTTTAACTTAGTTAAAATCTACCCAAGTCTAGGCTCTATCCACTTCACCACCTTAGGATATTTAGGGCATTTCTAGGGCAGTGTAAGATATCCTTCAGGCAATTGAAGGTGGAGAGAGGTAAGGGCTATATGGATAGCTTTGAGAGTCATCTGCTCAGAAGTAATCATTGAAGTCATGGGATTGGATGAGATCATGAAAAAACAGATTGCAGAGAAAGAAGAGAAATGGGTTAAGGACAGACCCTTGATGGACAGCTTTGAGGACTCTCCTCCAGGTTTTTCCTGGAGAATTACTTCTCCTACTCTAACACCTTTTGAAGATTGGTCTTTTTCCAGAACCTGATGTCAGTGTGGTGAATGGGAAGAGAGTACTTTTTTTCTTTTTTCTTATCTGTATGCCTCTAATTAATACTTGATGGATTGAATTGAGTTAAATTGAATTGAAACAAATTGAACCTTAAAAATCAAGTATTCCAGCAGTCAAAGTATGGTCAATTTGTCTGGGGTTCCCAGAGATCATTTAAGGGAATTAGTGAATCAAAATTATTTTCGTAAGAATCCTAAGACATCGTTTGCCTCTTAAAAATATCCCTCCTGTTTTGAACTACATATCTCTGTGAGGCCAGGTTTTCTTCATATACTTCAACCAAAACAACTTATCACAATAGATTGAACACAGAATTGGAGATGAGAATCCAGCTGTTTTCTAAGATGGTTGGTAAAGAAATTTGCAAAAATATGTAAAACAATGCTACTCTCATTAATTTTGTTTTGTTTTGGAAAAAGTTTTTCATAAAAATGTTACTTGTAATAATTTTATTGTTATTTTAAAAACTGGTTAATATTTTAAAATTTTATCAGTTTTAATTTCTAATACAGTAAGTATCAATAGATACAATCCACACAAACAAAAGCTCTTTGGAGGTCTCAATAATTTTTACGAGTACAAAGGGATCCTGAGACCAAAAAAGTTTGAGATTTAATCTAAACCCCCCATTTTGCAGACTAGGAAAATGAGGTCCAGAGATGTGAGGAGCATTGTCTAAGGTCACACAGTAAGTTAGTAGCAGTACTGAAATTCAGGCTGTCATTTTTGAATTCTAGAACTCTATTACAGTCTCACAGAATTCAGGGCTGGAAGAGATACCTTCCTCCTCTTGTCTCTTTTTTTCTACTATAGAATCTTCTAAATTCACCTCCAAAGCCTCCTCCCCCTTTTCTGGCTTAGCATGCATATCAGTCCTGTGGGATTGTAGAGAGAGTCATTTACAATCAGAAAATCATGGGTCCTTGAATGATAGAAGAATTCTACCTGGGCTTTGTTTTTTTTAATTTGTCAAGGATTTTGTGTGTGTGTGTGTGTGTGTGTGTGTGTGTGTGTGTGTGTGTGTGCTTAAACTTAGCAATTATATGATCTGGGTGAGTGATTAATGCTTCTCAGGCTCAGTTTCCTCATCTGTAAAAAGAGAAGACTATAAGAGTAACTCACCTTTCCATGGCAGTCTCTGGTTACAAAAAAAACAACAACAAAAAAAACCACTTCCCTTTCCACAACCCAAATGAGGTCCATAGCGTGAGGATCAGCAGGCCGCTTTCAAACCATACTGTTCTCCATAGCAACAGCTCACTTATCTCCAGGGCTCTTCGGTTTGCAAGGTCCTCACAAAACCCTCTGGGAGGTAGGTATTATTATTTCCATTTTACAAGTGTCAGGGCCAGAATTAGAATTCCTGACTCCAAAGCTAGTACTCTTAGACTGTGAGCTCAGTGGGGGGCTAGGGAGAAGGCCAAGGGTGGGGGAAGGAGTCCTGCCTTAGCTCAGGTTGGCATCTCCCCCTGCTCTCAGAGCAGTACATACTTAATAAAGTCTGACGTTGGTTTTTGCAGCATCACAGGTTGAGTTAAATAATCTTGGGATCCATCTGGCATTAAATCTATGGTCTAATGATATTAAAAAGCAACGAGACATAATGGATAAAGTCTGGCTTTCAGTCAAGAAGACCTAAGGTTCACATCCCATCTCTGGTAACTCACTAGCTGGAAGAGTGTGGCCAGGTCACTTCACCATTTCAGAAAACCAAGATTTGTCTATTAAATTATTATTGGGCTGGGGGCTGATGCTTTGATGAAAAGAAAGTCTGTCTTCATGAAAAGTGAGCTGGGATCTGCCCTGATGTGGTGGGAGAATGATTATAATCTCTGACGCATAAGGGAGTCTGAGACTGATACCTTGAGTTAGTAACTTCTGAGCTGCAGAGGGTGTCCATGAACATCCAGCAGCAATCTGAGGAGCCTCACCAGGGAGGACAGACCCTTTCAGATCAGATGAACAGGTTCAGGTCAGAATGACAGAGCAGGTTAAAAGCTTCTGTGCCAATCAATAATTTGGATTCAGTCCATGATTTACCCAATACACTTCCACCCTGAGTGAGATAAAACCAGTCTCAATTTACACACACACACACACACACACACACACACACACACACACACACAAACAACATTCTCTCTCTCTCTCTCTCTCTCTCTCTCTCTCTATATATATATATATATATATATATATATATATATATATACACTCTGTCTCTCTATCTCTGTCTATCTCTGTCTCTCTGTCTCCTTCTCTCTCTCTCTCTCTGACTCTGTCTCTCTGTCTCTCTCTCTGTCTCTCTTTCTGTCTCTCTCTCTCTCTCTCTCTCTTCCCCAGATCCTTGGAATTCTTCCATCATTCAGGAACCCCTGATTTTCTGACTCATTCTACAATACCTCCATCAGCTTGGAGCCTAACCCAATCCTTCCACACCTTAATAGACAAGAGGATTGTGGATTCATGGAATGAGTTCTGGACTTGTTGCTGGGAGGCCCAAGGTTGCATTCTACTGCCTCTGATATCTATTGTGAAACCTCTGCATTTCATTTTCCTTATCTATCTACCTATATATAGATAGATATAGATATAGATTAGAGATAGAGATAGAGATAGAGATAGAGATAGAGATAGAGATAGAGATAGAGATAGAGATGATAGAGATATAAAGAAACTTCTACATGAATCTCTTCTCAATTCCTCTCTGCCACTCTCCAGGTACTAGTATCTCCCCCCCCCCACCATCCCACAAAATTCCCTAGTCTTTTTTTTTTCTATATTTTGTCAATATCCCAATATGAATGAGTTGTCTTCCTAGCTCACCCTCAATAGAATATAGGATCCATGAATACGAAAACTGTTTGTATTCCCTGTGAATGGCAAATAGCAGGTGTTTAATAAATGTTTGTTGATTTGATTGAATGATAATAAAAACTCATTCTTCATAAGGTTATTGTAAGAATCACCTGAGATAATGAGTGTAATGCATTTTGCATGCAATAAAGCACTACCCAAATGTTAGCTATTGTTTTCATTAGCTCATTCTTCTCATTTTTTTTGATGGAATTCAGATAGAAATGGTCCAGAGACAAGCTATGGTCCTACCTTTATTCTTTCACATTTAATGTTCTCTAGACTGCTGCCCAGGTGGATAAAATAACTGCTCTTTGTACCCGAATAAAAGTAGTGGAAATGTGAGCTTTAATCTCTACAGGCTCATCGAAAGAATCAGCAGAACAACAGGGTTGCTGGGTATTTCATCCTGTTCTCTCCCAATTTTGATCTCTTCTCTACTAGGTCTCTATATTTTGAAATCATCTCATTATGAGTAGCTTGGAGTGTTTGATAGGGCAACCAATTAAAAACACTGTTCTCATCTTTTTCTAGATCAGTATTATTTCTCAATGATTCTGGAAAACAACTTTATTGGTTGAGTACTCTTGAGTGTTTTGAGGTCTCTATTTCTGGTTCAGGGATTTGTCATCTGTCAGTCCATGAAAAATAATGAGCTTCTGATATATAATTCTAGACACCAGGTCATGTCTTACTAGAGATTGGGAAGGTGCTAAATTTTTATAGCTTGCAGTGATGGGTTGTACAGTTCCTATCATTTCTTTCCATTTTCTCCATGATCACTTATTCTAAGGTATTTAAGGATAAGCCTTCTATAATTTCTAAGGGGGCTGATCTAGTCCTAAATTACTATTATATAGGATGACCCAAAAGCCTTTGTATAGTTTTAAGCATAAAGACTTTTGGGCTACCCTGTATTTAAACTTCTCCATAGAAAGTTCACTATGCTAATGAAATCATAGGTCTAATACTTATTTTAGTCATAAACCATATCCTTAATAGTCATTTAATAAGATTTCTTTGTTATTCAGTCATTGTCTGACTCTTCATGACCCCATTGGTGGTTTGCCATTTCTTTCTCTAGCTCATTTTACAGATGAAGAAACTGAGGCAAACAGGGTTAAGTGACTTACCCAGGGTCACACAGCTACCTAGTGTCTTAGTTCAGATTTGAACTCAGGAAGATGACTCTTCCTAATTCCAAGACCAATACACTATCTATTAGGGTTAACTAGCTGCCCCAATTAGTAAAATAGGGAACTCATGAAAATTCTCACTACAGTTGCAAGTGAGCACCTTCTCTGCAATAAGATATATAAGAGAATTACCTATCGCATTAAATGTTAAAATGAATTAATCTGTCACAAAATTAGTATTTATTAAGGACAGGATTTGAAACTGAGTCGTTCTGACCTCAGAGAACATTCTATATTCATTGTGCCTCGCTGCCCCATCATCATCAATCATCATCATCATTCTCCTCATGTATGTATGAAAAAATGGATCTCCTGATGACCAAGTCTTTGATAATGGGCCTTCCCAAACCTAACTAGGTTGCTTCTCCCATAACAGTGTACCCCTTGGGGCCTATATTCAAACAATTCAACTTGGTTGTTAGCTTTGACAGAATATAAACTCCCCGGGGGAAAGAGAGTTTGAATTTTCATCTTTATATCCCTCGTGCCTAGTTCTGTGTCTGACAGAGAAAAAAATACACAATGAATGGTTGAATTGAACTATAAAATCCAACCATTTAATCCAAATCCCTCCTATTACAAACTAGGAAACTGAAGGCTAGAGAGGGAGGGTCTAAGGACATAGAGAGAGAGTCAGTGATTAAATCCAGGCTTCCTTATTTCAAATCCAGGGCCCTGACATAAGATCACAGGTTTAGGGCTGTAAGATATCTTAGAAACCATGAATTTCCATGCCTTCTTTTTCCATTTTTTAGATGGTACCATCCAAACCTGCCTGTCTTCTGGGAATTTGCACTGCTTATCAGAATTCCAGACCTTTCAGCCCTGGGAGCTCCCAGGGCCTGAGGTTGGTAGATCTTCCTAGAGGGACAGCGCTAAAAAATGGAAGCATCCTAGACAAAAGACTAAAAGAACTGGATTTGAATCCCAACTCCACCACATACGCAGCCCTGAATTGGAGCAAGTTTCTTATCTTCTCTTAGCCTCTCTCCCCCATCATTTAAATGATGGATTTAGACAAGACAATCTCTAAGGAAGAGCCCTTCCTGCTCCAACAGGCCATAGGGTTTTCTTTGGCTCAAAGGCGTGTTTTAATGCAGACCGCGTGCGCGTGCACACACACACACACACACACACACACACACACACACACACACACACCCTCCCTAGAATGTAGCTCTGTGGGCAGTGGGCAAATTGACACAATCAGGGCTTGTTGACTCAAACTCTTAAACTCTGGATGATTTCCCAGTGTTTCCTGAGTGGCTGCTCCTGATCCAAGAAAGCAAGAGGTAGGGGAGAGGGGAGAGTAAATGAGGGCAAGAGGGAGAGAGATTTTAAAAGAGAGAGAAGAAAGGCCAAGAGATGAAGAGAAGAAGGAAAGTAAATTTGAGGAGAGGAGACTGAGAGGGGGAAAATCATGGTAGAAAAAGGGATGGAGGAGAGGGGAGAGGAGAAATGAAGGAAGAGGAGAGGAAGGAAGAAAGGAAAAGAGGGAGGAGAACAAGAAAGGGAGGGAAGAAAGAGAGGGCAAATGAAGCAGGATAGAATAGGGATAGAGAAAAAGGGAAGGATGGAAAGAGGTCAGGGAGAAGAGAAAAGGATATGAGAGAGAAGGAGACTGGGGTGGGGGGAAGGAAAGGGATGGGGAGTGAGAACCAAAGAAGATGGGTGCTTGGGCAGGGCCTTCCCCATCAAAATTGGGTTAAACTCCCAATAAGCCTAATCCCCCCACTCCACCAGAGATTCTTTGGATAAGCGTCCAAAGGTCCAACATAAAAGGCAATAAGGCCTCTTCATCTCTGTTGTCACTTGATTGTCCTAGAGGAGAAAGAAAATCATTTTTCCCCCCCATCAAATTCATGTAAGGGAGGGAGTACAAATACCATTCCTCCCTATTTCATAGATGGGCAAACTGAAGCCTAGACTGGATAAAGAATTAAGGAGTATTGGATCAAAGATGTAGAGGTAAAAGGGGACTGGAATGTGAACTCAGGCTCTCTAAATCATCTCACTATACCAAGTCATACAGTAGGTAAGGAAAAGAGTTCAGACTAAATCCCAAATTCTCTGACTCCCCTTAAAGAAAAGGAAGTCCTTAAGGATTCTATCTGGCAGAAGCTTAGAGGTCTCACTACATACATCATCCCCTCCTTTCTTTAGTTCACTGATTCCCAGTGCATCATCAGAGATGGGAAGAGGGTAACTCTGCTTATAATGTACATAGAGATGCTGCCTTCTTCTCCCAGACCCAAGGAGTATGTCTGTGTGTCCATGTGAGTCTGACTGTGTATCTAAGGACAAGGCAAGGCAATGTTTTAGGCTCTGTACCTGGGTCCATGTGCCATCTTGGATCCATGTAACTGTATCTTTGTGCATATATCAGTAGATGTGACTTTGTGCATATTGGTGGATTGTGTCTTTATGTATGTCAATGCAAGTCTAGAATTGAGTTTCTGTGTCTTTGTGTTGCTGTAGAAATTTTTTCAAATATGCTACCCTTACATGCATATAAGTAAGTTTCTGGGGTCTCGTGAGTGGGTGTATTTCTCTGTGTGTATCAGTGACCCTCTATGATTGTGAATCTATCTGTGTCTGTGTAAGGATATCTTTGTGTACCTGAGTGAGAATGGAAAGAGAATGACCAGGTTCTGTCTCTTAGCCTATGTTCACTCTAGAACCCAGGCCTCCTGGACCAAAGACTTCCCAGTAGCCTGGGCCTCTGATCTCTCTCCCAGATCTCCTTACACTTATGGGAAGGAGACTATGTTTCTGGTTAAAGACCTGGAAAGGCTCCTGGCCACTGCCTCAGTCATTGTCAATTATTTGGTAGGGCAGAAAAATCTTAGTTGCCAGGACAAAGAGAGCCTCTGGTTTGGTTAGAATAAAAAAAAAAACCCCACAATCCAGACAATAGTTGTTCCCAATGATCACCCCTTTACAGGTGATCATTCCTCAAAGACTACAAGTCCTTCATGCATGTACCTTAGGGCCTTCTCATGTATGCTGAGGTGCCTTGGGACCAACCTTGTACCCTGACCATCCCAAAGAGTTCCTAGTTGATATCCTTTCTGGGACAGTTAAAGCCTTCCCAGATCAGGCAGCTTGGTGGTGCAGTGGCTAGAGCACCACCTAGAGTCAGGAGGACCTGAGTTCAAATCCAGCCTCAGACAATAATTACCTAGCTGTGTGACCTTGGGCAAGTCACCCCTGCCTTTGCCTTACCAGAAAACATAGAAGAAGAAGAAGAAGAAGAAGAAGAAGAAGAAGAAGAAGAAGAAGAAGAAGAAGAAGAAGAAGAAGAAGAAAACAGAAAGAGAAAGAGAGAGGGAAAAAAAAGAAAAAACCATCCCAGGTGTTGATGCATTCAGGGCTGAATGGGTAGCCCAGAGAAGAGGCAGCTCAGTAGGGAGGTTGCCTGTTGCAGTGGTAGAATGTTCTTTGAACATTGTAGGTCTTAAATAGATGACCGTTGATTTGAATTGGAGATCACTGGACTTGCGAGTCAAGAGACCTACTTTTGGACCCCAGCTCTGCCACTTCCTAGCA
Source organism: Macrotis lagotis (assembly GCF_037893015.1). Classification (NCBI taxonomy): domain Eukaryota; kingdom Metazoa; phylum Chordata; class Mammalia; order Peramelemorphia; family Peramelidae; genus Macrotis; species Macrotis lagotis. The sequence goes on along the minus strand of NC_133666.1, from coordinate 631,962,397 downwards.
GGGAGCCCTTGGCCCAGTCACCTCCTTTCTCTGAACTTCAGTTTCTTCATCCATAAAATAGAAGTAATGATCCCTGAAATATTGTCTTCCTCTCCATGGTTGTGGGGAAAGCATCACTAAAGTGGGAGCTGTTCTTCCTCTATCAGAGGCCTGGGTTCTAGAGTGAGCCTAGGCTAAGAGAGAGAACCTGGCCATTCTCTTTCCATTCTCACTCTATCAGAACTAAAGTTCCAGAGGAGGAGGAGGAATAAGAGAGGAGCCTGGCCAAGTAGGATTCAGAAAAGGGGTTATGTGAGATATCGGCAGAAATAACATCAGGTCTGTTCCCCTTAGTTTTTTTTTTTTTTTTTAGTTTTTGCAAGGCAACGGGGTTAAGTGGCTTGCCCAAGGCCACACAGCTAGGTAATCATTAAGTGTCTGAGGCCGGATTTGAACCCAGGTACCCCTGACTCCAGGGCCGGTGCTTTATCCACTACGCCACCTAGCTGCCCGGCCCCCTTAGTTCTTAGACAGAAATGCTAACCCTGCCCTCTCCCCTGAACCCTCACTTTCTCCCTCTTTTCTCCTGCCCTTCCCACATGTACTAGAGTGGCCAGGATGGTCAAAGGGACAAAAAGAAGAGGGGATGGAAAGGGAAGAAAATCGTGTAGCTTATAAATACACAAGTGGATGAATGTTGAAAAACTTTCATAACATGTCATTGGAAAGATAAAATAAAGCAAGAAGCTTGGGAGTCTGTCTCCCTGGCACCTGGCAAGGTCCTAGAATTGCATCCTCCATGGGAGCTGACTCAGACTGAGAGGTCTGATCATTCCCTTTGTTCCGATGGCCAGGGAAGGCAATGTGCAGTCAGAGCTGGATTCAGATCCTGACGAGGTCACTTCCATCTGTCAGACCAAAGGCCCCTTCCTTACCCGAGGCCTCAGGGACCGATTCCCCTAGGAAACTAAGGGGTGGCGATTCAAGGATGTCTAAAAGCCTTGGGGATTTCTGCATCCCCCCCCAGCCTCTTAACACACGGATTCACAGGGATCAGAAGGGGACCCCCACCCCATCCCCTCATCTCCCACCCACGGACCTCCCCGCAAGGGGAAGGGGGTGCTGCTGCGGTGCCTCCCTCCCCCCAGCGAAGAAAGTCAGCTTTGCGCAGAGCCTCGGAGCGCGGCTTCTCCAGCTGCCGGCGCAGCCCCCTCCCTGGGCGCAGGGCTCCCCGGGGCCTCGGGGAGCGGAGCCAGACAATGCCATTTGAGTGAATGTTCGTCGCCTACGGAGACCCCGCCGCTGCCTCCATCTCCCGCGCAGTGGGGGCCGCATTAGCCGCTCAAAACCCATTCCGGGGAAATTAGAGCAGAGGCCTCCACCGACAATCACCGGGTCATTTCAGCCTCTATTCCCCGGCCCCCGCCGCGATGCGGGCGGCCGGAGGGGCGCGGGCGGCGCAGGCGGCGGGGCTGGACCGGGATGGGGCGGGGGGCGCCCTGACCTCCTCGGGGAGCGGCCCGGCGGGCCCCGCTCTGCACCGCCCTTGGGGCTCTGAACCTCAGTTTCCTCTCCTGTAAAACCAAGGTCCCTTCCAACACCTAACTTCCTGTGATCCAAAAAGGCGGCACAGTGGACAGATCACCGGCCTGGGAGCCAAGAGGACAGGAGTTTGAATCCGTCCCCAGACACTTGACTCTTACTAGTCGTATGTCCTTGGGCAAGTCACCTAACCCCGACTGCCTGGAATCCAGAGCCATCTCCCGGCATCCTGATTTCTATCTGGCCCCTGGACCCAGATGGCTCTGGAGGAGCCTGGTCACTTAGTACAGCCCCCTCTCACTCAGGGCATCACCTCCCTGATGCTGTGGTCTTCTTTGAAAACGAAGGACCAGCATTAAAATATATATAACAAAGGGGCTTTCGGGACCAAGGCTTTTAGACCTTGTCCTGTCCCCTCACCCCCACCCTGGCTTGGAGAGGCTGAGCTCTTCAGAGCAGCAAATTTGGAGTCCCAGGTCCTGTGTTTGAACCTCAGCCTGGAGCATCTGTCAATGACCTTGGGCAAGTCACCATCTCTCTCATTACATGGTACCTTTTACTTTTAAAACCTGTTATCCGAGAGACAGACCAGGCCCCTCCCTATTGTTCATCTGGGATGGAAGGATAAGATCTGAAAGCTGACCCAGAGAAGTTGTTGACTAGTCTAAGGTCACACAGGACACAGTAAGTGTTAGAGGCAGAAATTGAACTTAGTTCACTAGATTGTTCCCTGGGGGGGGGGGGGGGGGGGAGGGAGAGTGGAAGAAATTGTTAAACTTATAAATATTCAAGTGGATGAATATTGGAAAAATTTTCATGTAATTGGAAAAATAAAATAAAATATCGATAAAAAAATTTCTTTATATATAATTCAAAAACTAAATAAATTAAAAAAAAAGAAATTGAACTTAGGCTCTGATAACCAGAGCCTATGCTTTTTCTTTCCAAGATAACAGTCCCCAGGAGGGAAATGGGTAGTTTGGTGAAAAATTATAGCTTCAAGAGCCAGGAGAACTGGTTTTAAGGCCTTCCTGTTTGGCCATCTCATTAATGACCTTGGAAATGTCACTTACCTTCCCTAGAACTGAGTTCTCCCCCCTCCATGAAAAGAAATAATTAACACTCATTTCTGTGTATTTGAAGGTTAACAAAATCCTTCCCTCACAATATCTCTGGCAGGGAAATTTTGTTTTAAAGGTAAGAGTTGGAAACCTGTGATTTCATTGAATATTGGGGGCTCCTGAGTGAAGAAAATACTTCTCTCAAGTAGGTCAGCACTTTATCTTCTTACAAAGAAGTCAGTGACTTGCTCAAAGTCACACAGACCATATATTTCAAAGGAAATGTTTGTACCTAGGTTTCTGTGGAGTCTCTAGTTGCTATAGAAGGATAGTTAGATGGCACAGTGGATAGAGCACTGGCCTTAGAGTTAGGAGGACAAGGAGTTCAAATCCAACCTCAGACACATAGCTGTGTGACCTTGAACAAATCACTTAACCCTGATTACCTTGCATCAAGGGTCATCTCCAGTCAACCTGATCCATATCTGGCCACCGGACCCAGATGGCTCTCGAGGAGAAAGTGAGGCTGGTGACTTAGCACAGTACCCCCTCATTCAAATCCAATTCATGTGCTAATCATGACATCACCTCCCTGATATCATGGTCTCCTTTGAGAATGAAGGACAAACATTATTCGTTGTTCTAGAAGGACTGCTTTTGCAGAGATACTAAAAATATCATTGTTCCCTTTTTTCTGTTTTTGCAAGGCAAATGGGGTTAAGTGACTTGCCCAAGGCCACACAGCTAGGTAATTATTAAGATTTGAGCTCAGGTACTCCTGACTCCAGGGCCAGTGCTCTATCCACTGTGACAGCCACCCCCATTATTCTTTTTTTTATGGAAGGGGAAACTGAGGTTTGAGAAAACTTGTCTAGAGTCACATGGCAAGTCATCAGCAGAGTCAAAATATGAACCACAGTATTCTGATTGCTCATTCCTCTTTCTAATTCTATTTAAGTGTGGGGACTAAAATTGTCCAACCTACAATAAAAGAAACTAAGGCAGAGCTCTGAGCCCACAGCACTTTATTCAAGGTCCATGATCCCCTCTAATGAAGTAGACCTCAGATTTCCCTCATTATCTTAGAGGGACCTTGTTTTTATAGGGTTTTCAAATATGTAAAAGAGGCATGATGAAACACAGAATATCATTCGTTGGTTGATAGACCTTGTATTTAAGGGCAAAAATGACATCTCAGCAATGGGTGGGGGGAGTTGTCACAGGTTAGACAAAGCATGAGGCCTCTACACTAAATGGTTATAAGATAGTCACTCATGTTGAATGAGAAAGAGGTCTGGAGATACAAAATAAATTGGGGGACTTTCCAATGCTTCAAAGTATCGCAGTCATGCTGAGTTTGAACATGAAAGTGGAACAAAACAAGATGGAGATATCTTTGTCAGCATTCTCATGGTTGTACAACCGAGCTTTGTAACTTGGTAAACAAATAGTGATCATTACATTAAAGTTTGCAACTTTCTATAAGAACCTATTTATTCCGATATGATTTATTAATATATCAAACTGATTGGAATAGAGTAGGGGTGCAAATAAATTTTTTCTCACATAGGCTGCTTCTACCTGTCTCCCTGGGCTATCCTGAGGATGAAATGAGGCTGCCTTTGACAGCATTTTTGAAAAGTTTCAAATACTGGACAAATGTGAAGGATTTTTTTTTTCTGTGACCCAGATATTTCCTGTGTCATCAAATACCGGGTAGGCTAGGAGTAGCTGTTAGGATGAGGAAAAAAGGGGTCAGGACTCTGAAGTACCTTCCTTGTTTCCTCCCCCATGTTCCCCTTCAGTCAATCTTTCCACTTTTACTGATCCATACTGCTATTCTCCTGAGAGTCAGGGCCATGTTAAAGAAAAAAATAGAGTCAGGATCTTGGAGTTAGAATACTTGAGTTTTTGAAACATTGGCACTAGAGTAAAAGGACCTGGGTTCAGATCCCACCTCTGATACTTAGTACCTAAAATTCCTTATACCTCTGTACTGATCTTCCCAAGCCTCAGTCTTCTTATCTACAGCTTGAGAAAGGGAGAGGTGGATAAGATGGCATCTGAGCTCCAAAACTATGAGCCTAGTTTGTGACCTTGTACATATCACTTTAATCTCTTTGACCTTCAATTTCCCCATCTGTAAAGATGATGAGATGTGCCCCAACCTTCCGGAATGGTTGCAGCCAGAGCTGAAAACACTAGAGAAGGAAATTGTCATTATCTCTGTGCTCCTTCCTTCCCAACTACAATATTGAGCAAAAGACTACTCTTATCTTCAGTTTGCCATCTGTAAAATGAGAAGGTTGGATTAGGTGGCAACTCTGATCCCTCCTGACTCTCCATCCAATGACCCTGTTAGGGCTCTGATGACTGCCATGGTCTAACATATGCTCATAACTCATTTTATTGCTCGTTACTTGGCAATTAATTGCATATTTTACAAATTGAAAGTTTGTGGTAATCCTGTGTTGAGCAAGTCTATTAGTGTCATTTTTCCAACAGCATGTAATGTCTCTAAATCACATTTTTGGCAATTCTCACAATATTTCAAACTTTGTTATTATTATTATTATATCTATTTTTTTTTAGGTTTTTGCAAGGCAAATAGGGTTAAGTGGCTTGCCCACGGGCCACTCAGCTAGGTAATTATTAAGTGTCTGAGACCAGATTTGAACCCAGGTACTCCTGACTCCAGAGCCGGTGCTTTATCCACTACGACACCTAGCCACCCCAATTATAATATCTATTATGGTGATCTTCAGTCAGTGATCTTTGGCATTATTATTATTATAATTGTTTTGGGGCACCATGAACAGAACTTAATTGATAAATTCTGTGTGCTCTAACTATTCCACTGACCAGTCATTTTCCCATCTCTCTTCCTCTCCTAGGCCTCAACAATATTGAAATTAGGTCAATTAATAACTCTACAATGACCTCTAAGTATTCAAGTGAAGGAAGAGTCAATCAATACAGCAAACATTTTTTAAGAAATTGGCATAGCCACAGTTCTCAGTCAGCAACATCAACATGGAGGCAAGACTCTTCATCAGCAAAAAGATTACAATTCACTGAAGGCTTAGATAGTGGTTAGTATTTTTAAGAATAAAGTATTTTTTAATTAAGGTGTGTATATTTTTTGGATAATACTATCATATTCTACAAAATAGCATAAACAGCACTTTTCATATGCACTGGAAAAACAAAAAATTCATGCGACTTACTTTATTGAGATATCTACTTTATTATGGTGGTTTGGAACTGAACCTGCATTATTTCCAATATAGATAAAAGATTCTTGGGAATCATTAGGAAAGGCTTCCTAGACTTGGTGAATTTTAAACTGAGTCTTAAAACAGCTAGGTAGATGGAGTGGAGGCCCTCCACTCAGGAAAACCTAAATTTCAAGCCAGCTTCAGTTACTTCTCAGCTGTGTTACTCTGGGCAAGTAATTTCTCCTCTATCTGCCTCAGTTGCCTTAACTGTAAAATGGGGATAAGAACCTATCTCCCAGGGCAGTTTTGAGGATCAATACTTGGGAATCACTTAGCATAGTGCCTCGTATATAGTAGGCACTTTGTAAGTATTTATTTCCTACTCCTTGAAGTAAGTGGTTGGCTTCAGGTTGATATAGACAAGAGGGCAGACCCTTTCCTTTCCCCACTGTCCCTGATTAGTGCTTAATTGACTTTCCAGTTTCCCTGATGGCAGATGTCTAATTTTTCTTTCAATGGTGATTATGAAGATTAAACATCAGTTGCCTCGTGACTGAGTCTGTGATCTCTAGGAAATGCCAGACAGGAACCAATCAATGATCTCCCCCTATTCCCCTCCTTCTAGCACCACAAGGATATGACTTCTTCAAAGGGTAAAGTGACCCTAACTCCTCATCTAGCCGTCTCCACCCAGTCTGGGTCAATCAACCCAAGGGATAAAGCACAGTTAAATGCATTTTGTTGACTTGAAAAGTGAAGCCTTCAGTGGGTAAAGCTTTACCCCAGAAGAATGAACAAAGCAGTACTGGAGTGAAAGGAACATTACTGAATAGGAATTAGGAGAACTGGGTTCCAGTACCACTAACTCACTGTGTGATCTTGAGAAGCAAGTTTCTTTGGCACAAACTTCATCTGTAAAATGGGATAGTTAAACTCTATGTCCTCTAAGGGCCCTCTCAGTTCTGACATGCCGGGTTCAAAGAACTCTTCCAGCCCCGTATTTTCTAGGGACTCTCCTGGCTCTGGCATTCTTTGTTCTAAGGGCCATCCCAGCTGTGACATTTTGTGTTCTACCCACTCTCCCAACCCTGATATTCTGTATTCGAAGGGCCATCCCAGCTCTGATGCTGAGTATTCTAAGGACTCTCTCAACATACTGAAGTCTCTTCCTGCTCTTAAAAAATGTCTTAAAGTATCATTTTATAAAAATCTTCTACAATCTTGCTCCAACCTACTTTCAAGTCTTACTTCAAATTATTCTCCTCCATGGGTTCCATATTCCTATGAACTCTACTGTGAGATATTCTCTGAATTCAATCTGCCATTTTTTGCCTTCCTAGGGAGCATCTCTTACACATGGGCATGTATACTCCCTCCTTATTTCTGCCTTTCAGAATCTCGCTTTTCTTTCAAGGTTCAACTCAGGGGCAACCTCTCCATGAAACCTTCCCTCATCTCCCCCAGCTCTTGCTAGGAGAAAGCACTCTCTCCTCAAACTTTTCTAGAGTACTACAGTTACTTGTTAGTTATATGATCTTGGACATATCACTTCACCTAAATCTGCCTCCATTTCCTCTTTTGTAAAATGAGGATAATAATAATAAAATTAAATGAGAAAATATTTATAAAGTGCTTGTAACTATTAAAGTGTTTTATAAATGCCAACATTATTATTATTAGTAGTAGTAGTAGTAGTTATTCAAGCAATCCACTTAAACTGAATCAAGAAACATCTTAGTGAATCAAATTGAATTGTGGATAGAGAGCTGGACCTGAAGGCAGGAAAATCTGAATTTGAATACTGCTTAGAAACTTATTAGTATTTGACCTGCAGCAAATCATTTAACCTCAGTTTCCTCATCTGCAAAATGGGAGTGATAGTAGGAACTATCTCTCAGGGTGATTGTGAGATTGCAATGAAATAATATAGATAAATGTTGGCCATTATGGTTCACTCTTCTTTGACCCATCATATCCTGCTTTGTACCTAGGACTTAGCACCATGGTAGGGCTTAATATGTTTATTGACTGATTATTCTACCATATTACCTATGAATAGAATAATATCCTTCCTGGTAGAATTTAAACCTTTTTTTCCCTTAATCTTTGTAATCTCACCATAGGAGCACTGTATTTTATATAGAGTAGACCCCTAATGATTGTTTGTTAAATTTGTTGAATTGAATAAGACATTTTATGTTCATCTAAAGTCTTACAAACCCAGCTCTGATGTCTAGATTCCATTCTGGCTTTGTGACCATCAGCACAAGTCACTTAACTCTCAGTAACCCCCTCCTGGGCCACTCTCTCTCTAGACCTGTAATTAACTGATCTGCATAGGAGTAAACAATTTCCTAACAGAGAGTCCCTTTTAGAATAAATTCCAAGTCTAGATAAAAAAATAAAAAAGGTCCATTCCAGATCTGATATTTTGTGTCCTAAGGTCCTTTCTAACTTCAACATTCTCTCTACTGAGAGCCCCCTGCCCCAGCTCTGATATCCTATAATTTATGACTAGATTATCTCTTCTGATTCATAAAGCATTTTCCCAGTTCCCTTCTTTCTTGTCGTCATCCCCAAACATTTCCTGAGCTTCCACTTCATGTAGGCTTTGTATCAGAATCTCCCCAACTGCTCCCAGAAGGTCAGCAGGATAAGGGCTCCCTGTCAGGTACAAGTTGACTTCATTGGTCCCTTCTGAGATCCCCAAATCTTATAATTCTAGGGATTAAGGGGTGCCTATGGGTGCCTACTTGAGAGAGAAAGATATTGAAGCCAATAAAGTCATGGAATTTCAGGACTGGGACAGTACTTGTTGCTTGTTCTTCATTCTTGGAAGAGAACCATGCCATCAGGGAAGCGATGCCATGACATGCAAATGAATTGGACTTACATGAGGCAGGGTTGTGCATAGTTACCAAACTCAATCTTTCCTCGGGAGTCATCTGAATCCAGTGGCCAGATATGGATCAGGACGACTGGAGATGACCCTGGATGCAGTGGGAGACCCTGACGTTTTTAAGCTAAGATCTTTAGCTTAGTTTGAGAGAAAATGCCCATTCAGTGCCATTCACTTATCAAACAGTTAGAAAAACTGACTCCCATCAAGGGAAAGGAATTTATCTAAGATACCAATATCAATTCTGTTTTGGAGACATACTTAAAAGCCAGCTTTCTAGTCTAGGTCTCTTTCCATGGCTTCCTAACCTTGACAAATAGTACCACCATTGTCTGAGGGGAAGGATTTCTATGATCTTGTCATTTTAAACCCTATGATTTTTGGAAGAAGAAGTAGAGATGCTGATATTTCAATTCCTGACCCCAGATCCCCTTCTTTCCCTCCATCAAGCAGTCACCAAACATATTTCTGAGTACCTACTGTGTTTAAAGCCCTTTGGGAAGTTTTCAAGCATGTCTCCCTCAGACAGGGGCTGATGAGCTTCTGATGGTGTTACCACCATTGCCTCCCTGGGTGAGACTGATGAGAGTCTCTTTAATGAATGCTAAGAAAGGGGTGTTTTCACTAAATGGTGTACATGGTATTCATTTTCAAGGGGAAGGAGACAACGTTTACATTTCATGACCAGAGGCTTTGAGACATCATTTCTTTTACATTTTCTTACAAACCCTCTCACAAAGAAGAAAAGGATAAGGGAGGATATATTAAGATATTTGGAAATCTGTCATGGGAAAAGGGATTAGACTGGATTCCCAGAAAGTTTTTAAACAATGACTGGAAGTTATGGAGAGGTAGATCCATAGGTATGCTGGATAAATGTTTTAACAATTGGTTCCCCAAGGGAAAAACTGCATATTCAGCATACTTTTAAGTTTAATTTTGAATTATTAATATTTTCTCCATGACTTTCTTAAGTCTAGACAATCAACAAAGCAATAAATCAAGTTCTGAATTGTACCAATTGCCAATGTCTGATATACAAATGCTCATGCTGAGAATTTAACAGCTGACTCCCTCTACCCAGTTTGAGCTGGTTCCAGCACAACCTTGGTAGTAGGCTTAGTATAAGGAGAAACCTCCTAATGATAAGAATCACTCCAAAGTAGAATGATCCATCTGATAAGTAAGTTCCCAACACTGGGGACTAAGTAGAGGTTAGAGAATAACTTGATGGAGATGCTAGAAATGGTTTGGACCAGTTGCCCTTTTAGCTCTGAAATGTTGGGATGTAAAATTTGTAATTGTAACCTGAGACCCAAACAGTTGTTCCCTGTTGGAGCTCCCTCCTCCCTAAGGTTCCACCAGATGGGAAGCACTCAAATTTCCTACTGTGTCCAGTTTTCAAAAAAACAAAACACACAAACCCTATAAAATCTGACAAATCTTGTTGACTCTGAAAATGGTGACAGTGATAATAATAGTTAACATTTATATTGCACTTACTTGTGGGCCAGGCACTGTACTGAGTTCTTTACAATCATTATCTCATCTGATCCTCAAAACAATCCTTAGAGAAAGATGCTATTACTAACCCCATTTTACAGATGAGGAAACTGAGGTAAACAGAGACTAAGTGACTTGCCCAGGGTCATGCAGCTAGTTAGTGCCTGCGGCCAGATTTGAATTGAGGTCTTCCATCTACTGTGTCACCTGGTCACCTTTTTTTTTTAACTGAACTGACTTATTAAAGACCCCCCTCACATCAACAGAGATAAAATAATACCAATATGCAGTACTATATCAAATCTAGGTTTAGAAAGGTCTATCCAGATACAGTGGAATTAGGGTTTTATAAAATGAGGATCTGGTTTCAATTCTTGAAAGTCACCTATGTGACATTAAACAAAAATCTCCTCTCTGGGTTTCAGTTTCCTCATTTTCCAAAAGAAATTATTAGATTAGATGATCCCCCTCAATTCTCTTCAGCAGCAAATTCAATAATATTATTAAATTCCTCCTATGGACTCTCCATCTCCTCAGCCCAAGCATTTCCACTGACTTTCCCCCATATCTAGAACCCTCTTCTTACTCATTCCTGCTTGCTGGATTCCTTCAAATCTCAGCCAAAATCCAATTTCAGGAAGAAGCATTTTCCAGTCCTGCTTAATATCAATGCCTTCATTCTGTGACTATCCCCAATTTATCCTGCATGCATCATGTTGGTACATAGTCTTCTCCATTAGACTATGAGTTCCTTGAGAGTAGGGAATTTTTTCCCCTTTCTTTCATATCTCTAGTTTAGCACAATGCCCATAGTAGGCACTTAATAGATGTTAGTTCATTGATAGACTGACTACTATGTGTAAGACACTGTAAATACTGAAGCTACAAGGACTAAAAAAAAAGAAACCAACCAGCCATGCCTTCAAGGAGCTTTCATTCTCCAACTTTTGTTTGTACTAAGTGTGGCATCTAGCTTAAGTTGATCAAAGAAAATGTTGAATAGCATGAGGCCAGGGACAATCCCTGAGATAATCCATTTGAAACCTCTAGATTCAACATCATCTAGGAACTCTAACACAGCTTTTGGGCTCACTTCCCCAACTTGTGCAGGTGTGGGCAAGCTGGGTCCCCAAAGATTCAGTTGCTACCTCTCATGATTCTTAAGATAATTCTTTGAATGTCAGTCCTCTTTACACTGTACTTCATGAGCCCCTACTGATGTGCTTCCCTTTAACAATCAATTGGTAAACTATTTTACTCAAACAGCATAACAAGAACTTTAGTTACAAGTATATATATATATATATATATATATATATATATATATATATATATATATATATATATAGCATGTAGGCAGAGAGAGACGTACTATTCTGAAGAGTTAGAAAATGATACCACAAACTAGCCAGATCAGGAAAGGCTTGCTGTAGGGGTTTGACCTGACCAGAGTCTTGAAGTCGCTAAGGATGCTTAGAGGTGGTGGTGAAGAGAGTGCCTCCTAGAGATAGGAGATAGATTGTGCAAAGGATCAGAGGTGAGGGTGGACTGCTGAGTTCAGGGAACAGCAATATCCCACAAATCTTCAGAGATGGACGCAATCAGCCAAGGACACAGCTGGATCAAGGGATGCCAAGATATATATTCCATTATACCTGGATGTTATTGAAATTCTTGGCAAAGTCTCTCCTGCTTACCTTGTGGAAGAGATGGAAAGAAGTTAACCCCATGAAAGTACAATTAAGTGAATTTAGAACTGTTTAAATAATGAAGTCTGGGGTGGCTAGATGGCACAGTGGATAGAGCACTGGCCCTGGAGTCAGGAGTATCTGAGTTCAAATCCGGCCTCAGACACTTAATAATTAGCTGTGTGCCCTTGGGCAAGCCACTTAACCCCATTATCTTGCCAAAAAACCTAAAAAAAATAATGAAATCTAAACTATAGAGAATGGAAATTACCTACTTGGAGTTCAACAAAGTTCTATGCCACAGAGTCCCTGAAACATAAAGGGAAGACTTTTTAGATACAAAAGAAACATTCCACATCTTAGGAAGGGCTAGAGTCTTGAAAAGCTCAAGTTCACAAAAAGAAACTAAAGAATCTAGGCATTTGCTCTCTACTCATCTGCAAATGACCAAATCTGGGAAGCTCAGTAGAGCATCCTAAGAAAAGGTGAAATCTCTCTCTGTCAGAAGCCACATCTGAACCAGGAAGGATTGTTGCAAAAGAGAGACTAGATCTCTCTTACCTCTGACCTGGAGATGACAAGACTCAGAGATGAAGCTCTGAGGGAGTGGAAGAAGAGAGGTGCCTACCAATTCTGGTTGCCTCTCTACCTGCCCATCACAGAGTGAGTCCAGGGAATCTAGTAGAATGGTCCATTCATCAGAGATGTCATACCAAGTCACCAATGACTACACAATGTACCTGACCCTTCTGGACAGCAGCAATCCAGTGGCTGAGAGAGCTGAGTAACCTACCTGACCCTTCCTAGCAGGCGATTTACCCATCCAGCTGATACACCATAGCCTTTCCCTGGAAGTTCTGAAGACTCTGAGATCCTGCAGTTCCAGAGTTTGGAGTTTCCTTAACCATTTTCATTCCCTTTATATGTGCTTCACAACCACTATACTTTTAAATTTCTTCTATCCATGGATTCTGAGTGTATTTGTGGGAGGGTGTACCCCAGTTTTTGGAGGGGATGGTAGAAATGCTTTGTAACTAATGTTCTTGTTATGCTGTTTGAGTAAAATAGTTTATCAATTGATTGTTAAAGGGAAGCACATCAGTAGGGGCTCATGAAGTACAGTGTAAAGAGGACTGACATTCAAAGAGTTATCTTAAGAATCATGAGAGGTAGCAACTGAATCTTTGGGGACCCAGCTTGCCCACACCTGCACAAGTTGGGGAAGTGAGCCCAAAAGCTGTGTTAGAGTTCCTAGATGATGTTGAATCTAGAGGTTTCAAATGGAGTATCTCAGGGATTGTCCCTGGCCTCATGCTATTCAACATTTTCTTTTATCACACTTAGTACAAGCAAAGGTTGGATGACCATTTCTTGGCTATGCTGTAGAGGAGATCTTTGTTTACATAAAAGTTGAACTGGAAGGCCTTTAAGGTCTTTTTTAACTCTGTAAGTCTATATTTCTGTCACAATTCAATCAATAACTCAATCAATAAACATTTATTAAACACCTACAATTGCATGTGATTTGAATCATGAATGTGGCAAGTTCCCCATCATTATGACATTCTAGTAGAGGATGGATGGTCACTTATTTGAAGGTATGGAGGGGAATTTTACTCACAGGTTATCTGGATCATAGCCAAGACCTAAAGATTTCCCCAAAGTCTATAAACGAATCCGATCTAATATAATGAAATATACTAGGGATAAATAGAAAATCTTCTCTTTAGGTTTGAACTTCACAAATACAAAATGAAAGCAGCTAAAGGGTCTTCTTGATTCAAGGTTCCTTATTCTATTCACTAGCTATTTGCCTCATTTTCCTCAAGTGTTAACTAGGGATAATAACAATATTTATCTCCCAGGATTGTTGTAAATATCTGGTGATTTTATTTTAAAGTACTTTGCAAACCTTAACACTCTATATAAGTCCATTATTTCCAGCTCTGACATGTTGTATTTTAAGAGCCCTTCTAGCTTTGGCATCTTATGTTCTAGGGATTCTAATATTCCAAGAATCTTTGAAATTCAAACAAGTTGCATGGCCACACACAGGGAAACTGGGCCTCCCATCCCCTAGGAGACAGCCCACCTACAATCTAGTGTCATCCCCACTAACAAAGTAGGGAAGGATGAAGGAAAGGGTTCCCAAGAGGCAGTTTTATTCCCCCATGAGCTAATTGCAGAATTCTCCCCAGGGGGATGAGGCAAGAACAAGCCCTTCTTTGCCAAAAGCTTTGTAACCAACTGGGCTGTTATGTCTTGTTCAAATATTTTCTCCCTAATAAATAAACAAATGAATTTTGAAAAAATAAAAAGGTGCTGATGCCATCTCTTAGTTTCTGGATCTTTGAACACTGTGACAGTAACCTATAAACTCTGACAGGCACAAGAAAAGGCTTGAATTCAATTAGACAAGCATTTATTTAAGTGTCAAAGGCACTTGGTATTCAAAGACAGAAAGAAAAAGTCCCTGCCCTCAACAAGTTTACATTCTTCTTTGAATTGCCTTTTCACCAAGTTTGTACAGGTTGTATAAGTCTATATAGTAGTTTGATATTTAAAGGTACACTTTTCTGGGAAAAACAGTTCATAGAGTCCATGAAGCTTATAAGGTGGTATGAAGTAACTACAATCTGCTTCCATGGTGGTGTGTGTAGATAGATGAGAGAGAGAGAGAGAGACAGAGAGACAGAGAGAGAGAGACAGAGACAGAGACAGAGAGAGACAGAGAGAGAGACAAAGAGACAAAAAGATGTTGATGATAATAATGATAATGATGTTTTCATGGAAGCTGATCAGGAGATGCTCTGATCAATATAAGTCTGTCTCCTTCCCTCCCTTTGTTTCATTGATGATATAGGGCATAGACTTTTATCCACATAAAAGTAGATTTCTACCATGGAGAGGAACATATCCACATTAGCCCTTGATGAAAGACATGCCCAAACAACTTGTTGGATAGATACAGGAACTCCTGATTGATCCCCATTGACTGTGGACTTCATCAAAGATAAAGACTACAGATTCTGGTGGGGAATATCCATCCTCTGTAGCTTTTAAGAATGAGACTATTCTGGACTATGTGCATTTGGACTAATCTCTCTGTTGAACTTTCAGTAGGAGAAGGGAAAGAGAATTTCTCTCCCTTCTCTAGCAGCTTGCAACAGAAGTACATGGCTGCAGGAGACATGTTTGAACCTCAAGTCCCTGGATGTTCTCTGTCTTTTCATTTCCTTAGGAGTGATAGTTTTTAGCTTCAGTGATAACCTTGTGGTTAAGAGCCCTTAGTTTGGGATTCAGGCATCAGTCAAATAGAGTGAGATTTCCATAGCAGAAGGCTTTTCTGAGCAGAAGAAAACCAACAGGATCATTCTGTACCTGGAGGATTGAACAAAATCACATTCTGGCTGAGGATCTTGCACAGCTATGTGGTATGGTTATTTACCATAGATCCTGGGTCTGGAATCAGAAAGATCTGAGTTCAAATTCAGTCTCAGACACATACCAGTTGGATAACCCTGGGTAAGTGGCTTAACCCTGTTTGCCTTAGTTTCCTCATCTATAAAATGAGCTGAAGAAGAAAATTAACTTGGAGAAGATACTTCACTATCTTTATCAAGAAAAATTCAAATAAAATCACAAAGAGTCAATGAAAACTAAACAACCAAAATGCCTTCTATAATGATTGCTGTGAGATGTCCAAATAGTACAGGTTCAAGGTAAATTCAAAATACCTATTCAGCACACAAAGGATCTTTTTACCTTCTGGGGGCAACATAATCAGTATAATAAGCTATTTGAGTATTTTTGTTCTGTGTATTTGTCTAGGATGACCATGGCATCCTTTGCATTTTATATAATCAGAGAAATAAACAACTATCCTTTATCAGATTCCTATAATGTACATTAAATATCTTTGTGGGAGAGAATCCCATTACCCACTTCTGGGGAAATTGTGAACATGAGCCACAATCCTTTGTTTTAGAGATTTGTCTGGTATTTTATTGGATAGGGACAGGGACAAGACAAAGAAAACTCAAGTATTTTTGAAGTCAAAGCCCCCCAAGACTATATGAGCCCAATTTCTTATGGGTCCCCAGCTGCCACAGAGTAAAAAATTTTAAGGAATTTTGGAGGGATGGATGGATGAATGAATGAATTCATCAATTTATTAATCATTTATTTTGTGTCAAGCACTATTAAATACTGAAGATACAGAGACAAAAAGCAAAGAATTACTCTGCTCAAGGAGCTTACATTCTATTTAGGGGACAGAATACATTTAGTGGTGGTCAGGGACTGATATCTTAATTTGGAAAATTACAGGGAAAGTGAACAGAGACATCAGGGAGTAAAATAACACACCCTTTCTAGGAGGTATTGATTTGATTATAGTTCCATCACTGAAAGGAGGGACGAAAGAGAAAAGATGTTCAGTGGCATGGGAGCTGGTCAAGACAGGTCTAAGGAAAATAAATTAAAACAAGGCTAGAAACCAGGTCTATACAGAATCAGCAAGTAAGGCAAGAACTAATTAGGATGGGAAGGCCAAAGTTCTGGTCATGAATTAATTCCAACCATTTAAAGTACTCCTGATGCTATTTGTCCTTCATTCTCAAGGAAGACCATGAGATCAGGGAGATGATGCCATGACAAACACATAAATTGAATTTGAGTGGGGGGGGGGGCTGTGCTAAGTCACCAGGCTCAGTTTCTCCTCCAAAGTATCTAGGTCCAGTGACCAGATATGAATCAGGACAATTGGAGATGGTCCTGGATGTGAGGCAGTTGGGGTTAAATGACTTGCACAAGATCACAAAGCTAGTAAGTGTCATGTGTCTGAGATGGGATTTTAACTCCTGTTCTTCTGATTCCAAGACCAGTGCTCTATCCACTGCATCACCTAGCTGCCCAAGGAATTCCTATGGGGAGTTGCATTGTATAGAAGAGCCAACATGACTTCATTTCTTCATCTGTAAAATGAGCTGGAGAAGAAAATGGCAAACCACTCCAGTATCTTTAGCAAGAAAACCCCAAATGGGGTCACAAAGAGTCGATCATTAAACTTGAACCCTGGTTTTCATATCCTGATTATGAGGTCAACTATTTCTCTATCCACAATGAGGGGAGGGGGAGAAAGAAGACAAGAAAGGGAAGCAGAGAAAAAGAGAGAGAAGACAGAGAAAGAGAGGGAAAGGAAAAAGAGAAAGGGAGGGAGACGAAAGCGAAAACAATAAGGCTTAAAAATATTTATATTTAGGGGGCTAGGAAGGGAGTGTCCTACCTTCTTGTCCTCACTTTTCCCCTTTCCCATGTGACATCTGAGGATAATAATAGGAGTTACTGGAAAGTGGTTTCTTCTCAGTAGGGTTTCCCTCCACTGACAGATTACATCCTCTCTAATAGCTGGTCTTTGTCACTTTTCATAGGACCAAGATAGGCAAGAGATATTAGGGAACATCTCATCCAACCCCCTCATTTTAAAAAATGGAAGACAGATGGAAAGTAACTTTTCCAAAGTCACAGAAATAGTAAGTAACTAAGTCAGAACTAAAATCCAAATGTCCTGACTCCATCCCATACTTCTTCCATTATACCCTACTGCCCTCTGTGGCTGGAAAACTTCATCACCTGGTCAGTGGCCAACCTTCCAAAGATGAGAATGATAGTCTTGTTCTCTGACATTTCGATAAAAAACTGTGTTTATAGCTCATAAAGCAGTTTCCAGTTTCCAGGGCACTTTCACATTCCACCTCGGTAGCTTCTCCCATGGGAACTTCCCATTTTGATCCTCCCAGACTTCCATTTTGAGGAAGTCCCTAAGCCAATCAAACTCAGTCATTCACATCTTTCCAGGATTGCTGTCCATCCTCCAAACTTCTCCAGCCTGGCCTCAGTGTACTTCCTCCCCTTGAATATGGCACATGTGTGTGTTGGTGTTCGTGTGTGTGTGTGTGTGTGTGTGTGTGTGTGTGTGTGTAGGTCTTTACAAGTTGATTTGATGATGATGTTTGTCCTGCCTTCTCAAAGAAGACCATGACTTTGTGAGGACAAGTACTAACTTTCTTTTTTGCTCCAATTTGAATTCTTGGGATTTAAGTGTCTGCCACACTTAATAAGAGCAGCTAGGTGGCACAGTGCATATCCAGGCCTAGACTGCTCTTCCTGAGTTCAAATTCAACCTCAGACACTCATGAGTTGTGTGACCCTGGGCAAGTCACTTAACCCCATTTACTTCAGTTTCCCCCTCTGTCCTTCCTTTCCTCATTTAAAATATGAGTTAGAAAAGGAAATGGCAAACTATTCCAGTGTCTCTACCAAGAAAACCCCAAATGAGATTACAAAGAGTAGGATACACCTGAAATGACTGGACAACAAGTAGTTAATAATGTTTGTTGACTTGATATCAGTTAGATCCTCAAGGACTCCCTCACAGTCTAAGCCCCCCTCAATTCCTCACAAACACACTAATTAATAGCAAGGCAATCATCGCTGTTTTATAGAGGAAGAAATGGAGGCAAGACTAGAGAAGAGATTTGCCAATGTTCCACAGAGAATTTCAGATTTGAACTCAAGTCTCTTGAGCCCTAGCCAAAGACTCTCTCCCCAGTCCACATGTCACCTCCTTGTCATCTGCCTTCTCCAATAAGAGGGAGGGCATACAAGAAGGGAAATCAATAACAGGAAAGATGGAAGGCAATGGGAATACATTTCCCTGGGGTGACGTGGATGATTGGGCTAAATATAGAAGATGGATGAGTGGATTTTCTCCAAGTGCCTTCTGTCGCCATCCCCATTAGAAGTCTTGCCAACAGTGGCTAGAGAGTCAGCCATCTCCCTCACCCCAACCCTGAACTCCAAACCTTCCCCTCCCTCCCTTTCTTGGCAGTCATCCACCCCACCCCACCCCACCCCTACCTCTCTACCACACACCCGCACATACATACATATACACACATATATCATTTCATCTTTCAGGGACCCCAGATAACTCAAAGGAGAAAAAAAACAAAGACCATCCTCCAATGTTCAATCCTAACTTACATTTACAGAGTCAGGCTAAGCAGAAAAATAGTTTTGGGAAAGATTTAAACACATTCTTGGAGGAGCTACCCTCGAGAGGTTGATCAGTGAGGATGGGAAGGTCTCTGTGGGTCCTTGTCCTTTGGAGGGAGCAAAGGGAAGGACAAATGCCTCTTGGCTTCCAAGATAGACCCCCCCCCCAAGTAATAGAATGACATGCTTAGAAACTGAGAACAGAAACATAACTTTTGAATCATAGAAACTTAGTCCCTTGGAATCTTAGAGTTGTCGGTGAACCTAAAGGTCATCTACCCCAAATTCTGATATGATATAGATGGTTCATGTTGTTGTCGTTGTTGTTGTTGGGTTGTTCTCAATTGTGTCCAACTCTTCATGACCTCATTTGAGGTTTTCTTGGTTACCATTTTCTTTTCCAGCTTATTTTGTAGATTAGGAAATAGGGTTAAATGACCTGCTCAGAGTCACATAGTTAGTAAGTATCTGAGGTCAGATTTGAACTCAGAAAGATAAGTCTTCCTCACTTAAGGTTTGGCACTCCATTCACTGTACAACCTAACAGTACCTCTGATGTAGAATCACCTTCTAAAAGCTCTTAACTGAGTTATCCTCCTGAGACCACTTCAAGTGATGGGGAGTTCATGTCCAAAGGTAACCCATTCTATTTCCTGATGAAGTAGGCTCTCTAGTCTGGAGAAAATAAAGTCACAGGATTGAGCCTGGGGTTCAGAGTTATTTCTCATAGGCTGACCTTCTCTGCCTTAACCTTTCCAGATTTGGGCAATGGGACTGAGAAGGTGAAGGTGGTATAGGCTGATTCAGAGATGGGAATGGGGCAGTAGAAATGAAAATTCATGATGAGAGAGACAGTAAGGGAAGGAGGGAGGGAAAGAGAGACTCCCACCCCCCCCCCACATACACATACCAGCCAATATTTGCGTCACATCTATAAATTCCCTGAAAACAATTTTAACCGCCACCGTAAATACCAGCAACAATTATCGATTCAGAGCCAGTCTCCCAGCAGCAAGAGGAATCCATCTCCCTTTCTTAAAGGACAAGGAATCTAATCGAGTCAGAGGATTCTGGGCCCCTGTCCCACCTGGCCCAATGAGCTCTTCTAGGAGGCCCCAAGTGCCAGGCCCTGGCTGGGACTTGAAAATTGAATTAGCTCCCAGAGACGAGCTGGGCCAATCACTCAGGCAGGCTGAAGGACAGTGTATTGATTTCCATGTTTCAAAAAAATTAAATGATATCCTTTTTGTTATTTAAAATGCTGACAGAGCAATTCCATAATGGAGCGGCCAGGGCCCTGGGCCAGGAGCCCCCATTGGTGAGGAGTCTGTGGTACTGGACAGGGAGGTGCAGGGAAGATTTAGTATAATTGCCTTCTCTCTAGATAATTAATGATTCTGGGAGAATGGCCTTACTATTCCACCAGAAACGCCCTTCAATATAATTTATTAAAGATGTAATAATTAATTATGTAAATAGATGATTTAATGTCAACTCTGCTAGCCCAAATTGATTTCTTGAATGGGAATTGAGGAGGGGATCTATTGATAAGGTAATGGTCTTTGAACCCCTGTTAACTTCAGGTACCACCTCCAGTCCCTTAGTTTTCCTTTTACTAGGTCCTCCATAAAGTCTCCTCCAGATCAACAGAGGAAATGGGAGGGCAGCAGAGTAGAGAGACAGTTGGCTCCAGAGCTTCTTTGGAGAAGGTCAGCTTATGAATGAACTGGGGCATCTCTGAGGTTGCCTTAGAACACTTGGGCCAATGGGTTTTTGAGCTCTGACACATTCTTTGTTCTGACCACATTGCCCTGACAGGCAGTAGGGCTGATCCTCTTGGCTGGCTCTGCTTCTTTTACAGTGAGCTAATTTGCCTAAAACCTATCAAACATCCCCAATTCAGAATAATTCTGGGGAAGAAAGTCAAGCTAACTTGTATTATAGAATTTTTTTAAAGAAATAACCACCCACAGCATTTGTACATTTTAGATTTTCTGAAGTGTTCTCACATTCACGATCTCCTTCAATCCTCAACATGACTGCTGGGATGTCAGCAGGTTCTTGAGTCTTACTCATGTCAATGTGGCTTCCATTTTTACTCATAAGATCACAGGATTATAGAGTTAGTGCTAGAAAGTACTGGAGAGATGATCCACAAAGTCCATTTCCCTCCCCCTCTATTTACAGACAAGGAAACTGAGGTCCAGGCTGGTTGCTGGCTTTATCCAATAACTTTAAAAAACTCAAGAACCTTGATCAATTCAATAATCAACCAGGGACTCCATAGGACCAGTGAGGAAGTATGTGCCCACCATTTGATAAAAAAGAGGTGATGTCTCAAAGACCAGAAGCACACATATGTAGGTAGATATATCCATATCTTTTGGAATATGGACAATGCAGAAATTTGCTTTTGCATGACTGTATTATTAGAAGTCTTTTTAGTTTGGAATTTTTTCTCAATAGAGGAAGGGAAAGCTGGAGAAAATGCTTATTAAATTGGATTTTTTTAATTTTCATAAATTATTTGTCTAAGGTCACACAGTAATTATCAGACTTCAAATCCAGGGCTCTTCCCACTGAAACATATTTGTAGAAATAATAAATATAAATAGAATAAAGGCAAGGTAATGAAACATAAAGTAATTAGGGGAAGAGGCAGACTTTCAGGAAGAAAGGCTCTAGGTAAAAGTGCTTCATCTGAGTCTTAATGGAAGAGAGAGAGCCATTGAGGCACAGGTAGGGAGGGAGTGCATTCCACACCTGGAGCTCTTTTTGTAAAGAGCAAAAGAGAAAGCCGGTTTGTCCAGATCACAGAGGACAGGATAGGAAATAATGTATAATTAGGCTGGAAATATAATCATGAAGATACCTGCACCACAATGACACATCAGATGAAAACTTGGGGTGGGAAGGGGGAGATCATGAAGTATATAGCCATTTTTTGGATGAGAAAATTAAGCCCCAGAGAAAGGGAAGTGACTTGTCTAGAGAGGCAGAAGCTAGGATTAGAACTTGGGTTTCCTAGTTCTCAACTGAGGGTTCTTTCTGAAGTACTCTTGGGTGTGAACTAGCCAACCCAAGATGGGCATGGGTCTCTACCTTAAGGTAGTAGAAGTGATAAAATACCTCCTGTTTTCGAAGAAAAACAAATAGAAACACTAACACCACCTCCACTCTGGCAGGGATGTCCATCCTCCAGTGAGGAAAGATGAATCTGAACCTCAGAAGCAATCCAGACTATCAAGAGAAAGAAATGAATAGACACCCAACAGTTATCTTATCCTGGACCTAACAGATGGATTCAAGGCTAAAAGGAACCAATAACTCTTTCATTTTATAGCTGAGGAAACTGAGGCTCAGCAAGAGGTTAAGTGCCTTTCCTAAGATCTTATACAAAGCCTAGTTTTCCTATCAAGGTCATCTATTTCCAAATGCAGTTTTAGTTATGTCTTTCCCTATCTTTCTGGGTGAAACCCATTTCCCCTCTCCTACCACATCCCACCCATGCTAATCTTTTCTTTCCCCTTTAAAACGTTTAAGCATTAGAAGAAGCTGGAGTCCCCAAGCCTCAAGCTGTAAGGGCACTTAACACATCAGCCTGGGCAGAACAATCATTCCCTTCAGTGTGATGAGGGGGCAACTCTGAGTGGGCTGAAACCATTAGAGGCAGAGTCCTGGACTGCACCTTGAAGGATGCTGGGATTTGATACTGGGAGAACAGAAAAGAAAATATTCCAGGCAGGGGAGGATGTTTAGTTTCTAAGTAAGAATTTTACTAAAAAGGAAGGAGGGGGTAGGAGAAAGGAAGCACACAAATCTTAAGGGAGAAAGAATAAGAAGAGGAGAGATAATGAGAAGAGATAGAAAAAGAGAGAAAGTAAGGAAGCAACAGAAAAGAGAGGAGAAAAGAAAGGAGAAAAGAGAAAAAAACAGATAAATAGAAACATGGGCGAGATAAAAGATAAAGAAAAGAAGTGAGATACACAGAGAAGCAGAGACACAAGAATAGAGACAGGCAGAAGATACAAAAAGAGAGAAAGAGGGAAAGGGAGAGCCCAAGAGATAAATCAGAGCCACATTTTGCATCCTGCCTTCAGAGAAGCTCCAGATTCCACTTGTTGGCCAGCACCGTGACAGACCCACCTATCGGTCTTAAGCATCATTAAAGATAAAATAATTTTTCCTTCCTTCAAGTGTGATGATTGACACTCTAATGGGGCCCCTCTGGATGTGATAAGGTCAAACCAGAATGTAATCAGTTTTTCCTGGGTGATGCATAAACATGTGGGAGCTGCAGGAGGCTGAGGGAGAGGGGGCTGGAAACAAGATTTGGCCTTGGGCCAGATCACTCTAATGATAGCTGCTAGCCTCCCCAGTCTTCCTGGTGACCTTCCCCCTCAAGGGGCTGGAGCTACCCCCTGAGTCATTTACATTTTTATCTAAGAGCCATCCAAAAGCACCAGACCACCTGGTTAAGGGGAGAAAGAAAGGGAGACAAGTACTCAAAGAACCGTTAGTCTGGAGTTCAGGCTTAGGAAAGACCACTCAAATCTCTCCCCAACTGTCCCAGAGCTCAGCTGTAAGCAAGTTATCTAGAGGAAATAGAACTGGCTTGGGAGAAGCCCTGAAGTTAAGGTCAGAAGAGCTTTATATCTTCTCTCTACTCTGCCCCTGATGATTTTGGTCAATTTACTTCTCTTCTCTGGACTTCAAACCCCCACCTCCACCCCTGTAAAATGAGGTTGTTGGACTAGATGGCCAATGAGGTCCTTTTTGGTTCCAAATCCATAGGAGAACTTAGTAAGAAAGATGGTCTATCATTGTTTTGTAAGATCAACAAATTTCCAAACAGGAAGGACCCTTTAAGATTCTCATCCAATACCTTCATTTTACATCAGGGAAACTTGGCCCAAAGAGAAGAAAAACCTTGATCAAAGTCATGTAGACCATTGGATCATAGATTTAGAGCTGGAATTGACTTCAGAGACCATCTAGTTGAACAGAAGAAGCCCAAAGAATATATAGTCACACAAGTTATAAATGACAGAGGTGGGATTTGAACCCAGGCCATCTGACTCCATACATTGTTGTCTTTACATGACACTATGTAGTCTTCCAAGTCTACTGAAGACAGAGAAAAATTTATTTTGTCCCAAGACCTTGGCCAGTTGTGACTCCATCATCTTCTTCACTCTTCAGATTGAGGAAATGAGACCTACTTTCTCATCCTTCAGACTGAGAAAATTGAGATACGTGAACTAGGGTGGAGAAAAGAGGCCTGAAATAGATGAACAGCTGTTTCCCAGTTTCTCCCAGAGGCCATTCCAAAGAACATGGTGGACCTAGAATGATAGAAACTGAATCTGAATCAATAGATTTATTCACTCAAGGTCATTAGACATGTCCCTTCATCTCTCTGAGCCTCAGTTTCCCCATCTACGGGTAATAATTATTGAACTACCCCTCCCTCATAGGGTTTAAAACACTATGATAATGTGGGCAATTTCCCATAAACAGCCTGAGGCAGCTATATATTTCCTGTGTATCTAGCCCTATATTTAACAGGGTCTCAAGGAGGGATGCACAGAGAAGGAAGATGCTGGAAGCTTGCCTCTTAGTGTCTTAGTCTGGCCAAAGAAAGAAAGGTGTGGTGTAAATAGAAACAAAAAGAATTTATCATTAGACAGAAAACCTTCAATCCAATTCCTATGCTATTACTTAGTAGCTGTGTGACCTTGCATGAGTCCCTTCTCTCTCTGGGTCCTATTTTTTTTTATCCTGGTAAAAGAAGGAGAATTCTTGCTAGGTGATCTCTCTGAGTTCCTTCCTAGCTCCAAATCTTTAGGCACAAAAGCAGGAAACTCAGAAATTCAAGCTCTGCCATTGCCACATCATCTGACCTTGAGCAGATCCTTTCCTTCCCTAGGACTCAGTTTCCTCATTTATAAATGGGCAGCTAGGTGGTGCAGTAGATCTCTATCCACCGGCTTTGGAGTCAGGAGGATGGGAGTTTGAATCCAGCCTCAGTCTTTTGGTACTTACTAGTTGTGTGACCTTAGAAACACTTAGCCACTCTGTGCCTCAGTTTCCTCCTCTGTAAAAGCAGAGGGTTGGACTCAATGATCTCTAAAATCCTATAGGTAATGAAATTACTCCCCCAACCGCCAATCTCGGACCTTTGGGATCAACCTTCTTTCTTTCTCCCGGGCAAATCCTCCTTCCAGGGCTCACCTCTCTCTGATCAAGCAGCAGCTGAAGTCCTCAAAGATCAGCCCCAAGGCAGCTCCTATCACTTCGGAATAACATCAACCCCCCAGGAAGATTTTTCTGACATTAAACCAAAATCTTCCTCTCCCATTTTCTCACTGCCCCAAATTATGTCCACTAATCCTCCTCTGACAAGTGGACTTTTCAGGTACTTCAAGGCAGATTAACATCCTTCCTCACCCTTGCATCCTCTCTTCCCTAAGTTAGACATCCCCAGTTCCCTCTCTTGCTCCTTTTATAGTAGGAGTCTGGTGGTACAGTGACCAGACTATTGGACTTGGAATCAGGAAGGCAGGAGTTCAAATCCAACCTCAGCTAGCTTAACTGTGTGACTCTGGACAAGTCACTTTACTTCTGTCTGCCTCAGCTTCCTCTTAGGCAAAATGAGCCCAATAATAAATAGCACCCATTCCAGGTTTGTTGGGAGGATCCTTTATTTTTTTGGTAAAAGTTTAAAAGTTTCTGGGTTTTTTTTTTTTTTTTTTGCAAATTTTCAAGAACTACATAAATGCCTATTGTTAATTATTTTTTCCAGCTCTAAATGTCCGTTTTTGTTACCTTAGTCACTATGTGGGGCTCAGTCTGTAAAAATGGAGGGGGGGGTAGAAAATCTCGAAGATTCCTCCCAGCTGAAAATTCTATGATTCTGCCTTTATCCTCTTCTCGCGTTTAGATTTCTCCCCAGCGCCAACCCCACCTTGGACCAAGTCCTGGCTAATCTTGGGGGGACGACTATGTGTGTGTAGGGGGAGGAGGACAGAGGCTTTATAAAAAAAACAAACCCTGCCCAAATCTCCCACTTCTCCCAAACCCTTATTCCCTTTCTTGCCCTCCAGATGCAGTTCAGGGATGGGACAAAGAGGAACATTCTGCCAATAGGAATCCTTCTCAATGATGTAATGCTTCCAACTGGCAGCCCATTGGTCAAAAACCAACTTGGGTTCCAAGGGGACCGGGGAGGTGGGGCCCGCTGGAAGCAGCTCTGCGCTTCTCCGGGGCTCCAGAGCCAAGCCCTGGCTTTTTTTTTTTTCTTCCCCAAACTACTTTCTCGTATGACTGAGCCCTTAGTGTGAGGGAAATTATAGCGGACCTTTGATGAGATCAGCCAGAGCTGATCCAAAGAAGGATTTCGGACCCTGATCAGGACCTGGGAACCCCCCCCCCCCCAGTAAAGATGGCCCCTGCAGGCAGTGGGTACCAGTCTATTCCATCAGTGATTTAGAGCAACCTGCTCTGATACTGATATTCACTGAGTCCCAGCCCCACCTCTTCCCACCAGGATGATTGTGCTCTCGAGACCTCAATTTAGGAAAAAAATTGGAGAGGAGACAAAGAGAAACCTGAGCTCTCTCTTCCAACTACAGACAGGTCTTTCCCTCTTTAAGGATCTTCCAGGCAGCCTGCTGCAGTGGAAAACTTATTGGATCTGGTTTCAAATCCTGCTTCCCACACTTCTATGACAAGTCCTTTGAAATTTGAACTCCCTCCTTCACAAAGTAGCTATGAGAAAACTACTATTTAAGCTGTATGTCAATGTAGAAAGAGCCATAACAATTACTATCTCCTTTGTAGTAGCTTTTTTCCCTGTTTTCTCAACCTTTGTTCTCACCCTCAACATAGACTTCCATGGGGGTGTAAGCACTTGGTAGGGATCAGAAAGGGTTTGTGGATGATTCACTCTATTTGACATTAAAAGTCCTTCAAAACCTAGTTATGAAGCTAGGTAGCTCAGTGAATAGAGCACCCAGCCCTAGAGTCAGGAGGACCTGCCTTCAAATTTTACCTCAGATACTGACACTTACTAGCTGTGTGATCTTGGGCAAGTCACTTAATCAACCCTGATTGCCTCATATTCAGGGCCATCTCCAGTTGCCACTGTATCCAGATAGTTCCAGAGGAGAAAGTGAGGCTGGTGACTTAGAGCAATTCCTCCCCCCACTCAAATTCAGTCTCCTTGCTTGTCATGGCATCACCTCCCTGATCTCATCATCATCATCATCATCATCATCGTCACCACCACCACCACCACCTGGTCCCCTGCTACCTTTCCAGTCTTCTTACACCTTACTCCCAACCACAGGCACTCTTTGCTCAAGTACCACTGGATAGCCTCCCGGCTATTCAGAAAACAAGACACTCCATCTCTTGGCTCAGGGAATTTTCTCTGGCTTCCCCCCAGGCCTGGCATAGTCTCTAACCCACTGCTGGGACTACTGAGTTCTCTGGCTTCCTTCAAGTTCCAACTAAAATCTCACTTTCAACAAAAAGCTTCCCCTTTTCATTCTAATATCTTCCCTTTGTTCATTATTTTCTATTTATCCTGTCCATATTTGTTTGCTTGTTGTCTCCCCATTAGAAGGTAAACTCCTTGTGGTCAGGAACTATCTTTTGCCTCTTTTTTAATCCCTAGTACTTTTAACATTAAATGTCTGGATCATAATTCGAACATAATAAATGCTGATTGATTGATTGATAATTAAAATAGAAAAGAATTGGGTTAGATTTTATGACCTCATGGAAAGGGGGAAAGAGAGAGAAGTGTGGATTAGAAAGAGGAGAGGACAACAGAAGGAGAAGCCACCCTTTCATTGTGATCTTTTTGAGAGGGTGAGGGAAAGAGGCAGGATGAGGAAGCTAGTAGATGTCTGACTCTGATTTCAACCTTGGAGAATTCCCCTTTCCACAGGGATCAACAATTTTTCTCTCAGGAAGGCTACCTGAAAGACTAGGTGACTGACTGGCTGGTTCTTGGTCACACAACTAATATATATGGGAGGCACAATTGGAATACAGGTCATCCTAACTCCAAAAAAGGCCTCAGTCCAAAACAACAACAAAAACCTGATCCTTTCGTGGTATCTCCCTTTTCTCAGTAGAGTGTGTGGTTGACCTCTGTCAACCAACTTTGTCAACAAATGTTTTTGTTCAATTGTGTCCAACCCTGTAACCCCAACTTGGTGTTTTCTTGGCAAAAACACTGAAGTAGTTTGCCCTTTCCTTCTCCAGCTCATTTTACAGATGAGGAAACTGAGACCAACAGAGTGAAGTGACTTGCCCAGAATCACCCAATAAGTATCTGGGACATCATATTTGAAATCAGATCTTCCTGACTTCAGGCCTAATGTTCTGCCCACTGTATCACCAAGTAGGATGGAACTTCAGAAGCTATGTCATCCAACTTGTAGTACTTCAAAAGGGATCTTCTCTACAATCCATCTGATAAGTGGTTGTCCAACCCTTGCTTAAATCATGATAGTTGGCTTTTGTAATATTAAGGGATGCAAGAGTTGCTTAAATACTTTATATATGGCATGTGAGCTATCCCTTTTGGAACCTCCCAAATGGAGAAGGACGTGTTTACCCATTTTATAGAGAAGAAAATTCAGATACGTCTCAAAAGGGTTAAATGACCTGCCCAGTAATCTAGCTTGTCCCCAAAGTAGGATTTGAACCCATATCTTCCTGATTCTGAGACCAGCATTCTACCCACTAAGCCCCACTGTCCCCTCAAAGACTTCCACTGAAAAGGAACCTGTCATACCCTGGAGTGGGACACCCTCATTGCCCCCTACTCTGTCCCAGCTTTTCATCTCTCTTGTAAGTGTTGTCTCTCACACACACACACACACACACACACACACACACACACACACACACACACACGTAGAATGTAAACTCCCTGAGGGCAAGTCCTGACTTTCTTTTTGTTTTTATTTGCATCCTTAGTGGCAAATAATCAATTAATCTTTCCTTCCTTTCTTCTTTGCTTCTTCCTTTCTTTCCTCTTTCCTTTTCTTCCTCTCCTTTTCTTTCCATCCTTCCTCCTTTCCTTACCTCTTTCTTTCCTTCTTTTCTTTTTTTATTTCCTTCCTTCTTCCCTCTTTCCTTCCTTCTCCTTCCTTCCCTTCCTCCCTCCTTCCTTCTTTTTTCCTTCCCTCCCTCTCTTCTGCTTTCCTTCCTTCCCTCCCTCTTTTTTCCTTTCTTCTTTCTCTCCCTTTCTTTCCTTCCTCCCTTCTCTTCCTTTTTTCCTTTCCCTTCTTTTCTACCTACCTCCTCCCTTCCTTCTTTCTTTCTTTCCTCCCTCTCTCCCAATCTGCCCTTCTTTTCTTCCTTCCTTCTCCTTCCTTTCTCTCTTCCTTCTTTCCCTCCTTCCTTTCTTCCTTCCTCTCCCTTTCTAAACATTATACTCCCAAATAGCTCTAAAAATTAGATGTTTCCTGCTCTCAAGCTTATATATTAGCCTCTGCAGCTTCCATACTCCCAATTCTGGTCTTCAGAGCCAGAGAGAGTACGGATACTCCTTCTCATTCATAACAGCTCTTTAAATACTTAAGGACAGTCATCATGTCCCTCCAAGTGTCCCCTTCTTCAGACAGTTCTAGGGTGGGCTCTTGAGGCTGTCTGCCCTCCTTGTCCTTTTCTTCCAGACTTACTTTAGTTTGTCTATGACTCTCCTCCTGAGGGGTCTTGGAGGGGTTGGGGCAGGCCCAGGAGTGGGAGATAGGATGCCTGGCTCTCAATATTTGCTTGCTATAGCTTCTTTCCTATATCAGATAGAGGTCCCTGGGGGTGTCTTTTGAATGGAATGTCTTCAAATCAAAATGGTAACTCAGACTTTTCTAGTACTCTTCTCAAAACACTTCTGGGAGATTGGAAGTAAAGTGATGATCATGCCTATTTTTGCAGATAAGGGAATTGAGGCTCAGAGAGACATGTGGGGAGAATAAAGTACCAGATTTGGAGTCAGGAAGAGCTGAATGTGAATCCTTCCTCAAACATTTGTGTGACCCTGAGCAAGTCACTTTACTTCTCTGTTGCTTCATTTCCTCAACCATGAAAGTGAACCTGAGCTCCCTACCAGCCCAGTTCCTTACATAAGAATTGAATAGTCATGGCATTATAGGTTGTTAAAATAGGAAGGAAGTTTAGGCTCAAAGGACTCAAGTGGGGAGGGGGGAACACCTCATGATCTAGCTTCTAGGGCAAGTTTCATCAAGCTCTCCAGGGAGTCCAGACAACTTTTCCATCCTCCAAAGCCAGAGCCCCCAACCCTCACCCTTCCCCCAGTCCCCCCACACACACCCCACACCCTCTAGGAGAGAGAAGTGCAAAAACTGGTTTATGTTTTATGACCCAAGCGGAGGCTGGGGCTTCCGCCTGCTGTTATTTACAGCCTGGCTGCAAGGGCCCTTTATCCTTCAGGCCTAGTTGGGGGGACAGGGGGAGGGGAAGGCTGGGAGGCTAGGGGCCAAGTGCTGAGCTTGCAAAAGCCACATTTCACATTTCAACTAGGCATAGTCTTCTCTAAAGCTTAGAACTTTCTAGACCATTCATCAATTCTTCTTCTCTGCCCTCCCCCATCACAGTCTTTTTCTTCTCTCCCCATTGCTTTTCTCTCTTTTTGTAGATGAGGAAACTGAGGGTTTCCCCATTGTGCTTTCTCATGACCCCTCTTTTTTCTCCTCCCCTTGCTTTCAATCCCTTTTTCTCTCCTTACCTCCCTCTCCATGTCTTTCTACAGATGATAAAATATGAGTGTATCAAGCATTCCGATCCCCAAGCCTTTCCTGTGCTAGGGGATAAGGGGAGGGAGAGAGGGAAAAAAGGAGAGGAGATCTGGACAAAATCTGGACCTTGTAAATAAACTCTGTGTCTAATTGTCATTTCACAGAGAAAGGAGCCACTAACCAGAGCTTAATGACTTGGGACAAGGTAGGTCTTAAAGGATGGGTGAGATTTGGAGAGCTGGAGGAAAGAGACCCTTGAAAGAGCCTGGGTCCTACATCCCACCCACCCCCAAACAGCCCAGTTCATTTTAAGAGCTCTACAGGGGCTGGGTGATATGATGGATAGAGAGGCAGATTTAAAGTCAGGAAGGTATCACAGGATGGGATCCTGCCCCAAAACACTATCTCCCTAACTAGGGAGATCACTGAACCTCAGAAAACCTCAGTTTTCTTATTTATAAAGTGAGGGCAATAATAATTGCCTCTGCCTCATAGGGTTATGGTGAAAACCAAATGAGATATTGTCTGTGTAGTAAGGGATTCTGAAGAACTTTGCACTCTACATAATAATGTCAACCATTATTATTATAGTAAAAATCCAGACTCTTAAAATCTCTAGAAAGGATCTCAGAGTCATCTAATGAAATCAAATCAAATGAGATAATATTTGCCTGGCACATATTGATGTTTAATCAATGATTATTCCCTTCCCTTTCCTCATCTAGTCCTCATCTAGCTTCAGAGATGAGAAAACTGAGAGAATTAGTGAGCAAAAGTGATCTGCTTGAGGTCACACTAGTGCCTAAGCTGCTGGTGAGCCTAGGATAGCTTAATCTCCATTAGCTACCTCACTACAGACTCCCGAGAGGGAACCATACTGTATATACAGCATCTCCGACAGATGGGGCATCTAGTGTCTACTTCATGAAGAATTCACTGCTTTATAAGGAAGCTCAGTCCATTTCTGGCCAGCTTTGACTCAATAATATCCTAGTTAGAAGGCAGCTGGTGGTGAAGTGGCATGAAATCAGGAAGACTCATCTTCCTGAGTTCTAATCTAGCCTCAAATACTTACTAACTGTGTGACCCTGGGCAAGTACCCTTTTGGCCTCAGCTTCTACATCTGAAAAAAGAACTGCAGGAGGAAATAGTAAGTATTCCAGTGTCTCTGCCAAGAAAACCCCAAAAGGTGTCCCGGAGAGTCAGGAACTACTGAAATGACTCAACAACATCATGATTAGCCCAGGAAAGGATCTTAGAGGTTACAAAGTCCAATTTACATATCATTTTATACATGAAGAAACATGGAGTGACTTAAGGCCACTGAATTCTAATGGTAGCAAGTGGTAGCGTTAGGATTTGAACCTAGTCCTTTGATGCCAAATTTAGTAATTTTTTTCATTTTCTTCCTTTTTTGAGCTGAAATCTGCCTCCCTTCAATGTCCACCGCTTTCTCCTGGCTCTGCCCTCTGAGGCCAAGTTAGGTATAACCTAGCCTTCCCCAGAGGCAGAGAGAAAGAGTCTCCTGGACCACCCTGTTCTCTGCAATCCCTCCCAAGGAAACCTCCACTTTGCCCCCTGAACTCCCAGAGGATCCCAGCTTGGGACTGATGCCCAAGCCAAGCCCATCTATCCATCCTTAATTATCAGTTCAGTCCCTAGGCCCAGCAGTACATGGCTATGTGGAGACTGAGCATCTTTTCTTCCTCACCTCTGCAGTGAGACAGCTGGTGCCCTCCCCAGGGAGCCTTTGACCTTTGTTCTAGACACCCACCAAGGCCCACTGGGAATATCTCTGAGAAGAGCAAAAGCTATTAAATTCCTGATGACAAATGTCAGAACCAACTCCTAGAAAAGCTACAGGCCGAAACTGAGAACAGAACAGCAAGTGGGAGCCTTAGAAACCCAAGTTCTGCCTCTGATCCATCATCTGACCTTGAGTAGAACCTTTCCTTCTGTGGGACTCAAGTTTTCTCATTTGGAAAAGGAGAAACTTAAATGGAATGATTTCTAAGATCCCCCTTGCCTCTAATGTCCCTTGGCTCTAGGATATTTATCCCAACTCTGTCAAAGACTTGCTCTGTTGAACTTTGGAGATCCCCTTCTCTCTCTCTCTCTCTCTGAGCCTCAATTTCCCCATTTGTAAAATGGAACCCATAAGAAGTTTATGCCATCAGCAAATGATGATTGAATGCCCATTTCATGAATCCTTTGTAGTTTATAGTGTTTTCCTCAAAACAGCCTAGGAAGTAACTAGTGCAAATAGGAACATCCCTGTTTCATAGATGAGAAAACTGAGAGATTATGGAGAAGTGACCTGCTTAAGGTCACACCAGTACCTAAGCAGTTAGTTAGCCTGTATTTTTCCAAGTCCCAGTCACTATAGTGTGTTCACCAAAAACCTGGGAGAGGCCAGTTCTTTTTTATATCTTTGAGTTGGGGAAGGGATACTCAGGAGAAAGAGAGACAGAAAACAAGGAAGGCAAGAAACAATTTATTAAATTATCACATTTATTAATTTATTAAATTTAATTTATTAAATTATCAAATTTATTAATTTATTAAATTTAATTTATTAAACTATCAAATTTCATTTGATCCTCACAACAATGCTAGGAAATATGTGCTTTTATTTTATAGGGTTTAAAGTATATTTTATATATTTTTATTTTATTTATTTATTTATCTTTCATTTTTATATATATTTTAGTTTTTTCCCATGTTATAGTTAGGAGGAACTAAGGCAGACAGTGTTAAGTGACTTGACCAAGGTTATAGAGCAAGGAAGCGTCACAGTGGATTTGAACTCAGGTCTCCCTGATTCCAAAACTCCCAGCTGCCTCTACAAAAAACAAGAGTAGATTTCCATCTATCAGCAGAGAGCCAGGACAAGCAGACCTATGAAATTAAAGAAACTATCCAAAAAGCAGCATAATTATCTTAAAAAGTAATTTTCTGGGGCAGTAAATAGAGCACCAGCTCTGGAGCTCTATTTAACTTCAAATTCAGCCTCAGACACTTAAGACTTACCTAGCTTGTGACTTTGGGAAAGTCACTGAACCCCATTGCCTTACAAAAACCAAAAGCAAAAATAATAACAATAATAATGAGCTCTCCAACACCAAAGGTTTTCAAGGGGCCATTGGGAAACCTATTGAAGGGCTATGGTAGAGAGATCCCTTTGGGGACACAATTTGAACCAGATGTCCTCTAAGGTTCTAGTTGGAAAAAAAGAGGAATTTAGGATTAGGGGTACAAACAGTAAGGATGAGGAAGGATAAAAACTCCTCCCAAGGATCAGAGTTGACTCCCTCAGTCCATGCTCCCTGAGCCAAAAAGATACTAAACCAGCTGTACTTGCTCAGAACCCCAATTACTGTTGATGAAATTAGCAAACAAACTTTAAATAAAAGACTTTATCCAAGTGTCATTTAAATGCTAATTAATAAGCACTCAGTCATCTGGGGTAAGCAGGATTTCAGTGAATTCTTGGCAGGCTCAAAGTGGAAAGAATCCTCCAGTGGATGCTGGGAGACCTAGGATCCAAACCCAACTTTGAGATTGACTCAGTGTGTACTAAGTCCTGTCCCCTCTCAGAAATTCTGTTTCCTCATAAAACAAATGGGTTGGACTAGAGCCTCTATAGCTACAACAGAATCTCAAAGCTAGAAAAAAGCTCAGAGGGCATCTAATTCAACCCACATTTGAACAGGATAAACCAGGTGATCCTAAAATATCTCTCAATTCAAAAATCTATGTCTCTATGAGTCTAATTTTAGGAAAATTTTATTTGCATCAACTCTCAATCTATGTGTTTGCAACTCTCATCTAATGTTCCCAGTTCTGTACTCTGAGACAGTCAAAACAGGGTTGACTCTCTTCCATTTAATATTCAAAATCTTGAAAATAGCCACCAATCCCTTCCCCCTCCCCACTCCAACACCAGAATCCAGAATCTTATCTTGTCCAGACTCAAATATCTTCATTTTCTTCCTCTCATCTTCTCCCTTCACTCTTTTGCTCACCTCCTGTGGACACATTCCAGTCTTTGAATTTCCTTTCTAATAAATATGTGGCACCCAGAACTAAAGAGATAACCAGAACAAAGGACAATAGGGCCATCACTTCACTTGTTCTAGTTATCATCTATCTCTCAATTCAGCTTAATATAAGGACAGCTTTTTGGTCTACCCCATCACACCATTAACTCATATAGCACTTTTAGTCCACTAGGAACTTCAGATCTTTATCACATGAATTGATATCTAGCCATATAGCTCTCCTATTCAGAGATGATTTAAAAAAAAAAACCCAAATGAAAGACTTCATATTCATCACCTTCTAATTTCAGTTTCTTAAATTCATTCCATCATTCTAACTTGTCAAGATCTTTGATGGATCTAAAATCTGTCATCTAAAGTGCTAGATTTTTTTTCCCAGCTCTGTGTCATTAACCATTTTGGCAAGCAAGCCATCTATGACTTTGTCCAAATCATTGCTTAAAAATGAATAAGAACTAGATCCTACAACATCTCATTACAGACACCCTTTCAGCTTGGTATGGACACATTAATCACTGCTCTTGGAAGTTAGGTCATTCAGTCATCCAAATCCTCATTCCTGTACATGTCCACATTTCTGCATCTTGTCCACAAAAATATCCCTACCCAGATGCCTTGCTGGAATCAGGTGTATCATGCCTGTATGTTATTTCCTCAATCTACCAGTCTAGTAAAAATAGGAAATGAGTTGAGTCTGGCATGACTTTTTCCTAATGAACCAAAGGGGGTTTCTAGTGATCACCTCTTCCCATTCGTTTATAGTTGATGTAGCTAAAGTAACTGACCAAAAAACAGAAAATGTGCCTCCATGTTCTGATTCTGTAATTCAATAAAAATCTTCAACTTTTTAATCCTATTTCCTTCCCCTTTTGGAAAATGTGCATCTTTGATTAAACAACCTACAGAGATTCCCTTTCAGTTCTAACATTCTATGAGTTTTTCTTTGTAATGAAGAATCCTTAGCATGAGTATACTGCAGGCTACTCAAGGAGGTTCACAAGAACCAGTTGTTAAATTTCAATATGAGCATCAATACTGGTGAAATCAGAAATATTACAAAGCAGGATTTGATTTGTTGCTTTGTTGATTGTCTAGACTTAAGAAAGTGATGGGGGGACGGCTAGGTGATACAGTGGATAGAGCATCGGTCTTGGAGTCGGAGGACCTGGATTCAAATCTGGATTTAAGACACTTAAAATTTCCTAACTGTGTAACCTTGGGCAAGTCACTTAACCCCATTGCCTTACAAAAACCAAGGGGGAAAAAAAAGAAAAAAGCAAGTGATGGTGGCACAGTATTTAGACCACTAGGTCTGGAATCAGGAAGACCTGAGTTCAAATCTATACCCAGACACTTAGTAACTATGTGACCCTGGACAAGTCACCTAATTCTGTTTACCTCACTTTCTTCATCTACACATTGAGTTGAAGAAGAAAATGACAAATCACTTCAGTATCTTTGCCAAGAAAACCCCAAACAGGGTCATGAAGAGTCAGACACAACCAACAACAAGAAAATGATGCAGAAAATATTAGTAATGCAGATGAGATTTTAAAGTGTTTCATTTTTTGAAACCTAATTAATAACTATTTGCCAGCCTATTTTTGTTTTTATGTAGAATGAAGGACTTCCTCCTGATTGTTAATGTGTATTTTTGTCTCAGGCTCTCTTAAAGCATGTATCTGAGGCAACCCAGACTCACCTTTGGGCCCTGTCCCAGGACTGAAAAGTTCAAGAGAAGAAAAATCCACTTAGTAAAGAGGCAAGCATCACAGGTGCTACTGCAAAAGAGGAAGCTGAGACCCAAAGAAGAAAAGGACTGATTGAAGGTCATAGAATGCAGAATTTGTAATAGAACCTGGATCCTCCTTACTTCCAGCCTGTGGCTTCTGTCACTGGAAACTCTCCCAGCCTGAGGTAAGGAGCCCATCTGAAAGGTGGGGAATAATCGGATTTCCATTAGAGTCAGAAGATGGGAATTAGCTCCCTCCACCCCACCCTTGCTTTTTTTCTTCTACCTCTAGGCCCCAGGGCAATTTCTGGGAGGATCTAAAGATCCCTAGGTTTCTCTGTTAAATCTCCAATCCAAGATTAAGAGAATTAACTAATGTGTGTGACTCCCTCAGAGAGTCGGGAAATAGCTTCATTAATCCCCAGAGATGGCAGGATAAGAGGTTTTACTCTTCTGAGATCCGGGCAACTTCTAGGAGATAAGGTTTTCTTAGAATATTAGAGATAGAAGAGCTATTTGAACCTATCTTGGGCTGGCCTGCTATATTGAGAAAGAGTACTGGAGTGAGGCTGGTGGGGAAAGGGCACTGTGTTCAATTCAAGCCCTGCTCCTAGACTTGGCTAAATCACTGGTCCTTCATAAGATAAGAGATCACCTCGATAGTTATATGGTGTTGGTCAGGTTCCTTTACAGCTTTAAGTGCTACAGCCTGATCTTTATACAGGTGGATGAGAGAACTGAAGCCCAGAGAGGAGAAGCAATTAGCCCAAGGGTGGATGGGCTGCTGGTGGCCAAGCCAGGTGTTCTGAATCCTAGTCACAGGGATTTGAAATTCCTGAAACGCCAAAGCCCTTACACTATATTGGAACCCATTTGTCCCATATAGACCCCTGCCTAAGAGCAAAAAAAAGAAAGGGAGTTGAGTCAAGGAGGGGTATCAGGAGAAGTATCTAAGAGAGGAAAGAATGGTTAGTAGAACCCCCACAATCGGGATCACTAAGGAGCAGGCAGGAAGCTTTGATTGTACAGAGTGGTTTTGTTCTTGGTTGCCATGAGAACTGGAAGGACCCTTAGAACTTAGAATGTCAGAGGGACCTTAGAACACAGAATCTCAGAGCTGGAGGACCCTTAGAACACAGACTGTGATGGTTAGAACACAGAATGTCAGAGCTGGGAGGATCCTCAAAACACAGGATATGAGAGCTGGGAGAGCCCTTAGAACACAGGATATCAGAACTGGGAGAACACTTAGAACATGGAATGTCAAAGCTAGGAGAGCTCTTCGAAAAGAGAATGTTCAACAAATGAGAGAGGTTTTAGAGCAGAGGATTTTAGATATGGAAAGGGACCTTCAAGATCATTCTCTTTTTCTCTTTTTTTTCTTTTCCCCCTTCTTTCCTTCTTATGATATATTCTTTTCCTCTTCTTTCTTTCTTGTTCTTCTCTTTTCTTTCTTCTCCTTCCTATTCTATCCTATCTCATATCCCTTGGTGTCCTCTTTATTCAATCCTTGTCTCCTACTCCTCCTACTATCCATATGTGTGTGTGTGTATGTGTGTGTGTGAGAGAGAGAGAGAGAGAGAGAGAGAGAGAGAGAGAGAGCCCACAATGGGAAGATGGTACTTTCTTTCTAGGAGATGACTCTTTATGGGGTATATAACAATTCAGTTATACATGTACATAGAGTAGTAATCTATGTTGTAGTAGACTTCTACTTGGGTAGTAGACT
Organism: Macrotis lagotis; assembly: GCF_037893015.1. Classification (NCBI taxonomy): domain Eukaryota; kingdom Metazoa; phylum Chordata; class Mammalia; order Peramelemorphia; family Peramelidae; genus Macrotis; species Macrotis lagotis. The sequence goes on along the minus strand of NC_133666.1, from coordinate 631,924,149 downwards.
TCTAGGAAGTAAACAGAACCAAAAGAACAATAACCACACTGAGGCAAAGGAAACTAAAAACCTCAGAATCTTGATCAATGCGATGACCAATTGTGTTTTCAAAGGGTAGAGGGAAGCCCATCTCCTGCCTCTCTCAAAGCATTGGGGGACCTCAGAACAAATGAAGCATACATTGCCAGACACAGAGAGCTGCCAACTTGTTTGATGTAATTGTATCCCTTTGTTACAAGGGAAAAGGGATAGTGAACCCACTAGTTAGGGCAGCAGGATGGAAGCAGGGAGAAATGAGGGGCAGCATCATTGGAAAGTGACAATAATATTTAAAAGCTCATCAATTAAATTCTTTTCTAAAAAAAAAAGAGTTTTCATGGTGACACCAAGTACAGTAGCTTGGACTGCTAAGAACAGAGTGGGGGAAACCAGATGGGACAGTGGAAAGTGCATTGTATTTGGAGTCAAAGAACCTGGGTTCAAATTATGTTTTGTCACAAGTGACTGAACATCTCTGGCCTCTATTTCCTCATCTGCAAAATGGTGGAGTTGGACTCATCAGCTTCTAAGACCTCTTCCAGCTCTAAATCTAGGATCCTAAATTGAAGGCTAGGATAAGCAGAGACCTCTGTAGGGTGTGGACAAATAAACAGGAATTTTATTCTGAGGTCTTTCCTGAATTTTGAAATATAAATCAGAAGAGGGAAAAAATGTTCTCAGCTTACTCCAGTTTTTCTTATCTCTGAATATACTCTAGGAGGCAACAGAGTAGACTGGGAGACTAATTCATTGCATGACCTTAGGCAAGCCTTTCCCCCACTCTTGTCTCCAGGCCTCAGTTCCTCCATCAATGAAATGAGAGACTGGGAATCAATCACACCCAAGTGCCCTTCCAGCTCTCTATTCTACATGCTAAGGGCCCTTTTCAGCTCAGATGATCTATATTCCATATAAAACATGATGATTTTCTGAGTAAACCTGGTTATCCATTATATGTTTTGTGTTTCTAAGCTACCAATGGTTCTTTTAGGTTATAAAAAAAGATGCCTGAAGAAAAAGTAAGTATAGAATTGCCAGGCCTTCTCCCTTTTCCTATCCATCTCCCGACTGCTCTCCTGTCCCGCCCCACCTCCCTGAAATACTTAAAACCCTTTATACACAGCAAAACAATCTGTGCTATCTCTGGGACAGAGGAAAGCAGGAATCCCCTGGAGCCCCAGCCCAGCCTCCTACACACACACACACACACACACACACACACACACAGAAACTTGAATTATATGAGTAAATGTGTTGGTCTATCTGTTGTCATCAGTATGACTGCTTCTGTGTTTCTATGTATCTGTGTTTGTGTAGGTCTAGAGATGCATGTTGGTATCTCCATGTTGTCTAGGTACCAGTACCTATATGTTTTTAAGGATGTGCTTGTACCTGTGTTTCTTTGTATGTGTGAATAACCTCAATAAGTTTCTCTGCTTGTATGTTTGTGTTACTGTATGTGCCTAAATGTTCATTCCTATTAATGTGACTGCTCTGTATGTATAGCTGAATTGTTATGCACCCCAGAAAGAGCCAAGTCTCCCAAAAAAGAAAGTACCACCTTCCTATTGTGGGCTCACACACACACACACACACACACACACACACACACAAGGATAAAAGGACAAAGGGACATGTGATGGGATAAGATAGGAAGAGGAAAAAAGAAAAGGAAAGAACAAGAAGATGAAAGAGAAAAAAGAAAGAAGAGGAAAAGAATATGCCATAAGAAGGAAAGAAGGGGAGAAAGAAAAAGGAGAAAAAGAGAGTGAGGCAGAAGGAAAGAAGAGATAGAAGAAAGGAGGGAAGTATATGTGAGAGAGATGGCAGGGATAGAGTAAAAAAAGAGGAAAAAGAAGATAAAAATGAAAGGGAAGGATAGTGAAGAGAATGATGGAGATGGAAAGGAAAGGAAAGGAAAGGAAAGGAAAGGAAAGGAAAGGAAAGGAAAGGAAAGGAAAGGAAAGGAAAGGAAAGGAAAGGAAAGGAAAGGAAAGGAAAGGAAAGGAAAGGAAAGGAAAGGAAAGGAAAGGAAAGGAAAGGAAAGGAAAGGCAGACAAAAGGAAAGGAAGCCAGGTGAAGAAAATGAGGCAAAAGAAGAAAAGGAAGAGGAAAGATGGGGGGAAAGAATTGAAAGAGTGATAGATGAAAGGAGGAATGGGGAGATAGGGACAGAGACAAAGAGATAGAGAGACAAAGACAGAGGGGAGGGGAGAAGAGTAGGGAAAAAAGAAGGGAGGAGAGGAAACATGAATAGAGGGAAGAAAAGGAGAAAGGACAAAAGAAGGGAAAAGGGAGAAGAGTGGGGGGAGGGAATAGGAAGGAAGAAGGTGAGAATAGAGGAGGGGAGATAAGAGAGAAAAGGGGGATGGGAAGGTAGGGGAGAGGAAAAGAGGAAGGGTGGAAGAGAGAAGGGAGGGAAGAAAAAGCAAAAAACTCAAGAGTGAGAGAAACCAGCCCAGCTATAGGAATGCATATGAGAATGATGTCTTTGTTTACATAATTGCTCCCTCCTGAAATGCCTTCCCTCTCCTCTGACCACTCTCTCCCTCCTTGAACCCATCTTGAGGCCCACTTCAAAACCTTCCCTAACAATTCAAATGACCCAAACCACTGCTCTCTCCCTACTCTGAGTTTATTGGAAACTCCTGTATTTTCCACAGAGCGTAAAGGGGGTGAGGGAAGCCTCCCATTGGTGGACTCAGAAAATCTGTTTTTCTCCACTGTTCTTTGAGGAATCTCATTTCATCCTCTCCATCTCCTAACCTGGTTGATCCAGAAGGACAGAAACAGCTCCTTCAGTTTTCTCTTTGTCCTAAGTAGGATTGAACAAGTGGGGGAAAAGGGTCCAGGGTAGACATGTAATCAGAGGTTTTGGCACCTGGGGACCCCCCCACACACACTCACACAACACAATCATACCCTCAAATGTGAAACCCCCTAGAAAAGCTGCCCTCTGCATTGTTATCTCTTCAGGCCATTAGCTCACAAGCCTCCACTGTTGTATTTACTTTTACTGAGTCAGAAGACAGAATTGATTTGAAGCAAGAAGAATTTCATGAAAAAGAACAGCAACAAAGGTAGCAATGTGAAAAACTGGGCATTTCATCTATAAAATACATGGACTATGCATGAGAGAAGTGGATGTGCCTAGGAACCAGGGGTGAAGAAGCACACTCCTGCTTAGAGACTTCTGGGCCAAGGCACCCCACATCAAGAAGATACCAATGAGGACCCATACCTAAGCTGCCACATGGCCCAGGCCATAGATACAGGGACCACATGAAGACCAGAGCACACATGGGGTTACACCCTCCCCATTCCACCCCTGCTTCTAATAGTGTTGTGCTACTGGAGTTGGTCCTTTCAGTCACCAAATCCTTTCTCCACTCTGCTATTTTTCCCCTCTTTTCTTCATTTGTGGAGTTTTTTTTTCATTGCTGCTACCTACTGAGGCTGAGTTGGACTCCCCCCAGATGCTACCTTGTCCCATAAATTGAGCTCTTCTCTGTCTCTCTCTGTCTCTGTCTCTGTCTCTCTGTCTCTCTCCTCTCTCTGTCTCTGTCACACACACACACACACACACACACACACACACACACACCCTTAGAATCCAGCCCAAAGTCCATTTCAACTTTTAGTAAGAATAGCAGACCCTTCATATACTCAAAAACTGAACTAGAGAAAAACTATTACTTCCATGAGTAGAGACTTCCATCATCTCCCAGAATCTTAGCTATGTAGGACTTTTTCTAATAAGGAGAAGTCGTTTAACTTACAGGCTCTTGGTTTCCAGATTCCAAGTTCTTTTGGAACACAAAACAGCCAACAGGCTAATTAGAGCCCACAGGCATTTATTTTGTTTTTGAACCTACTTCTGTTAGAAGAAACCATGTTGTTTACTCATGTCTCCTTCAGATTTTAGAGTTAGAAAGTCCCTCCTTAACTTTCATCAATACTGATGTTCCACTTACATCCCCCCCAGATCATTTCTAGGACTTTTTTTCCATCAAATCATAATGTGCTACCTGAATCAAAGGTCATATTACAATTGGTCCTGAACTCCCTATAGTTCTCCAGGATCCTTTGTGATCTCCCTTGCAAGTATGAGAGAGGGAGAGAGGCAGACAGACAGAGAGACAGAGATACAGGGAAAGACAGAGAGAGAGAGAGAGAGAGAGAGAGAGAGAGAGAGGGAGAGAGAGATAAACAATCACAAAAATCCAGGCAGCATATCTGGAAGTTGCAAACCACTCCAGATTCTTTGCCAAGAAAACCCCAGGAAAAGTCAGACACAACTTAAAACAACTGAACAAAAAAAAAATCCCTGGAAGCACTTCTTTCCACCTCAATTCTTTGCCCCAGAGTTCTGCCTTTAGTATGTACATATGGCCTAGTAATAAGTCAGAGTATAAACTGCAGAATGTGGAACAAATCTTTCATTTGACACATGGAGAAACTTGCCTTAAGTCACACAGTGACTTAATGATAGGACTAAGACTAGAACTGGAGTTTTCTAACTCACAGTCAAGGATTCTTACCATTGTCATTCGGTGACCTTTTCCTCTTCTGATGTCAAATTGTTCACATATCATACATAGATTTAGATTCCAAAAAGGAAGGGAAGTGACTAACTCAAGGTCATACAACTCACATAAGAGAAACAGAGCCAAAATTTTATCCAAAACCTTCTGATTTTCCAACCATGGCATAGTTCTTCTCATGATACTAGGCATCCATTATTCCAATTTTATAGAGCAGAAACTGAGCCAGAATTCCAGAATTCAAACTCAGGTCTTCTTACTGCAAATTCATCATTCTTTCTACTTTAGCACTTTAGCACTTAAAATAAGAGGCCCTGGCAGCTAGGTGTCACAGTGAATAGAGCACCTGCCCTGGAGTCAGTAGTACCTGAGTTCAAATCCAGCTCAGACACTTAATAATTGCCTATTATATGACCTTGGGCAAGCCACTTAATCCCATTGCCTTAAATAAATTTTTAAAAATTTTTAAAAAATAAGCCTGACATCTCCCCCTACCCCACTCCTCCAAAATCCAGCATCATTAAACTAGAGTGAGAATCCCTCATTGGACATCATCCTGGTTAGAGAAAGCAAGGTCCTTCCTGGTTCAGGTGGTAAAGGGGCAGGAAGCTTATCATCAGCCTAGCCCATATTCTCCAGGGAAACTTTTGAAGTCAAAGGGGGGGGGGGCACATAGAGGTCAAGGCCCCTGAATCTGATTATAAAGATTCTAATTAGCTTTCATGCAGCACAGACCAGCCCAGGCCTAGTTCCAAAGAAATATAGATAAGTTTTTTACATTTAAGTATTTGAATAGTGTCTCTATCTGGGACGGCAGCGAGGCCCCTTTGGAGCAGGCAGCAAAGAGAGAGGCGATTTGCATAGGCAGGTAATTGGTTTTGCAAATAAATCTACTTCTTGAAATTTGTAGATTAGCAATAATATGTCTCCAGATGAGAGGGAAAGGTCACGGATGAATAAGGCAACAATTAAACTTTCGGGAGATTATTAAACTAAACACAAACTGGGCTCAGTCTGGTGGAGGGGATGTCAGGAGAGGATGGGGAGGAAGAGGGGTGAGGATGGGCAGGTATAGTTTTGAGGGAAGAAGGGAGGTTCCTGGCCATGAGGAGCTGAGGAAGGGAGCTGACCCATCTTTGGACAGCCACATCTGGTTTTCCACCTGCTCTTCTCAAGCTTCTAAATGAACTAATAAACAAACTTATATGTAGTAATGTCATGTAACTCTAAGCCTTTGTCATCTGAATACAAAGGTCCCACTTTCCTCTAAGAGAAGAGGAATTTTTTTTTGCTTTTTGCAAGGCAGTGGGGTAAAATGACTTGCCTGAGGTCACACGGGTAGGTAATTATTAAGTGTCTGAGGCCTGATTTGCACTCCGGTCCTCCTGTCTCCAAGGCCAGTGTTGCCCAAGAAGAGGAATTCTTTAAAAAAAAAAAGTTTGATTCCCACTCTTTCACCTATTAGCTATATGATCTGGTAAAAGTCCCTTTCCCTCTCCAGACCTCAGTTTCTCTATCTGTAACATGAGGGAGTTGGATCAGTCATACCCCTCCAGCTCTGTGATTCAGGAATTTCTAAAGATGTTTGACACAGCCCTCCCAAGTTCTCTGCTTCCAAAATCTTAGGCAGTTCACCAAATAGCCCCAACACCACACAAGACTTTCCCAAGGACACACATAGCCCAGAGGAACATTGACACAAATACAAAGAAATGCCCACCTCTCTTTTGAAGCTGAACTCCCTTCTTCTTGGTATGACAAAGCAGGTTATTCCATTGCTAAGAGCACTCATTTGGTTTGCTCTCTCTCCCTTCTTCAAGGACAACCAGTTTATAAGCCCCAGTAGAGGAATCAGCCTTGCACACTGTTTTCTCTGCTTTTCACATGCTTAGAGATAGGGCAGGAGTTGGCTGGGCTACTGGCAAAAGCTACTTGGCCATCAGTGGGGGAGCAGCCCTACTCCTTTGTTTTAATACCTTCAGGTCCCTGGAACTTGAGCGATCTCCCATTCCCCAAACCTGGTGTCGGATTATAGAATCATTCTATGAAGTTTCATGGAGGAGATGGCATTTGATGGACCTTTAAAGAAAAGTAGAATTAAGCTATCTTCCTCATTCTGATGATTCTTCCCAAAGGGAGTCCCATTCATTACCTCCTTTGGTCCCCAAAACAACCCAAAGAAGGTTACAGGAAAGGGATTATTATAACATTTTGAAAGGTCAGGAAAATTATTGACTCTTGATAGTGCAATGAAAATTGGAACTGAGAAAGGAATCTAGACCTTCTGTTTGAGGCAGCGTTGTACAATGAATAGAACTCTGGACCTCAAAGGCCTGGTTCACAGTCTATCTCTTATATTTCCCAGTTGGACAAATCATTGAACCTTTCAATCTCTATAAAATAGATCATAATGAATATCATATAATATATCAAATTGTGATGATATTTGTCCTTCTTTCTCAAAGAAGACCATGACATTAGGGAGTGATGCTATGACATGAACATGAATTGTATTTGAGTGAGGGAGGGAGCTGTATTGTCAGCAGCCTCTTCTGGAACCATCTGAATCCAGTGGCCACTATCAATCAGGACACCTGGAGCCCTGGATCATATTATATGCACAATATGATATATAACAGATTCCAATATAATAAAATAAATATATAACAGTATAATAATTTATATAATTTATATAAATTATATATAAATATAATTTATATATTATATTGATATAACAAAATAAATATAATAATATATTCTATAATATGAATATATCATATAGATTCTGATAACTTAATAAAATAGATTATAATAATATAAAAATAGATAATAGAATACACGAATATCCCTTCCAGATATAAATGTATGCATCCTTCCAGAGCCCTTCCCTCAGCAAATACTTACTAATTCCTCCCAAGCTTAACTGGACAAAACAAAAGGAGTCCAAGGTCTATCTGCTGACTAATTGAGACTGGAATTGCCCCTCTCCTTATCCACCCCCATGAACCCAATGTAAATGGGACTCTCAATTCATTGCATCAGACAAGGAGTGTCTAATATCTATTACCAGTTGAGTGACCTCTGTCACTCAGAAAAGGGAGGGTCTCCTAAATGCTGGAGGGAAAGGGAAGGAAGAAAAGTCAATTTAGGCTTCTTAAAAGAGTCAGGACTTAAAGGAAGAGGAGAATTTGGAGATAGGGAAGAAAAGAATGGAGGGCACTGTAAGGGGGAGACTACATTTTCCAAGTATCATTTGTCTTTCTTTTTGGCAAAACAATGGGGTTAAGTGACTTGCCCAAGGTCACATAGCTGGTCAGTATCAGGTGTCTGAAGCTGCATTTGAACTCAAGTCCTCCTAACTCCAGGACCTTTGCTCTATACCACCAGCTGCCCCTCCAAGCATCATTAAAAAAATTAGTTTGTATTTCTTCCTGCTGGTTATATGCTGGATGATTTAGGTCCAGTTCCTTTATCTCTTTAAGTCTCAGTTTCCAAGTGTATAAAAAGCAAGATTTGTCCTAGAAGGGATGGATGAGCATTACTAAGTACTTACTATGAGTTAGGCACTGAAGTTATTGGGGCAGGATGGTTGTATTTTGTGCCTCCTATAGAAATCAACAAAAAGCACACTGTAAACACTAAATAAATATCTGTGACTGAATGAATGAATGAAAAATGTGGTAGAAAAGAAACAGCCTGAGGTCAGTTTCTCTTTCCCATCTCAAAAATAATTCCACTGCATCATGTCTCCTCCAAGGCATTTTTTCCAAGGACTGCCTAACTGAATTGAGGGAGAGAAGAATGGGGGTGGGGGGTGGGGAAGAGATCCAATATCATAAAATTAAACTCAGAGGTAGAAATTGTCTTGGGTCATCATCACCTGTTGGGAACAGTTGTGTATGGGAGCATTGTAAATTATCATCACTTGGTGACTTTGAGCATCAGAACCTTGTTTTGCTAAGTGCCGTGGACTAGAAAGGTATTTAAGCAAGGGTATTTGGTCCAATAAATGAAACACTTGGAGATCTTTATGGAGTTCTTATCTCCCATCCCTCCAACACTTGCCTGGGAAAGATAAGGGAGTTCAGAAGTGGAACTCTACAATCACCTATGACCCTTATCTGAACAAGGGCATCAATAATCTACCCTACAACCTACTCTACAGGGGATCACCCAGTCTTTTCTTGATGAAGAGGAAGCCAACAGATTCAGGAGTAGCCTGGTCGATACAGAATTTTTAGAAAAAGTTTGCTTACACAAAGTTTATATTCACCTCTTAAAAATTTCAATACATTGTTCCCAGTTGTGCCTTCTGGAACCAACTTGTAATTCAGTGGTGTCCAACTTTTCATGATCCTATTTGTGGTTTTCTTGGCAAAGATCCTGGAGTGGTTTGTCCTTTCCTTTCTCTAGCTCATTTTACAGGGGAAACTGAGGCAAGCAAGATTTAGTGATTTGCCCAGAATCACACAGCTAATAAATTTCTGAAGCTTGATTTGAACTCAGGAAGATGATTTTTCAGGTCTGGCACTCTATCCATTTTGCCACCTGGCTGCCCCTGGAGTCAGCTACATATAACCTAGATCTACTTTGTCATGACAGCTCTTCAAAAACTTGAAATCAGATTTGGCCCCCCCCACACACACACACACACATACCCTTCAGTCTTCTCTCTCCAACCTTAAACTACCCGCCCCAGTCTTGGTTATAACACTTCCCAGTGCAGCTTAAAACCAAATAGGATTTTTAGCTATTTATTTTAGTTATTCATTCACTTACTTTCATCCCTTTTCAATTTTTCCTCAGCACCCTGGGATATAATTCACCTAGAACTAGTGACTTGAACTCATTAAGGGCAAATAGGCACTCTCTGATTATCCCACTACTTATCAACTTAGAATTTTTGATGTAGCCTTTCTGGTCCAAAATTCCTTGGAAGAGAAAGAAGAAGCAAAATAGGTGACAAACATCTCTATTTTCTCTCAATTGTCAGTTATAATTATCCCATCCACCCCAGTCAGAAGACTAGTCCCTTATTTGACCTTCTTTTGCACAATAGGTAATTATGACTTCATTGGTCTATGGAACTCTTTAAATTCTCAGGTTCTGCCCAAAACAGATTAGAATAAAACTGGGAAATATTTTTTAAATGAAAATCAGTAGAACATAAATAATGTTAATATGGAATAAGTTAATATTTGATCCCTGTTCCTATTTGAGTTGGACATAACCACCCTAGAACATTCAAAGCTTAAGTGATTTACCCCAGGGTCCCCAACGTGTAGGGTGCCAGAGGTAGAGCTTGGTACTCCTCCTCTAGCCACTAATCCACACTCTCTGACTCTCAGCCCAATCTAGTTTTTTTAAAACAGAAAAACAGCTTTTCTTTAGGTTTTCCTGCCAGCCTCAGCTGATTCAGAGTTTGAGCACTGTTAATGTTACTCTTCCAGAGCAGTACCATGCTTTTGTATACGCCCTCCACGACCTACCTTTCTTCCCATCTTCTGCCTATGTCTCTTTAAGTCCAACTAGACTGAGGTAAAAACTGACAACCCATCAGAATTGGGGAGGAGGACCTATCCTTCCCCATCTGATCCTACTCCCATATTGGTAATTTGCCAAACACATGAAATCTGAAAGCAATTTGTGGAGAACTCAGTTGCCAAATGACTTCCCAAGTAAAACTTGGCTCTAGAATTTCCTGATTGCTCAGACACCCCATGAGAAAACACAGGCAGCTCCTGCCTTCCCAACTGAGCTCATGCCTGCTCTCCAGAGATCAACCTTCTTGGAAGAGTGCCCCTGAAACCCAGCTGGCTGGGGGGCGGGTGGGGAAGAGCAGGGACTTAGCTTGAGATGGAGGAATGGAGTTTGTAAATTAAGAGGAGAAGCAATGTTGCATAATCCCAGGGCCATCCCCAAACTTAATGGATCTTTAACCACTATCCTTTGACCACCATCCTTTGACCATCACCCAAAGATCATAGGAAGACTGGGGACAAGGAATCGACTTTCAATTATTTCTTTGCAAAGACATCCCTACCTACCAATTCTCTCCAGAGCCCCTCCCTGGAGGGAGGATACACACAGTATGTACCCCATTTTCATAAGAGTTAAAGAAAGCCCTTCATCACAAATGTGAGGAATAATTCAGAGTACAAACTCTATGCAGGCACTCCTCCAGGAATGCCAGATCTGGAGATATCCCATACATATATACCAATATAGACTTCAGTGGGGTTTCTTCCTCCACTCAGAGCCTATCTATCCCTCATTATACTCTGGACAGCAACCCAACTGCCCCAGGCTGATGGCTCCACCTGGTGACCATCATTGGAAATCATATTGACCTGATTTTCTGAACTACTGTTCTTTACTCTGGGGAAGATAGCATAAAGATTCACCTGTATTCATCCCTAACTTCTCCTATCTCCCTTCTTTCTTTTCTCATGGATCTCCCTCTATCTATTTTATTGTAAGATGTTCCTACTGTCCCACCTCTCTCTTCCCAAATAATGCTGACTGAAAAGTTGAAGATTAGTCCTCATGAAGCTTCCAAAGTCAGGAAAAGAAGTAAACATAGTGGCCAAAATCCCATGTAGTGCCCAGAACCCCCTCGAAATCTTCATCTCTCCTCCTTCTTTGATTCCTAATTAAAAAAACACCTAATTCAAAAGTCAAGGTCCCAGTGGATAGAACTCCAGCCCTGAAGTCAGAAGGACCTGAGTTCACATCTGATCTCAGACACTTACTAGCTATGTGACCCTGAATAAGTCACTTAACCCCAACTGCCTCCAAAACAAACAAAAATTTTAAAAAAAAGTCAGAGGGCCTAGATTTGAGTCCTGACTCTGGAATTTATTTGACATGGGATCCTGGAAATGTTCTTACCCTTCTTTGGACTTGGATTTCTTCTTCACATAAAGGGGGGGGGGGGTCCTAGACTAAATAGCAGATAGGTAACTAGAGTATCAATGGGCATAAAGTCAGGAAGCCTTGAGTTCAAATCCCTGCTCAGATGATACCTGTGCAATCCTAGGCAAGTCACTTGTTCTGCCTTGATTCTCTCAACTGGTAAATGAGGATAACCATAGCTCCTACTTCCTAGGGTCATTCTCTTAAATGAGTTGATATTTGCAAAGAGCTATACCAACCTTGGAGTGCTTTATAAATGTTAGCTGTGACTATTATTGAAGCTGTCTTCCAGTTCTAGACTCAGAGTTCATTGGGTCCTTCTCTTCTAATTTAACCAGAATTTTTTTTCTTGATCTAGTTAGCAAAACAGATAGAGTACAAGACCTGAAGTTAGGAAATCCTGAGTTCAAATGTGACCTCAGACACTATCTGTGAGAACCTAGATTAGACATTTAACCTGTTTGTCTCAGTTTCCAAATCCATAAAATGTAGATAATAACAGCCCCTACCTCCCAGGATTGTTGTGAGAATCAAATGAGATAATAATTGCAAAATCTGCACATAGTAACCCCTAAGTGTTAACTATTATTATTACTATTAATAATAAACACATTTTAAGATAAATTTTCAAAATATTTAATATTCACATTCTTGAATTTACTAGTTTAATTTTTGGCTTTTTTAACTTTTTTGTTTAATTATTGATATCTTATTTATTCAGGGTCCAAGCTGAGTTTTGACCCCAACTAAAGACTGAACCCAGTTTCTCCTAAGGACTCACAAACAAAGGCCTTTGATCTGAGAGGATCCTGAGAGACAAGATAGTAGGTTCTACTCTGGGCAGGTCCTGCTGCTGCAGAGCCTGAGGTCAAAGCAGCCTAGGCCAAGAAGTAGACTGGTTCATTTATGAGACCATCACTTAAACAAAGCTGAACCCCTAAGCTTTGCCCCTGTTTTTCTTGGATCAGGACAATTCTCCCAGGCTAATTGTGGGGAGAGGAAAGGAATATTTTCCATATTTTGAGTCTTGTCCAGTTAAGTACATTCTGGATGGAATAGGTCTCTCTCTTTTTCCTCCTTCTCTCTGTCCCTCTCTCTCCCACTCACTCCCTCCTTTGTTTCTTCTCTCTCCCACTCTTTCATTCTCTCCCTCCTTCCCTCTTTTACTCTCTTCTCTCCCTCCTTCCTTCTTTCTCCTTCCCTCTTCCCTCCCTTGTTTCTTCTCTTCCCTACTCCCTCCTTCCCCCTCTCCAACTACCCTCCTGCCTTCCTCCTTCCCTTTCTTTCTCTCTCCCATTCCATCCCTCCTTTCTTCTCTCTACTTCCCTCCTCCCTTCCTCATTTCTTTTCTTTCCTACTCCCTCCTTCTCTCCATTTTTTCTTCTCTCTCTCTCTCTCTCTCTCTCCCTCCCTCCCCTCCCTTTATTTTTCTCTCTCCCTTCTCCATATCTCATTTCCTCTCTCCTACTCCCTCCCTCTCCTCTTTCTTCTTCCTCCCTCCTCTCTCTCTCTCTCCCCTTCCCTGTTCCTTCCATCCCCCCCCCCCATTTCAGCTCCATATTATGATAACGCCCAATCAAGCAGCCAGGTTCTATTTTGCAAAGATAAAACAGAAAAACAGAGATCCAGAAAGGCCAAGGACTTCACAGGAAGATGGCAGAGCCAAGAAGGAGCTGTCCCAGCTCCTGTATAGCTGTGCCGACAGCAGAGCAAGGCTAAAAGAGGAGCAAGGTGAGGCCAGGGACCAACCTGGCCCTGGGCCAGAGTAGGTACCCCATGGCCCCCCTCTCCCAAAGGCCTGATTTCCACCAATGGGGGTGCGGCCTTCCATCCTTTGCAGCAGCTCTGCTTCCCAGGATGGGGCTGGGGGTGGGGGCCTTGGAGTGTACCTGAAGCCAAAGGCCCACCGGGTAATTAGCCTTCAGGGCCTCTACTGGGTCTATTTTTATCTACAGCTCTTCAGGACGCCTAATCACTCTTGCCTCCCTTCTCTCATACAGGGCTGCCATGGAAACCAGCACACAAAGGACTTGTTAGCTTGGCTACTGTTGGAGGGACTGGAGGCTCCCTGTCCTTGCTCCACAATCACACAAATTCCCAGGACCAAAGAACTACAAAGACACTGGATTCCTGAACCTCCAACCCAGGAGGCAAAACCAGAAGGAACCACAGAACTGGGGTGGAGGGGAGAGGGAGATCCTAAATCTATGGAGCTTCAGAGGCTGAAAATTCACAGTCATGCAGAACCACCACATCACAGGCCACATGTGCCCAGAATCACAGAACCCCACATAGCTCAAGAGAGCCACTGAATCCCAGCACAAGTCAGAGCAGACTCAAAGTGGACAGAAATGGGTTGGGGATTAGGGTTCAAGCCAAACACAAGGGTATCAATAGAAATGAAGGTCCGACCCAGAGTCACTGGGGAGATCTACAGCTATGGCATAGAGCCACTGAGCCTAGGACAGGCTTCATTATCCTAGATGGGGTGACTAAGGCCTGGGAAATGGAGGTTATCCTCAGCTGGGTCCTAGGGACATCAAGGATGGGGCAGAAAGGGAACTTGCCATCCATCTCCCCTAGAATACACTGGGGATCAAGGAACCATAGGATGTCAGACCTGGAAAGATTCTTGGGGATTTTCCAGCTCAATATCCTTATTTTATATGGGGTAGGTGAGGTGAGGTGAAGGTGGGGAAACAGAGCCAAGGAAGGGAAATAACTGGTCCAAGATCCCACAGTGAGTCAGTAGCCAAGTCAGGACTTAAACCCAAAACCTCTGACCCTTAGGCCAAGGCTCTTTCCACTGACACCACACCAGTTTTGTCCTCCTTCCCCTGCCTCTGGATTCAGCTCAACCCCCAGGAGAAGAAGTTGCTTTCATTAGCAACGCCTGCCTGAAATAGCTTGGGGTGGCAGCCGCAAAGGACCTTCATTCATCACTAGTCATCCTGCCTGGCACGAGGCCCCAGCCTCCAGCTTCCAGAATAGCTCTCTAGAACTGGGACTGTCAGGTGACTCATCTGCCAGCCTGGGGGCAAGCTTTACACCCTGGAGGGAGTTGCCAGGCCAGGGGTCCCCAGTTCACCCACAGGGAAGGTGAATAGAAGAAGACTATTCCACAGGAAAGACCACAGTGGCCTCCCCTAAAGAACCAATCAGTCAATCTACCAAAAAAAAAAAATCTACATTTAACCAGCTGCATCCCTGACCCCTCCCTATGTACTTAGCACTATCATGGGGACTGACAGAGAGACAAAGATGGAAAAGACCTAAACTCTGCCTTCAGAGAATTCCTTCTCTAGAAGATGGTGGAAGAATCCACCTGAGCCTTGTCTAGAGAAGACTACTCTTACCTAGTTATACTTTTATCTGCCCAGCACTACTCCTCAGTATCCTTTGCCAAATCATCATCTGTGTCTTGATTCATATACATGAATACAACCCAGGTCGATATCCTGAGACCTTTATGATCTCTATATTTTCTTGGTGATCTCATCAACTCCTATAGGTTCAATTCTAGTGATGAATCCCAGAATGCCATATCCAGTCCAATCTCTTTCCTGAACACCATTCCCATATCCCAGATGCCTAATGCACATTTCTAAATGCTTAACTCATAGACAAACTCAACAAGTTCAAAATATAACTCATTATCTCTTGCCCTTCAAACTCATTCCTCTACTGAATGTCCTTATTTCATTTGAGAAAACCATGATACTACTGTTCTTCCAATCATCCAAGTTCTTCATCTTGGAGTCATTCTCAAGACCCAGACTGAGTAGCACCTAACTTTTCTATTCCAATTCTTAGCTAAACTTCCCTCAACCTAACTCAGCTGGATCCTCTCTAGACTGGGAGACTAAAGATGATAGTCCCTGTTCCCTCATGGTTCCCAGGAGAGAATGGCGATTTCTAGCCCAGAAATTCCAGGTCAAGCCATATGTAGCTTATTTGTCAGGTCTAACCATCCTCTCAACCAATCAAAAAGTCTCTCATTTCTCCAAATAACCATTTCACTAGTTAATTTTCCTTTCCTTTCCTTTCTCTCATGGTCAAAGGAGAGGACATAAAAAAGGTAACCATGAATTTTTTTCTGGGGAAACCTTCAAAACCAAACTATTCCAGTCTCACCCATAGGCCTTCCTATATTCTCCAAAGATCCCATACCCATTTCCTTCTACAGTCCCAATTTTTTTCTTTTTTTGCCAAACTCCTTCTGTGGCAGTCCTGGACTCATTAAATAATCCTTCCCTCTTGGTCATTGCATTTGCAGATGGTTATCATGTTCTCCCCTTTCCAATCATGGTTCCTTTGGCCAAATGATACATATTTGTGCTCCTCCCTCATAAATCAATCTCCGAAGCCCCTTAATCATTCCCAGTGCAGAGCTCTCTGCTCTCGCCTGTCTGCCGGTACCTCCAGGTAATGAAAGGCAAAATGGTCTATTTGTCATATCCCTTATCTCTTCTTGATCTGTCTCCAAGGTCAAATATAAAATAGGACCCAGGGCCATGCATGTAGATGTTTCATCAAGCATCACATACATATTGAATGCCTACTATGTGTAAGTTTAAAGCATGCTCAATAAATTGAACAGGACCGTTAGTTATATGGGACAGGGATTAAGATAAATTAGTGTATCTTGGTGTGATTTGGACTGAGTTGGTTGGTGCTAGATTGGATAGAGCTGCCTTAGGTTAGGGTGATCTGGGCTTGAGCCTACTGTTGATGTTGAATGTGCATTAAGTATAGGAGGAAGTAAAAAGAGAGGCTGGTGAAAGTGGGTTAATCTGAGTTAAACTGGGTTGGCTTGGGTTAAATCAAACTGGATTAAATAGAGCTGGGTTAGACTAGTAGTGGTTGTTAGTTGATTGACATGGATTGAACTGGTTTGAGCTGGCTTAAATTGATTTGAGATCAGCTGGGTCTGGCTGGGATGGATTAGGTTAGATTAGATTGAACTGCATTGGATTTAACTGACTGGGCTGATCTGGTTTAGGATGAGTAGCCCTAGAATTTAGTTGAATTGTGTTGATCTTGATTGCCTTAGGTTGGGTTGGTTTGGGTTCAATTGGATGTCTCTCCTTTCAGAGTGGGCATAGACACAGAATAATGGATTCAAATTCAATAAAACTCTCAGTGCTCCACATAAAAGAACTATGAAATTTAGAAAAACCATGGCCTCTGCTCTTCTGAAGCTGTGGGTTCTGCTCTTCTGAAGCTGTGGGTTCTGCTCTTCTGAAGCTATGGGTTCTGCTCTTCTGAAGTAGTGGGTTCCTGCTAGAGAATTTTCAATGGTCAATGTATAAGAACTGTTATGTTTCTCTGATCACAAATAAGAATACAATTATTCTTGTAATTGACCTTGGCTTTTTGGAGACTCACTCAGAAGTTGCTATCTCTTCTTCGCCCGGTTCATTTCTTATCCAGATCCTTCCATAAATATTCCATAGGGGATCCACCCCATATGCTGAATTATATTCATAATAGTTCATTCACACTGAGCAAGCACTTAACCTCTCAGAGCCCTCAGGCAACTCTCTAAAACTATAAGCTACAGAATGCCACTGCTCTACATTAGGGGGAAGAAGTCAGTCGTTGAAATTCTCTAGGCCAATAATCTGCCCCACACACACACACAAAGGAGGATATCAGATAGTTTTATGAAGGAAAAAAGCTGAGACAAGAATTCTGAATTCAAGTCACAAGACTTCAGGTCAAATTTCAGCTCTTTTGCTCTTGTGTGACCTTGAGCAAGTCACTTAATATAAGGGGGTTGAATCAGATGATCCAGGACCAGATGTCTCTTCCAGCTCTAGCTCAATGAGCTTACTAAAATAAAATATTTTACACATATGATGTCACTGGAATAAAATTTAATAATCAGTCAATAAGGAAGTCTTAGGCACTAAATATGTCTCGGCTGTTGTGTTCATCTTTAGGGATATCAAGAAAGACAAAAAGAAACCACATCTCAACAAGATTTATTAAACTGCTTATTGTGTGCTAAGTGGGATTACAAAGATGAAAATGAAATTTTCAGGTGAGAAGACCCTATCAGAGAAGTATTTGTGTTAAGATATGGAAGCAAACCAAGGCACCAACAACATCCTACCTTTGGGAGGCAGTGTAGTATAGTGGATAGAGCATTAGACTTAGAGTCAGGAAGATCTGGGTTCAAATTTTGCCTCAATTCCTTGCTAGTTGTGTGACCCTGGACAAGTCTTTCGACTTCTTTCACTTTAGGCTCATTCTCCAATCTTCCACACCCAGCCTGGGTAATATTTCCCCACCTTCCAGTTCCCCATTATGTTTTGTCCTTTCCTATAAGTTTCTCAGGAGTATGGACTGTCTTGTATTCTTCTATTTTGTGTTGACAGCACTTGAGTCAATGCACTCTCTCTGTCTCTGTCTCTGTCTCTGTCTCTGTCTCTGTCTCTGTCTCTGTCTCTGACTCTCCCTCACCTTAGATTCAGTTTATAAAATTATGTAATCAGACTGGAGAACCTCCATAATCATTTACATTCTACCAAACCAATTGCCGAGGATAAAATAGAAGAAATTTCTGTTAAGATTTGGTTGAACTAAATACCCTCTGAGGACCTCCCATCCCTGACATTCTTTGTTCTAAGGGCCCACCCTCCCTGACCTCCAATGTTCTAAGTAATCTCTCAGCTTTGACATTCTGTGTTCTAGAGTTTCTACCAATGCTGACATTCTCTGTTCTAAGGACCTTCCCAGCTCTGACATTACATGTCCTAAGGCCCTCTTCCCCCCAGCTCTGACATTCTGTGTTCTAGGGTTCCTTCTAGTTCTGATATTACATGTTCTAAAGACCCTCCCAGTCTGACATCCTGTGATCTAGGGTTCTTCCTTGCAACTGTGTCTAAGGTCAGATCTTTCCAGATTCCCTCTGTGTTCCCAACTTTG
This sequence comes from Macrotis lagotis, assembly GCF_037893015.1. Lineage (NCBI taxonomy): Eukaryota > Metazoa > Chordata > Mammalia > Peramelemorphia > Peramelidae > Macrotis > Macrotis lagotis. The sequence continues at coordinate 631,905,727 of NC_133666.1, read as the reverse complement.
TTTCTAGGTTTGGACTAGGAGGACTAGTTTGAACTAGAAGGAAGACAAGGGAGGAGCAGGAGAGTATTGGATCATGCCTAATCCCGCCCTCTGAAGCTCCCAATCCAGTTGGCTGGATGGTATCCAGTCCTTATAACTTTCCCAATGATCAGCATCCAGAGAATTTGTGGGATGAAAGAAGAAGGGTTCCTTAGCATCTCTAACCTCTCCCACTACTTCCCTATCCCTTTCCAATATCTGCCTTGTCTTGGAATGCCATCATTATGATTTCATTCCTTGACTCCTCAGGTTTTGTTGTCTCCTAGAGTCCCCCATGAGACATCTGGGGTCTAAGAAGCTGCATTCTGCCAAAGATTAGCTGTGAGCAAGGTCTGGTACCCAAAGATTGGGAAGGGAAGAAACTGGATGGGATAGAGAGAAGACATTAAGAAAAGGGGAAGTAGAGGGAGGTGTGATCAGTATCCTTGTCTCACAAACCCCATCTCTTCCCTGGTCAGGGAGTGGTCCCAACTATGCTGAGAAAAGACTTAGAATCACAGATTCATAGAAAAGCCAAGTATTATTGGATGAGATCATCTCATCTAATTCTCCAATTTATAACTTAGGACACTGAGTCCACTCTAGGAAACTGCCCCTAGGTCTGGTGAAATGGCTTGTCTCACATCACACAGTCAGTAAGTCATAGGCCTGAGACCAGAACCCAGTTCTCCTGAATCACAAGCCAGGCTCTTTCCACTCTATAGCAATGAGACTAGGTCAAGGTTAACTCAGGAACCTCTCCCTCCTCCCCTAGGCAGACCTGTTTATAATTAGCTAAGGGATGAATGATACATGAGGCAGCTCCTACCCTGAGCTCTGACAGCCCTAATCGCTTCAGCAAAGGATGGGTTTGTCTTATTTAGGAAGATGATTCAGAGAAACATTTTTTTATTAAAGAATTAAAGGTAACCAATCCATTTGTGTGTGCATGCATGTATATTACATGGGCATTTAACAAGGGAAGGATTTGTTACATGTAGGAGCCATCCCATGACTTTTGACTTGACCTCTGAAGGGCAGAAGGTCCCAAGCCTTACCACTCTCCTATTTCTTCAGGTAAAATAGGAAACTGAGGACTCAGTACTGGGAAGGCATTCAAAAGCAAAGGATCGTGGTGAGGTGAGATTACTCATGGGTAGAACTACCTCTGTAGTGGGCTGCTCCTAATCTAGCCCTTCCCCATCCCAGCCTTCCTTGGTCTGTTATAGGACCCAGAATTCCAAAATTCAAGTTTGTATTTCTGGTCATTCTGGTTTCTCCATCTCCTAGAGTCCTATATGAGCCAAGCACACTATTTGTTTTTCAGATTGATCAGCAGATAGTTGAGAGCAGGGACTTGAGGCAAGGCTCAGCAGGAGGGAGACCTCCCACCAGAGAGCTTGCCCTCCTTCTAAGGAACAGCTTTAAAGCTGGGGCAGGTCCTGGGAGAGGTCCAAAGATAAGAACAATCCAATCATTTTATCCATTTCTATAGCACCTGGAGTCATAAAGAGTGATTTCCTCCCAATATCCTCCCAACCTCAGTTCAGTATTTTCTTAATTTCCTTTGGTTCTGAGAGTTGAGGTAACCTGTTCACAATCCCACAATGAGTGTTAGAGATGTAATTTGAACCCTCAGCATCTCAGAGAAGAAAGAAACTTGGAAGTCACCTGGTCTAAGTTCTATCTGAATAGAAATTCCCTCTCCCATGATCTTGGGCAAGTCACCTAATCTATAACTCTAGAATGATGGGTCCGTGGTCTCTGACAAGTGATTATCAAGTCCAATCTTTCATAAAGAACTTTTTAAAGTGTCTGTACCATATTAAAAGGGTCTATAAATTTCCGATACTTTTCCATGATTTTTTTCTTTTATTCGTAATAGAATCTATAGGTGTTAGAAAAAATAGTATATAACTAAACAGAGAGGTTGTGGAGACAGAGACACAGAAGGAAAGAGGAAATTGAGGGGAGAGACAGAGGTAGAGAAAGACAATGGAAGGAAGAGAGAGAGAAATATGGATACAAATGAGAAAGAGAGGGGGAGAGACAGAGACAGGAGTAGAGAAAAACAGGAGAGAGAAAGACAGTGAAAGGGAGAGACAGAAAGACTAGGAGAGGCAGAGAGAAAGATGGGGGAAAGGAGAGAGAGAGAGATGAGGAGAGGGAAGGAGAGACAGAGACAGATATTGAGAGGGAGACACAAAAGCGAAGAGAGATAGGTTAGAGAAAGAGAACTAAAGTCAAGAGATTGAGAGAATAGCATGGTACAGTAGACTAAGGGTTCTCTTTGAATCAGGAAGACATGGATGGGGAACTCACTATCTTCTAAGAAAGCACATTCTAATTTTGATTCTTCTTTTTGGGAAAATTTCCTTTCCAGCTGAAAGCTGTCACTACACATTCTCCCATTGTTTTCCCCCTTCCCTCCCACCCCTTGCCTTGCCCCATTGCTCTTGATTCTTCCCTTTGGGGCCCAATCTCCTGGCCCTAACTCCAGTCCTCTTTCTCTTCTATCATGATACTTCTTCCTCCTTTGGTCTACTCTGCACAGAGACTCTCTGGACCAAGGATTCAGTTCAGGTATGTAAGTGACCATATCTATGTGGGATCCCAATTCCCCCAGGAATAAGGTGAATCTTGCTCTTGTGGCCTCCACAATCTGGACCCAACCCACATCATTCTTCTGCGTAAACACCATCCTTAGCTCCCCACAATGAAGTCCAAATTCTTATTTTAGAATTTTAGACCCTGTACAAAAGGGGTCCTGTCTTACCTCAAACCTTCCTTCCACTTAACCAACACACAAACCCACCCTCCACTTCCCCCAACTCCATCCATACTCTCACTCCTACCTAACCTTTATGGCTATGCTCAAAGTCCCCCCAATCAGGATCCTTTCCCTATCACTGTCTCCCCAAGCCTCCAAGTCCCACCAGATCTCTCCCCTTCTCTGAATTCTCCCAGGTCTGACCTTCTGTCGGGGATAACTCAACAGCTACGAAACACAAACAAGCTGGGACAGTACTTTGAAGTTAAGAAATATATATTCATACATATATACATTTGATGGAAGCAAGGGCAGGTAGCAGAGGTTTATCGCCAAACATGATGCAATTCTATGGGAGTCATGTCAGCTGTGCTAAGGTTCAGAATGAGTGCAAGCTGATGAGGGAACCTTTTTGGAGCTATATTGTGAACCACATAAAGGAAAGGACCACTGCTTGGGGGGGAGGTGCAACAAGGATAATGGATGACAGAGAGAATGTAGAACTTAATTCGACAATTTTTTTACTCCTATTTTTTTCCCAAAGAGAACAGTCACTGACCTGCAAGGGATACACTCAAAATGGTGAGTTGAAGCCAAGTTAAATAGGTATTTTTCTCTCCAAGTAGCACTACTGGCTGTTCTTAGCTTTTCTCTACCATATGAAAGCTCTCCAGCCTGGAAGACCACTTCCTGGGATTGCTTCTTACATTGGAAGTTGCCTCCTCTCCCAAGGTCTCTCCCATCTATTGCCTATAGGATATTCAGACCAACTAAGTCATTCCTTTACAGGCTGTTCTCCTCCCTCTCCAGACTTTCTACCAGACTCCCAAGGAACCTTCAGCTCCCTCCTCTCCCCTTCTTTAAGCTTCCTTTTGTTTTTTTCCCCAAGTAGATCATAAGCTCCTCGAGGGCAGGAAATAAAAATACAAGCAGAAAGACATTTTCTAATATATATGGTGTTTAATAAATGCTTGAAGTATGACTAATATGGAAATATTTTGCATGATATCACATGTGTAATCAATATATCACTTGCCTTCTCAAAGGATGGGAGGGTTGGGAGGGAATTTTAAATTCAAAATTTTTTTAAATGAATGTTAAAAAATTTTACATGTAATTGGGAAATAGTTAACAAAATTAAAAAATTTTTAAATTCTTATTGACTTGACTTGAAATAATAATAGCAGTTGATGAGCTCAAGTCACTAGATGCAGATGAATTATTCATGGGACACATAAAGAACTAGTGGATGTGATGACTGGGCTGCTGTGAATGGTTTTTAAAAGAATGTAGGAAATGGACAAGGAGCTGTTGGACAAAATACTGTTCAGATAAATAGAGTGTCCAAAAGCATGCACTGTGGAGGAGATGATCCAGCTGTACTTTGTCCAGGTCAAAAAAAAAAATTAGAGTATTATATGTGAAGTCTGCATTCTACATTTTAGGAAGGACTTTGATAAGAGTATTCAGGTGTGGGCAATCAGGATGGTGGAGGACTTTGAGTTCCACAACCTAAGATTTTTTTTTAATCTACAGTAATAAAGACTTGGGGGAAGGAAGCTCAGTCGATAGATTTCTATGGGTATTTGAAAGTCTGTCCATGCTTGTTATGCTTGTCTCTGGAAGGCAGAACTGAGATGAACAAATAAATGTAGCAGAGGGACAAATTTAGGCTGCAGAGGAAGAAAAGCTTCCTAACAATTAGATAGGCCCTTGAGAGAAAGAGGGTTTCCACCTCTTACATCCTCCAGAAGCTACGTGACCACTTGTTGAGTATATTGTGGAGAGGACTTTTATTCAGGTGCAGATTGGACTAGATGAGTAGATGAACGGAAAAAAAGCTTTTATTAAGTAATTACTATGTAAGTATCAAGTGAGCTAAGTGCTGGTGATACAAAAGCAAAGACAATTCATGCTTTCAAAGAGTTTCGTTTTTTAATAAGGGAGCCTACTAACATGGGAAGTGGTGGCCAGAAAAGGACACTGAGGACCTGAAGTTATAGTGTATTGGACTATAGGAGAGAATGTCAAAAAAAAAAAAAAACCCATCTAGGGACAACGACAGAGAACTGGAGCTGGTAGGGGAAAGATGATCGTTGGGCCATGAAGAAGCTGGCCAAGGAGGAGAGAGTGAAGTGAAGCTGTTGAGTTCTTCCTGAAATAATGATCCAGCAGAGGCAGTCACCTATCAGGACTGCAGGGCTCCAGGGACCAGTTCTGGAAAGGAAAGAATTAAAGCTTCCAGGTCACTGTTTAGGAGGTAGAAAGGCTGTTCCCTGAAGCTGGGAAGATGGGCAGTCACTAGATAGGCTGAGATTCTTTAATATTCTTTAATATCCCTCAGTGTGAGCATCGAGCATCCTTCAGATTATGAGCTCCCCAAAGGTGTTTGGTCCCATATGGAAGGGGAACAGAGGGAATAAGCATTTATATAATGTTTACTATGTACCAGAGGTATTTTACAAATATTATCTTATTTGAACTTCACAAGAGTCCTGTGGGGGTGCTATTATTATTCCCATTTAGAACTGAGGAAACTGAGGCAACAGAAGTCCAACTTGTCCAGGGTCACACAACTACTAAGTATCTGAGACTGGACTTGAATTCAGGTCTTTTTTACTCCAGCCACCAGCTACCTCTAATATAATCTCCTTTGCTGGGACTACCTCCAATCCACACTCCCCATTTGCCATGGATCCTCTAGGTACAAACTAAGTTCATTTTTTCTCTGCCTCTCCCTGGCTGAGTTGTCTAAGAGCAGGGTAAAAATCTGTTTATTCCTTCTTCATCTCTCTACCAATTCTAAGTTCATATCTGGGCCTCCAGGGTGGACTCAAGACAGACTCTTTGGACAAAACTGAAGTAGTCCTTTTCATAAGGAGAAATCCAGGGTCTAAAGATCCCTAATCACAAAGAGACACTCAGCTAAGTTCAGTAGGCACGACTCAGGAAAATGACTCAAGTCTTGGGAAAATTGGGAATTGAGATTCAGCCCTGGAGGAAGAACATTCAACTCTCAGAACTTCTGACCTCACCCCACCCCATCTCAGGTCTTGAGTACCTGAGGTTGGTCCCATTGCTCCCGGCCCTTGTAAAGCCATCCCCAGAGACCATACTAGTTCCCCACCTGTTGGTCCCAGAAGGATCCAGTCATCCCTACGGGGGTATGGACATCCCTAGGAGGGCATAGGGGACCTGGGGAGTCCTTTTAATTTATGAGGAATTCAGATCAGCCCTACATCCTTAGGAAATGTGGTAAATCCAGTCCTATCTCTGGAGGGTGGAGTCAGGGATTATCATTAGTTTCTTGGCAAGCTGAGAAGCTAAGACTAGTAAGGCTTAGTGGGAGTTTAGGACCCCCTGCCTAACCTGGATGTAAGGGTTAGATACAAATTCCCCTGTACCTTCCAGTAGCAAGGAGGTCCAGAGTTCTAGATGGGGTGTATCTCAATGACCCTCAAGCTCTTCCTAAGGATTAAAGGGTAGTGGTGGAAAGATGGACAAAGAACAGGGGAGAGAACTCCAGGTTAGGAGCCAGCAACCAGGAGCCAGGTTACCAAACCTGACTCTGTCACTAACTCTCCTTACAATCTTGATCAGATCACTTTCCCTGCCAAAGCCTTTGTTTCCCCACCTGTAAAATTGGTGTCACCAGCCTCACTTTTGCCTTTTTTTCTTGGAGAATTTCATTTTGAAGAATTGAAAACAGACCAGTTGGCTAGGATGCAAAGTCTTTATCTGGAGTCAGGAAAACTTCTCAGACACTTAGTGACTGAGTGACAGGAAGTCACAATCTCTCTGTACTTCTGTTTCCTCATCTCTAAATAGGATTAATGGAACTTTTAGCGCCTGCACATGGGCTTGTTGTGAGATTCAAATGAGACAATGTCTATAAAGAGTATTGCAAATGTCAGAGACCTATGTCGAGGCCCCTTTTCATTGTTTTTAACATCATCACCAAAAACTAGGAAAGGATGTCCTCAGCATCTCCTCCTTAACATACTTGGATGTCTGACAGCCCAGGCCAATGGTCATTCTCACCTCCCACTGCTTCTGCTCCCTTAACACACAGATGGCTAATATTGGCTCTTCCTCCCCCTGGATATTGGAACAAGATTGTTTTGGGAGCTGCATGTGAGTAATCAGCAATATCCAGGCTGGAGGTGCCTGGAGAATTAGTTGATCATTCCACCCTGATTTCATAGACTCTTCAAGTAAGAAGGGGCCAGTTTTACAGGTGGGGAAACAAAGGCTTTGGCAGGGAAAGTGATCTGATCAAGATTGTAGGGAGAGTTAGTGACAGGGTCAGGTTTGGTAACCTGGCTCCTGGTTGATGGCTCCTAACCTGGGCTTCTCTTCCCTGTTTATCATTCATCTTTCCCTCACAACCCTTTCATAGATTCTTCAAGATGGAAATGGGAAGGGGAAGGAATAGTCAAAATTGTACTGGTGCAGGAACCCCTTTGCTAATGTTCCCAACAAAAGGCAAAGCTAAGGTTGGAATTAGCATCACCCCAAAATCTCTCACTCTACCTCTCTCTTCACACTGTGGCCAAGCATTAAAGAGAATTCAGAACTCACTATGTTAGGCAGGGTCAGAGTTAGAAGAGTCCTTAGCCTACAGACATAGATTATAAGAACTGGAAGGGACCTTAGAATATAAGCTGTCAGAGATCAAGAGACCTTAGGGATGCTTTAGTATCAAGATTCTTAAGCCAGGGGTCCAGGGATCCTAAGTGGATAAGCAAGGTTAAAACAGTTCATAAACATGGACATTCTAATATTTTAATAACTGCACTTCAATATAATTGATTTCTTTTGTAATTCTATATATTTTAAGGGTTGTTTTTATTTTTTCAAATAAGGGAAGCTAGGTGGTGCAATGAATGGAGCACCAGGTCTACAGTCATGGAAGACTTTTTATAAATTTAAATCTCTTTTGAGATTAATTAGTAACTGTATGACCCTGGACAAGTCACTTAACTCTGTCTCAGTTTTTTCATCTGTAAAATGAGCTGAAAAGGAAATGACAATAATGATAACATTTTATACCTTTTAAAAAATATTCAGCAATTGACTTCATCGGATTTTCAAAAGAGTCTATGACCCATAAAGAAAGATTAAAGTTGGGGGCAACTAGATGGTACAGTGGATAGAGCACTAGCCCTGGAGTCAGAAGGACATGAGTTCAAATCTGGTCTCTGACACTTAATGCTTACTTATTTTACAGAGAGGGAAACTGAGCCTCAGAGATGTTTAAGTGACATGACTAAGATTACACAAAAAGCAATATTAGAATCAGGATTCAAATTCACATTTCCTGGTTCCCAATCCATGCTTCATCCTTGATTTTGTCTTTCTTTGAAACTCAGTGCTTTGAACATTTTTCTTGTTCATGTACTACTCCCTTTGGGGTTTTCTTGGCAAAGATACTGGAGTGGTTTGTTTTTTCCTTCTCCAGCTCATTTTCCAGATGAGGAAGCTATGGCAAACAGGGTGAAGTGACTTACTCAGGGTCAATTAGCAAGTGTCAGAGGTCAGATTTGAACAGCTGACCCTCAAGCAGTTAAACCCCCCTTTTACTCAAGAAAAAAATCAGTTTAGAGAAGATAAACGTGGTGTGATTACATGGTTAGAAAAACTTGAACCCAGGTCTTCTGACTGCAAATTTTGTTTTGTTTTGTTTTGTTTTTCCCAGAGAGATGGTAAAGTAGATAGAGCACCAGACCTGGAGTCAGGAAGATCTGGATTCAAATCCTCACTCAAACACATGCTAACTATATGACCCTGGACAAGTCACATAACCCTGTTTGCCTCAGTTTCCTCATCTGTAAAATAAACTGGAGAAGAAAATGACAAATTATTCCAGTATCCTTGCCAAAAAAAAAAATCCCAAATGAATCAGAATAACTGAAAAACAATTTAACACCAACAACCTGGATTATTGTAATAACCTCTATCTAAATCTCCTCATTCCCTCTAGGATTTTTGTAAGGATCAAATGAGATAATTATTGTAAAGTGTCATATATAGTAAGTACTATACAAATGTTATCTATCATCATCATCATTATTATGATGATGATCACTATATATAAAAGATCACTGAATTTGAATCCAAATCTCAGCTCTGTTATTTACTTTCTATGTAGCCTCATGTCTCTAAACCTCTCTTTCTTCATCTGTAAAGTAAGGGTTAGACAAGGGTACCCCTAAGGTCATCTTCAAGGCAACAGTCCTCTGCTAATCTAGGGGTACGTAGCTTAGTGTGTTCTCTGCATCAGAGACTTTTCCTTTAGAAAATTTGAACTCAGCTCCTGGGACTTTCAAGTTCAAAACTCTTTCCAATATGCCATAAAAAACCAGTGACCGTATGGAATAGCAAATAGAAAAAAGAACTTGATGAAGAGTCAGAAAACTTGGGTTTGAGTTTCAACTCTGCTTTTTAACTAGGCTTGTACCCTTGGATAGACTCATAAGAGGATTAGCCCATGACACAAAGGAATGATACACTCTCTAATGGTGGAACATCAGGTAGGGGTGAGCACAGTTTGGGGATCTAGAATCCCCTCAATAGATGATGATAAAGTCTTTAGACCTAGCTGATAGGGAACTATAGAATCTGAAGATGGCTGAATAGTATCATGTACTGAGATTCTGACTCCAAAAAGGCAATTCCTCTCAGACTGGAAAAGGGAACGATTCCAGAATCATGCTCGTCCTTCACAGTTGTCTCCCCCTTCCCCATGCCCACCCTGGGGAATGTTCAGCCCTGGGCTGCTTTTCAAGGCAAATATATTCCCTGTGAGTCTGAATCACTCCCTCCTTCAGGCTGAAGGGTCCCTGCCAACTTTCCTGGGAGCTGCTGGAATGACTGGGGACGTTTCAAGGCCTTATGTGCATCCCTCTCTAAGCCTCTCAGCCTGTTCTCCTGACTCTTTCCCAGAAAAGTTCCATCCATCCAGACTGTGCCAGAGTGGAGGTTAGAAAGCCTGAACAAAACCAAGAGGTTTCAGATTTCCATCTGGAGGATATCTTAGAGCTCACCACATCCAACCCATTTGACAGATGGGGAAACTGAGTCACAGAGAATTGGGTTGACTTGCCTGAGATGGTAGCCAGGGGAGCCAGGTGTCAAAACCTGGTCCTTTAAAGCTCAATCCATTTCCTCTGTGTTGTACTAAGTGGGTGAACCTCAAGACTCTCTCTTCTTTTTCCTTTTCCTCCTTTCTGTCTTCCTTTCTCTCCCCCCATCCTACTCCTTCTGCTTCCTCTCTCCATGTCTCTATGTCTCTGTCTCTCTGTCTTTCTGTGTCTGTTTCTGTCCCTGTCTCTGTCTCTCCTTTCTGTCTCTCTCCTTTCCCTCTCTCTGTGTGTCTCTCTTTGTCTCTCCTCTCTGTCTGTCTGTCTCGGTCTCTATGTCTCTATCTGTCTCTGTCTCTGTTAGTCTTTTCCTGTCTCTCTGTCTCTATCTCTCTGTCTCTCTCTGTCTCTGCTTTTCTCTCTGTCTCCATCTCTCCACCCCCTCCCACACTTTCATACTCATCCCCCCCCCCTTCCTGATGCTTCCTGCTAAGCTAAGACTAGAATCTGGATGCTCTGACTCCCAGACTAGTATTTAGCTAGGCAGTATTTAGCCCAAAGGCAGAGAGTAAGCAGTCGGATGTCTCCCCTGCTTTGAAATATTCCCAGGAGCCTCCTCCTTTCTGCCAAAGTCTGCCATTCCCTTATCAGTGCTTCAGTGCTTTTTGGGTAAGCATTACTTTCACCAGAATTCCATTTTGAAATCCCTAGCACTGAAGGTAGAGTACACTCAATTGCCCACACTAGTGGGTAAAAGAGGGGCCTTACAAATTCAATTTCCTCCCAGGAACAGGAAGATTCATTAATAAATCAGGATCTGAGTCAAGCCCTCTTCCCATTACCTCCCCCTACCCCCATACTAGTCTGAAAGTTGGGAACTTGGGGAGCAATTGCTTGACCAGTCTGCTTTCCAAGCCCTGCTCCCTGTCTCACCTCCATCTCCTCCAGCAAGGCTAGTTTCCTCTTGTCCCCACCCAAAATCATCCCCAGTGACCCTCCTTTATGTCCAGGTACCCTCTACCTTCATCAGCACCCATTCCATTTTATCATTTTGAGGGTTGGAGAAGGAAGAGACTTTAGAAGGACTCACAAGAGTCCTTCATTTTCTGTGTCCTGGATCATAGTCTGGGGAAATCTAGGAACACCTTCTAGGAATAATTTATAAGTGCATAAAATAAAGTACATACAATTGCAAAGGAAACCAATCTGATTGAAATACATGAATAATAATAGTGATACTAGCCAACATTTACACAGCACTTTGAGGTTTGCAAAGCACTAAAAATACATTGGTCTGATTTGAGCCTCACTAACCCATATGTGGTAGATGTTCATTATCCCCATTGTACAGATGGAAAAACTGAGATTGAGAGCAGTTAAATGACTTGCCTCCAGTCACAAAGCCAGTGTCTGAGACAGGATTTGAACTCAGGTCTTCCTGATTCCAAGTCCAGAATTTCTTTTAAAGCCAAGTTTCTGGGTCCCAGATTAAGAACCCCTGAAGGCTAAAAAAGGTTTGAGTTTAACCAAGGTCTCCCAGAGTCTAGAATCCAATCATCCTGACTCATATCCGACCACTGGACCCAGATAACTCTGGAGGAAAAGTGAAGCTGGTGAAAACATAGCACCCCTTTACTCAAATTCAGTTAACTTGCTTGTCATAGCATCATCTCCCTGATGCCATGGTCTTCTTCAAGAACGAAGGACAAATATCCACCAGCAGTTTCAACCTATATTGCCTTCCCGCCTCTCCAACATTTCTCTAAGACTCCCTAGCTCTCTCTTTGAGGCCAAATTCAAGAGTTATCTCCTACAGGAAGCATATTCTGAGACCCTTCCTCTCCAAATTATTCCTCTCCAGATTATTTATCTACCTAGTTTTGTGTCCTGTTGTTTCCCCCCAATAAAAGATGGTCTCATTGTTGTCTTTGCATCTCCTGGCCCAAGCATGGCAACTGCCACATAGTAGGCTGTCAACATAAGCTTATTAATTAAATCAAGGAAGTAATAAGACCTTCACACCCCTTTTCCCTTACCCCCTGCCCTTCACACATACACACACACACACACACACACACACACACACACACACACACACACACACAAACACAATTGAGAGTCAAGAGACTGGGTACCATCTTTACTCCTAATTCATTGTGTGATCCTTGAGAAGACATTCTCTCTCCCTGAGCCTTAGTTTCCCAATTTGTCAAGGAGAAATAATGACTCTTGCCCTGTTCTGCCTATAGAATAGGGAGAATGTTCTATAAAGGCAGCAGTTGTGTCTGTTTTTATTTTCCTTCTGACTTCTCTTGCATATTCATGTCCCTGAATCTCCATCTCATTATGGGATTAAAGTGTCATTAAATACAAAATAGTTTTGACAAGTGATGGCCTGTCACCAGTCTCTCCCCTCACCCCCTACCCTCACATTTTCTTCTATCCCTCTCCCCTTCACCTCCCCTCCTCTCTTCTTTGTATCACCCAAGGACATAGGAATGTTCTCCCTGGTCTAACCTATAAGAACTAGGGTTCCCTAGCACAGCATGCTCTCCCTCCTTGTTTTCTGATCCTCTTAGTCCTGCTGCAGACCCAGCTTCCCCCAGCAAATGCTCCCCAGTAGGAATGGCCTGGAGATTGCCCTGGGTTTGCAGTCAACCTGCCACTGACGTGTGACACCCAGGGCAGGCCACACAACTAGGCCTGTTTCCTATTCTGTAAGAACTAAAATTCCAACTCTAATTCTTGGAATCATGGGGAAGGAAGGAGTAGGGCAGGAAGAGTAGGAACAAAATGGCAGATAAGAATAACTAGAGGAGGGAAGTCATTCCAGCTCTGAAATTCTATGTTCTAAGAGAAAACCTGCACAAACAGTTTAGGTTCTGAAAGCCTTCCCACTTCTGATGTTCTGTGTTCTAAATGTCCCTCCTAGTGCTAATTCTCTATGTTCTACATTTGTCTTTCTGTTTGTCTTAGCTAGCATCTCCCCCAGGAGTCTGTCCTCAAGAACAGTATGGAAACAGCTTAGAGAGGAACTAGAGGGTTCATATGAGGTTCTGCTATGGCACAGGGTTGGTCACTAATCATCTTCCCCCCAAATCCAACCTTCTCCCTACAGCCCTTTTTCTATCAAGACCACTATGATTATTATAAACATCCAGATTGACAACCTCAGCATCATGCCCAGATGCTTACTCTAACTTATATATAAACTTGGTTGCCAAATCCTGTCATTTCTACCTCTATATCACATTACTAGATTCTCTTCTCTCCATATTCATGGCTATAGGGAGCAGCTAGAAGGTGCATCAAATAGAGGGGGCAGTAGGAAGAGAGTCAGGAAGACCTGAGTTCAAATCTTATGTCAGACATAGCTGGGTGGCCCTAGGAAATCACTTAACCACTGTTTACTTCAGTTTCTTCAATTATTAAATGGGGATAATACTAATGCCTATTTCACAGGATTGTTGTAAGGATAAAATGAAATAAAGTTGATAAACTACTTAGTGCAGTGTCTGGTACCTAGTGGATATTATAAATGTTTATTTTTCTTCCCACCTGGTCCCTATCAGTGTAGGCCACCACTTTTCACCTGGACTATCTCATTGATCTCTCTTCAATGAATCTCCATCTTTCATACAGTGTCCTTTTACTAAGGAACAGTTCTGATCATGTCATTCCCCTATTCTATAAACTCTACTGATTCCCTGTTACTCTTAAAATCAAATTCCCTTGGTTTAGCATATAAAGCCCTGTACAATCCAGTTTCCAATCTACCTTTCCAGCCCTATTGAAAAGATTTCTTTCCAGCACACCCCCCCCTCATTCAAATTGCCTTCTTTCTATTCCTCAAACACAGTACCATAGCTCCCATCTCCAAACCTTTGTACTGATGCTGAGTACCAATCCCTTCTATGTTTGGCATTGTATATATATTCCCCTCTCACATCTGACCTCAGAATTACTAGCTTCCTTCAAGTCAACTCAAAAGACACAAGAAGGCTTTCCTGATCCCCCCAGCACCTCCCCTCCAAAATGACCTTTTTGTACATATTTCTTACACCTATAGCTCTCTGATTTAAGGGAATGAATTATTTTTGCTTTTGCTTTTGCATTCCCCAACACCTACCACAGCACCTGACTCAACAAAAACTGGTTGATTGATTAATTGATGCCCTTGGTTATTTGTGGGTTCTCTCTCCCTCCTGATTTTCCTCATACTGTTTTTGCCATATGTGTAGAATTGCTCCTATAAACTATAAGGTCTTTGAGGACAGGAGCTGATTCACTTTCATTTTTGTAACTGAAACACCTACCAATCCATCTTGGACATATTAGTTATTAAATAAATATACATTGAGTTGAATTGGATGAAAATACTGCTAATTGATTGAAACCACTTGGAAATTGTCCTAGACATGCCAACATCTTGTTAGGCAAACAGTGGCTCATTCCCTACTAAGACAGAGTTGGTAAAAGATGAAGATTCAAGTTGATGAGGAAGTGTGCAGAGAAGTCTGAATGAAAGTCTCTTCTTCCTACATAAGATTCCAGCTGAAAGGCCAAGATTCTAGGAACAACAATGGAAAGAATCATCTCCTTCCTTTCCCTCCTCAGTCCCACCCCAACCTCCAAAGCTAGAAGTCAAGAGACCCAGGTTCAAATGCTGGCTCTGTCTTGACTTCATTTGTGACCTTGGCCAAATCACTTTCCCAGTCTGGGTCTTGGATTTTTGAAATATATCATGAATGGATGAGATTAAATGATCCCTATGATCCTTTCTTATGATCTAAGGACTCTCTTTTAAGTGTATATCATATTAGGGCAGCTTGATGGTACAGTGAATAAGAGCACCAGCCCTGGAGTCAAGAGGAACTGAGGTCAAATCCAGCCTCAGACTCTTAATAGTTACCTAGCTATGTGACCATGGGCAAGTCACTTACAAAAACAAAAACAAAAAAATGCACACCATATCCCCAAACTGCAGCCCCAAACTCACTGAGACCAATCTATCAACAAACCAAGAACCATCTGAGATTTGGAGACACAAAGTGGTCTCTGCTTTCAAGGGGGTTTCATTCTGTTGGGGGCCTTAGGGGCTGGAACTGACAAGTATATAGAAAATATGTGGACAAGTCACTTAACCCTGTTTGTCTCAGTTTGCTCATCTGCAAATGAGTTAGAGAAGGAAATGACAAACCATTCCAATATTTTTGCCAAGAAAATTCCAAATGTGGCCATGAAGAGTCAGACACAACTGAAATGACTCAATGACAACATTTTATATATATTATATATATATATGCACATAGTTTCTATATATTTATATATACATAAATACAAGTATTATTTGTTCTTTGTTCTTGAAGAGGACTATAATATCAGGAAGGTGATGTCTTGACTTGCAAGAGAACAGGATTTAAGTGAGGGAAGGTTCTATAAGGTCACCAGTCTTACTCTTTCCCTTGGAACCATCCAGTTCTAATGGCAAGTTATAAAACAGGATGTCTGGAGATGGTCCTGGATGCAAATATAATGTAATTTAAAGGGATGGCACAATAATTGAGAGACTAGGAAAGGCTTCAAGGAGGTGGCTCTTGAGCTAATTCATAAGAAAGTTAGGGGTTTTAAGGGTTGGCATAAGGAAGGACTTAATTCTGGGATTGCCAGTGCAAAGGCATGGTGATAGTAGATGAATATTATATATGAGTAATAGCAAGAAAGCCAGTTCAGTCAGAACTTATAGTTCATGAAAGGGAATATTGTATAATAATACTAGAAAGCTAGGTTAGAGTCATAGTGTTCAGAGCTTTAAAAGTCACTTGGTTTATATTTGTTCGTAGAAGTAATAAGAAACCACTATAGTTTACCCATCAGGGACTTGACATGTCAGATCTGTGATTTAAGAATATCATTTTGGTAATTATGCAGAAGGTGGATTGAACTGGGGAGAGACTTGAGGCAGGGAGGTTTGTTGTGGTAGTCCAGGTCATGACTGTGTGAGTGGAAAAAAGGGGACATACACAGGAGATGTGGTGGAGATAGAAATGGGCAGGTTCAATTTTGAGAGTTTATCTCTAAGATTGATTTCTTGACTATGCCCCACCTAATATTTCCCTTGGGAACATTATTTTTCATCTGTCTAGTTCTCAATAAGAAAGAAAGAAAAAGAAAGATAGGAAGGAAGGAAGGAAGGAAGGAAGGAAGGAAGGAAGGAAGGAAGGAAGGAAGGAAGGAAGGAAGGAAGGAAGGAAGGAAGGAAGGAAGGAAGGAAGGAAGGAAGGAAGGAAGGAAGGAAGGAAGGAAGGAAGGAAGGAAGGAAGGAAGGGGAAGGAAGGAAGGGAGGGAGAAAAGAAAAGAAAATGTCCCTCACTTCCCATGCAAGCATTCTGGTTAACAAGGCACTGAATATGGAACAGAATTTATTTAGTGTGATATAAAACACAAACAATTCACACTGTCTTCCCTCTCTACCTTCCACAGGAAGAACCTATATAATCCTTCAGACTTGGATTACCACTCCCAGATGGCCACCAAAAAAGAGAAAAAAAATTGAGGGTGGTTAGAAGAGATAAATGTCACTCCACTCTGGTGATCCGTCCCTGTGACCTTCCCAGTGGTCTAAACAGTCCTGATTTACCACCCCCCTCCCTCTTCCTTCCCATCAAATAGGTGTTTCTTCTCTTTTTGGTGGACCTCCACCTTTGCCAAGAATCTATACAGTCTTCCTGACTTCTAGTTCTTCCCCTTTTAATGACCCGCTCACAAGCTAAAAACATTCAGAGTTGCTAATGAATCAAACATCCATCCCTATGGTGAGTACTCACATACCTAGAGATTTGCACATTCCTATAATCTTATGGTATTATCCTCAGAATGGACACCTACTACAAAGAGAAAGAACTCAGATCCATCTTTGTCTCCCAAACCTGTACAGTCCCCATGGCTCACAGGAAGAGAAGGATGAGGTCTAGGTCACTCCTCCACATTGCTCTAAGATTTGACACAGTGACCTCAGGGCTTGGTCCAGGAACTCCTCTATTCAGTCCAGAGTCTGAATCACTTCCTCTCTCAGCCTCAAGAAGGTTCTTGTGCTTCCCTGAAGGGGCTCAGGCTTCCTTAGAGGTCTGCCTCAGATATACAGGCCTCCCTCCAAGAAACCCAAGACCTGTCTGCATTTCTCTCTAGCACTCTATCTCCCAGAATCAGTAGGTCTGCCATGTTTTAAAGGCCAAATTCAAGATATTAAGTGAGTGTAAAACCTAACCATGAACCCTATTGTCAATATAGTGTCAGTGTGGAAACAAGGACCCAAGATCTTATCCTAAGAATTTCAACCCTTGTTAGGAAGATCGTAGAAGATGAGTCTCTTCTGGCACATACCCAGGCACACTGGATTAATTAGATGATGCAGTTTGAAATTTTTTTTCCTAGGGGATATTAGAGCTCAACATTTCAATAGGTTAAGATTCTTAGTCCCTCTATACTAATTACCTCTGAAATCTCTGTTCCTCCCACTCCACCCCAACCATTCTCAACCTTCACTTGGCTAACACCACTCCCATCTCATAGTTCATGACTTCATCACCCATTACCTGATCTATCATAATAAATATTTAAAAGTCATGGATTTTTAAAATGAGGGTGTTAGGGGAGGAGACAAAAAGAAAAATTGTTCAGTCTTCCTTAAAGTCCCAAGTAAATTCGAACCATCTACTGCAAGCATTCCCCAACCCTTCTTAATTCTAATTAATTAATTATTTCCTATTTATTTACAAATTGCCTCCCTTGGTAGATTGCAAGCTCTTTGAGTGTAAGGATTGTCTTTTGCACCTTTTTTGTATCCCCAGTGGTTAGTACAGTGTCCGTAGCATAGAGACACTTAATAAATGTTAATTGACTGAGTAAAAAAATAATCAATAAAATTTTTTTTAAACCACCTTAATCATAGTTGGATCAATGATTCAGAGCTGGAAGTAATCTTGGAGATCACCGAGTCCAACACTTTGATTTTACAGAGGAAATTCTAAGGCCCTGAGAAATGAAAAGAAATGGTTTGTCTAATGTCACACAACAGAAATTTGGACCCAACTGCTCCAGTTTCAAATCCAGTGCTCCCCCTACAGTCCATGTAGAGGAACATAAATTTAGAGTGGGAAGGGACCTCAGAGATCAATTAATCTAACCCCCTCATTGTACAGAAGTGGAAAGTAAATTCTCGAGAGAGTAGGTGGCTTACTGGATACAGCTTTGGGCCTGCAGTCAGGAAAACCTGAGTTCAAATCCAGCCTCTAACACTTACTGATTGGGTGGCCCTGGGCAAGTTACTTCATCACTGTTTGCCTCAGTTTCCTCATCTGTAAAATGAGGAAAATAACAGTTGTTGTGAGGATAAGATTAGATAATAATTACAAAGTGCTTAAGTACAGTGTTACTTAGTAACTTAGCAACTTAGTACAAATGGCAGAGTAATCATTACATAAATATTATTATTAATATCATTGCCACCTTAGGATTGTTATCTCAAAGGTGTTATTAATTAGAAAGCACTTAGTCCAGGGCCTGGTATATGGTAAGTGCTACATAAATATTAGCTATTATTTTTGTTGTTGACATGGTCATTGTTATCATCATCATTATTAGCTATCATTATTAATCACCATTATTAACTATCATCAGCATCAAAATTATTATTTTATCATAATCACTATTAGTTATTTTTATCATTATTAGCAATCATCAATATTAATTATTATCTTCATTATTATTATTATAGATCATCATCACTATTAGTTATCATTATTGGCTATCATCATCTTCATCATTATTATTAGCAATCATCATCATTATTATTGGCTACATCTTCAACATTATTATTAGCTATCATCATTATCATCATCATTTTTAGCTAGTCATTATCATTATAATTATCATCATCATCTTCATTATTAGCTATCATCATTATCAGTTATCTCACTATCATTATTATCTATCATCCCATCATCATCATCATTATTAGCAATCATCATCATTATTTTTAGTTATCATCATCATCATTATTATCTATTATCATCATAATTATTAACTATTAAATAGCTTGTCCAAGATCATACAAGGCAGAGTTAATATTCAAACCTAGGACTCTTTGATTTCCATCACTCTCTTTTCCTTCTATCATTCCTACATAGGTCTTGAGAGATATCATCTCCAAATCCATCTCTGGTGATGCCCCTGCCCTGCTCAAACACTTCCCATGGCTCCCTATGATCCACAGGAGAAAATCCAAACCCTTCCCCAGCTACCGAGAGCTCCCCACAAAACGGGGCCCCAGCTTCCTCCACCTCCCTACCTGCGTCCTTCCTCAACACATCCCTCTTACCCCGACTTCTGCTCACTGCACCAGGGCTGGGTAGGCCTTATCTTTTCAAAAGGACACACTCCTTCCCCTCCACCCAACAAGAAACAAGGTATCATCCAGATGGTTCCCCGACCTAAAAAAACTGCCTTCCACAGCCGATTAAATCCTGCTTGTTGTAATTAAGCCCGACACAATTAGCTGTCAAGCCAGGCAGTCGTCTGTTTTATGTTGCAATCCTGGGGCCCGGGCAGCCTGCGAGACAAGATTGTCACTTTCAGAAAAGATTTCTATTACTTACCCTGGGCTCCGTGTCAGGTTTGGAAACATTTAAAAGGTGCTTTGTAGCCTACTCAGGGAAACTCTCGCGGAAAACCCTGCATAGTATTATGAAAGTAATGTACTCTGAAAAATGAATGCCTTTCTGAGCATTTCAGAGGAAATGTAATTTGTCTGCTAAGTTATTGTGGGATGTTCGGAGAATGCACAGTGCCCTCTGGCCGGGCCATGGGCAGCTAGGCTGAAGCAAGCTGGCCTCCAAGTCAGACCCGGGTCCCAGTCTGTGGATTCTCTGTTTGACCTTGAACAATAGGATGATGTGGGAAGACTGCTGAGTCTGGAGTGGGAAAAGACCAAGATTCAAGTATCCGCTTTCTTATTTACTCCTTGTGACCTTGAGGAGGCATCTGTCTCTCTGGTTCATGGAACTTCTAAGGTCCTTCCAGAAATCTACAGTCCTCTAGGAGGGTGGAAAGAGCCTTGGTCCAATAAAAACCTCACAATCAAATGTAGAAAAGCAGAAAATTTAAATGCATTCTTTTCAGAGCATGATGCAATAAAAAAAATTACATGTAATAAAGAGCCATGGAAAGAAAAACTAAAAATTTATTGGAAATTAAATAACCTAATTTTAAAAAATGAGTGGATCAAACAACAAATCATAGAAATAATCAACAGTTTCATTCTAGACAATGGCAATGATGAGACAGACATCATACCAAAACTTGCAGAATGCAGCCAAAGCTGCATTAGGGGAATTTTTATTAGAGGAAATTTTATATCTCTAAATGCTCACATGAATAAAAATAGAGAAAGAGAAGATCAATGAATTGGGCTTGCAACTAAAAAAGCTAGAGAAAGAACAAATTAAAATCCCACAATTAAATACCAAATTAGAAATTCTGAAAATTAACAGCATGGAAACAAAGTAAAGACTGACAGATTGCTTTCCGTGGGGGGGGGGGAGTAAGATTGGGGGAGAAATTGTAAAACTCAAATAATATTTTTAATAAAAATTAATTTAAAAATAAATAAATTAGACATGGAACTAAAAAAAGAAATTCTGAAAATCAAAGGAAAATTGATAAACTTGAATGTAAGAAAACTATTGAACTGATAAATAAAACTGAGTTGGTTTTATGAAAAAATCAATAAAATAGATAAACCTTTGGTTAAAATGATTTTTAAAAAGAAAGACAAAAAAAAGAGTCTTGGCCTAAACATCAGACCTGGTTCCCAGGGGCCCTGATTTTGTCACTAACTTTTTTGTTGGTTTTTTTTCCCCCCGACTATCTTAATTCAAATATTTGTAAAGGATAAATAAGCAAACAACAACAAACATATGGGGAAAGGACTTTACACAATTTTCTTTTGTATTAATAATAATAATACCATAGCCAGGTTGAGAGGAAACCTTTTCAAAGCAAAAGTTTTGGTCCAGAGAGTTACAATGACTTGTATAATGCAAGAATGAGGATTCAAATTCAGAAAACATGATATGATGCAGAGTGGATAAGTTTCACGCAACTCATTCATTCACTCATTCATTCATTCAATAAACCACCTTCCTGTTGTCACTGATCCTCTTAGAGAACAAAGGACAAATGATGAATGAACAAATGAACAACAAATTATCATTAAACTCCTACTATGAGCTATTAAATGTTGGAGGAGATGTAAAGTGAAAACAACACTTCAGAATCTAGAGAAAAGGGGGACATAACACTCCAATAGAAATAGAGAGTGAAGATAATATTACATAGTAAGGTACAGAACAAAGAGAGATCTGAAGAAAAGACTGCTATTACTGGGGGGGAAAAAAAGAGAAGCTTTTCTGGAAAAGCCATTTAAGTTGGCTTTTAAAAGGACAGATGGGCAACAGGCAAATAGAGGAAAAGAGGGCATTCTAGGCATCTGGAACCAAGTAAGCAAAGACATGGAGGTGGTAGAATAGAGGAGGGTATTTCAGAAGGCAAAGATTTGGCCAGAAGGTAAAATGAATAGTAATAAAAGTTCAAGCTAGAAAAGCAGAGAGGCATCAAGCTGTAGAGATTTAAATGCCAGATTGGAGAGATTGAATTTTTTCCTAGTGGCAATGTAGAATCACTGAAGCTTTGGGCAGTGATGTGATCAGAATCATGTTTTGAGAATACTAATTTAGTAGCTGCATGAAAGATGAATTGGAGAGAAGAGAGATTAGAAGTAGGGAAACCAATAAGGAAGTTATTACAATGGATCAGAGAAGAGGTGGTGAGGGTTGGAGCTAGGGTAGATAAGCCTGTGAGTAAAGAAAAGAAGAAAGCTGTGAGAAATGTTCCAGAGATAGAATCTCTGTGGAGGTAGGATGTCTATGGTGATAAAACCAACAAATATTGGCATCTGATTGGATAATAGTGGTGAGGGACAGGAAGGAATCAAAGGGGACCCTGAGATTTTGAACATGGGTGAGTGGAAGGATAGTAGTGTCTTCAAAAGGAAAAGGGGAGATTGGAGTTAGGGAGAACACAGGGGAAAGATAATGAATTTTATAGAGAGATGTTGGATGGTTGGTTCTTGTAATTCATCATTGAAGATGACCAAAATGACATCACTATGTTTGAGACAATGACAGTGTGTCCAACTGTGGCTGATCAGACCTATATGAGTTTGGAATGCTCTACCACAGGTCAGGCACAAATAGTCCGTGTGAATACCTTGGGGTGGGTACTCTAAACTTATGGATGTCATGTTTCCTTTGAGCTGCTTCAATTCTGCCTTTCTCATAGAGGGCAACACCCTCACTAATGAGGGCACACCATGCTGGGCAGTCCTGTACCAGTGTCTCCCATACTGTACAATCAATTCTAAAGTTCTTAAGAGAGACCTTCAGGGTATCCCTGTAATGCTTCTTCTCCCCTTGTGAGCTCTTGCCCTATGTGAGTTCTCCATAAAAAAGTTTTTTGGGCAGATGTACATCTGGCATTCTAACAACGTGTCCAGCACATCATAGTTGCACTCTCTGCAGTAATGCTGGAATGCCTGGCAGTTTAGCTGGAGAAAGGACCTCAGTGTCTGGCATCTTCTCCTGCCGGGTAATCTTCAGAATCTTCCTAATATGATTTAAATGGAAGCAATTCAGTTTCCTGACATGGTGCTGGTAGACTGTCCAGGTTTCACAGGCATCTAGCAATGAAATCAGCACACTGGCTCTGTGGACCTTCAGTTTGTAATCAGTCTAAGACCTCTTCTCTCCCATGCTTTCTTTTGGAGTCTCCCAAATACTGAGCTAGCTCTGGCAATGTGTGTCAACCTCGTTGTCGATGTGTACCTCCTTAGAAAGGACACTGCTAAGGTAAGTGAACTTGTCCACAGTACTTAAAATTTCTCCATTTGCTGTAATCGATGATTCCACATATGGATGGTGTGGTATTGGCTGATGGAGCACCTGTATTTTCTTGGTGTCCATTGTTAGACCAAAATTAGCACAAGCATCAGAGAATTGATTCATCCTTTGTTGTATTTCAGGTTCAGATGCTGCATTGAGTGAATAATCATCTACAAACAGAAGATCATGCACCAACACTTCCTCCACTTTGGTCTTGGCTTGTAGCCTTTTCAAGTTAAGGAATTTACTTGAGGGGTGGCTAGGTGGCACAGTGGATAAAGCACTGGCCCTGGAGTCAGGAGTACCTGAGTTCAAACCTGGCCTCAGACATTTAACAATTACCTAGCTGTGTGGCCTTTGGCAAGCCACTTAACCCCATTGCCTTGCAAAAACCTAAAAAAAAAAAATAAAAAGAATTTACCTTCAATGTGATGGCTAATCTTGAGGTCATGATCATCCCCAGTGAAGGCATTTGATAACATGGCTGAAAGCACCATGGTAAAAAGTATGGGAGCAAGGACACATCCTTGTTTTACTCCACTGATGTACTCCATTAATGAGTAGGCTCAGATTTATATATATCTGTGTGTACATGTGTGTATGTGTATGTATGTACATATATATATTGAATTTGAGGTGTTGATGAAATATCCATCATCCCAATATCCAAGTGGCAATGTCCAGCTAGCAAAGGAGTTTAGAGTAGAAGAGAATTTGGATGGGGAGGCACATAATGAATTCTATTTTGGACAGGATGAGTCTGAAACATTGATGGGATATCCATGTGGATGTTGTTTTGAGAGCAGACGTTTTTTCATCTTTCTTTGCATCCCTAGCACTTACCATCACATCTGATACATAGTAGGGTCTTAACACATGCTTGCTAACTGACTGATTAATGTCCTAGAGTCCAGAGTTCAAGAAAGAAAATAGGAAGGCATATAGAAGTGATCACTGAATCCACAGAAGATGTTGAGATCATCAAAAGAGAGAACAGATCCCAGGAGAGAAACTTAGAAGGATATCCTCTGTTAGGGGGGAATGACATAAATGATGATGATCTAGCAGAAGGCTGAGAAGGAACAGTCACAGAGGTAGGAGGACAAGCAGGAGAAGCAGCACATCACAGAAGCCAAGGGAGGAGAGAGTACTCAGGAGAAGATGGCATTCAGCAATGTCAAAGAACTGCAGAGACGGTTAGTAGAATGAGACCTGAAGAAGAAAAAATATCCCATGGTTGATGACCTTGGGGAGAGCAGTTTTAGTCAAGTGTCAGAATCCAGAATATCAGAAGTTAAGAAGTAAGGAGGAAGTAAGAAAAGGAAAATCGGGAAAGACAAAATTTCCTAGGAGTGTGAACTGAAAATGGGAAAAACTGAAATGGTAAGGTTTAGCAAAACAGCTTTTTTTTCATTTTCTTTTTTTAAGGGAGTTTTGAGACTGAGTATATTTGTAAGTGTCAAAGAAGGAGCCAGTGGATAAGAAGAAACCGAAAACTAAAAGAAACTGGACAGAGTTGGAAGATTGATGCTGGGTTCTATTCAAAAGCTACAGAGCACCAGCTCAGCTCAGAATGAATGGAAGCTTCAATGGCAAGACAGCCACCTGGGGCCCGGCCAGGGCCAGGTGTAAGGGGTCTGGCCGCAACAAGCCTGAGTCAAGGCAGACTAGCTCAGCTGGTTAGAATGTCCTCCTAATGAGGCGTGGGTTAGAGCTTTATCCATTGACAGGCTACGAGCTTCATGCTGAAAGAATTCTTTTCTCAGACTTTCGAATAATCCAAGATTTCAGACTAGGTCCTGACTCTGAGTCCAGTCTGAGCCCCTGATATCAGTTCCTAGTTCAGCCTGTTCCTAGACTGCGCCATGACTTCAGCCCCAATCTGGAATCTAGCCATGACCTCAAGATGAATCATAGAATGACCCAATCTCAAAGTTGGAAAGGACTTCAAAAGTCACCTACCTAATCCAACCTTTATGTAAACAAAGTGTTGTGTACAAGTTTTCTGACAGGTGAGGTCCAACATGAAAGCCCTCCAGGGAGGAGGGACCTGTTGAATCCCAAGACAATTCATTACATTTGTGCACATGTCTAATTGTTAGGAAATTATTAGCTGTTATGTACTAGTCTTCCATTCTCTTTTGTACATTACAAAAATTTCACTAACCCAAATTTCTTTTCTTTCACTTTCTTTGTGTATTCCCATTGTTATCCCTTTCACCTTCCTCTCCCAAACTGAAAAAAAAACCACAAAACCATGATAATAAGTCAAACAAAATAAATTCCCAATTTGACCATATCCAAAAATATCCATCTCATTCTGCATTTTGAGCTCATTACTTTTCTGTCATAAAGTGGTTAACCTATCTACCACTGATTCTCTGGAATCTTCTGCAGTGATCATAATTTGTATTATTTTTCTTTATAGCATTGTTGTTATTACACATAATATATATCCTAATTCTGCTCACTTCCCTCTGCATAATATTATATGCCTTTCAAGGTTTCTCTAAAACTATCCCTTTTAATAATTTTTATGCTTATACTATTTCTCACATTCTTATACTATAATTTGTTCATCATTTCTTCAGTTGATAGCCATCTCATCAGTTTCCAGTTCTTTACTAAAACAAAAGAACTATTACAAAAATTATTATAAATATGAGTACTTTTATTCTTTATTTCTTGGGGCTATATAAACCTAATAATGATATAATTGAGTCAAAGGTCACTCAATGACTTTTAGGTCATAGTTCTGATATGCTTTCTAGAACAGCTAGAACAAGTCAGTTCTAATAGCAATGCATTAGTGTGCCTCTTTTCCCCATAGCTCCTCCAACAACTGACATTTTCATTTTTGGTGATCTTTTCCATCTAGAACCTCAGAATTGCTTTAATTTGCATTTTTTACTAGTGATTTGGAGTATTTTTTCCTATGACTTGTCTAGCTTGGGTTTCTTCTTTTCAGAATTGTCTGTCAGTATCTTTTAAGCATTCATCTATTTAGGATGTTTTTATAATTTTGAATCAGTTCTACATATATCTTGGATATGATACTTTTATCAAAAAGCTTTCTGCAAATATTTCTTTTCTCAACTAATATTTTCCCTTATAATTTTAAGTGATTGATTTTGTTTAAGCAAAGCTTTTAAAAATTTTAACTTTATCACATTCATCCATTTTTGTGTTTGGTAATCCTTTTTATTCATTTTTTGGTCATGAGCTCTTCTCTTATTCATAGATGCAAAACTTATTTTCTTTGTTCCCTTAAATTATGTTTCATCAGTTTAATCTTTTCTGTATAAGCCATGTTTCCTTTTGGAGTTTATCATCTCTTATGTGTGTGGGCTGATAGGTCTATAGCTAATTTCTGCCAGATACTTTTCAGTTTTTCCAGCAGTTTTTGTCAATTAGTGCTTCCTTACTTTTACCAGTAGCTGAAGTCTTTGGATGAACTGTTCCTAATCAACTCATCATAGTTTTTTGAGGTCACCAACCATCCTTTAAATAATATATTCTAGATTGAATTTTCTAGGAGAAAGTTTAAGGACTAATCATTTATTAACTGCTTCATGCTTAGTACTTTACAATATTGTTTCATTTGATCCTCATTATCACTTAGAGAGATAGATCTTATTATTTCCTTACTTTGCAGTTGAGGAAACTTGAAGCAGGGGTTAAATGACTTCTCCAGGGTCATACAGATAGGTTAGATTTGAACTCAGGTCTTCTTGATTCCAGGCACAGTTCTGTATCTACTTCACCATCTAGTTGCCACTAGGAATAAAAGTTAAACTTACTGGCCTAATAGTCTGGAGACTTTACTCTCCCTTTTTGAAAACTGGGACATTTATCTTTTTTCCAATCCCATGGTATCTCCTGTTTTCCACAATGACTCAACAGTTACATCTGCCAAGTAGGAGCTAGAATTGGCCCATTCATTTTACAGATAAGGAGCTGAAGCCCAGAGGGTTCCATTGAAATAAGGAAGAAAGATGGAATTGTAAGCCAGATCCTTTGATTACAAATTCAGCATTTTTCTCATTGTCCCAAGGATGTATGTAGTTTCTTAGGGCCTGGTGCCTTGAGCTTATCAAGAGCTCTTGTTCTCTTAATTCTCCCTGTACTTGCTTTAGACTTCAGCTCACTCTCTTAGCTATTTTCATTCTGTCCTTTCTAGTTCTGAATCATTCTTGTTGGAAGAGAAAAAAATAGCAGCAAAATAATCATTGAGCAGTTCTGTCCTCTCTCTGTTGTGGGTTTTCATTGTCCCATCCACTCTAAGTAGAAGGCCTATCTCTTTGATCCTCTTTTCCTTATAAAGCTAAAAGAAATCCTTTTTTGTTGTCCTTAAGCTTTCTTCCCCAGACTCAGCTTTTTCCAATCTTTGGCACTACTGACACTATTTTAACAAATCTATGTCATGCTTTCATATTTATCCCTTGTGAATTGGATACTTGGGTTTGGAATAAGAAAGACTTGGGTTCAAAAACTGTCTCTAATACTTCCTAGTTCTGACCATTGGCAAATCTTGTAATCTCTTTGAGCCCAAGTGTCTGTCTGCAAAATGGAGACAATAACCCTCTTATCTATTTCAGTGGATTGTTATGAAGCTCAAATGAGATAATGAATAGATCAAGCACTTTGTAAACCATATGAGCTTGTAAAAATCAACTGTTTTTATTCTTATTATAAACCTAACCTTGCTTCCACTTTCTGCACATATCTTTTCGAAACCCAAATGCCTAATGAGTTCCCTTTGCATCCTCATCAGTTTCATTAGAGATCTCTCCCTTTTCCTCCTCATAGGAATTATTTCCCTTTGTATCTTCAGAATTTCATTTTTGAGCATCTCTGATCCTTCCTGGGTTAGTTTCACCTATAGAATTTTGGTTCATAGGATCCTAGCTAATTTTCCTCTGAAACTTAACTCTCCTCTCCCGATGATCACCTGTGATGGACTCAGTTCCTCTCAGAAGTTCAGTGATCAAGGACTTGTAACAGAAAATGCCATTCACAGCCAGAGGAAAAAAACTGTAGACCAAAGAATACTAATGTTCACTCTTAAAAACTTGTTTTATGTTTTTCTTCCTTTCTCATGTTGTTTCCCTTTAGTTCTGGTTCTTCTTTCACAATATCATTAATATGGAAAGATGTTAAACACGATTGTACATGAAAAACCTATATCAGATTACCCACTGTTATGGGGAGGAAGATGGAAAAAGAGAATAGCAGGAAAATGTGGAACTCAAAAATTTACAAAAAGATGAATGTTGAAAACTATCTTTGAATGTAATTGGAAAAAATAACATAACATTAAATTTCCTCTCCCAGATTCTTGAGTGCTATACTTCCTCTCCTTCTTTATCAAAAAATATAAGATAGACTAGGGACTCCCCGCCCCCATCTCTTTAAAAAGCATTTTTAAGTGTCTACTATGTAACAGTCAAGCACTGTGTTGAGTGTTGATAATATAAAGACAAAAAAATTAAAATATCATTATCTTCAAGAAACTTATATCTAACAGGGGAAACATCTGTAATAGGCATCTAAATACATCAACATCTCTATACAATGACTACAAGGTAGTTTGAGGAGTCACCAGTAATTGGGGGGAATCAGGAAGCACTTCTTTTAGAGGATGGCATTAGACCTGAACCTTGAAGGGAAAAAAAAGATTCCAAGAGGCAGAATTGAGGAGGGATGATATGTGCAGTTACAGGAGACCACAATGTAAGTTCTGAAGATGGAAGATTGGGTGCTATGTTTGTAGACGAGATATTACCAACTGCTCTGCTGCTGTACCCTAAGAACCATGGAACCTTACCATCTAAATTTCATATTTGTTGTCTAATTTGTCAGCTCCTTGACAATAGGAAATATCTTTTGCCTCTTTTTGCCTCCCTAGCCCTTAATAGGGTAGTTGGCACATAGAAAGCACTTAATAAATGTTTATTGACTGACTAACCAACTTAACAACCTTGGAGGTAGGTACTATTCTCATAGTAAGTAGAAAGAAGGGGACTATAAGAGAGATGTACTAGAGATAGAAATGACTAGGTCTGGCAACTTAATGGATACATGAGATGGATGTGAGAACTAGAAATCAAGGATGATGCTAAGATTTCAAACCTGGGTAACTGGGAAAATGTGGCACCCTCCACAGTGATAGGAGTAAATAGTTAAGAAGAGTGGATTGTTTAGAAGGAAGAAAGGGAAAAATCGTAATTAGTTCTTTTATTAATATGATTAGTTTGAGGAACCTATAGGATATCCCATTCCACAATATCTGGGAAGCAAGTAATGATATGGTACTGATACCCAGGAAAGGTTAGAGCTGGAAATATACCATATTTCCCCATGTATAAGATGCATCTTTTTTCAAAAAATTTGGGATCTAAAAATTGGGAGTGTCTTATACAGGGGTTGTAGACTTTTTTTACTTGCATTTCCCACTTTTTGTGTGCTTGTTGTCTCCTTGGGTTACATTTTGCCACATTCTGCCCAGAAATAGCTCAGAAAAGATTTTTGTACAGTGCTGAATTCAAGTTCAAAGTGATCCAGTTTACAAAAGTGAATGGAAATCAAGCTGCTGAGCATCAGTTTAGTCATCCTCCAACTGAGAAAACAATCCAAGACTGGCTATGGGAAGAAGAAACCCTAATGAAAATGCCACAGCAGAAGAAGGCCATGAGAGACAAGGCAGTCAAATGGCTTCAGTTAGAGAGGGAATGGAAGAGATGAATTGAAAAGCAAAGGGCCACGGGAATTCCTGTATCCTCAAAGATGGTTCAGCAAGAGGCAAGAATTGCTGGTGAAAATGAAGTGACTGATTTTACCAGAGGACACAATTGGTGCTTCAGGTTCATGAAATGGAATGGACTAAGCCTGCGTCCATACACCAGACTTGCCCAGGGAGAGCTTGTTGTCAGCCACAGACCAGAGCACAGTCAGAAGAGCAGTCAGAGCCTCTTCTTTGACAGTGATTCATCATCAGTCACAGATGAGGACAAGCTAATGTATGGGAGTTCTGACAGTGATGAGGAGTTGTATGAATTTTATGATGAATAAAACTTGAGTTCAATAACTTTATATAATAAACTTTTTTTAAAATTTCAGGTCTCAAAATTAAGGTGAATCTTATACATGGGAAATATGATAGATTTGAGAGCCATCAGCATAGAGATGATCATTGAACCACTAAAAGCCCCCAAGTGAATATTGAGAGAAAGGAGATGTCTCAGAACAGAACACAGGGGAACACCCAGTTAGTTCCTCCTAATACTTCTTCTATCAAGTTCCTTCATATTGGTGAGAATTAAGTCCAGAAATAACAGATTGATTCCTCCATCTTTTAAAGAATGAAATTATCACTAAAGAAAATTAAGAAATTTTTAGTTGATCTGCTTTTCACAGAGTTCCAGGAGGGATCCAAATAACTGCCGTTTCCCCATCACTGCTACATCACATTATTTTTCTGAATACCTCATCTATTTACTTTCTGCCCCAGTGTTCTATAATACATTCCCATGGCAATAGTGTTTCTTGTTCTGCCTCTTTTGCTCCTCCTCCAAATTCTCTCCAACATGCTTCTCCACTTTGGTTCTAGATTACCTCAGATAAATATATTTTCTAAGTATATAAGACTACTCTACCCTTCCCACTTCTTAATCTTGAGGCCTGTTGATTATATCCTTTGACAGAACAGTTTTGAGGGGATCCTAGAATCTTTCTGACAGAAGAATTTCCCTGGATCTAAGTATCAACTGCTGGTTTGTGAATAGCTCTACCAGATTCTTAAGATTGTCTATCCCTTCCTTCTTCTCACCTAGTTAGGAGAGAAGAATAGTTTCTCTCTTTGGTTCATCAAATCTTTCCTGACCCTTTCCAGAGTAGTCTTACTCCTGTGGCCAGGAATTCTGATGGTTATGGGGACTGGAGGGTGTAGAATCAGGGTTAGCTTCACATGCAAAGAGATCTGAAATGAATTGTAAAGGATAATTTGGAAAGAAAGGAGAAAGTCTTCTAGCCTGGAAAAAAAAAACAGTAAAAGCAAAGAAGTCTCTGAGTCTGGAATGGAGAGATAGGAAAAGCAGAAGAGATATCCAGAGTACAAATAGACAATTAAAATCCCACACCAAAAAGGGAATGCCAAGCAACAAAGAATCAGAATGACAACAATCAGTTGAAGGACCAGTTGGGACAATGACAAACATTCTTTTCAAAGGTTGCTAAAAAGTCACTTCACATTTTCTCTCTGCTAAGCATAGCCATATTAATACCAAGTGGGTTCCATCTTTCTGGTAGTCTCCCTCCTTAACCCTAAGTCAATAAACCTCTGCTGCTGCTACTACCTAAACTGTTCTAATAGCCTACACCCTATAGATGTACAAGAAGGGAAAGATGTAACTACCCTTTGAGATCACCCAAGGTCCCAAGTCAAGGAAAAAAGACACCAGCAAAAAATGACCCCAACGCAGACACAGATCCGTAGCCAAAGAGAGAAGTATGTCTCCCCCTATTCTCCCAACTATCTGGAGCATGAGGATTGCCCCTTTAGTATAACTCCAGAATTCTGTCTCAGCAGGCAATTAAAAGACACAATATAAATCATATACTCTTCATAGAAGGAAGCAGTCAGAGGATTTCTTTGCCTTCTCTTAAATTGGGGGTAGGAAGGGAAAGGAAAGAATGAGGGGAACCTTCCATCATCCATGTCCAGAAATTAGACTCCCATGTTCTTGATTGGAATTCTGACAGAGAAAAATCTAAGGGAGGAAATTCAAGGAAATATTACATCATAATGATGATGATGATGATGATTAATCATTATTGTTATTATCATGATTATATTATTATGACTGGATCTGATAACATCAGTGTTGGCAATTTCTGATTAGGAAATTCGCTCAAATCAGATCATTAAATATCAGAGGTTCCCCTGAACCCAGACATTTCTGACTCTGAGTCCAGATATCTATCTTCTGTCCCTTTTCCTCTCTTCCCCATTGTACAGATGAAGAAAGATAGAAGATCTGAGAAGTGACTTACCCAAGGTCACACCAATAATAAGTGCAGGCATCAAGATTAGAACCTGGTTCCTCACTTGGAATGCAAGGCATTTTTCATTACACCCAGTTGCTATCTTAAGGCAAGAAAAAGGGAAGTTATTTTTTTTCCTCTCCCATTAGGAAGTAAGAAAGGCAGAGAAGGAAGGGGACAGGTTTTCCTTCCTGGGGAGCAGAGTTTTCCTAGCATCATCAATGCCTCCGGCTCCCAAGGTACCGTTCTTTGTGGGTGAATAAGCTTAATGCTTGTCTCTGGATAGGGAGGGAGGGAAGGGTGGATTAGCAAAATGCTGGGATTGTCAATGTCAACCCCACACTAATTAGGGTGATTATTGTGAACCAGCAGAGTTGGGTATTTATCTGTCACTGGTAGAGGGAATTTCACAAAACCCCAATTAGTTATAAATGTCGCCTGTGGGTGGTTGCCTCCCACGGGCACCTTTCTCCCCACCCTAATTCTTTTCTGCTTTATTTAATTTCAACCTGGTGCCCATAGTCCAACTGAGCCCCACCAAGAGAACAGGATAAAAGGGAGGAGACCCCTCAGGACTCAAAATCTTCCTCCCACTTCTTCCATGAAAGTTCTATAAGCAGAAACAAAGCCCCCATTATTGATTTCTCCCTTCTCTCCTCTTTTCTTCCCTTTCTACAAATCACCTTGGTCTTTCAAGTCCCATCACCACCAACATGATCTCCCATCAATACTCACCCCTCTCTTTGGAATCTCCCAAACTCTCCTACCTCTGAGTTTCCCCAGCCCTGAAACAATGTATAATCCATCCTCAATGACATCCCACCTCCCTTCTCTCTCTCCCCTTCTCCAAATCATATTGGTCTTTTAAGCCCTCCCTTTCCATACCAAGAAACCCTCCCCCATTAACATCTGCCCTCTCCCCCAACCCCTACCCCTACTTCTCACTGCTCAGCTCTCTCTTGGATCTCCCAAACTCTCCTACCTTGACTTTCTCCATCTTTGAAATAGTGCATAATTCATTTGAGCCTGAATATTATTACTTTATTAGCAAAAGCAAAGGCCTCTCATTTGACATCTCATCTCACTCCTAAGCTCTCTCTCTCTCCAAATCATTTTGGTCTTTCAAGCCCAACCAGGAAGTCTTATCATCAACACCTACCTAGCCTTACCCTCTGCTCACTGGGATTTCCCAAATTCCCAAAATTTAATTTCATATGGTCATGTGTGATGAAGTATCTTCTCTTTCCCTTTGGTCGTGAATACCCTAGCCAGTCTTTATACTACCAATGGGAAGGAGCCAGGTCCAGATCACCTGAAAATTTCTTCATCTCTTTCTCTCCTACCACCCCTCCCACCTTGCTGAACCCAGAGCAAGTCAGGAGACCTTGGTTCATTTCTCCCTTTCTTACCACTAACCAGCTGTATGACTTTGGGTAAGCCTCTTCCCTTCTCTGGGTCTCAAATCTCCCATCTCTTTATATACTACCCTCTCCCAGCTCACTCTCCCAATTGCCATTTACACTGGTGGGTTGGGTCCCCAGAGGGCTGAAGACTCATTTCCCTTCACAGATCTAGAATTTACTCTGGTGAATTGATTTTTCTAATACTTTCACTCATGAGCCTCCATTGGATATGTCCTCTTTATCAATGAATCAGTTGACAACAGATAATGTCAACTAACTAGTTCCTATCAATTAGCTTTTATAAGAGGATATTTACTAAGATGGTATAGCAAGGATGGAAGTTACAGAAACATGCCTGCAAATCACACTGAATTCAACCTTGAAACGGTTGTTCAAAACATTCTTCTATTCCATTTCTAACCCCCTAACACAGGACAAAAGCTCCCTACTCCACATACATGAATTCTCTGGGGAGATAAAGTACTTAAATACACATGTAGAAAATACATAACAACAGCAATAAATAATCATAGAATTTATATAATGCTATAAAGCTTGCAAAATACTTTATAAATAATAATTCATTTTACCCTTATAACAACTCTAGAGGGGGACTGAGACAAACAGACTTGTTCACCAAGGGTCACAATTAGTGTCTGAAACTGGATTTGGAGACTGGTGTTCCTGAATCCAGGTCCAATATTATATCCTTTATGCCCTCTAGCTGCCTCTACAGGGGCATCTCCTGACTGCTTGTTCTTCTCTTCCAGAAATCTCCATGACATTCCCTTCAGGGCATGGCATGACTGATAGATAAGTCTCTTCCTTGCTTGAAGAACTCAATGACTTGGCTGCTGGAACACCAATTCCAATTGCTGGACCTCTGATAGTTCTTCCTATAATTTGGAGTTCACAAGGTAGTGCCCTGATCCTTTCTGATTCCCCATACTTCATTTACCTACATTCAGGAAAAAATAAACACAAGAGACAAAAGAAACTGAGTTGTCATATGTCCAGAGACACATGGCAGCCAAGTAAGGAAAGACCTTGTCCACCAGGCAGTTCTCCTCAACCAAAACACACCAGGAAAGAGTTGGTAAAATTATCCTGAACTTTTTATATAAACACTTAGTTATAGATCAACCTCTACAGAACTCTTAGTCCTTCCAACATCTAAGCCAACCAGAAGACTTTTCATTATTACATTGTCAGTCACTCTTGGTCAGAAGTTGGCTCCCCAAAATTCCATGTGTTGGACTGACAACAGACAAAGAATATTACATTTGTTCCGATTTACTGACCAGGAGGACAAATCTTCCAAGACTCCAAGGACAAGGCCTTCATGGACACTCCACCACTGTGTTTCACTTGAGAAAGTGTGACTAGATGTTTCCAGTTAATTTGTAAGTAAATCTCACTTACAGTCTAAAGGTTGAAGTCTTGAGAAAAGAATAGTCAAAATGGTGAAGGAACTGGAAACCATGTCTATGGAAGACAATCGAAGGAGTTGGGAATATTCAGCCTGGAGAAGAGAAATGGGGGAGATAAGATTGCACTCTCAGTAACTGAAAGGCTGTCTCAGGAAAAAAAGATGAGACTTGCCCTTTTTCTCCATAGAGGGTACTAGGACCTAGAACTAGGAGTAATGGGAGGAAGTTACATGGATACACACTTGCCCTGCTCTAAGAGCTTGTTCACACTTGTTTCATTTAAGAGAGAAGGGGAAGGGAAGAAAATAAACATTTATTAAGTATCTACCCTAAATCAGGAAATTCATCATTATTACCTCACTTGAGCCTCACAACTGCCCTGTGAGATAAATGCAATTATTATCCTCATTTTACAGTTGAAGAAACTGAGATAAACAGGGGTTAAGTGACTTGCCCAGAGTCACACAACAAAGAGGTATCTGAGGTTGGATTTGAACTCTGATCTTATGACTCCAGGTTCAGTGTTCTATCTACTGTGCCACCTGGGTGAGGTATTAAGTTTCTCATAGGTCTTCAAATAAAATCTGAATGACCCACTAGCCATGTTGGATTAGAGAAGTGGTTCTTAAACATTTTGGTCCCAGGATCTCACTGGTAAAAATCACTGAGGATCTCAAAGCTCTTTTGTTTGTGTGGATATGATGGATACCATAATTTTTCTTTGCCACTGAATGTTAATGATTCTGAAAGAAAAAGTGAGGTTGACAACTTTGTGTAATTCTACTTCACTTAAGTCCAGTTAACACAAAAGACATCACCTCATGTTGTCATTGGTCCTTTTTGAAGACGAAAGATGAGCAACATTTGAAATTAAAATTGACAACTTATGTATGTATATATTAATTTTTAAAATAACAGGAATAAATTCAATACATGTTAGCATAAGATATTTTTATGAAAAATAACTATTTTTCAAAGCAAAAAAAATTGGAGAGAAGAATGGCATTTTTCCAATCTTTTTTATGTATAGCTTCACAAAAACTGCTGGATTCTCATCCCTATTTCTGTATTCTATCTGTTATAATGTGTTGTTTTGGTTGAAGAAAATCTGGCCTTATGCAGATATGTAATGGGAAAAGAAAGTAGTATTTTAAATGGACAAATAACATCTTCGAATTCTTTGGCAAGTTTTGACCCAAGGGTCTGAAGACAATACTTGGATTTCAAGATTAAATGAGATTCCTTGTTGTTCTGTGATTCTGGTGGGTTGAGAGAGACAGAATGCAAAACTTTCCTGAGAGGTAGGAGAGATTTTTGTTGAAGAGTTGCCTCCTTTAGTTTTTAATCAAGAGCATTAAACCAGAGAAGGTCAAAGGACACAAGGAGGGACACCAAGGGAGACTTAGAATTTTCTTTCAAAATCTGTTGTGAAGGGACCTGAGAGGTCCCCCCCCCAATACCATCTACCCTAGCACTCTGCTTGAGATTCCCTTATTGATTTGCTAGCTAAAGAAATTGTTAGCTCTTTAAAAAAATAAATCCCTCTGAAAAGAGGCCCTGAAGACTTCATCAAACACCATCACCTCAGTGTAAGTGAGTTCACCAGACAACTCCTAACTTCATGTCTTTGTCCAAGCCTGGAAGGTACTGTCTCTTCACCTTCACTTCTTAGAACTCCAAACTCCCTTCCTGGTCTACCAGATCCTCTGAAAAATCTTTTCTGATGCCCCTAGTTGGAGCTCTTCCTCCAAATGAGTTTGCCTTGATTTTCTATTTATTTTTATTGAATTTTGTGTGTCCATGTTGTTCCCCCTCTCCCTCCAGAAAAATGTTAGCTCCTTGGGGGCAGGATTCATTTTGTTTTTGTGGTAGCTAGGTGGTGTAGTGGATAGAGCACCAAAGTGAATAGAGCACAGACCCTTGAACCAGGACCTAAATTCAAATTTGACTTCAGACCCTTTATACTTCCTAGCTGTATGATCTTGGGCAAGTCACTTAACCTTGATTTCTTCACATCCAGGACCATCTCCAGTCATCTTGATCTATATCTGGCCACTGGACCCAGATAGAGCTGGAAAAGAAAGTGAGGTTGGTGGCTTAGCACAGCATCCCCTCTTGTCTGCCATTGCATCACCTCCCTGATGTCATGATCTTCCTCAGGAAGGACAAACATGCTCAGAAACAGAGAGACTGTGACTCTGAGCAAATCATTTAATTCCTCAGTTCTCTAAGCAAATTTCTGAAACTGTATATTTTAAGTGTAGGTGCCAATCTATATTAGAAAAGGGAGAAAGCATTTTTCTCATCGAGTTTTCTATAAAAATGGAAGCTATTACCATTTCAGAGGGGGAGGGGAGGGGGAGGGAGATAATTTGGAACTCAAAATGTTTTCATTTAAATTAAATTAAATTTTTTAAAAATTGTTTTTACATATAATTGGGGAAATAGCATTTTAGATTTTTAAAACTACAATACAATTGTCTAACAAATAAAAATTATGCCAGTCCCCAGCCCCCCAATAATCCCCATTACTTGGCATATGGTTGACATCTACCATAATATTTCTGGAATTGAATTAATCAATTTAACTAATCAATGCTTGTCAAATTGAATTAAATTGACTTGCAGCCATGTTTGAGTAGGAATCTCTTGTACACTGTAAATAACAAGTTGCCTTTCAAGTTCGACCTTCCAATCAAAGACCTCCAATGTTAGAGAGCTTGTTATCTCTCAAGGAAGTCCTTCCCATTTGGGAACAGTTCTGTTGACTAAAATAAAATAAAAATTCCTCACATTGAGCTTATATTCTGTCCTTCTACAACTTCAACTGATTGTTCTGGTCAAGCAAATCAAGTCTAATGTTTTACCATATATCAGATCTTCAAGTAATTAAAGATCCCCAAGTATCTTCTGGGGATAAGATTCCCCAGTTCCTCAAGGGGAATAAGGCAGGTAGTGGAATGGATAGAGCACCAGCCTGGAGTCAGGAGACTCATCTTCCTAAGTTCAAATTTGACCTCAGACTTACTAATTGTGTGACCCTGGACAAGTCACTTAACACTATTTTTCTCAGTTTCCTCAGCTGTAAGCTGAGTTGTAGAAGGAAATGGAAAACCACTCCAGTATCTTTGCCAAAAAAACCCCAAATGGGGTCATGAAGAATCAGTTATGACTGAAAAATCACTCAGCCACAAAGGTTTGCAAATCACCTTACATACATCATATCAATGGACAATCACAATGTTGTTGCAGGGTCCTAGCAACATTGAAATTTGTACAGCTTCAGGAACTGGTAAATCCCAGATGTAGGATTTGAACTTGGGCCTTCCATGCTTTGGTCCACACTATTAGCTCAGCACAATGTTCTTGAGGCCATTTCTTTAACATTTGAAGGCATACAAAGCACTCTTCCTTAAAATAATTCTAGGAATTAGGGGATCCAGGTGTTATCATCCCTATTTTAGACACTAGAAAGTTGCATCTCTAGAAAATCACTATATAACTTACCCAAGGCCACATAGCTTTTAAATGCTGGACTGCAGATTCAAGTTCAGGCCCCCTGACTCCTAAAGGGTTCTTTCTCCTACACTAGACTGCCCCTCAATGCACAGATAAATTCTAATACCACAAGGGTATGGAAAGAATACAAAGTGCTCAGACATCCAAAGAAGTAAATAGCCTTCATGAGAAGTAGGAGTATCAGGGAAGGCTTCCTGGAAGAGATTGTATTTGATCTGAGTTCATAAGGTTGAAAGTTGTAAGAGACCTTAGAGACTACCTAGGCCAACTCCCCTTTTACACATGAGACAACTAAGGCTGGAGGAGGTTAAATGAAAGTTTTCTGTGACATTTTTATCACTGTGTCTCTAGTAACTAAACAAAATGTCTTACATATACTATTGTATTATTATTAATTTATTATATTAATTATATTATAATTGCTTGTATCAATATCATTACTATATTAATGCTATTATTATAATTGTACTGATATATATTATAATTGCTAATAAAAATACAATAGATATATGAATATCCTTGTGTATATAATAGCTGGCTCTTTACAACTTGAAAAATACTTTGTATATACATTATTTTCATCTGTAGTGGTCTGCCCACAGTAACACAGGTAGAACCAAGAACTTAAGGCGAGAAGTTCTGATTCCAAGGCTAGTATTGTGGGGAGGTAGGAGGAGGAGAATTAGGTGGAAGGGGGAATGGGAGGTAGAGCATGGGAGAGGGATACTCCTCCTGGATAATATCCCTTGAAACTGGGGAAGGTCCTCTAAAGAGGTAACTATTGAATGAATGGAGAAGTGAAAGGACTCTCCTGATAGAAGGAAAACTTGTCAAGCTCATACAAAAGAAAAAAAAATTGTTCTCTCCCTTGGCAACAATCAGAACAAATCAAAGAAATTGCTTGCAATCTTCTGGGTCATAGAAATGCTCCACTGGTTGCTGGAGCAAATGCCAAAGTCATCAGTCCTAGCGGGAACTGGCACCAAGATTGGATTCGTCACCTCAGACAATCCCAACAAGCCAGGATCAATAAGCCCAGAGCTGGTTTTTTCTCCTGTCTTCTTGGCCCATCACACCCTCCCTTTGACATTCCCCCAGGACCCACCTCCTTAGGCAACAGAGGAGAATCAATTTCTCTTAGAGGATTCCAAGATCAAGAGTTCTTAGAGAAAGATGTTGTTTCCAAGGGGCCAGTTTGGTATAATGGAAAGAACATGGGACTTAAAGTCCTGGATTCAAGTTCAGACCTCTAACACCAACTGTGGGATTCTGTTCTAATCATTTTTTTTTTCATCTGCATTTGGGAGGAAGGACAACTACCTTGTTACTGGCAGGAAAGTTGGTCAAGTCTCCAACTCCATTTGACTCTTTACAATTTTGCTCTCTGAGTGAGATTTGCATGGACCATAATTGGCATGATAGCCAGAATGCTCTAATCCCAAATAAATTAGTAGGCTGGAGTCTTGGGAGTGACAGTAAAGCCAAAGCAGAGCAATTTTTAAAAAGATAGATCTAAAGCCTAAGGACTTTTCAGGCTGACTGACCTGAATCTGAATTATAAAGAGCTGATATAACCCTTAGAACTATAATCAAAAAGAAGAGCTGATAGGTCCCTCCTTTCCCCACTGGGGGAAGGTTAGCACAACAGTATAGAATAGTAGCCTGCTGTTTGATGGTATCATCTGTAGTTCTGTAGGGAGTAGGTTAAGGCTGCCCTGATGAGGGAAAGAGGTTCTTTAGGAATATGACATGTGCTGTTTACATGGGATTCATCGATTCTCTACATGTAAAAGCTCTACCACCTGAAATCTGTGAAGTATGCATCCCTGTGTGTATGGGGGAGCTTCCCTTCTCATTCATGGTGCTATGTTTAAGTAAATATCCTTGGCTTCTAGCTTTTGCCTTCTGTTTAATCTGGAGAAAGATACACTGGAGGAGGCTCCTGAATTATGGTTCTAAGTAGATAATGATCCAAAGTGTGCCTTGAATTTGGGATAGCTTTGAATAAGGGAGTGGGTTGTTATGACTAACCTAGAACAACAGAGTTGGAAGGGCACTTTGGAACAAAGAATAAAAAGGCTAGGAAAGACCTTAACACATAGAATTTCAGGGCTGGAGAGAAACCTTAGAACATAAGAATGTCAGAGTTAGAAGGGACCTTCAAATACAGAAGTCAAATCTGGAAGAGATGTTAGGAAATAAAATGTTTGAGTTGAAGGGAATCCAGAACATAAAATATCAAAGTTGAAAGGAACTTTAGAATACAGAAACTCAGAACTGGGAGAGATGTTAAAGAAATATTAGTGCTAGAAGGAACTGTAGAACATAAGATATTAGGATTTTAAAAGAACCTAGAACATATGTCCAAGCTGGATAGGACCTACCTACCTTAGAACAAAAAAAGAAGAGACAGTACACTAAAAAAAAATAGGATTAGAAGGGAACCTTAAAACATAAAATATCAGACCTGACAGAGTGCTTAGAACATAAAACATGGAATGTGGAAATGAGGAAGAGCCTTAGAGACTATCTCATTAAAACCTTTCATTTTCCTGAGGAAAGCAATTAGAGGAAACAGTGGAAAACTTGTCACAACCCTTCCAGAAATATCAAGAATTGATACAAAACTCTGGAAGAGGGTTATCAAAAGCTGCAAGCACCCTTTGGTGAAGTGGTCAGTTTTGGGGAACATTCTTCATGTGGACATTAGGTAGAGATAATGATGCAAGCAAATGAACAGCCTTTGACAGGTCTCAGATTAACCTGAATACTGGAGTACTCCAACATTGGAGGAATCTCACTACCTTGAATTTAGAAACAGAACAGGCTTGAATTGTGGGGGGGGGGGGGTTGTTGTTGCTGTTGCTTTTCCTTGTAAATTTTTTTCTGACAATTTACTTTGAATCACCTAGTCTAGAATGAGATTGACAAGAAGACATATTGATAGAATGCTAAAGATTCCTATTCTCAGGCTCCATCTCTCTGGGCTGTTCTTGCCAGGTCTCCTGGGTTCTTAATAAACTGTGAAGCAACACTAGGAAATGCTAAAAACAAATAAATAAACAAAAACCCCTCTTTATCTGTCAAGATCCAAGGCCTCATCACATAGCCCTCAATAATGGATTCTGAACATTCTCCATTTATCACTGTAGAGCAGGAGGCAGACTAGTGAATAAAGAGACCAAGTGTCTGGAATCCAAAATCCAAGTTTCTCCATCACCTTTCCATGCTCACCTGTCAACATCTGCCTTCCTAGGTAAAGGAGCAGGACATCAGGAACAGACTTCCCATGCATGTAGGTCCTATCCAAATGTGGGAATGAGAGAATGGATGAAGGCAAAGGGAGCATTCTCCATCCTTGGGTACTTGGGGAATGTAGATGATTTCTGATAACTGATCTGGGACTCTTATCCCACAGATAAACCAATACTATGGTATGAGCTCATCTTTCATGGACCATGAGAAAGGAAGAGAACTGGACCACAAAATCATAAACTCACAGAATGTAGACATATGCCTATAGAACCACAAAACACCACAGGACATAGAGATATGGACTCAGAATACAGAGTCAAAGAAGCACAAAGTCTAGAACCATAGAAACACAGGACATAGAACTACAGAACAGAGAACCACAAAATATAGATAGATCCATGAAACCTAGAATCACAAACTCACCAAACATAGATTCACAGAATTTTAACCCACAGAACTACAAGACTCATTAATATAGACCTCACAGAACATAAAAAGATAGTCATACAGAACACAGTACCACAAAACATAGAACTATAGACTTATAGAACATAGAAGCACCATATATAAAATGAGAGACTCAGAGAGCATTGAACTTGAGGTAGGTCATGAGATCTGGGTTTTCTGTCCTTTCTCTTTCTAACTGTGTGACCATAGGCAAATAATTTTCTCTCTCTGGACCACAGTTTGCCCATATGATAATCCTGAGATCCCTTCCATTTCTGATGATCTGTGTGTTCTAAGGTCTATCTCATCTGAAACAGTCCCTTTCAGCTCTATCCCTCTATGATTCTGTGAATATGGAACTAAGGAGACACAGAACTTGGGACTTTATTACTAGACTTAGCTTACAATCAACTTAGTTCACAAGGTCCTCTGTAGTGGGGTCAGTGCTACTCCTGGGGCTACTGAAATTCAAAAGAATTTCACAGTTCAGAGTCAGGAGGAAGGGAGAAGGCATGGAATTCCTGGCATACCCGGCAAATATAGCTCTGAGTATAAACAAATGACATATTTGTCCTTCGTTCTCAAAGAAGACCATGACATCATGGAAGTAGCCATGATAAGCACATGAATTGGATTTGAGTGAGGGGTTCTGTACTGTTTCCAACTTCACTTTCTCCTCTGGAGCCATCTGGGTCTAATGGCCAAATATGAATCAGGAGACTAGAGATGGTCCTGGATTTGAGGCAGTTGGGGTCAAGTGACTTGCCCAAAGTCACACAGTTGGTGTCAAATGTCTGAGGTCACATTTGAACTCAGGTCCTCCTGACTCCAGGACTGGTGCTCTACCCACTGCATCATCTATCTGTCTAAATGGATAAATTCTATAAATCAGGGCTTGATTTATTGTTTTGTTGTTTGTCTAAACTTAAGAAAGTGATAAGGACAATGTTAATAATTCAGATTCAGTTTAAATGTGTATCATGTGTACAGTTCTCACTTCCAACAGTAACATCAGAATCAACACTATTTAACAAAGGCAAACCAAGACTCAGAAAGGGGAAGAGACTGGTCTAGTGGCTTTGGATTTAATCTGGGACTTGGGGAGGGAGGAAGGGAAGGGGAGGGGGCAAAGTTAAGTGACAAGTCATGGTGGTAGAAAAGTGGAGGAGGAGGTGGAGGAAGAGGTGAAGGAGGAGGAGAAAGAAGAAGAGGAGGAAGAAGAAAATAAGGAAGCAAAAGAGAAGGAAGAGGAGAAGGAAGGGAAGGGAAAGAAAAGGAGAAGAAAGAGAAAAAGGAGAAAGAGGAGGAAAGGAAGAAGAGGAGGGGAAGAGGGAAATGAGGAGAAAGAAAAAAATGAAGTAAAGAAGAGAAGAAAGAAGAGGACAAGGAGGAGATGGAAAAGGAGGAGGAGAAAGAAGAGAAAACAAGAAAGAAAAAGGGGGAAGAAGAAGAAGCAAGGGAGGAGGAAAAGGAAGAGAAGGAGGAAGAGGAAGAAGGGGAGAAGAAAAAGAGGAAGAGGAAGAGAATGAGGAGGAAGAGAAAGAAGAAAGTCAGTAGTGAGGAAAGAAAAACCAGCTCAATAAGGAAACAGCTCAAAGGTGAGAAACGACATTTATGTCACTGATCAGTAAGATAGAAAGGGAGACCCTAGTAATAGCTTGTCCTTGAGGACCTGGATCAATGAAACAAACAACTCTATCTAGTGAGGGCCTCAGACAATGAAGGACTTCCCTTTCCCCACTTCTTTCATGAGAAGCAGAGAAAACAAGTAAAATGGGAATCAGATAAAACTGGGAATCAGAAAACTGGGGTTTTAGTCAACTCTGTCCTGTCAGAACCACCTGATAAGAGAACTCAGATCTTGGCTGATTTACTATGTGACCCTACATAAATGAATTACGAGTAGTGAATTTGGAATCAGGAAGACCTGAGTTCAAA
The DNA here is from genome assembly GCF_037893015.1 of Macrotis lagotis. Lineage (NCBI taxonomy): Eukaryota > Metazoa > Chordata > Mammalia > Peramelemorphia > Peramelidae > Macrotis > Macrotis lagotis. The sequence goes on along the minus strand of NC_133666.1, from coordinate 631,861,825 downwards.
TTCCAATTCAGATGATATCTATATGTGCAGGAATAAGTCACTTAACTTCTCTAGGACTCAGTTTCCCACACTAGGAAATGGGGAAAATAATATCTTCCATACTTACCTCAAGGTGTTGCTGTAGGACTCCAGTAAGATAAATGTCTGTCTACAAAGTGGTTTGTAAACTGCAATTAAAAATGGCATCTATTGCCATGTTCTCTAAATAGGCATCAGTGTCCCCTTCTGGAAAATGAAGAAGTTAGAGTAAATGACTTCGAAGGTCCCTTTCAGATTTGATATTCTTTAGGGAGTGGAAAGAGATTTAGCATTTATTAAATAACAGATCCTATACAAATGCTAATCTCATTTGATCCTATGGTACCTTCTACCTTCATTACCTTGGGCAAATCACTTACCAGTCTCTTAGCCTCAGTTTCCTCCAAAGTAAAACAAAGGAAGTTATAACCTTGAAGTTTCCTTCCATTTCTAAATCTATCATGTAAACCTCTCTGCCTCAGTTTCTTCATCTTACCTCACAGGACTTTTTTAAGAAACAAATGAATTAGTGTTTGGAAAACACTTTAAAAACCTTAAGGCATTATGTAAATGTCAGCTATTATTATTTTTTTCACATTTTGCTATTCTATAATTCTCAGATTTCAACATTCTATCATTTTAAGTCTCAAGGTTTCTTACTACAATAAGCTCTAAATGAATATGGGACCTAGGAAAATACAGTGCTACATCATAAACAAATTAGAGGAACAAGGAAGCAATTATGAATAGAAGAGTTCTTGACCAGACAAAGAAAAGAGAGGATCATCCAAGATAAAAGTAACAATTTTGATTTTATTCATTGTAAAAGATTTTGAACAAATAAAGCCAATGTAGTTAAAATTAGAAGGTAAATGGTTAACTGAGTGAGGAAAAAAAATCCTTGCAGCAGGTTTCTTTGATAAAGATCCTATATCCAAGGTGTATAAGGATTCAAACATAGAAGAATGACAATCATTTCCCAATAGATAACAATTCAAAGGGTATGAAAAGGAGTCAGACTATCAACAGTCAGATGAAAAAAATCCTCCAAATCACTAATAATTAGAGAAACATCAACTAAAGCAGCTCTGAGATTCCTATCAGTTTATCAGTGATGACAAAAACAGCAAGTGACAATTATTGGAAGAGGTTCAAGAAAACAGATACTTTAGGGACTTGGTTTAGCTGTGAATTGGTTGGGCCATTTGGGCAAGCCACTTGAAACTATACCCCAGAAGTCACTGGGCTGTGTCTACCCTGACCCTGTACCCCAAAGAGATCAAAGAAAGAGAAAGAACCTGTGTGTACAAAAAATATTTGTTGTTATGGCAAAGAACTGGAAATCAAAGGGTTACGCATCCATTGGACAAAGGCTAAACAAATCATGGCTTAGATTTATAAATAAATGATGCTGCACTATAAGGCAGGACAAAAAAGATGATTTTTTAAAGAAACTTGGGAAGACACGTACGAACTAATGCAGAGTGATATGTATAGAACCAGGAGAGCAATTTCTATATAGTAACAATACCATAAATATGGCAGCTAGATAGCTAGGCTGCTAGTCAACTAGGTGGCACAGTAGAGAGAATGCTGGGCCTAGAGAAAGGAAATTCTAATCTGGCCTCAGACACAGACAGCCTTGGAATCCTAACTGGGTAAGTCACTTGACCTCTACCTCATAAGGATTGTTGTGGGGGGGGGGGAGCAAATGAGATAATATTTCTAAAGCACATAGAACAAGGCTCAGAATACAGTAAGTACCATATAAATTTATTTATTAAGAAAAACAATTTTAAAAGACTTTAGAATTTTAATCAATGTACTGATAAGCCATGAGCTCAGAGGACTGAAAATTAAACACTCCACCACCTTCCAGAGAGGTGGCAATGGACTTAAAATGAAAAATGAGTCATACATTTTTGGACATGACTGACATGGAAATTTGTTTTGCTAGACTACACATTTCTAATGATGGTTCCATTTTTCTTGTGTTTATTGTTCAATTGGGAGGGAGACAATAAATTAAAAGAAAGACAAATATCTCTATATATTTTAATATACTTGTTTAAATATATTTGAAAAACAAGCTGTGCATAATAGAAATATGTATTTGTGCTTTCACATACAATCTTGATTTTCTGTTTTATTCTGCCTGTGATTTTTTTCGGTGTTTATCAAGTTCAGAATAAAACATTATTTAAATCATTGAGAGTCTAATAATTCTATAATTCTAATATTCTCTGTTTTTAAGATCCTGTGATTCTGTAACTTCCCAAGAGGTTGGATTAATCTCCATTTTTAGCATTTCAAATTGTATAATATTTAACAATTAAAAAAAGGATTAGATAAATAAATGGAGTAGCCAGAATCTGAGTCCTGAGTGGAACAACAGCAATAGCTAGAGAAGGAAAAGCTGAAGGGTTGAAAGGAGTCTTATGAAGAGATTTGGGTATTCAGATGGAGCAGCTAGGTGGCACAGTAGGTAGAGTGCCAAGCCTGGAATCAGGAAGACTCATTTTCCTGAGTTCAAATCCAACTTCAGATACTTACTAATTGTGTGACCTTGAGCAAGTCTCAGTTTGTCTCAGTTTCCTCAGCTGTAAAATGAGAAGAAAATGACAATTGGCCAAGAAAACCTTAAATGGGTTATGAAGAGTGAATACACATGCAATGACTCAACAACAACAAATTCTTCATTTGAAGAGACTGAAGTTCTGAAAAGAGTGAATTGTTCAGTCATAACTTAATGTCTCAACATTCTTCCTATCAATGAGTAGAATAGCCCAGTTAGACCAACCTACCTAGTGAAAGGAGAGGGGAGCCATTCAGAGATTCCTTTTATACCCAATTCCTTACCTCGTAACTCCATTTGTATGTTTCCTTTATGGCAATGTGGGTCTCAAATACACTCTTATCAAGTCTTACTTAGTCTCCAGTTATGTGGAACAGGGAAACAAAAAGGCAGTAATGTGCTAAAGTAAGCTCAACTCGGCTCCTGAGAGCTGATTGTTTGATTTTCAGTATGAGAATAGTTACTTCTCAGAAATAGGCAAATGCTGTAAATCAGGATTTGATTTATTGTTTTGTTGATCCTCTAGACTTAGGAAAGTAATGGAGAAAATGTTAATGATGCAGATTAAAAAGTATGTCCAACATGTGTGTATATGGATATATGTGCATATATATACATATAATATATAAATTTGTGAGTATGTGTATATGTATATTTTTTCTATTCTTTCCTAGGAGAGTCAACCATTTAACATTTACCACAATACCATTACAAAGGATGTCAAATCAGTGGTACTTGAGTTCAAATTCAGCCTCAAACACTTAATAATTACCTAGTTGTGTGACCTTGGGCAAGTCATTTAACCCCATTGTCTTGGGAGTAAAAAGGATGTCAATGTTAGGTCTCCAGGACATAGATTGTCAGAGCCAGGACCTTAGAACATAAAAGTGTCCAGAGAAATGAGGCAACGTTTCATGAAAACCTCCCCACAGTCAAAGTCATGCCAAAGTGAGAAGGGCTACCACAACAGTTCATGAGTTCCCCCATTCCTGTAAGAACCCTGGTCAGAGATGGGGGCAGAGGTGAGGTAAAGAAGGATAGTTTTAGTGTCTCTTCCAACTCTGGAACTTGCTTTAATTCCTCAGAAATGAGAGACTAGAAGATCAGGGTAGAGATTGCTCAAAATTTATTGGTCACAAAAACCTTAGGGTACTGGGACTGACTAACCTCACCCCAAGAGTTTCTGAGAGACCTGGGCTGTCAGGATCTCCAGATGCTGAGGGATGCCAAAGGTCCCCAGACAGAAAGGTGGAGGGAATGTCCTGAGAGATAATGGGGCAACAGGACCCAGAGGAAATACTTTCTCCCCAGGAGATGTAGGGAGCTGACTGCATGTTCTAGGGTGAGTCAGACCACCACCCAGGAAAGCATTATGATTTTTTAATTACTCCATTTTCCCTCACAGGATTAATTAAAACTTCATTCTTGGGGCCAGCATGAGTCACACCTTATCTGCTGATAGAACTTTGCATTTATCCTCTGCAGAGCTGGAAAAGGTCTCAGAAACAGGACCCTGAACCCTTTCTTTTTTTTTTTTAGTTTTTGCAAGGCAGTGGGGTTAAGTGACTTGCCCAAGGTAATACAGCTAGGCAATTATTGTGTCTGAGGCCGGATTTGAATTCAGGTAGTCCTGACTCTAGGCTGGTGCTCTATACACTGAGACACCTAGCCACCCCGAACCCCTTCTTGATAGGTTCTTCCACCCATGCCAGGAATTCAAGTTCTAGGGGTAGAACACAGCCTGGGATCTCAGCAGGAGACTATGCAGTTGGGGAAAATCTTAAATCCCTTTCTGGGCCCCCATTTCCCTATCTGTAAAGTATGTCATAAAGGTCATCTAACCCACACCTTTTTACAGATGAGGAAACCAGACCCAGAGAAGTTAAGGAGCAAGTTTCATAAAGATAGTAATAGAGTTGGGATTTGAATCCAGGTCTTCTGACTCCCAACTGGATCTCCTTCCATTGTTAACATTTGTGGCTAGTAGAAAAGACTGGACAAGATTATAATGGTTTAGTCAACTGAGCTAGAGAAATCCGGCCAAGGCAGCATGACATCAAGAAGTGAACCCAGGCATGCCCAGTAAACTGGGCATCAGGAAATTTGAATTATAGTCCTGTCTCACCCATTTACTGTGTGACTTTGGGGAAAGTGCTTGACTTTTCTGGTTCTCTGTTCCTTTACCTATACAATAAGGAACTTTTTTCTGAGTTTCTTTCCAGTTCTGACATCCTGTGATTGCATTTTTGAAAGGAACCCAGGAACTCTGCCCTTTGGAAAGTCTCGGGGGGGGAAATGACAAAGAACCAAATGAGAACTAAAACGAGAGAGAAGTAGATGGAGGGAGGGAGGAAGAAAGGGAAAGAAAAGATGGAGGGAGAAAGGCAGAAAGGGAGGGAGTCAGGAAGGGAACCCGAAAGAGGAAGAGGGAAGGAGGGAGAGGAAAAGGGAGAAAGGAATGGAGGAAGGGAGAAAAGGGAAGAAAGGAAGAGAGAGAGAAGGAGAAAGGTAGGAAAAAAGGGAGAGGGAGTGAAAGAAAGGGAGAGGGGAGAGAAAGAAAGAGGGAGGGAGAGGAAAAGAGAAAAACAGGGAGGGGAGAGAGGAAGAGAGGGGGGAAAGAAAGGGAGGGGAAAGAAAGGGAAGGAGAGAGGAAACAGTGAGTGAAAGAGAGGAGGGAGGAGGAGGGGAGGAGAGGGGGGAATAAAGGAAGAGGGAGGGAGACAAAGGGAAAGGGGAGATGAAGAGGGAGAGAAAGAATGGGAGGGAAAGAGAGGGAAAGAAAGAGGGAGGGGGAGAAAGGCAGAGAGGGAAGGAGAAAGAGGGAGAGGAAGAGAAAGAGATAGGTAGAGAGGGAGATAGAGACAGGGCGAGAGAGGAAAAGGGAAGGTGAAAGAGAGGGAGAAGGAGGGAGATGAAAAAAGAGGACAGAGCAATTTTGAGATGGGAAGGAAACAATCTATCAGAGATGGGAGAAAAGCAGAGACAAAGAGATACAGAAAATAAACTCATTCCAGATTGATGTCACCTGACCTCCCATTCCAGACTAACAGACCTCCTTGCTTTGCCCTGTTCACTAATTCTCTGTCCCATCTCCATACCTTTGCACAGGCTGTTGCCATGGCTACAGTGCTCTTCTTCCTCCTCTCCATCCCTTGGAGCTCAGGCTCACCTAGTTCTCTGTTAAAGTACCGCCTCCTATATAGCAAGCCTTTCCTTATTCCTGCCCCCGCTCTCAGTTGTTAGTGTAAGAGGAAGGCTTGAAAATGAGGGCTTACAGCATGTTCAGGAGACCTGTTCCCAGTCCACGTGGAGCTTTGTGGGAATCTGCTTCCAGACATCCTTGCTGATATTGAATGGAGGGTGCCCCATCCCCCTGCTCTCCCCTTCAGGTCTTCTGTGAATATACCTTTTTCATTGGCTGTGTTGTGAAAAGAGAGGCCTTCTACTTGTCTGAGAATTCAGGCCAAAGATTCCAATGGAGAAATTGGCTTTGTTTTCCTCTGTGCTGGCTTTGGAGGAAGCCTGTGGAGAGTTGGCAAGTACTGGATGACCCAGGAATCCACAGCCTCCTAGGCAAACCCAGCCTCTGGGAGGACACTGCCTTCTATTTGTCTTCTTTTCTTTAGTACAAGGCTTTTAAGACGCGTCCTGCAATAAAGGAGCATCTCCACTCCAGTTCTGCCACATTCAGAAGTGGCCATGGCAGGACAAACGTTCGGTAACAGCTGCCTGGATTGATGCCCACTTCCCCAGGGTCAAGGAAGCAGAGGGGGGAATGGACCCCAAGCTGCTGGGGTGGAAAATAGTTTTATATTTTAGTCTCTTGCTATAGCTTTTCAGCAAATATCCCTCTGCAAAAACCAATTAAAGTTCACTCATTATCATCCTATTGATGAGGCAACAGATGGTTAAAGGTGATTAGCAGTATCTGGAATTTCAGAAGACACTGGAATGGGGGATTGACCCAATGGCCTTAGAAAAATCTCAAAACCCTAAAACTTAGAGTTGCCCCTAAAACACTGAGGGCAATGCAGTCTTGGAAACCTTACCTAATAAGGAACATGCTGGGGTTGGAAAAGCAAGTCTAAAATCTCAACTAAATGAATGCTCTCTTGCTTTGGTCTTTCTTCATATTCTAGTACATAGAATAATCTTTGGTATATAGTCAATACTTAATAAATGTTTGTTAGCTGACTGACTCCCTGAAATTGTTTGATATTTACTTTATTCATGTAAAGTGGAAGCTTGATCAGCTGATTATGTCCCACCAATCCCCCATTCCTATTTGTATATGTATAGATAGAGATCTCTTGATCTCTCTCTCTCCATATATATATATATATATATATATGTCCATATCTGTATCTATTTATGTCTGTGTATATATGTGTGTGTGTGTGTATTGATATACATTTATAGATCTGTATCTATATCTATCTCTGTATATGTGTATGATTGTGTATGTGTTTTGCTATATATAGCTGTATATATATATATCCATATCTGTATCTATCTCTGTAAATATATATATGTGCGTGTTGATATACATTTATAGATCTATATCTTTCTCTATCTCTGTATATATGTGTGTGATTGTGTATGTTTTGATATATATCTGTATAAATATATATCCATATCTGTATCTATTTATCTCTGTATATATATGTGTGTATTGATATGCATTTGTAGATCTATATCTCTCTCTGTATATATATGTGTGTGTGTGTATGTATCCATATCTATTTCTGTATATATATGTGTTTGTGCATGTGTTTTGCTATATATAGATTTATATATCTATAGCTCTGTATATCTATCTATATATCTCCATATCTCTGGCTATTTCTGTATATACACATGGGTATATGCACATGTATGTGTATGTGTGTGTGTGTGTATGTATAGAACACGTCCTGTTTCAGGGGCCCAGTAGAACAGAACCTGGAGTTAGGCTGTATGACCTTGAGCAAGCCTGCCTCAGCCTCCTAGGCTACAAAACGGAGATAATCAACAGCACCTCTCTCCCAAGGCTCTAGAGAGGCTCAGAGGAGCTGTTGTAAAGTGCTTTACAAACCTGAAAGCGCTATATGAATGTTGGTTACTCATCATCATCATCATCATCATCATCATCATCATCATCATCATCATCATCATCCATGCGGGTAGAACGCGTGTTTCTTGACCCCCGGAATCTGGCTGCCCCTTCGGGACGCGGCGCTTCTCAGCCACAACGAGGGCCCCGGGCTGGCCTCAGGCCCGAGAGGGCGTCAGAGCCCGCCCCGGCTCCGGCCGCTCCACGGGCGCTCGGAGGACTTGGCTCCCGACCCTCCGGCTCTCCGGGGCGGCTCTCCGGGGCGGGCGGCCGCGCGGAGCCGGGGGAGGGAAGCGCGGGGCCCGCCTTGGCAGCCGCAGCCCGGGCGGGGGAGGCTGGGCTGGGGCCGCGCCGCCCGCTGCCAAGTTTCACCCGAAACTCTTTCCAGCCTGGGCCTGCTCCCCGTCTTGCAGGTGCCAGGTCTCCTGGGAGGCCGGCCCATCCCCCTACCCCACCCCCCTCGGCGGCCCAGAACCAGCCTTCTTGATGGAGTTCTCGTAAAAGCCTGGGCTCTGCCCCTGATGAAACTGGCTTTTGTTCTTTGGGGGAAGGAAGTGAAAGAGCCCTCAGCCCGGGAGTCCCGGCTGGGAGAGGCTGAAGAGAAGGGCAGGACCGGGAGGGTCCTCAGAACACAGAAAATCAGAGCTGGGAGGGTGCTTAGAACACAGAGAATCAGAATGGGGAGGGACCTTAGAACATCAGTGTCAGAACTAGGAGGACCCTTGGAACAGATTTCAGACCTGGAAGTACCTTAGAACATGGAACACAATTAACATTCCATTCAAGTCCCTTCCAACCCAGGGACCTTAGTCCACAGAACACAGAATCTCAGAGCTGGGCAGGTCCTTAGAGTGGATGTAATCCAGGCCTTCCTGGAGTAATGAGTTAAGTGGACTAAGAGTTCCTACTAATACTTCTGTGACCGGCAGAAGTGGACGGGTCTTCAGAACCCACTGAGGGTTGAAGCTGCTGGCAGGAAGTCTGTCTCTGGGATTGCACAGTTGCCTGCTTCAGAGAGCTATTCTCTGCAGAGAAGAAAGCCATCTTAATGAGAAACCATTTTAATAACAGATTCAGGGCCAAGAGGCTACTCTGGTTGAAAGAGGGGAGGAAAAGGAGGATTTTTCTTATTTCTACCTTCTTTGTGAAGGTTTGTTGAATTGATTTCTAAGTAACTTTGCCCCCCCCCCCCCAAGCAGATTAGGCACTCCCTGAGGGCAGGCCCTGGATCTATTCCTTCTCTTTTGGGGCAGGGTCTACATCTGCTTCTCCATCTCCCACAGACTAGGAAGTCCTTGCCTGCAAAGCCAGAATCAGCTCCTTTCACATCCCCTCACCCCACCCATCCACCTATTCAAATCCCCCAAACTTCCTAGGTCCAAATCCAGGGCTGGGTGCCCAGTGAAGTCTTTGAAGAGTCCAATTTACCTGAAACCCAAGAAAAGGTGTCTTTCAGGACATGGAATGGCAAGAGAATTAAGAGCAATGGGCCCAGTGGGGTGTATAAAAGCAGTAATTAGAATGGTACAGAGCTCAGGATCCAACTAGGCCACAGTAGCCTAGCTCTAAGGAAAATACAGCTTGTGTGACCGAAGGGGTGATAAGGAGAGAGAGGAAAGGGGAGACAAAAAAGAACCAGAAAGCAGAGGAGACAGAGAGATAGGTACAGAGAAGGGGACCAAGACAGACAACAGAAGAAGCAATGAGACAGAGAAAGGATTCGGGCTGGGGGGGGGGGGAGAAAAGAAAAGATGAGGTCAGAGAAAAATAGAACAAAGAGAAGATGAGGGGAACCAGAGAATTGGTAAAAGAGAAATAGTCAACATTATTATATCCTGTGTTTAGCACAAAAATAGAGAGGAAAAGAGACAAAGAAATGGATGGAAATATAGAGAAGCTCAGAAAATGGAGAACAAAATTAGAGGGAGGAAGAGTGAGAGAGCAGAGGAAGAGGGGCAGACAAGGGAGAAGACAGAGAAGGAAGGATGCAGGTCGGGTTGGGGAAATCTGCAGGGGCAAGGAATCAGAATCCAGCTCCCAGGTATATCCCACCCCACCCCACCCAAGCTGGACAGCCACCACCCAGGAGGTTTGCAGACAAGTAAGGAAGCCATTTAAGCCAGCCAAGCTCATTCAAATTTATGCTAATGCAATTTCCCTGTTTATTACAGAGTTACAGGGTGTCAGCTGCGTGGGAGCCCAAAATGCTCCTTAGTCCTACCCAGAGAGGGAAGATATGGGGGGGAGGGTAGCAAGGCGGGGAGGGGCAGAAGGTCCTTCTGCAACTTCTGTGCATGGTCACCCATTCTTGACAAGCTTATATGTGTCTTTGTACAAATGTGTGTCCCTTCATTGCTCCATTGCCATCACACATATCTCATGCATGTACTTCCAATGTGTTTGTGTTCTCATGTATAAATAAATGCAATGCGAATGTGGATGTGGATGTTTTCACATGGATGCCTATATGTGTCTATCACATGTGTATACATCTGGGGGTACCTACCTGTTTTGTGGTTATGCACTTGTATCCCCCAAGTTCACCTTCTCTTTTGTGGTCACAGGATCAGGCACAACTGGAATGACTTAAGGAGAAAGTGAGGCTGGTGACTTAGCACAGCACCCCCTCACTCAAATCTCAAATCTAATTCATGTGCATGTCATGGACTTCTTTGAGAATGAAAGACAAACATCATGATCATTTATAGAGTTTATCCATTTAGACAGCTAGGTGATGTAATGGGTAAAGTACCATCCCTGGAGTCAGGAGGACCTGAATTCAAATCTAGCCTTGGATCCTTGGCATTTACTAGCTGTGTGACCTTGGGAAAGTCACTTAACCCTGATTGTCTCCAGTCATCCTGATTCATATCTGACCACCAGAGCCAGATGACTCTGAAGGAGAAAGTGAGATTGGTGACAACACAGAATCCCCTCATTCAAATCCAATTCATGTACTTGTCAGCTTCCCCTCCCTAATATCAGGGTCTTCTTTGAGAACAAAGGACAGACATCATCACATGCTATATGTATGTGGATAACTTCAATATGTGCCTCATGTGTATGTTTTCTATATATAAGCATCCAGTGTGTCTTCCATGTGCATATATATGGTTCCAATGAATTCCAATAAGTAAACTGCCTATGAGCATATCTTCTTGGTGCTTAAATGTATCTCATAGAGTCTAAACGTAAGCCTTTGGCTTCAGGAGAGGACATACAACTAGGCAGGACTTTGGCCTTACAGGCCAAGTTCCCTCCTGAGATAGAGGTCAGACAAAAGCCTGGATAAAAACAGTGGCTACCTATTCAGGGCAGGGCGCCTGTCGGGGGAAGATGCTTCTCCAGGCTGCCGGATCTCAATCAATCACAGCATGCCTCATACCTTCATAGCATCATAGAATTTAGAGCCAGAAGGACCCTCAGAATAAAGAATTCCTAAAAAAAGATCTAAGAATACAGAAAATGAAATGTCAGAGCTAGAAGGGGACTTGGAATAGGGACTATAGAAAGCTAGAGATGGAAGGGACCTTAGAATATAGAACAAAGATTTTTAGAGTTGGAAGGGCCCTGAGGGTCCTCTTAGTCAATCCCCTCATTTAATAGATGGAGAATCTGAGGCCCAAAGAAAGGCAGGGGCTCATCATGTCCCTGTCACTGATAGAACCAGGACTCAATCGCTCTTAATCAGGAAACCATTTCACTCCTTGTAGGGACACTGAGTTAACGTGGCTCTATCTAGAGAATAGTTTTACTTATGTGAGTGCCAGCAGTATCCTTTATCTCCAGGGTGCAACCTCATAATGGGACAAAAAACAGTCCTCCTCTAGAGAGAAGGGATTAATTTTTCCATGAAGAGGCTTACAAGGCAATACCTACACCATCTGTAGGAAATACTGGAGAGATGTTAGGAGCAATGATGTTCAGGAGAAAGAGAATTTGGGAGTTGAGAATGAGTTCCAATGCCCCTAGCTGTCAAGTCCCTTCCTCTCTCTGTGCCTCAGATTTTTCCTCTGTAAAGTAAGTCATTTGGATTCCATGATTTATAAGGTCTCTTTTAGCTCTGACAGTTCTAGAGAACTTTAAGGTCTATAAAACCCTTCCTCACAATTCTAAGGTACGCTGTGCAAGGATTATTATCCTCATTTTGCAGATCATCAAACTGAGGCTCTGACAGTAAAGTTAAGGCTAAAAAAAAGGATGCCCGGGATGCTTTGCAGTGCCCCAAGGCTCCTGTCCCTTTGATTCATCCAGGTCTCTGGCACACACTTTAGTCAGATCAGGTGAACAGGCTGCAGATCCTGGTGAGTGCAGTCAGTGGGGGTGTAGACCCGGCAGCCAGGACTCTGTGGAATATAACAACCAGCGATATAGAATGAGATAGAATAGCTACAGAAAAGTCATCTCCAGATAGAGGTTTTTTAAAAGCCATCTGATGCCTGTTTCTCCTAAAACATCCACTTCATTTTTAGAAGGCAAAACACAGCAATGGGTGCACAAGAAGTATTAGCTCCACGGTTGAAAAGAGCAAGGAAATTGCAAGAACAGAGAATAAAAGAAATGGTTGAAAAACAGAAACAGTAGCAGCAGCTGCCTCACTGGAGGATCTGTCTTCAATATTACTGCCTTTCTAGCATCAGGAACACAAGGAACTCCTCAGATGGCTAGGGCAGCTCAAATGGCTGCATTACAGGCCAAAGCATTGGCAGAGATGGGAATAGCTGTACCTAGCTATTACAATACAGCAGCTGTGAATCCAGAGCAATTTACTGAACAGGAAAAGAAAAGGGAAATGCTCTGGCAAGGCAAAAAAGGGGATAAGTCATGGTCTGCTGAAATTTGGGGAAAAAATGAATTTGGGAAACAAGGACCAAAAAGTCATATTCTGAAAATAAATGGGTATTAAGAGTGAGGATGAAGCTGGTTGTCATTCAGATGAAGAAGGAAATTATTAAACTCTAAGTAACAGGAAATTTGGAAATCTGAATGCTCAATGAGAGAAGGCAAGGTCACAAACCCACACACAAAGAATGAGAATGGGCTTCACATCTTCGATGCTAGGGAAATGCATGCAGTTTGAAAAAATATAATTTCAAGGTTTGGGACTTTGTGAAATTCTTGTTCTGATGTTTTATTCACCAAACAATTAGCATTGTAGTTTGCACCCAGTGTTGATTTTATTGAAAAAATGCAGGGTTTTTTTTTTGTTTTTTAGCAACTATCCAATCAGTGATACTGGCATTATTATTGTAATCAGGTTAAATTTGACAGAACTATGTCTAAGTCAAAAAGTTGTACTTTTCAAACAAATGTAAAGCTGCAGGAAAAGTAAAATCTCACACATAGATATTTCATGTCCCACTGTCTTATATACTTTTGTACTTTGTCTTGTACACTTATTTTCATCTCTTGAAATATGAAAGGAATATTATATTGATGGTCTTAAGAAGATCTGGCCATTGCATACATAATCCAGCAAAGAAAGCAAGATGGTAATGATAAAAAAAAAAAAAGATGATTTTCTCAAAATCGAGATGCACAGCTAACAAGGGGGAAAAATTGAAACATGAATCCAGATCTTTTAATTTCAAGGTCAGTTCTTTTTTTCCATGATGGTTTGCAGCCTTCTACAAATCTACAAATCACTCTGATCTAAGATTCCTATGTGACTAGGTCTATGTCAATCAATAAGGTGAAGTAGACAAAAAAAGTTCATTCTCCAAGAACTCACAGTCTGATTCCAAAATTTAAATGACAAATTCAGAAACACAGAGATCCCTGAAATTCCCCAGGTTCAGAATTTGGACTGCATTGATTCTTGTCAAGTCTACAGTGGTATAAGTCAATGGAAGGTTCTGCTGGTATGATTCTGGTAAAGACTTTCACAGGCTGTTGTACTAGAAAGAGCCCAAGACCTGACACTCTCTACTTGTGCTGAGCATGGACAAATCACTAATATTAAAGTTCAGTTTTCACATCTGTAAAATGGAAACACTAGCACTACCAACCTCATAGAGATGCTGCTTTAAAAAAAAAAGGCAAAGCAAACATGGAACCCCTTTTAGATACAAAATTAGTTCAAATTATTCTCCATTCCTTATCATTCTCAGAGTCCATGTGTATTATGGGAAATTAAAAATCTCCTTCCCCACCCCCAGCTCATCCCAGGGTCCAGGAGGGACAGACTGAGGGGCATGATAAAGTATTAATTCCCACAGGATTTGTGCCAAGGAAAATATCCTAGGATAAGCAATAGAGCCTTCTGGCTCACAAATCCATCATTTGAAACTCAAGCTGCCTCTCACCGGCTCCCCCATTTTATTCTGCACCTGTACGATCATTCCATGGTAAACATGACTCTTAATTAAAACACTATTTCTCTTCAGGCAGGGCTGGTGTATCAGCTTCCACTCAATACCAATGCTTGAAATATAAATATTTCCACTCTGAAATGCACCCAGGGCGCTACCTTCTCCAGCTCAACTTTAAAGGCTATGAGATAGGATGTGGCCAGGAGTCCTAAGTTCTCTTTAAAATAAAGAAAAAGTTTCTGGATGTGTATTCCACCCAGAATGTTGGAGCAGTCTCCCTGACATTGCAGAGCATTCTCAACTTTGGAATAAACGGCCATGCCACCTGGATTGTCAATTTGTTCTTCCCAGACTGCAGGGATCTTGCCAAGTACCATTGTGTCCACTGTTGGTCAACTGAAGCCAGACACTCTCAAACCCACACCCATAGAGCAGCATCAAGGAAGCTGCCAAATATTCAGGAACCAGGTGAAGGTCTGACTTGGTTTGACTTGAAGAGCTGAGATGCTATTTCCTGCTTCACTGTACTCACATTCACTCTCCTCTGCCCCTTAACCCCTGGACTGGGCTGGTAGGCATGCAGGTTGATAATGTGAACAAGATCTCCCAAGCCAGTCCTAAGTCTTGGACCCAGATTCCCAGGGCTAGCCCAGGACCCAGCCTATGCCCTCCCCCTTCTCATAAGACATAGGGAAGGACATAAATGACAGAGAGCACTCTTGAGTGAAGAAGGCACAAAATCTCATGATTGCTTCTGTGACAGTTGCAGATATCTTGATCAGACCCACTCAATCATCGTCTTTAGGGCAGTTTGCTGCTCCCTGCAGGTAAGAAACAAAGATAAATGTATGTAAGACCCAGGATGTCCTTGTGTAGCTGGGAAGACCACACACACACACACACACACACACACACACACACACATGCATTAAGTTTAAGACTTGACAGGCCAGACAACTGAGGCTGGAGAAACTTGACAAACGGACCTTGGCAGCCATTGAGGGAGGGGGCCAGGACAGGAACTTGGGCTTAGTCAAGAAGGATGAAATGTTGGAGGAAAGGAAAACATTCCAGGAAGAGAGAGCAGAATAAAGAGCAGAGTAAAGGTTGGAAAGAGCCAGGTGGTTGTTCAAGGACAGGTGCAGACAGTGGCTGGAGAGAGCTGGAGGTATGAGAGCAAGGGAAGGGACTCACAACGTAGGAGCAGATCCCACACCCTCCACCCCCACTCAGCTTCAGGACTGAATTCCTCTCAAACCTGAATCAAGGTTTTAAGATCATGAAATTTAGAGCTGGAAGGGATGGAAGAGATTGTCTAGTCCAAGTCCCTCATTTTTAAAGGCACCAACTGTAATAACCCAAAGAATATGACTGACCAATAAGAAATCTCAAGCTTCCCTTGATCCCTCAGGAAGCAGGAGAAGGAGAATAGTAACTCATCACTGTATTTTTTCCAAAACATTTCCCATTTAGTCTCTCATTCAATCCAGTAGACCAAGATACTCAAAAGAAATAGAACAAGGATTATTACCTCCATTTTTACAGGTGGGAAAAATGAGAAAAGGAGACAAACAGATGGCTTTCCTCACCATCCACACCCCCTCCAAGAACTGTGGCCCATCTCTATCAAGACTCTGGATTCTCCAAGGGGATGGGGAGGGGGGAGGAGGGGTCCAGAAAACTGCTGCTTGTCATGTTCTGCTGGTCAAGGAGGAGAAGGGGAAGAGAGTGGGCGTCCTACGAGCCAGAGTCGGGGACGGGCAGGTCCCGGGGACGGGCTCCCTAAGAGCTATGGCAATAGCTTGGTGACTTCACTGAGGCATGCCAGGCCCCAAGACAAAACTGGCCTTTCTCCTGCCATACCTTCCCAGTCACAGTTGTGATTCATAGGCAGCAGGGAACTTGTCCTCCGGGGCCCAGGATGCCTCTCGCCTCAGGGTATCTCCACTAGTTTGGGGCAGCCTGGGGGTTCCAAGAATAACAACTCAGATTTCTAAAACACTATCAAGTTGACCAAATATGTCCCTCCCAATGACCCTCTGAGATAAGTCGAATAGGTCTTATTATTGCCATTTGAGGTGAGGAAAATGAGGCCAAGCGTGGTGAAATGATTACCGAGTCCATGGGTAATTCGGTGAGATGGTTCTTGCTATTGGCCATCGTTGTTGTCCTTTGTTCTCAGAAGAAGACCATAGCATCAGGGTGTGGTGCCATGACATGTAAAGGTATTGGATTTAAGAGAGGGAGAGCTGTGCAAAGTCACCATCCTCACTCTCTCCTCTGAAATCATTTGGGTCCAGCGGCTGATATGGATCAGGATGACTGAAGATGGCCCTGGATACAGCAGAGACCTTGGCCTTTTTAAGCTAAGGACTTTAACAGGTCTCAGTTTGACTGAGACAGTGCCTATTCAGTGACTAAAGCTGGTAAGAAAAAATGAGGCAAAGAATGTCCTCTTTTACATAATCCCCCCCCAAAAAAATATATAAAATCAGTCTAGGAGGGGAAGATCCTCAGGATTTCTGGCCAAAACAGAAACAATTGCTAGTTTATGCTCATTCTAAGCCAATCAGGGCTCAAACAATGATCAAGTAAGTTGGCCAATTAAAATTTATACTTCTTTGGGCAGAGCACCCTCAGGTAAGAACATGTAATAAATAGCAAAGCCACCATGCAAACCTAGCTCTTTTGACCCCAGTCCAGTGCTCTTTCTACGAACTACAACTGTATCTCCTGTTAACCTCTTCTCCCATTTTACAGATCAAGAAACTGAGACCCAGAGAGAGCAGGGACTCAGAGTCAGAGACTAGAAGAAATCATGGAATTGAAGAACTAGAAGAGACCTCATAGGTTGATTAGTCTAAGCTGTACCTTAAACAGATTCTCTCCTTCATAAGGTTCCTGACACCAGAATCACACAGGAGCTTCTTTCACTACCTGACCAGGTAATTTTTCTCTCTTTTTGGATAGTTCTAAAGAAACTTGGGGAGCTAAGAGGTGCCATAATGTAAAGTGCAGCATCTGGAGTCAGGGAGATACAAGTTCAAATCTCTCCTCAGACACTTACTAGTTATGTGACCCTGGGCAAGTCATTTCACACTGTTTGCATCAGTTTCCTCATTTGGAAAATGAGCTGGAGAATGAAATGGCAAACCACTCCAGTATCTTTGCCAAAAAAAAAAACAATTGAGATCACTAAGAGTTGGACATGAAAGAAATGACTCAACAACAACAAAGAAACTTGCAGATAATTGTCTTGACCCAGTAACCTCCGATGCTTCAAGTGAACGAACTTACCCAGGGTTACATACCTAGTTAAATAACAGGTACAATACTTGAACCCAAGTATCCTGACTCCCAGTCCACTGATGTTTCTATTGTATCATGTTTCCAGGATCAAGATATTTGTCCCAGCCCCTAATATTCCCCTTCCCAAGATCCCGAGACCTATAAGCATTACAGAAGACATCCCTTAGGATCTTCCAAGGAACATCTCTATCCCTAGCATGTCAAGTTGAAGGGGGGGGGGTCTGCAACAGAAGTTAAGACAAGTAGATAGTTGAACCTGAAAAAGAATATTCAAGGAAAAGCTCTAGATCTGGGGTTCAAATCTTACCAATTCTGCTACTTATTAATTATATGACCTTGGGCAAATTACTCATCTTCTCTAAACTAGTTTCCCCATCTATGAAACAACAGACTTGGAATAAATGATGTTTTAATGTCCCTTTTGATTCTAAATCCTATGATCCCTAAGGCTCCTGCTCAGGCTACTTTGTGCCCTAGACAAAGTGGGTATATAGCCTAAATCAGGCTCATGTCTCACCCCTCTGCTCAGGGACCACCCCCAGGACCCTACAGGAATTACTTTTGAGTCATTGGAATGGTTTCCTGGAGGAGACATGAAGCCCATAACCAAGATCTGTTCCTAACTTGCTGCATGTCCTTAGCAAAGTCCATTCTCCAGTCTGGATGTTATTTCTCTTCTATAAAATGTCAGAGGTGGACTAAATGGTCTCTAGTGGAAGGGAAGAAAGAGTGGGTCAATAGAAACAGTTCAGGATCTGGAAGCAAGGTCCCAAGTTCAAACACTCCCTTTCTGACCTATTAAAAGTAGGTGACCCTAAGTCAATTAATGCAATTCAATAAACACTAATTAAGCACCTACCATGTTCTATGGGCTGGGGGGGGATATAAAAAGAGGCAAAAGAGAGTCCCTGCCCTCAAGGCACTTACAGTTTAATAGAGTAAGTCACTTCCCCTCAGTTGGACTTTGTTTTCTCATCCAGGAAAGGAGAGGGCAGGACAAGATGATCCTTAAGTTTCCTTCCAGTTGGAAATCTCTGATCCTAAGATCTGAGGTTATCTTCACCTCTCTAGATCTGTCTATAGAGAGATGGAGATAAAATACTTGCTTCTGCTTCTGCCTCCATCCCAAGCTTTCTGTAAGAAGCCTTAAAGCCATAAGGAAATTCAAGATGGTGTGATGCTCTGCAATGTTTCACTTAGAAGGGACCTTAGATTTTTATAAAAGAGGCAATGGAGAACCCCAAAATGGGAAGGGATTCCACAAAAAGGTAGGGCTGGACTCTGGATTAGAACACAGGGTTTAAGATGCTTGGTCCAGAAGACTTTCTGCTACATAAGAGTGTCTCCAAAGTCCTCCTTTCCTATTCTGTGCTTGCCTGGGCTAGTGACTTCTGAACAAAGGGAGTAGCAGACATGGTCCTTGGGGCACAGAGAAATCACTTCACCAACTCTTAAGATTGTGCATTGCACATATTAGGCACTTAACAAATATTGTTTGATTGATTGATTTAACCTGTTTCCCCAAATAAGAGGGTTGGCCTAGATGACAGTTAATTGGTCCAGTAACGCTCTAAATGTGGGATCCTGAATTGATCCCATGATCAAATATCTGTGCCTTCCTTCTGCCTGCACCTTGGCATCTGTCAATCCAGTGCAAAGATGCTCTGCCTCTATCAAGGGGTTCTTCCCTCAAGATCCATGGACACTGGGGCAACTAGGTGGTATAGTGGATAGATCATTGGCCCTGGAGTCAGGAGGACCTGAATTCAAATCTGTCCTCAGACACCTAATAATTGCTTAACTGTGTGATCTTGGGCAAGTCACTTAACCCCATTGCCTTAAATAAAAATTTAAAAAATAGGGGTGGCTAGGTGGCACAGTGGATAAAGCACCAGCTCTGGAGTCAGGAGTACCTGGGTTCAAATCTGGTCTCAAACACTCAATAATTACCTAGCTGTGTGACCTTGGGCAAGCCATTTAACCCCATTTGCCTTGCAAAAACCTAAAAAAAAATTTAAAAAAGATCCATGGACACCCAAGTAGTCTACTGATAGATGGGGCGGGGCATGAACTTGAATAAAAAAAAATCTTTATTTCATCAAAATTGGCTTCCTTTATAATCCTATATAGTTAATTGCACAAATTTAAAAACACCATTCAGAGATGTTCATAAGGCTTCATTAGGGGTCTAGGAATGAAACAAAAGATAAAAACTCTGTATCTAAAGCTAACTGGAGAAGCAAAGAAAATAGTTGCCAAGTATCATGGATTGTCAACAAACAGGACCTTCCACTGCCCAAAGCATAAAGTCCCATCTCCTTTGATGCAACTGGATAGAGAATGGCTAACTTAGAGTCAGGAAAAATCTAAATTCAGATCTGGCCTTACACACATATTTTAGCTGTGTGTCCCTAGGCAAGTCATTTAGCCTCCACCTCAGTTTCTCCATCTGTAAAACAGGGATAAGAATAGAGTCTACCTCCCAGGTCTATTGTGATATGAGAATCAAAGGAGTTGATATTTGTAAAAGGATCTGGCACACTTTAAAAGAATATATAAATGTCAGCTATCATTATACAAGGCTTCTCCAGTCTGGCCACAAGCTATCACAAAACTTCACATTAGGGTTGGAGCCAGATCCTCCTTTGCGCTCCTGGCTGTTCACACCGATCACCTGCTCTGCAAAACTTATATCCTCCCCAGCATTTCTTCAACATGCCTGCCTGACTCCTCAGTCTTGGACCTAGGGATACAGAGCTATCTGTTTATTGATATTAATTCTCATTGATTATAGGGTGACATGGCACCCCAGCTCCTGAACATTCTCTCCCCTGGCTGAGAAAGCTGCAACCAGAGGAGACCAACAAGCCTGGAAAAACCTAGGTAAACAGAAATCCACCCAACAGGGAAGTTTGCTTGCCTCCCTAGCAAGTCTAGCTATCCTATTTATTTGCTTGAGGTTGAAGAGAAGGGGGCATCCAAGAAGAACAATAGCTGGTTTTTTAGAATGTTTTAAGATCATAGATATTATCTCTTACTATAACCAGTGAGAATAAATTGCTCCATTTTGCAGATGAGAAGACTAAAGCTAAATTACTAATCTATGCTCAGTTACCATCCATGATAATGTCATAGTCATGCCTAGGTCTTTTCTGCCTCCATCTCTGGGGCCCAAACTATTTCTGGAGCACAGGTGCTTGGGGAGAGGGAAAAGCAAAGAAGCATTGACTTGACTGTTCATGACTGGGATGAAAGTCGTTTTCATTTCCTGTGAGGTCAAGTATAACCTGTCCTATGACTGATGTTGTGTCAGCCTTAGTGCTTGCCAAACTGCTGAGATTCCTCTTCTTTTGCTGTGGAGACTTTGGGTTCTCAGTGGAGATATTTTGATGAGGACATGAGTGAAAAAGGAAATTTTGTGACAAGCCCCTAAAATTAAATTCAATCTACATGATTCTTGATGCTTGATCCTGGATCTCAAAGTAGTATAATTATTTTTTCCTTTTCTATAGGTAAGAAAACACCTATGGAATTTACAGACTTGTTCAAAATCTTAGAGCTGTAGAAGATCATATGGTCCAATCATAACTTAGCAATAAACCCAAGAAAGAACTGATTTTAAATCGACAGATTGTGTGTCCCATATTCCTCACCTCTCTGAAGCTCAGTTTCCTCCTTTGAAAAATGAGAATAGCAACTCTTGGAAAACCTACTTATCACAGAGGGCTGTTGTAATGAAAACATTAATGATGATTTAAGCTGCCAAAGCATTCTACATATATTCTCATGCGATCCTTGAGAAAAATAGTCTAGGCATCATTGTGCTCGTTTTAAAGATGAGGAAACTGAGTTTGAAACAAGTGAACACCCTCCCCGGGTGAACCCTGGTCTTCCTGATGATCCACTCACTACTCTATCTCAGTTGCTTTTGAAGGAGGAAGAAGGAGGAGGCTCATAAAGGGCAAGTGACTTTCCTGAGGTCACAAAGCAAGTCTCTAATTTAATTAGGAAGCTAAAATTTAGAGCTGAAAGTTAAAAATCATAAAGATTATCTAATTTCATCTCATTTTAATCAACTTCTTTTTTTTTTGCAATGTTTTTGTAAGGCAATGGGGTTTGCCCAGTTTGTGACTTGCCCAAGGCCACACAGCTAGCTAGGTAATTATTGTGTCTGAGGCTGGATTTGAACTCAGGTACTCCTGACTCCTGGGCCGCTGCTTTATCCACTACGCCACCTAGCCACCCCTAATTTCATCTCATTTTAGATGTGGAAACTGAGCTTGAGAGGGATCAAATGATTTGCCTGGGGTTCCTCAGGTGGACCCAAGTCCTCAAAGTTCAAATTTTGCCACTGTTCCACTCTCCCTTTTGTCTAGAGATAGGTTTATCTTCCAGAGAGCTAAAAGAACTTTAAGAAAACAGAAGGATGGAGCTGAGGCAGCTAAGATGGGCCAGCAGGTTGAGCCTCTGTCTGCCCAAAGAGTCTAAGTGAATTTTTATTGGCCACTTTTTAGCCTTGATTACTGAGTCCAGAGCCACTGACAATGGTCCAAGAAGGGGCCCAAATCACCCTATGTTGGAAGAAGAGAGGCAAAGCCACTGGGCTGGTTTAGTTGCCTGGGGTGACAGATCTACCTGCGTATTGCTCTGGAATCACCACCACCTCCTCTCCTCCCTTCGTTCAAAAGCTGGGACTGACGATAGCCTATTAAAAAGCACACAATCTCTTATACACCCCCTCAGTGCTTTCGATTCTAGTTGAGACTCAATGTGGTCTAATTTGTTGTTCCACTGGCCCCATGACTAACTCATCAGTGATGAGAACTCCCAGTGTGAAAACTGCCTCCACTGATAAAGATCAGCAATTCATCAGTCATTTATAGTTCCAGAGAGGTTGTGACACCCATTTTCAAACAAGTAGTATGTGTCAGAGGCAAGACTTCAGTTTGGGACTTCCTGAATCCTGGGTCACACTGCATCCCCACAAGTTAGACTACAGAGTGATATTTTACCTCCTTATGGTGCTTCAAGATTTACAAAGCTCTTTCCTTATAACACCCCCAGGAGATTGGATGAGTATTAGCTTGCCCATTTGACAATTAAGAAAGCTAGAGGACAATGAGGAGAGGTAACAGTGTCACATAGCTAGGGTCAAAATTGATGCTCAACACCTATAACTCCTGTTTTAAAGGACAAACAATCCAAACAGACAACTTGAGGAACTCCAAGAACCCTTACAAATCCAATTACAAATTCAGTGATTCAGTCCTTTTTTTCAGTGATGTCCAGCTCCTCATGACTCCATTAGGATTTTCTTGATAGAGATATTGGAGTGGTTTTGCCATTTTCCAACCCATTTTTCAGATGGGGAAAATGAGGCAAACAAGATTAAGTAACTTACCCAGGAGCACACAGTTACTGAGCATCTGAAGTCACATTTGAACTCATGAAAATGAGTCCTCCTGATTCCAGGACCAGTACTATATCCACCAAACCACCTAGTTACTCCAAGGATTGGAAAGTCCAGGTTCTAAACCCTATTCTGGCAATCACTAGTGCATGTCCCTTCACCTCTCTGAGGCTATCATAACTCCCTCTATGAACCAGTGGAAATGTTGCCATGGAAACAATAAGCAAAAAGCAAATAGTTAAAAGTCTGTGCCTTTCTATAGTAGACTACAACAAGACTTATGCTGACTTTGTGCAAAGATTATGGAAAAATGATGTTAATCCCATGGGTAAAGCTTGCCACCAGTCCTGAGAAAGTCCTCCTTTTTATCAGTCCTTGAATGGATAATAACCATCAGATAGGAACAGATAGGAACCTGCTGCTACTGGGAGGATTCTACAAGGACAGGGAAACAGAGGCAGAAGCCCAACACGATAACAAACTGTTATCTCTTTGTTTCCCAAAATGAACCTTTGTCATCCCTGAATATTCTGACTAGACTACATCTTTCCCCTACATCTTCCCCAGTATGTAGGCCATCCCTTGAACCCCTATATAAATCTAAGCTTTTTCCCCCTGCTAGGGGTTCTTTATCCACTAGGGGTAGAACCCTCATGCGATAACCTTGCACTTACGAAATAAAACTTATTGGTCCCTTATCACACTGAGTTGTAAATTGCTGTGAAATTCTTTCACTATTCAAACCTTAGCTCATCATCTGTACCTCAAACTGCTTCATGCCAATCATAAGAATTACCCTAATACTACCTGTTCCAGGGCAGGAATGACCTCAGAGAGGACATGGACAAAATATTAGCACTAGAATCTCAGAATGTCAGAGCTAGGAGGGATCACAAGTGATCTTATTCAATCTCTTGATTATATAGATCAAGGAGACAACTGAGGCTCAGAGAGGGAGAGGGAACCTCCAGTCACAGTGAGTTGGAATCCAACAAGCTTCTGAACTCGGGTCATCAGACCCCAAATTTCATATTCTGTTACATTAAGATTCAACCTAACTGGAAGGGCTGTTGTGAGAAAAGTACCTTGTCAACATTAAAGCACAAGGGAAAAGTGTAAGCATCTTGAGGGCAGGGCTTGCCTATTATTCTTACCAACACCAAACACATGCTCAGTGTTGGGACTTAATAAAAATGAGTTACTGATAAGATGACTCTCTGCATGGCAGCCCTGTCCAAATAGATAGGATTGGGCATCACCATCTTTATTCACAGCTAAATTGTAGCATATTTTCTCCCAGACTGGGGCACCCAGTTTGAGGCATCAAAACTTGTTAAAGGGGTGGCTAGGTGACACAGCGGATAGAGCACTGACCCTGGAGTCAGGAGTACCTGAGTTCAAATCCAGCCTCAGACACTTAATAATTACCTAGTTGTGTGGCCTTGGGCAAACCACTTAACCCCATTGCCCTGCAAAACTAAAAAAAAAAAAAAAAAACACCAAACTTGTTAAAGCCTCTAGATGCAGCATTAGAAACTTCAAGAAGTGGGGTGCGTCTAGGTGGTGCAGTGGATAAAGCACCGGCCCTGGAGTCAGGAGTACCTGGGTTCAAATCTGGTCTCAGACACTTAATAATTACCTAGCCGTGTGACCTTGGGCAAGCCACTTAACCCCATTTGCCTTGCAAAAAAAAAAAAAAGAAAAGAAATTTCAAGAAGGGAAACTGAGAAGATACCCATCAATTGGGAAATGACTAAACAAGTTATGGTATGGTATATGAATGTGATGGAATACTACTGTATTCACACTGAGCTGTAAGAAATGATAAGTGGGTTGATTTTAGAAAAATATGAAATAATGAAGAGTAAAATGAACAGAACCAAGAGAATGTTGTATACAGTAACAATAATATTGTTTGAATAACTGTGAATGACTAAGAAAGAAAAAGAAAAGGAGAGAGAAATAAAGAAAAAAGGAAAACAAGAAAGGAGAGAGAGAGAGAGAGAGAGAGAGAGAGAGAGAGAGAGAGAGAGAGAGAGAGAGACTGCAAAAAACATGGTGACAGAGCCCTGGAGGTTTCTAGAGGCCACTGTCTACTACAAGTCTCTACCTCAAGTTTCCCCTTCTATAAAGTCAGAGTATTTTAATTGTAGATCAGGAGTAGGCCCTTCTGCCAAGGGCCATTTGGATAATGATAACATCATTTGTAGGCCATATAAAATTATTAACTTAAAAATTAACCTGCTATATTTGGTCAAATATTTAATTAATTCAATCCTAAAAAACTCCTAGATTTATTGAATTTCAAGTCCTATCTGCCATTGTCTTGACAGTGCCAGACAAAATAATTTTGAAGGTCTTCTATGGCCTGTGGCTGCATGTTTCCCACCCCATCCTGGATGATCTGGCAGAGGTGTGCCTGCAAGCTTCCAGCATTCTCTCTCTCTCTCTCTCTCTCTCTCTCTCTCTCTCTCTCTCTCTCTCTCTGCTAGGTTTTCTCTATCTTCCCCTCTCTACTCTTTATGAATCTAAACTTCCTGCACAGATGCAAAGAAGTAGTGGTAATAAGGAAGGATGCTCAGACCATCAAGGTGAGCAAAGTGCTGTGGCAAGCAAATTTCAAAAAAGTTATCATAATTGAATGTCCAGGCTGGACAGGAACTGGGAAGAGATCTGGTCCAACCTGTGTCTAAGCAGCACTTGCCATGACCTGGCCCTGAGTCTTGGTTCTGATACTCATTAGATGACACTGTGTTGAGCCTGTTTCCTCATCTTTTGAAAATGGAATAACAATCCTGGTGCTGCCTACCTTACATGGATGGCATAGAAAATGTAGAGTTTATTGGCAATATCATCATGGAGTTCAGATAAAAATGATGCTGGGACAAGTCACCATCTTGCTGTGATTGGTTTTATACATCATGTTTGGGAGCCTATTGCACAGCTGGCTAAAATAGTTGTGGCTGTCGATTTATCATTATCATTGTTTTCCAAGGTCAGTCAAAAAAAAAAGCATAGTGATCTGTGGTCATGAGCAAATCACTGAATCTCTCTGAGCCTCAGTTTCCCCATTCATAAAAATGAGAGGTCATATTGGACTGCCTCTAAGGTCCCTTCCAGCTTTAATCTGGGAGTTCTATGACACTAATTACTCTGCATGAAACTCCATCTTCTATGGTCCTGATTCCTACTCAACCTTCAGCCTTCACCACTAGCCATCAAAAATTGTGGGTCATACAAAATTATTAACTTAAAAAATTAGCCTGCTATATTTGATCAAACATTTAATTAATTCACTCCTAAAAAGCTCCTAGATTTATTGAATTTCAAATCCCACCTGCCATTTTCTCAATAGTGCCAGATTTTAAGGGCATTATACAGCCCTTATTTAGAGTTCCTAACTCCATCCCCACTGAGAGGAACCAGGGAGGGCTGGCCCTCAATCCCAGTAGTCCCTAGAACCATTAAACTCCTGTCAGCAATATGATAAATCAGATTTAGCAAAAATTTCCAAGGTCTTTAACTGGTTCCCCATCCATCCCCAGACTCCCAGGACCTCTAGCCTTCCCACTGACTCCTGACCCTCTCCACCTAGTAATCTCTGGGGCACCCCACTCAAACCATAAGAAGCCCATGCCCTGTAACCAATGGATTCCCAGGATCCCACCCCAAAGCCACTCCCTTTAGATTCCTAAAACCTCTAGCTGTCCAATGATCTCCTAGGCTCCTCACTGCCCAGGTCCCTTGGCACAGAACCCCTGGCTATCCAGAGATCTCTCATGGTCTGCTATCGGGACTCCCACAAGCTCAGTCGACTTAAACTGGGCACCCCTACCCCCCCATCCCCTAGCTGTCCTGTGATCTCCCACATGCCCACCCACTCATGCAGGCCTCTGGCCATCCCGATAACTTCCACGCTAATGGGAGGAGGCACAAATTCCCTGGTTGTCCAGTAATCTCCCAGGCCACCCTCCTGTCCAGGAGAGGCAGCCCCTGGTGATTCCAGTTGCCCCGAGTTCTCCCACACTGATCGGGAGGCGCAGAGCCCCTGGCAGTGCAGCCATCTCCAGGCGCCCCCAAACGCCCCGAGTTCTCCCACACTGATCGGGGGGCGCAGACCCCCCGGCTGCGCAGTGATCGCCACCCCCCACCCCCCCGCCGTGCAGCCCCGCCCCGGCCCCGGCCCCCGCGGGCACCTGGCGTCGCTGACCAGCAGCAGGACGGAGCCGTTCTGCACGTTGACCTCCCGGAGGGTGTCCTGCTCGCCCAGGCGCCTGGCGTTGTAGTAGAAAGCCTTCTTCCAGGACGAGACCCCCTGGCGCACGAGCTGGGCCCGCAGGTCGCTCACGGTGTCCACCGGCCGCACGGTCAGCGGCAGCAGCAGGTCCTCCTCGGACACGTGCACCTGGATGCGGTAGCGCTTCCAGCGGGACAGGCTGCGGCGCAGGGTCTCCATGGCTCCCGGGGCCCCCGCAGGGCCCGGCCCGGCAGCCCGGTGAGGCGGCCGAGGCCCCTCGACGCCCCCCGCCGCCGCCGCCGCCGCCGCCACAGGCCCGGGCAGGCCAGGCCGGTCTTCGCCCCCGATGCCGCCCAACCTGTCCGGGCGCGCCTGGCCGGCTCCGCGGCCCTCCTCTCGGCATTCCGGGCCCGGGGCCTCCCTGATGGGGCGGGGGCGGGGGCGGGGGCAGAGATCCCGGCAGGGCTGGGGCTGGGCTGGGCTGGGCTGGGGAAGGGAACGGGGCTCTGCTGCTCCCAGAACCAGGCTTGCCCAGAGACAAAAGCGGCCTGCCCAGATGCCGCAAAACTCTCAAGCTGGGAAGCCACCCAGAGAGAATGCCCCGAGGAGAACTGGACCACCGAAGGTGGAAGAAGGCAGGGCAAGAAGGGGCCCTAGAGCATCCGAACAGAGCCGGATGGCCCAAAGAAGTCCTCCCCAGGAGGGCCCCTACAAACACCTAAGTCAAGCCCTTCATTTTACAGGCGAGAAAAACTGAGGATGGCAAAAGAGAATCTTGCCCAGAGATCCCCTGATCCTCCATCTAAAACCACAAGCTTGACGGCTATGTAATAAAACTGGCAGAGACCTTAGAGGGCATCTAGTCCAACACCCCTCAGTTTTACAGGTGAGGAAAGCAAGGTTCAGAAAGTTCTCGTTACTTAATACAATACATTTAATTGAAATGAAACTCCGTCCTAGGTCATGGGTGTTCATAAGGGAGAGAGACAAGACAGAGGAGTTCCCAGGAAAGTCACATGTGTCCCCGAGAGATTCTTTTATAGGTTCTAGTACCTATAAAGAGGCATCAGGTGATTGTTGTCTTCTAGACACTCCCTCCCTCCGGGCTGGTCAACATTGGACCTTGAATATCCTGTCCAGGTCAAACAATTTTTTTCCCTGATAAAGAATGTTCAACCTGTTTTTCTTTCTTTTTTTTTTAAATCTTTGTTACAGGGATTGTCTATCAGATGTATAGGGAAGAGAAAAGGGCTATGCTTGGAAATATAGGTGATGTTTTAAAAAAAATAATAAAAATAGGATAAATATTTTTATTCGCTTTAATCTATTATGTATAAACCTATAAGAAATGGTGTAAAAGTAAAAGCTGCAGGATTTAGCAGCATAAAATGGCAAACTTGCCCCACCCCCCCACCCCAAACTCAGCTTATAACTATACTTCTCTGGGAGAATGGAAGGCATATTCCCTGCAAGGCTTGGGTGGCAAAGAGGAAAATGAGCCATGAACCATATTTAAAGCTGGAAGCCTTGGGCTAGAATACCATTTCTGCCTCCTGATGCCTTTGTTTTGCTATTGCTCAGTTGTGTGCCATCCCTCCCTTAAATCCGATTCACTTGCATGTAATAGTATCACCTTCCTATTGAAATGGTCCTCTTTGAAAAAGAAAGACAAGCAACATTACCTAGTGGACCATATAGCTTGCCAATGATTGTCCATGAGCTTTTCTTGGCAAAGATACTAGAATGCTTTGCCATTCCCTTCTCCAGTGGATCATGGCAAGCAGAAATTAAGTGACTTATCCAAGGTCATATAGCTAGTAAGTGGAGGATGTCTGATCTGTTTTGGGGGGGGGGAGGTTGGGGGGGGGTTAGGGTTTTTTTGCAAGGCAATGGGATTAAGTGCCTTGCCCAAGGCCACACAGCTAGGTAATTATTAAGTGTCTGAGGTCGGATTTGAACTCAGGTCCTCCTGACTCCAGGGCCAGTGCTCTATCCACTGTGCCACCCAGCCACCCCAAGATGTCTGATCTGAACTCTGATCTCCCCGACTCCAGACTCAGCTTTCCACTGAGTCACTTGACTATTTTAATACTGCTGTGACCTTGGTCAATTCATTTAACCTATTGGGCTTCAGTTCTCTCTTTCATAAAATGAGGGAACTGAACCTGTAAGATTGACCCTTTCACTTCTTATTTGAGGGTCTCATGCTGGTGATTTCAGTTTCTTTGATAATTTCAAACATCATGTTTTTCTAAGACTAAGCCCAGGCCCAATCATGTTTCTTCCATAAGATTATAGATTTAGGGCTGGAAGAAACTTAAGGGAATCATCTAGTGTCCAATCCCCTGATTTAACAGCATATCTGTCTATCCATCCCTTAAACAGGCCTAAGTTAAAAAAAAAAAAGTTAATGTTTATTAAACACTTACTATACCTAACACTGCTGGGGTTACAAAGAATACTTTAAAAAAACAAAAATAAAAATGATCTCTGACCCCAAGGAGCTCACATTCTAATAGTGGAGACAACAGGCAATCATAGCAGAGTATAAGTGGAAAATAGTCTCAAAATGGGAAAGGAGGGAGTGGAGGAATTGGGAAGGGCCTCTTGCTAAAGGTAGGATTTGATGAGTCTAGATAGAAGCAAGTGAAACCAGGAGGCAGAAGTGAGGAGGGAAAAGATTCCCGGCAAAAGGTTTAGTGCATGAAAATTCACAGTTCAGAGATAATGGGTTTTTTTCCAGAAAAAAAAAAAACAAAACAAAGAAAGCTGATGTTCTTGCATTGTAGAGTTCCTGGAGGGGAGTGAGGTGTAAGATGACTGGAAAGGTAGGAAGGAGCCAGGTTTTTAAAGGGCTTTAAAAGCCAAACAGGATTTTATATTTGATCCTTGGAGTAATAGCCAGTGGAGTTTACAGACTAGGTGAATGACATGGTCTGACCTATAATTTAGGGAGATCACACTGATAAATGAGTGGATGATGGATTGCAGTGAGGGGAGAGTCTTTAGTTAGGGAGAACAACAAGCTATTGCAATAATCTAGATATGAGATGGACTGGGGTGATGGCACTGTCAAAGGAGAGAAGGTAAATGTTTTAGAAATACTATGAAAGTAAAAACTGCAGAATCATGTTGGAAATGTGTGATACATGCAAATAAGGGTTTGGGTGTGGGTCCTTAGGGTGCAAGTCTGGGTGATTTGAGCACTTGTGATGCCTTTGAAATCCAGAAGAGGGTATGAACGCAAGTCTAAATTTGATTTTGGACATGTTGAGTTTAAGAAGTCAGCCAGACAGCTAATATTTATTAAGCCCTTACTATAGGTTTAGAATTGTGGGAAGTTCCAAAGATACATAGAGAGAGGCAAGCCTTCCCCTCTCTCCCCCCAAAAATCAGCCCCTGCTCTATAAGAACTCAGAGTCTATAATATGGAAATATGTTACTCATCAAGAGAAGTAGGGAGGAAAGGGAAGGAGGGGAGAAAAATGTGGAACTCAAAATCTGAACAAAAAATGAGTGTTGAAAATTATCTTTAGGGGTGGCTAGGTGGTGCAGTGGAAAAGAGCACCAGCCTTGAAGTCAGGAGTACCTGAGTTCAAATTTGACCTCAGACACTTAATAATTACTTAGTTTTGTGGCCTTGGGCAAGCCACTTAACCCCATTTGCCTTGCAAGAAAAAAAACCTTAAAAAAATAAAATAAAATAAAATAAAATAAATTGCCTTAGAAAACTATCTTTACATGTAGATAAAAAAAAAAGAAAAATCACATTAAAAATAACTCACAGTGTGATGGGAGAATATGTCTATAGGATATCCAAATGCAGGAAGTCCAATAGGTAGAGAAGTGAAACTAAAATCAGGCGAGGGAAAGAAATGGTTATTAACAACCAATGATTTGAAGAGATCCAGAGTTCCCCTTTTTCTAAAGTCCTTATTTTAAGACTCAGTTTTTGAAGGATTTTGCTGGTAATGAGACTGAATTAACTTTCTCCCCAGTCTTAGTCAGACTCCACCCCTTCTTGTAAGGAATTTAATCTAAGGTGGGGAAACCCATTGTGTTCTATTCCGGTTTAGGTGGGCATGAATTCTTTGATTAGATTACCCAAGCCTGGGCAATTTAGAAGTAAATGACATTTTCCCCTCAGCCCATCATTAGAATAGGTCAACCTCTCAATCTAATATTCATTCTTTCTCATTAATTGTTAACCAATGAGAGTTGATTGCCACCCTCAGGAACATCCACTCTTCCAAAAGCATATACTGTGAGCCCATCGGCCACAATTTGTCTTTGACATTCAATTGCCTCACTGACCCATTTTATTGGTAATATGCTAGCATTATTAATAAAATGGTTAATTACCCAGAAACTATGCCTCTTGAATTTTTTAAACATCACAATAGAGATTAGGGCTAGATAAATAGATTTGAGAATCATTTGCATAGAGATGATACTTAAATCCATGGGAGTTGATATGGTATAAAAGGAGAAGAGAAGAGAGTAAAAACAGACCTGTAGGGAATACCCACAGTTAATGAACATGATCCAGAAGCAGATCAAACAAAGGAGAGACTGAGAAGTTGTCAGACAGGTAGGAGACCCAGGGGAGCAAGAGACACCTTCCTTGTTCACTAAAGAGGAGATGTCTTTGAAGAACAATATCTTATCTCTGCCCCCTCTGTCTGCCCAGGGCCTTGAAATTCTTCTATAATAACTTCATTTTTAAATTGTTTTTAAATGAAAGTGTAACAAGCAAACATTTCCAGATTCAAAGAACAAAAAGTGAAGGTTGCAGTTGAATCACAAATCTCTATTATGTAGATGGCTTTCTCTTTTCAAGTGTGTATTAGACAACACAAGAGTGCCAACACTGCTCTACTAATCCCGCCACCTTCTGACTTCCTTTTGTTCTCTCCTTCATCTCTTCCGTAGTTTCATTGGTGCTCCTTTCTTACTTGTCTTTTTTTTTTATTGCAATCATATTCTTCTCAGTTCTAAGTGATGTGTATAGGTGTGTGTCAGAGGATACACACATACAGAGAGACAGAGACAGAGAGAAAACTCTCCCTTATAATAAATAAGATTAGTCTAGTAAAACATCCATACCCTGATGCTTCCCTTCTTTACTCACTCCAGCAAAAGGTGAGAAGCAATGGTTTACCATCAGCCTTCTGAAACCCTAGTATCATTCTTCTTAAGTCTTTCAGAGTTTGTTTTTCTTTACCTTACTGCTGTCATCATATAACTGGTTCTCCTGGTTCTGCTCACTTCACTCTGTATCAGTTCATACACATCTTTCTCAGTATCTTTGAATCTCTTCCTTTTGGCAACTTCAATGTAATAATATTCCATCAAAGTACTATACTATCATTTGTTCAGCCATGCCCCAAAGCATCTGCTTTGTTTCCCAATGTCAACTACAACAGAAAGTATTGCCATGTCGATTTCTGTACAAATGGATCCTTTCTCATTGTCTTTGATTTCTTTGGAGAGTAATGCCTGGTGGCAAAATCCTGGGTCAGAGGAGATGCATGGTTTAATGACTTGGGAGGTATAGTACCAAATGCTTTCTGTCATTTTTTTTCAGTCATATCAGACTCTTCTTGCTTGGTTTTCTTATCAAAGATTCTGGAGTAGTTTGCCATTTTCTTCTCCATCCATTTTATAAAAGGAGGAAACTGAAGCAAACATAGTTAAGTGATTTGCCCAGGATCACAAAGTTATTAAGTGAGCAAGGCCAAATTTGAACTCAGGAAGACGCATCTTTCTAATTCAAGATCTGTATCACCTGTCAGCCTACACTTTGCAGAATAATTGGACTATTTCACAGTTCCATACAGATTCACTTTTCATGGGTCTTTTCTTAAAGATGTCTAGGTGCCCTATGGGAATACAGATATCTCTAGAAAAGGAAGCCACAAACTATCATAGTCATTGGTGGTATGCATTAACAAATTCACATTAATATTCATTTGAAAGGAACCATAAAATCATCGATTTAGAACTGGGAGATGATCTCTATCTGATCTTTAGTAGAGATAAACTAATCCAATCACATTATGCAGAAGAGGAAACTGAGGCACAAAGGAAGTGACTTACTCAAGATCACACATAGTAGAATATAATGTCTCCTTTCTCTGGCATAGCACTTTTATCCTTATTCCCCCATAAACCTCCCACAGATTTATCCTCTCCAAATCACTTACTATTATGTGAGTATCAATGCTTAATGGAGTACATGGGTGGTCCATTATCTCTTGCTCTCACTACATAATTAGCTCAACTCCTTTTATCTTTTTGAACACAATATTTTACTGCTATTGTACTGCTGCCTATGGTCTCCCTCTCCACACCCCCACCCCTGTACTATAAGCCTCTCTGTTGTCCTTCGTGTGACTCAAAATGTTGATTCTTTTAGATCATGATATCCCCAAATTCTTATCTCTGCTCCTCTTCTTCTTCCCCCATCTCACTCTCTCTGTTTATAAAGTATTATATATATATATATATATATATATATATATATATATTTTTGTTTATGTATATCCAGAGGGACTTCCACATAGTCTATGTTGTTCTCTTTTGTCTCTTGATCCTGATCCATATTTTCCATATTTTTTTGGTATCTTCCCCTATTCCCACCTTCTCACTGAAACCTCTAAGTATTAAAGCATATGTTGATTTACTTTAGAGTATATTATCAAGTTCTTAATAGAATTTCTTTACAACTTCATCCTCTGCAACAGCTGTTGGAAAATAAGCTGCAATTATCTTCATGCTGATTTTTTTGCTTACACTTATTACGAGCATTGCAATGGCAGATGACCAAATGTCCCATGAAAAAATAAATTTAAAAGTATTTATTAAGGGTTTAGTATATGACAAACCCTGTTAGGCTCTGGGAATACAAATAATAATATTTGTGGTTGCCTTTGGGCATATGACAAATCAGCCTCACCTCTCCCAGGATTACTTGTGAGACATCCTTCCATTGAGTTTCAACTTCCTTAAATCACCTGTTTTCATTTACACCAAGAATCCCCAAAAATTATTTGATTCAGTTCTTCCAGTGGTGGATCAATCCATTGTCTGCTGAACCAATGTGAGGATCTCGTATTTTGAGTCCCAATGGTTAAGTTAATATTTATAGATGATCTAAAAACTCTGTGATTCTTAGCACCATCTGTCTTCATTTCTGCTACTCTGCCACCATCTTTACAGAAGCAGATGGCCCAAAAGAATTGAGGACTTTTTTTTCTTTGTTTTGTGGATTACCATAGCCAAAGAATTCATTACCTAGTGGCCAGTCACTAGGTTTGCTTTATTGAACCTTTCTACACTGAACTAGACTAATCCTTCAAAACAGATCTGGTTTCAAGAGCATACTCATGGTAGAATCTGACAAAATTTGAACTCTGTTAGCCTGGCTTTAAAAAACCCAGAGTCATTACAATGAAACATAATGAGAAGACTTATGGGGAAAAATGTTCACAAATCATCCTTTTACAGACGTGAGGTAGGGCCAGGAGGTGGTGCATGCCCATAATCTCTGTTTCTGGGAGAGGTTGAGATCTGATGGCTTGTTTGAGTTCAGGAGTTTTGAATCAAAGGATCAAGTTCATTGGGTGTCTAAGCTAAATATAGAACCAATACAGCAAACCTCTGAGAGCAGAAGGCCTTCAGGTTGCCCAAGGAGGTATAGACCAGCCCAGGTCAGAAAAACAAGGCAGACTAAAGTTTCTGTACCAATCAGTATTAGGATTAGATCCATAAATGCTCCTTTCATTTCCAGCATGGGCAAAATAGGGAGCACCATTCTTAAAAAACAAACAAACCTGGACAGCTAGGATAGAGCACCGGCCCTGGAGTCAGGAGGACCTGAGTTCAAATATGGCCTCAGACCCTTAATAATTACCTAGCTGTGTGGCCTTGGGCAAGCCACTTAACCCCATTTGCCTTGCCAACAAAAAAAAAAAAAACTTGTCAAAAAACAAGCAAATCCAAAAGTGTAAAGTGAAGTAAATTTTTACTTTACACCTTTCTACTGAACATATCATATGACTTTGGGAGACCTAATCTGTACTTTCATTAGTATAAGGAACTACCCAAAAGGAAACTCCCTCCACAGATAGAGATAGACACATTTGTGTCTTAGAGAGACCTGGGGACTTGCCTGAGGTCATGTCATATAGCCAGCATATGGCAGAGATGACACTTGAATACAGGTCTCCCTAGGTGGCTAGGTGTGATGCAGTAAATAGAATTCTGTACTTTGTCAGGGAGATCTGAATTCAAGTTTGACATTTTCTTGCTAGGTGTTCTTTGAGCAAATGAAACAACTTCTGTTTGCTTCTGCCCCCTCATCTATAAAAATGAATGAATGAATGAACAAATAAATAAATGGATAAAAAAATGAAAAGATGATGCAGTTATTGTGAAGATTAAATGTGATATTTGCAAAGTGTTTTGAGAAACTTAAACTTCTTTATCAGTACTAGCTATTAATCATTATTGTTCCTAACTCTGAGACTGGTTCTCCAACAAAAATGGCCCCAATGCCTCTTATTACATTGGTTGTTATCCTTCATTTTCAGAGTATCAAAATGACATCACTTATGTAGGGGTCAAGGTACAATGTGTCCAACTGGCTGATCAGACCAATATTAGCTTCAGAGGGTCTATCACAGGTCAGGCACAAATAGTCCACATGAATATTTAAAGTGGAAATGTCTATAAATTTGTGCATCTTGTTTTTCTTTGGAGCTACAGAAATTCTACTTAGCTCGTAGAGCACACCTGCCTTGATGAAAGCATACCATGCTAAGTGGTCCTTTGCCAGTGTCTTTCTTGTCATATAATTGATTCCAAAGTTCTTAGAAAGACCTTGAGAGTGTCCTTGTATTGCTTCCTCCTGACCTCCCTTCGAGTACTTGCCTTGTGTGAGTTCTCCATTAAAAAAGCCTTTTAGGTAAATATACATTTAATATTCCAATGCTGTGACCAGTCCATTGAAGTTGCACTCTCTGCAGATTAAATGCTTGGCAGTTTAGCTTGAGAAATGACATCAGTTCGGTACCATACCTTGACAAGTGATGCTATGTATAGGTTACCTGTGTCTATGTATTATTCTTTGACCAGGCTATAACTTCCCACCATCTCCATTATATTAGCATAGTACTCTGAACACGAATGGTTCTTTATTTTTTTTAACATTTTTATTTAAAGTTTTGAATTCCAAATTTTATTCCCCTCTCCCTTCCCCCCCATGATAGAAAGCAATCAGATATAGGTTATACATGTGCAATTATGTTTAATATTTCCATATTAATCATTTTATACAAGAAAACTTGAATAAAAGGACAAAATGAAAGAAAGTGAAAAATAGCATGCTTCAATCTGTATTCAAACAATATCAGTTCTTTCTCTGGAAGAAGAAAGTATGTTTCATCATTAGTCTTTTGGGATTGTCTTAGATGATTGTATTGCTGAAAATAACTAAGTCTTTCCACAGTTCTGCATAAAACAATATTGTTACTATATACAAGGTATACAGTATCTCCTGAATCTGTTCACTGCCCTCTGTAGCAGAGGGAATAACTTTCTAAGTTATTCTGAAATCATCTATTTTCTTATATTACAATAATATTCCATTATAATCATATATCACAATTTGTTTATTCAATCTCCAACTGATAAGCATCCCTTCAATTTCCACTTCTTAGCCACCACAAAAAAGCTTTTATAAATATTTTTGTATAAATAGTTCCTTTTCCTTTTTTTTTTTTGATGTCTTTGGAATAAAGACCCACCAGTTGTAGTGCTAAATCAAAGATTATGCACAGTTTTAGAGCCCTTTGGCTTCTCCAGAACAATTGGATCAGTTTACAACTTCACTCACAGTGCATTAGTGTCCCAATTTTCCCACACCCCTATCAAACATCCAACATTTTCCCTTTTTTGTCATATTAACAAATTTGATAGATTTGAGGTGGTTCCTTAGAAATATTTCAATTTGCATTTCTCTAATAGTGATTTACAGAATTTTTTTATTTGACTGTAGATAGTTTTGACTTCTTTGTCTGAAAACTGCCTGTTCATATCCTTTTACTATTTATCAATTGAAGAATAACTTGTATTTTTATAAATTTACCTCAGTGCTCTTTATATTTGGTAAATGACACCTTTATCAAAGATACTTGTAAAAAATTTTCCCCAATTTTTTGTTTTCATTTTAATTTTGATTGTATTGATATTGTTTGTGCAAAAACTTTTTTTAAAAGGCAGTTAGGGTAAAGCAACTTTCCCAGGATCACATAACTAGTAAGTGTCTTATGACCAGACTTAGGTGTTCCAGACTCCAGGGCCATGCTCTATACACTTGTGCAAAAAGTTTTTTAATTTTATTTAATTAAAATTATTTATTTTACATTTTGTAATGCTCTCTATAGCTTCTTTAGTCCTAAATTCTTCCGTTATTCATAAATCTGACAGATAAACTATTTTTGCTCTCTTGTGTTGCTTATCATCTTTTATGTGTAAATCATGATCCCATTTTGACCTTAACTTTATATATGATGTGAGATGTTGATGTATACCTAATTTCTGCTATACTGATTTCCAGTTTTCCCAGCAGTTTACTATGGTAATTTATTGTAATGGAATTTGTACCTAATCTATTCCACTGATCCATCATTCTATTTCCTAGTCAATACTAGATTGTTTTGATAATTACAGTTTTTTAAAACAATTTGAAATATGGTATGACTTGCTCACCTTCTTTTGCATTTTTTCATTGAATTTCTTGATATCCTTCAGCTTTTGTTCTTGTTTTTCTAGGTCTATAAAATAATTTTGATAGTTAAATGGGATGGCACTGAATAAATAGATTAATTTAGGAAGAATTATCATCATATGATATTGGTTCAGTCTACCCACGAACTATTAATATTTTCCAGTTGTTTATATCTGACTTTATTTGTGTAAAAAAGTGTTTTGTAGTCTTGTTCATATAATTCCTGGGTTTGTCTTAGCAGGTAGAGTCCCAAGTATTTCCTATTATTTACAATTACCTTTCTATCTCTTTCTGCTGGACTTTGTTGGTAATATATAGAAATGTTGATGCTTTGTGTGGGTTTATTTTGTATCCTACCACTTTACTAAAATTGTTAATAATTTTAAATAGATTTTCAATTGATTCTCTAGAATTTTCTAAGCATAACATCATATCATCTGCAAAGTGATAATTTTGTTTCCTCATTGCCTATTCTAATTCCTTTAATTTACTTTTCTTCTCTTATTGCAATAGCTAACATTTCTAGTATAATATCAAATAATAGAGTTAATAATAATCATCCTTGCTTCACCCCAGATTGTACTGGGAAGGCTTCTAGCTTGTCCCCATTATAGATAATGCTTGCTGATGCTTTTCAATAAATAACGCTTATCATTTTAAGGAAAGTTCAATTTATTGCTATGCTGTCGAGTCTTTTTAATAGGAATGGGTGCTGTATTTTGTCAAAAGCTTTTTCTGTATCTATTGAGATAAATAAATAATTTGTTGATTTTGTTATTGATATGGATGGTACTTAAATCAGCATTCTCTACTGCTGTTGATGGTAGTGTCTTAGAGGAAAAGATATCTTGCCAAGGCTTACCCCTCCACTTGGGCAATTGGATCTCTTCTTCTGAACTCGCTACTCAGAGAAAGTGCCCCAATAACCTTCCTTTCTCTCCCAAGACCAATCTCTCCCTCTCCATTGGATCCTTTCCTCCCCTGCCTCTTCCTCAACCATTTTCAGCTTTCTCCTATTCTTAAACAAAGGAAAAAGAACCAATAAGGAATGGTTAGGTGACACCATAGTGTACAGAGAACTGCCCCTGGAATCAGGAGGAAGAGTTTAAATCGTATTTCAGACATTTCCTAGCTGTATGACCCTGGGCGAGTCAGTTAACCCTTGCCTTAAAAAAATTAACAAAAAACATTTTGAATCCTCTACCTTCGCAGCAGAAAAATCAAAGACTTAAAGCAAATGATTTGGCCTTTCTGAGTCTCCCCTTTTGTAGAATGATGATAATGGATAAGATGACTTCTAGAGTATGCTTTGTTCATCTCTGTCTCACTCTTAACCTGGGCAGAGGAGGAGGTCCCCAGCAGGGACTCAGAGAAGGAATGACTATAGGAAGGAACATCTCCTTGCTACATCTAAGGATTCAGCCACCATGTCAGGGCTCAGCATTTCCCTTTCCCCCCTGGTCCCTGCTCTCCTCCCATCTGACTCATTGTCCTCAGGGATTGGGAACAGCAAACTCACTCTGGCACATGGTTTATAAAACATGGATGTCAAGAAGCCTGCAGTGGGCCCCAAGAGTGTCTGGTGCCACTTCCAATTAATTCTGGATTTTTCATTAAACTGTTATTAAAAGCCAAGCGGACAGCAGGGAAAAAGGCACAGTGACTGGAGCAGTATATTAAGAAGCCTGGTCTTGCCTGGGGATACTTTATGATCTGTCTCTGGCAATTATGGCAAAGCCTTATGAAGGTCCAAGCAGGGGAATTTTGAGCTCATAGAATTGTGGAACCTTAGAATAACAGAATCTTAGAAATTAGAACCTTAGAATATTAATAATTAGCCATT
The DNA here is from genome assembly GCF_037893015.1 of Macrotis lagotis. NCBI lineage: Eukaryota > Metazoa > Chordata > Mammalia > Peramelemorphia > Peramelidae > Macrotis > Macrotis lagotis. The sequence goes on along the minus strand of NC_133666.1, from coordinate 631,822,238 downwards.
TAATATGTAGCCTTAGAGTTTGCCAAGCACTATACTGTATACAGACATTTGCTTTATGGATCCTCACATCACCTTATGAGGTAATTAAAACATGTATTATTAGCCCCATTTTACAGATGAGGAAACAAACTCTCAAAGAACTTGAGTCTGGAATAGGTTGCCTTTTAACTCCAAGACAAATTAGAATACTAAACCTTAGAATCTTAAAATTATAGAATCTTATGTATCAGGGACATGAATCTTTACCATTGGGTCTTGGCTGCCTCTATATCTCTGAATCTTAAATGCCAGCAGTGGAAGGAGTCTACCACTCCACCCCTTTCTTCAAGTAGTAACTCAGGTCAGCTTACATAACTCACCCCAATAGTCCCAGAGGAAGGTAAAAGGCAGAAGGGCAAATAGAAAGGAGCAGAGTGCCTTTCCAACACTCTTCCCCAACTGCCATATATTCTAGAGGGATGCTGACATGAGCAGGATGCTGGGGAAGGGAGTGCATTTGCTTGGTGTATGTTTTCACTCTAAGCTAGCCATGAGTGGGAAATAGAATCTTGAGGAAAGAGGGTTAACCCTCTCCTTCAACCCTAATTTATGTAATTAGTAAGGTGCTCTGCACCCTAATGCCTTTATCAAATGGGACACCTACTTGATTAAGTTATAGAATAAATCAAAGATGTAAACTTAATGTGATCAAATTCCTATAGAACTCCATTGAATCAATCAATCAAAGGTACAAACTCCATACAGCAAGAATTGAAGGAAAGCCTATAACAGACAGGGAATGTCTTGTGGTTAGTTGAAGAAAGTCAGTCACACTCTATGAAGATTGGTTAAAATAGTGAGTCAGTTCAAAATCTAGATTCCAGTAGCAGACCAATTCAGTGGTCAGGGAACCCCAGCCAAAACCTTCAGAGGAAATTGCTTAAGGAGAGAGAAGACAGTCTCTGTTTCCTCACCACTCACTCCATACCCCCTATGCACACTACCACCCAAAGGATGACCTGATGAACTTTGAAAAGTCAAAAGTACAAACTTCCAGTTGGTACTGTCACAATATACCAAGAATAGCAATGGTTAATGGCAACTGCTGCATTGAGGATTTAGGATAATAATATCCATTGACTGACTACCAAGAAAGGAAGCTTTATGGTGGGGGGGAGGGGGAGTTGTCACAAATGCTAAGAGCCCAATAGAAAGAACATGTTCTAAAGGAGATTTCAGAAGGAAGTAACAAAGGGGGAAAGGGATTTTCAACAACCAAGAGCTATGAGATACTCCTTTGCCCCATGTTTTTTCTAAGCCTGAACCCATTCTCCCCAGGAACCTTGCAAGGGTTGAAGCAAAGTATGACCTAGATTTTAAAAGAAATTGTTTCTATGACAACTGATCTTATACCTGCTAAATAAATACCCTTTTCCAAGAGCTAATTACCTTTGGCTGGATAATTGATAATATGTGATGAGGAAGGAGGGACACACCAGATGGAAGCTCTTGAGTAACTAGAAATGGCCCTTGACTTCTCAGAGTTATTCCTAGAATTCTGAAGGAAGAAGTAGTCAACCACCCACTGAGGACTCAACTTATTAGTGTGAGGGGCAGTTTGGGAACCAGGCTGGAGCAGAATGCTCCACTGGTCAAATAAGATGAGTGCATGTTCTTACAGTCACCTAAGGTGACTTTGTGTGCTCAGTACAACTCTAGGACCCAACTATAAAAGAAGATAGAAATAGCCAAGAGGTAGTCTGACTCCTAAAGGGAAAAATTGCTGTATCCTATTTCCCATCAGCTACACTGCTTTTGGACTTCTGCATCATGCTCCTGTACCAGATACCTTCCCCCTCCCCAGTATTTTCTTTTTTTATTTCTTTAATATTTTATTTGTTTTCCAATTATATACAACAGTAGTTTCTCCCTATCATTTTTGTAGGGTTTTGAATTTTACAATTTTTCCCCATCCTCCCTTCCCTCCCCCATCCCCCCACAAAAGGCAGTCTGATAATCTTTGTTTCCATGCTATACATTGATCGAAACTGAATGTGTTGAGAGAAAACATAAAACACTTTTAAAAAAATTGAAGGTAATAGACTTTGGTCTTTCTTTAAACTCCACAGTTCTTTCTCTGGATACAGATGATGGTATTCTCTGTCTCAGGTTCTCTGAAATTGTCCTTGATTATTGCATTGATTGAATAAGCAAGTCCATTAAGATTGATCATCACCCCCATGTTACTGTTACCTCCCCAGTATTTTCTCCCCCACATACCCTCTTTCAGCTTCCTTTTGTGTTTTGCCTTCACCTAATAGATTGTAAGTTCCTTGAAGTCAGGTATTGTCTTAGTTTTCATTTCTATTTATAACCCCAGCACAATGCTTTAATACTTAAAGACTTAATTCATGTCCATTGACTGACTAGCACAACTAGCTCAGTTGTCCCACTGCTTGAGTTAGTGAGCCCTTAGAGATAATTGGGCAGAGAGAGTAGACTGGTAGATGCTGATGAAAGACAAAGCTACTCTGATAATTGATGGGGAAGAAGGTAAGAGTTTATTCTTACCTTTCCCCTTATAGGAACCATTATAAGTTACACTGTATAGGTCTCTAAGGTAAGGGGTGGGGGAAGGAGACCCATCAGAAAAGGGAAAAGGAATCCTTCTTTTTAAATGAGAGCTTTACTTATATCCTTTGTTTTTACATTGCTTATGTTTCTCCCTATAACTCTCTCCCCCCCCAAAAAAAATCATGCCTTATAACAAAGATTTTTCAGAAGATAATAAAGAGAAAAAAATCTAACAAACCAATATAAACATGTCTTTTTAAGATATTATGAGAATGTTCCACACCTGTGGACCCCACCCCCACCCTTTTTCAAAGGAACAAGGAGAGGAGAGGGTCTTTTGATTGCTCTTCTTTAGGGATTGAGAATATTCTTTATCATTTCACAAAGATCAGTTTCAACCATTTTCATGGTGCTTTTTTTTTCAATTATGTTGCTGTAGTCTTTTTTTTTCCTGGCTTAGCTTCCTCCACAATGCATCATTTTATGTCTTTCTATACTTTTGTGTATTCAACATGTTTATCTTTTCTTACAGTGATATTACATTACATTTATGTACCACAATTTATTTAGCCATTTTCCAATCAATGGACATCTACTTTGTTTCCAATTCTTTGCTACCACATCAAGTGCTACTATAAATATTCTGTTGTGTATGGGAACTTGCTTCTCATCAATGACCTTCTAGGGAAATAAGCCTAATTGTGGAATCACTGAGTCAAAGGATTTGGACATTTTAGTCACTTTATTCACCTGATTCCAAATCTGTTTTTAAAATGGTTGTACTAATTCATGGCTCCATTAATAATGCATTAGTGTGTCTGCCTTTCCACATCCCATCAACCCTATTTTTCATCTCTTGCCTTCTTTGTTAGTTTTTGAGGGGGAAAATTGTTTTGATTTTACTTACTCTTATTAATGATTTGTAGCATTCTTCATATGGTTGTTAATAATCTTATCACTCTTCTTTTGATAACTGTTTTCAGGCAGCTAGGTGGCACAGTGAATGGAGCACCAGCTCTGGAGTCAGGACGACCTGAGTTCAAATACAGCCTTAGACACTTAAAAATTACCTAGCTGTGTGACCTTGAGCTAGTCACTCAACCCCATTGCCATGCAAAAAAAAAAAAACAAACCAAAAAACCCATAAGATAACTGTTTGCTTATGATCCAGTAACACTGACTTCCTTGCTACTCCTCACTTGGCTTCTCTAGCTTCCTTCAAGTATCAGCTAAAATCCCACTTTTTTCTGCAAGAAACCTTTCTCCACTTCCCATAAGAGTCCCTCCTCCCCTTTTTTGGTTACCTACAATTTATCTTGTGCATTTCTTGTTTGTAAATAGGTGTAATCCCCTATTACATTGAGAGCAGGAACTGTCCTTTACCCTGCTTTGTATATTTTTGTGCATTTGGCACAGTATTTGATACATAGAAGGATCCTAATAAATGTTTATTGACTTGTCTTCACTATTGGGGAATGTCTTTTGGTCTCATATATTTCTTATAGTTGTCTATAATGCTTGAATAGCAAATCTTTATCACAGATATTTAATACAAATATTTTTTCAAAGTCTGTTACTTCCCAGATGTGTTAAATTTGTTTGTGCAGAAGCTTTTCAATTCCATGTAATCAAAATTATCTATTTTATCTTTTGTAATTGGCTCTATCTCTTGTTTCGTTAAGAATTCATTGCCTGCTCATAGCTGAGAGAAGTATATGAGCTGCTCCTCTTTTAATTTTTTGTGTATGGAATATTATTATTGATGTCATAATTTCATATTTATTGTGGAAGACAGTGTAAAATGTTGGTCTAGGTCAATTTGTGGCAGATTACTTTCCAATTTTTCAACAGTCCTTGTTAAAGGAATTCTTTCCTAAGTAATTTATGTTTTGGGATTTATCACTGGATTATTGAGTTCAATTATTTCTGATTCTTTTTTTTCTAATCTCTTCCTTTGTTGTACTTTTCAGGGCTGGTTTGTTTTTTTTAACCAGTACTAAATGCTTTTGATAATTATTCTTTTATAAAATAGTTTGAGGTCTGGAAGTCTGTCTCCCCAGAAGGGAATTCCTTTAATTCTCTTTAGGCCAAGGTAGAAATCTTATATGTTCTTTATTTTAAGCCAAATGAAAAGAGTGCTTATAAGGGGAAATGGTGCTACCACTGGAGAGTTCCAGAAGATGCCACTTCCTACCCCACAGGAAAAATAATCCATATTAAGTGAGAATTTCCCAAAGTAAAACTTTCTCATTAAGAGGGAGCCCCTTGGCCCAGTGGATAGAGCACTAGCCCTAGAATCATGAGGACCTCAGTTCAGATCCAACTTTAAACACTTTATACTACTTACTAGCTGTGTGACCTTGGGCAAGTCACTTAACCCCATTGCTCCATTAAAAAAAATTCTAAAAAAAAAGATGGAGTCTCAGACACAGGAATTATACTTAGAATAGCAGAACCTTAGAATTCCAGAACCTGATAATAGGAGATCTTTAGAAATGTAACATGGTAGACTCTTACACTCTTAAATATTAAAATCATAGAATCTTGGACCCTTAGAATAATAGAAATTTAAAATTACCGAGCTAGAAGGACAGCTGAGACTTTGAGATTTCTCAGGAAGGTGAGTGACTTGCCCATGGTCATCCAGAGGATTTGAGACAAAACGAGCTAGATTGCCCAAGGGATGAATCCTTTCTTGTGTTTGAAACACAAGACTAATGAAGTCCCAGCACCTAATGCTCCATGTCCTCAGGACAGTGGAACCTGGGTTTGGGAGAGGAAGAGGAGGAACAGCTTCAGGCTCGCAATGGGGAGAAAAAAAAATAGTCCTAGTAGCCATTGAGCCCTACCCTGTAAGGAAAAACAATCAAGCATGTGAGAATTCATCTGACCAGCTAAGAGATCCCTGCCTAGAACTATAACAGAGAAACAGGTGGAAAAATGATGAAGCAGCAGAGATAGACATCAAATGTTGGTTTGCTGGTGCATATAAGTCCCCTCAAGCATAGAGGAGTCACCTCACTCATTCCCTGGAAACTAATGATCTCTAAATACGTAGGAGCTCACAAAGTCTCATAATAACAAGTGGGGACAGAGATTTACACCTTTTCTTTTGTCCTCTCACAATATCCTTTGGAAGATCAGCAGGGTATATGTTATTATTCCTTTTTTTGTAGCCAGAGAAAATGTGTACCAGAATCTATAGAGAGTCTTGAAGGTCCCTGTGAGCTGCAATGCTCAATAAGGTTCTAAACTATTTATCCCAGCTCTCTCATTTGATAGTTGGGGAAACTAAGGTTCAGAGAGGGGGAGGGACTTGAGTGACAGAATTAAAACTCAGACCTTTTGGTATCTATCATATTTTTGTTTTTAATTTTTAATTTTAAAATAATTTCCCTGTGGAGGCTGCTAGGTGGTGCACCAGCCCAAGTCAGAGGAACCTGAGTTCAAATCCAACCTCAGACACTTACTAGTTGTGTGACTCTGAGTAAAAGAAAGAGACAGAGAGAGACAGAGATAGAGACAGAGATAGAGAGGAGAGAGACAGAGAAGAGAGAGAGAGAGAGAGTCAGAGAGAGAGGAGAGACAGTGGAGAGAGAGAGAGAGAGAGAGAGAGAGAGAGAGAGAGAGAGAGAAGAGAGGGAGAAAGAGGCTGAAAAGGAGAGACAGACAGACAGATATACACACAGAGAGAGAAAGAGAGAGAAATTGCCTTGTTAAAGATTGATGAACCTTATTTATCCTGGTTCTAGAAGATGGAACTTGGGGATATACAATATACAGGAAAGACACTATAATGAAAAGTATCCTGACAATGAAAGTCATCCCAAAGTAGAATGGGTCATCTGAATAGGTAGTGAGTTCCCTGTTATTGGAGTGAGACTTCAAGCAGATTCTAATCAACCACTTGTCAGTATGATGCAGAGAGCCTTCTGCCCAAATGCAGATTGGTCTCAATGCCTTCTGAGGTCCCTTTCAACTCTGAGGTCCCTTCTCTGATTCTCTCCTAGAAGGTTCCTTTTTTGCATATAGAGTAAGTTTAAGGCCCCCAAGACACTTGTCTGTCTGTCCTGGGTTCTGAGTTCAGTGGTACTGATTTCTAGACTCCCAGAATCATAGAGAATTCAAGAATCATCTGATGGTACCCAGACCTTTCTGAGAATAGTGTCTATGATACTATTGATCAATGATGACCCAGTCTTTACTGGGTGCTGTCCAGTAATGAGGACCTGCTATCATCTGAGGAAGTTCATTCCATTTTGGAATGGCTCTAATAATTAGACTCACAATTGCCTCTTTGCAACTCTGACCCAATTTTCCTAGTTTTGCCCTATAGAGACAAAACTTGTATGAATGAATTCAATTCTTTTCCTATATGACAGTCCTTCAAATGTCACAAATAACTATCATATTCAGGGTAGCTAGACAGTGGATAGAGACCCTGAAGTCAAGAAAACCTGAGTTCAAATATGATCTCAGATACTTATTAGCTGTGTGATCCTGAGCAAGTCACTCAACTCATTGTTTCAAAAAGAATTAGTCATCACATTGCCTTTAAGTCTTGCCTTCTTTTGGTCAAACATCTCCAGTTTATTCATCCAACACAAAGTCTCCAGTCACTTCACTGTCTAAATCTTCCTCTTCTGCATTTTCTCCAGTTTGTCTCTGGCCTCCTTAGAATATGGCACATAGAATGGAATACAGGACCCTGAATGGGATTAGACCACGGTTGAGCACAGTGGAATGTTCACCCTTCTAGTCCTGTATTCTAGGCTTCTCTTTTTTTTTTCAATTAATTTTTTTTCAATGAGCAACCTTTCCCACACACATATTGAAAAAGAAAAAAAAACCCAAATCCTTATAGCATAAATATATTGTGGTTATTATTATTCAGTCATTTCAATCATTTTTGATTCTTTGTGATCCCATTGGGTTTTGTTTTTTGTTTTTTGTTTTTTTACTTTTTTCAAGGCAATGGGGTTAAGTAGCTTGCCCAAGACCACACAGCTAGGTATATTAAGTGTCTGAGACCGGATTTGAACTCAGGTACTCCTGACTCCAGGGCTAGTGTTCTATCCACTGTGCCACCTTAGCCGCCCCCATTGGGGTTTTCTTGACAAAGATACTGAAATAATTTGTCATTTCCTTCTCCAGCTGATAAATCATCTAGCTGTTAAGTATCTTAAGTTGAATTCTAGCTTAGGTCTTCCTGACTTTAGGTTCAGCACTTTATCCACTTGATCACCTTATTTCCCACAAATATGTATAGTCCAGCAAAATAAATTCCCTGGCTATGTTTAAAAAAATCTCTATCTTGCCCCCTGAGTCCATCACATCTTTGTCAGGAGGTGGGAGGCATGTTTCATCATGTGTTACCTGGCCTCTCAATGAAGACTTAGGAAAAAGCATTAGCTTTTTTTTAAAAAGCAACTGCGAACCATTTAAGTTCTTATAGAGTCAAAAAAAATCCACTAAAACCCTCAGATCTTTTTCACATGAACTAGTTGCAGTTTTGAACCTTCAGGTAATATTTTACATTCATCACTGTCAAACTTAATCTAAGTAGATGTGGTATATTATTTTAGCCTATGAAGATCCTTTTAGATACTGATTCTTTCATTTATCATATTAGCTCTCCTTATCCTCATGTTCTCACTAAATAATAATAAAATGATAATAACAGCTAGCATTGATATGGCACTTTATGATTTGCAAAGTGCTATTTACAAATAATATCTCATTTGATCCTAACAACAACCCTGAAGGTAAGTGCTATCATTACTCTCATTTACCAGGCCCAGCACTCTATCCAGAACACTGCCACCTACACTGTTATCCATCATTGATATTAAACAGCACAGAACCAAGAATGGATACCTGGAACCCCCTGCCAGAGATGTCATAAGTAGATATCGCCTATTAAATGGCTACTGTTTAGGTCTGCTAATATTAGCAATTCTGAATTCTCTGCTAGCAAGTCCAGAACAGGCAACCTTGTCAAATGCCTGCCTTAAATCTAGATATATAAGATCTATAGCATTCCCCTGATTTGCCAGTTTTGTAACCCAGTCCATAAAAAGAAAAGAAAAGAAATTAGTTGGGCATGACCTATTCTTGAAGAAGTCATACTAGCTCTTAATGATTGCTGTTTCCCTTTCTAAATACTCACAAACCACCCCTTTTAATAATTCATTCCAGAATTTTGTAAAGAATCAAATTCAAGTACACTGCACCTCAATTTGATTCAACAAATGTTTAAGCCTAGTATATGCACAGCACTGTAGATATAAAAGTGAAAAATGGTCCAGTCTTTGTCTGAGGTCAAGGAATAAAGATGAGGGGAGGGGGAAGAGAGAAGAGACTACTTGGGCGTAAGTAAGAATGATAGGAGAATGTGAAGGATGCTCAGCTGAGATTCAAGCAAAGGACAAAAAGTTTGAGGAGAAATTGACAATTTTTCAGCTGGGGAATGAAGGGATGCTTCTAGGAGGAAGTGGAAGTTGGACTACACTTTAAAAGAGAAGGATGTCCACAGGCAGGAATGAAGATGGAAGCATACATTTAAAATTAGAAAGCACCTTACAGGTTATCAGGTTCCAGATTAAGGAACAACCTGTAGGAATACCTAGAGGCAGTAGAGTGGTGGACAAGAATAGAGGATGAAGAACAATTTATAACCAGACTGTGGAGAACTTTAAAGGGCAAGAAGAAGCTGATTATTTTATCCTATGGAGAAATAAAAAGTCACTTAAGCTTTTTGAACTGGAGAACTGCCCTGGAAAGAAGAAAATGAAAAGGAGAGACACTGGAGGCAGAGAGACCAGGTAGAAGGTTATTGAAATATCTCAGGAAAGAAGTGATGAGGGCTTGAGCTACAGAGGTAACAATGAGGGCAGGGGCAGAAGATAAAATGGAAATAGAATGATTAGAGCTTGACTGTGAAGGTGATAAAAGAAAGTCAGCAATGGGCCTCAATATCTTCCTCTTTAAAATGAAGCAACAGGCTACATTCCCAAAGAGATCAAAAAAGAAAAGGGGAAAAAAAAGAGTACACATGTGGAGAAAAAATATTTATAGCAGTTCTTTTTGTGATGTCAAATAACTAGAAAGTGAGGGGACATCCATCAATTGGGGAATGGCAGAACAACTTATGATACAAAAGTTTTGTAAATCACACAGGTAACTCAGACTACAAAGGGCTCACAACACCCAAACTTGAACCAAATTAAAATGTAATAGGGAAATGTTTAGCAAAATAAATAAAAAAAAATTCAACATAACATAGATAATGTTGATTTAAGCTTTTCCAAGTCAATTTATAGCTTTGAGGGATCCATTTACATTTAAATTTGACACTACTGCTGTAAGAATTTTTTTTTTTACTGTTGTAAGAATTGGCAAAAGAGATGGGTCCAGGAAAACCTAAGAAGACTTGCATGAACAGATTCAGACTGAGGTGAGCAGAACCAGAATAATGTATATAATGAAAACAGCATTGTAAAAGAAAAAAAACAACTTTGAATGACCTGAAAGTAATACAATGACCAACCTTGATTCCTAAGGACCAGTAATAAAGGAGCTACCCACCTCCTGACAGAGAGGTGATAGACTCAGGGTACAGAAGGAGATATATTCTTTTTTAGACATGTACAACAAAGGCATTTGTTTTACTTGACTGCATATTTATTAACTTTTTTGCTTTTATTTTAAATTTTATTTTATTTTACCAATTTCATGCAAAGGTAGTTTACATTCATTTGCAAGTTGATGAATTCCACAATTTTTATACCACCTTTCCTTCCCTCCTCCCTCCTCATGAAAGCAATCTGGTAAAACTTGTACATATTCAATTGTGTTTTACATATTTCTATATTAACTACACTGTGAAAGAAGAACTAGAACTAAGGGGAGAAAAAAAATCATGAGAAAGAAAGAAAAAAACACAAAGAAATTTTTAAAAGTGAACGTAATATGCTTTGCTCTACATTCAGACTTCCTAGTTATTTTTCTGGATGTAGATGGCATTTTCCATAACAGGTTTCTCAGCATTGTCCTTGATCACTGAACTACTAAGAGGAGGTGCATCCATCATAACTGATCATCTCACAATGTTATTGTTAATATGTACAGTGTTCTCTTGGTTCTGCTCCCTTCACTCAGCATCAGTTCATATGAGTCTTTCCATGATTTTCTGGTCACTCATGATTTCTTTTTTTTTAAATTAAAGATTTTACACTCATGATTTTTTACAGAACAATATTATTCCATAATATTCATATACCATAACTTGTTCAGCCATTCCCCAATTGATGGGCATTCCTTCAATTTCCAGTTCCTGCCACTAAAAAAGAATAGCTATAAATATTTTTGTAGTAGTGGTTTTGTTGAATCAAGGGTTTATGCTTTTATCGTCCTTTGAACATAGTTTCTAATTGCTATCCAGAATAGTTGGTCAGTTCATAACTCCACCAACAACACCATTAGTGTCTCAATTTTCTCTCCAACACTGATCATTTTCCTTTTTGGTCATCTTAGCCAATCTGTTAGGTGTGAGATAGTACCTCAGAGTTGGGTTGTTTTTTTTTTTTTTTGCATTTCTCTAATCAATAATGATTTGGATCATTTTTCATATGACTATAAATAACTTTAATTTATTCATCTGAAAACTGCCTGTTCATATCCCTTGATCATTTATCATTTGGAGAATGACTTGTCATCTTATTAATTTGATTCAGTTCTCTATATTTTTAGAAATGAGTCCTTTATCAGAAACAATAGCTATGAAAATTATTTCCCAGATTTCTGCACTCCTAATTTTGGCTGCATTGGTTTTATTTGTGCAAAACCTTTTTAATTTAAAGTAGTAAAATCATCTATTTTGCAATTTATGATATTCTCTATCTCTTGTTTGTTCATAAACTTCTCCTTTCTCCATAGATTCAACAGATAAAGTATTGGAATGCATATTTATTACAAGGCTTTTGACTTTCTTGTTTCTCAAAGGGGAAGAGGGAGGAAAAAAATAGATTTTTACTAATTAAAAATTTAAATTTAAATTATAAATAAATGAAGTGAAACAGCTGGGTTAAATGATCTCTAAAGTTCCTTCCAGCTCTAACTTCTATGATGATCCTTTGTCTCTGAGATTTCAAGGCAGTGTAATACATGATGGGGAAAATGCCAGGTATGAAGTCAGAATTCTAGGTTTTTTGTTCTGACTTTGCTGTGCATTAGCTGAGTGATGCTGAACAAATTCCATCCTCTCCCTGAGCCTCTCTTTTCTCATCTCCAAAAATGAGAGGATTGCATTTCTCTAGGCTGGAAAGACTGAGAACTCATGAACAAAGAAATTCCCTGAACCTTAGAATGCTGCATCCCCCAGTGAGGACACCTCAAGCTGAATCTAGACTCCCCTACCAGGGGATGTTCAGATTTTTTCCTCCTTGATAAATTGAGAGCTAGGCTGACAAAAACCTGACTTTGGTAGCATGATCATTTGCATAATCATTTGCATAGCTCTATATGAGTTATCATCAAACTGTTCTGTTAAGTAGACAGACTTTTTTTTGCTCTCTTTATAGATCTATTATTCCTTGAAGTTCCTCCCTTCTCTGTCCCAACTCCGCACCCCTAAATCCCAGGGTCCCTCCATTCCCTTTATGGAATTCCCAAATAGGATACGATATCATGGGATTTATGGTGACCTAATGTGATGTGAAAGCTCGGCTTTATTAAATACCATATGGACATTATGCATTTGAGCCGAAGAATGAAAGGATTGAATTTCATCCTCATCTTACAAATGAGGAAATTGAGGCCATAGGAAGTTGAGTAATTTAAAGTCATTCAAGATAGTAAGTAGGAAAGTCATAATTTGAACATAGGCCTTTTGACACCAGATACTAATAACTAATCTTTATGTAGTGTTTACAATGTATCAGACACTAAGTCAAACACTTAACAATTATCTCATTTGATCCCCAGAGTAACCCTGTTGGTCACTGCTATTATTTTCCTTGTTTTAAAGATGGGAAAACTGAGGCAAACAGTGGTTAAATGACTTGCCCAGGGTCACACAGCTTGTAATTATCTAAGATTGGATTGGAACTCAGATCTTCCTGACTCTAGCACAGCCGCCTGCCTAGCTGCCACAAATCTAGCATACTTTTCATATCACCACAAAGTAATAACTGGTCAGGGTGATAATAATAATAATAAACTAGCATTTATGTAGCACTTCAAAGTTTGCAAAGTATTTATAAATATTATCTCATTTTATTCTCAACAACACAGGGAAGTAGGTATTATTTATTATCACCATTTTTACAGAGGAGGAAACTGAGACACTGATAGAGAGGTTAAATGACTTGGGTCATATTATTACTGAGTTTCTAAGGCATTGTGATTCCAGGCCCGATGATCTATCAACTGTGCCACCTGGCCACACAGGACAAGGTAGTTTTACTGCCACAGTGCTTCTCTCCCCTCCCCCTCTTATCTTTCCCCTGCCTTTTCCTTGCCCTTCCCTTCCCTCTCCTTCTATACATTCTTTTCTCTCTGCTCTCCTTCTTCTCTCTTCGTCTCCATCCACTCCTCTCCCTTTCTCTCCCTTCCCTCACATTCCAGACCTTACTTCTCCCTCACACCCAAAGATTAGGAGGGCAAGGATTACTATACCATTTTCCACAATGGGAACCTAAAGTCCAGAGAGATGAGGTCACACAGTGAACCAGTGACAGGGCAGGGACTGGAACCTTCCAGTTGGAAGACTTCCAGCCCATGACCTGACTCTATCCACAACAGAAACTGGAAAGAAGAATGGAGACTAGTAGGCAATAGAGATCCAATGATGATTTTTGAACAGACAAATGAGAGAGGATCAATCAACAAGAAGTTTTATTAAACATTTATTGTGTGACAGGAAGCAAAAACAGTCTGAGGAAAGTTTTAATTGATCAAATATTTGGCAATATGGAAAATTCAGGCTCTATTAAGTTAATGGAGGCATGAGAGACAGTATAGTGTAGGGGTTAGAGTATATCTTGGAATCAAGAAGTCTTGGATTCAAATTCTGTCTCTAACCTATATTGGCTTAGTGACTATGGGCAAGTTATAACCTCTCAGTGACACAGACAGCTAAGATCCTTAGTCCAGGGTCTGGTATACAGTAGGTACTTAATATATGCTTATTGACTTGGAAGCTACAGACAAGTTGCTAATGTGCCTCAGTGAAGGGGATTATTTCCACATCAAGAGTGCCCCTACACTGATGAATCACAGTATCAGACAACAACCCCTCCCCATAATACTTTCCTGTCCTCTACTCTAGTCAGACCACATCTGAAATATTTTGCTCACTTCTGGGTTATCCTGCACAAGAGAGAGAGATTAAGATTAAGTTTGACTTGCTTTGCCCCAGAGAGCAGCAGTAGTTTGGAATTGCAGAGTGGCCAAGTTAGACTCAATATATAGGAAAACCTTATAAATGATTAGTGCCATCCAAAAATGGAATGGGCTATCTCTTAAAGTAGTGAGTTCCCCATCCCTAGGGGCCTTCAAGAGAAGACTGGATGACTACTTGTGAGGAATATTGCAGATTGCATTCCTGTCCAAGCATAAATTGAACCAGATGCCCTTGGGGGTCCTTCCAGCTCTGAGATTCTGTGAAGATTTACAGAGGTAACAGGACTGGGCGGAAGGGGGACTGGAGGCAGAGTGAGCAATTAGAAAGCTTTCACAAGAAGCATCAGGAATGGAGAGGAAGGAATGGAGAAGAGAGAAATATTGAAACAGCAGGACATAGGACCAGAATGAATACAGAATGGGGGTGGGGGACTGCAGGAAGAGTCAAAGATGACTTTGGCTGAGATTTCCAGCCTGGATGACTGGGAAAATGGCAGTGCCCTTAACAGAAAAGGGAATCTTGGAGAAAGGGCAGGCTTAGCAGGGAGGGTAATAATTCGACTTTAGGCAGATGGATTGGGGGAATGTTGGGGTGGGAAGGGGGAGGAGCTAAGAGACCTCCAACAGACAGGAATACTGTATAGGGGCTCTGAAGAGAGGCTGGGGGAGGGATGGAAATATCATTCTGAGAGTCATAGGGACCATAGTGTTTAGAGATGATAGGAACCTTAGTGAGCACCTGGTCCAAGTGCCTATTTTTTTTTTTACAAAAGGAGGAAACTGAGGTCTATAGATGTTAAGTGACTTCCTTAAGTTCACATAGGTAGCAAGTAGGATCAAAGCTAGACCTTCAAATTCTAAATCCAATGCCATTTCTCCAAATCATCTGTCTAGTGGTGATAATTGAAGACAAAGTGTGAGGATCCATGGGGAGGCTGGAAGAGAATGTCTCAGATACAGAACAATTTTGAGCATTGGGCTAGCAGGGGAGGGGAGAGAGGAGCGTTTGCTACTGAATATTGCCATCCAGCGTTCAGGTCAGCATCCTGCAGATGTGTGATTTGGTCCAACATGATCATTAGAGGATAAGGTTGGGAAGGATACTGTGTAGGGGAAGAGGGAATGAAATATCACAGGTAGTGATGTGATTCAAATCAGAGAGGGCAATGGCACCTCCCCAGGCAGAGATTTCAAATCCCTGCCTCTGAAGACTTCCAAAGACTTCTCATCAGCCCCAAATTCCTGAGGTGGGGGGCTGCAGGGTAGTTGGGAGAGGGGCTGTTCAAATAGGATATGTGGTTGTTATGGGACAGTGTTGTCAGGGAAACAGAAGAGAGACTAAAAGAGACAGGCAACGATTAGAGAAGGCAGGGGGATGGGAGAGGGAGAAAGAGACAAAGACTAGGGAGGAGGAGAGGAGGTAGAGGAGAGACAGAGTAGGGAAGAGTAGTGGGAGACAGATGTACAGAGACAAGGAGAAGGGCAGAGACACAAGGAGAGAGATGCTAGAGAGATTGAGGGGTGGAGAGAGGGAGGGGAAACAGAACAGGAAAGAGAAGAAGTTAGATAAGCAGAGACAGAGAGAGATGGAGTAGGGAAGTTAGTAGAAACAAAGACAGAGACAAGAGACTGAAAAGAATAAAAGGAGAAAGAGGAGGAGGAGGAGAAGATGGGGAGGAGGAGGAGGAGGAAGAGAAAGAGAAGAAGGAGGAGGAGGAGGAAGAGGAAGAAGAGGAGAGGACAAGAACAAGAAGGAGGAGGAGGAGAAAAGAATGCCCAAACTCTTTTTTAATTTATTTTTTTAGGCTTTTTTTTTTTTTGCAAGGCAATGGGGTTAAGTGGCTTACCCAAGGCCACACAGCTAGGTAATTGTCTGAGACCGGATTTGAACCCAGGTACTCCTGACTCTAGGGCCCGTGCTTTATCCAATGCACCACCTAGCCACCCCGCCCCAACTCTTGCTTGGCATTCAAAACCCTGTACAACCCGATGCAACTTTACTTTCCAGCCTTCTCTCATATTACTCCCTTTCACTCCACAAACATCCCCCTTCCCCTATAGCTTTTCTCCTACAGCTCTCCAGATTCCATGACTTTGCTCACAAAAGTTTTCCATTTCTATACCTGGAAAACGGAAGGAAGGGAAGGGGAAGGTTTTTGGTCTCTCTCCCAACTCCCTGACAACACTGTCCCATAGCAACCACATATTCTTATTTGAACAATCTTTCCCTCAACTGCCCTGCACCCCCCACCTCAGAAAGTTTGGGCTGATGAGAAGTCTTTGGAAGTCTTCAGAGGCAGGGATTTGAAATCTTTAAAGAATCCTTTCTTAAGGAAAATCTCTTTGTAACCCAGTTCAGATGCCACCTTGCAAGACAGCCACATCTTTCTTCCTATCCTCTTAGTGGATAATAATATCTTCTCCCCAAAGTGGTACTTTGTCCATTTTAGCTGCCCTGTTCATTTGCTGCTTTTTTGTCTTACCCCATCTGTGACTGTGAGCTAGAGGAGGACAGGGATTGAATCTTTTCTAGATTCTTTATCTCCTGCACACCCAGCATAGGGGTTCTCTGTACAAGAGGTGTTTAATCAATGATTGTAAATTTTATTTGAGAGACAAGGCAAGAAAGAGACAGAGAGGAAGGGGGAAGAAAAGAAGAGAAGAAAAGAGAGGAGGGGAGGGGAGGAGAGGAAGGGGAAAGGGAAAGAGAAGGGAAAAGGGAAGAGGAGGAGGAGGGGAGGGAAAGAGAAAAGGAGAGAGAGACAGAGGGAGAAGGAGAGGGAAAAAGAGAAACCAGGACAGAGGTGGGGAAGGAGGATAGAGACAGAAACAGGGGAGAGAGAGAGAGAGACAGAGAGAGGTGCTGGGACCAGTGATTCCCGGTGCTGCTATTACTGTCTTGGTCGCTTTGCAGACAGGTCAGGCTGGGGAGATGGCACAAAGATATCTGTTTCAGAATCTAAAAAACCTGGTACCCAAGCAGGTAACTTTTCGAGAGCTGCAAGTGCCAGAGGCAGGAATTTGGGAAGTGGAGCATTATGGAGCAGACCATGACTCTTTGGCGCCACCTGATGGAAGCAAGGAGGAAGCGCACCTACTTCCCAAAACCTATCTTCCTGCCAGTTGGGCCACTTTGCCTGGCACCTAGGCCAATCTGCCCTGCCAGGGTTAAGAAATAGCCTGCTCCCATCCTGCTGCTGCTTCTTCTCCATAATCCCCAGAGTCAGACCTGATGGGAGGCAGAGAGTGGGGGTAGTGAGAAGGGGTAATGGGGACTCTCCTCTCTCTTTGCTGCTTCATTCTTTTCTCCCTTTCCCTCTACTTCTTTCTCTACCTTTCTGTCTCTCTGTCTCTGTCTCTGTCTTGCTTTGTCTCCCTGTCTCTGTCTGTCTCTCTAGCTATCTATCTGCCTCTTCTTTCTCTCTCTGTACACTTCTATAGCTATCTCCTTTCTATTTCTGTTTTCTCTATTACCCTCCTGTCTCTTTCTCGTTCTTCCCCCCCCCACATCTGTCTAGCCATATTTTCTCTCCATCTTTCTCCCCCACTTCTCTCTCTGCTACATGCCATCTCTTGTCTCTGTCTCTGTCTCCCCATTCTACCACACCCGGAGCTACTCCCAACTATCACCTCCTGGAACCTTCTGGTGTTTTCCTTAATCAAAGTTAATTGGGAAGGGGGGTTGTCTCCAGCCTTTGCTGGCTGCCTAATCCATGGCCTGGCAGTGTTATTAAGATGGTATTTTAGTATTTCCCGTCATACTGGCACTAAGTGACTCAGCCCCAGGGGGAGGTGTTGGAGCAGAATGATTAACCAAATTAGCATTTTGAAGACACACTTCACAGACTCCCTTTGGCAGAAATTAAATTCTTCCCCTGCCAGCACCCTGGCCCTGCCGAGAAGATGACATGGTGGCCCTCTTTTGCCTTGTCTCCCTGGTCCCGTCCTTCCTTCCTTCAATAAAAGAATCCCCTCATGTAGGCAAAATCCTATGCAGACTATCTGAGGGAACGCAAAATTTAGCAAGATCTGATCCATACCCTGAAAGCTCTAATAGGAGTCTAGTAGGAGGATGTGACATAAAAAAGAAATAATTTGAATGTACCATATTCCATGACTGGTGTATTAGGAAAACATAGGCTAACCCCAGGCACTGGCATTACTATAAGAGGATTTGCACACAGTAAGTGGTGTAGAGGAGAGAAGTGGTGTAGAGAAATCCAGGATTTATAGAGTTGAGAAAGGAGAATCATTCCAAAAGGTAGGATAAGAAAGAGAAGATAGTTCATTAGTATCTGGGAAATTTAAGGATATCTAAAGGATTTTCAATGAACAATTTATGGGAGAACAAGGGAAAGGCACAAGATAATAAGGGGTTCATGGGTTATGATCCTATTTCACTGCATCTCCTTCAATAGATTGCCTTCTTTATCATCCTGACTTTCTCATCAGTCTTCAATTGTACCCTGTCTACTGGATGCTTTCCTACTGCCTACAAATATCCCCATGTCTACCTCTATCCTAAAAACAAAGTAAACAAACCAAAAGAAAAAATAACCCAAACAAATCCCAACACCTCACTTGGTTTGTCCCTACCCTCTAGCTATCATCACATATCTCTCCTTCTTTTCATGGCTAAACTCCTTGAAAAGACCATCTACACTCACAGTCTTTACTTCCTTTCCTTTTATTCTCTTTGAAGTCTGGTTTTTCAGTCTCATCAATCAACTGAAACTACTCTCTTCAAAGTTACTAATGGTTTAATTGACAAATCTAATGACCTTTTCTCAGTCTTCATTCCTTTTAACCTCAGAACATTCACCCTATGTCACTCACTCTATTCCTTGATATGCTCTTTTCTTTAGGTTTTCATGATATTTCTCTTCTTATTCTCTCCCTACCTATTTGACTACTATACTACTCAGTTTCCTTTGCTGGATCTTTATCCAGATCACACCCATTAATGGTAGTTGTCTCCTAAGGCCTGAACCAGGGTGGTAGCACTTTCAGAGGACAGAAGAGAATGTGTCGCACGTGTGTGTGTGTGTGTGTGTGTGTATGTGTGTAATTTTAAATTTATATTTATTTTTCATTTATATTTAAAGATAGTTTGCAACATTCATTTTTGTAAAGTTTTTTCGCTCCTACTCTTCCTTTCCCTCACCCTAGAATAAAGTATTCTGATACATGTTATACATTTACAATCATGTTTCACATATTTCCATATTAATCATGCTGTAAAAGAAGAAGCAGAATAAATGGAAGAAAATTACAAGGAGGAAAGAACAAAAACACATTTTAAAAGGTGAAAATAGTATGCTTTGATCTGCATTCATATGCCATAATTCTTTCTCTGGATGTTAATGGAATTTTCTACCATAGTCCTTTTAAATTGTCTTTGATTTCTGTATTACTGAGAGGATTGTTATCCTGGTTCTGCTTATTTCACTCAGCATCAGTTCAGTAAGTCTTTCCAGGTTTTTCTGAAATTTGTCAGCTCATCATTTCTTTTAGAGTAATAATATTCCATTATATTCATAAACCACAGTTTGTTCAGCCATTCCCAATTGATGGGCATCTCCTCAATTTCCACTTCTTTGCCTCTACAAAAAGAGTTGCTACAAATGTTTTTGGGCATGTGAGTCTTTGATCATTTTGGGGGGATATGGAACTAATAATGGTATTCTGGATCACAGGACATGCATAGTTTGATTGTCCTTTAGGCATAATTCTAAATTAATCCCCAGAATGATTGAATCAGTTCACAATCCATGAACAGTGCATTAGTATCCCAGTTTTTCCACATTCCCTCCAACATTTATCATAATAAATGTCATAATAGTCAATCAGATAAGTGTGCAGTGGTAGCATAGAGTTATTTTAATTTGCATCTAATTAGTAGTGACTTAGAACATTTTTTTCATATAGCTAGAGATAGCTTTAATTTTTTCATTTGAAAACTGCCTAACCCTGTCCTTTGACCATTTATTAATTGAGGAGTGACTTGTATTCTTTAAATTTGACTCAGTTCTCTATATATTTTAGAAATTGGGCCATATCAGAAACACACAATAAAAATTGTTTTCCAGATTTCTACTTTCCTTTTAATCTTTTTTCATATTAGTTTTGTTTGTGCAGAAACTTTTCAATTTAGTGTAATCAAATTTATCCATTTTGCATTCCATAATGTTCATATTGGCGATATTACAAATACAGAAAGAAGAGAAGTTGACAATTGGATGTAGGGCATGAGAGAGTACAGGAGTCTTAGGCTAGTCCAGAGTTGAAGTCATATGAAATGACTTTGGATACTTATTACAAGAGTTTTGTTTCTTTTTTATTTCTTTATTGGGAAGAGAGAAAATATTTGTCACTGGAAAATGAACATGAAATTAAATTAAATTAAATTAAATTAAATTAAATTAAAACAAAAAATATTATTAAGGGCCAATATCAAAAACAGAACCAGGAACGTCTCCCTGGAAGAGGTGAAGTTGAGCTTTAAAAGGTTGGGTAGGAATGGGCCAATAAGGGGAAGAGACCCATTTGAGACAGAAGGAACAGTCCAAAAGCAGAGATGGGAAAGCATGAATCATGGTCAGTAGGAGAGGTGAGGGAATTAGGCATTATCCCATTTGATTGAAACAGACTGTTTGAAAGGAGAAAAATGAAATAAGATTGTATAGGAAGAAGTGCCACCAGGAACTTGAAGGGTTGACTTGAGAAAAAGGGTAGAAGTGGTTTTGGTTTCCACCCAAGAGGGTAGGACCAGGAGGAAAGGAAGGAAGTTACCCAAAATTAAATTCAGTCTTGATGTCAGAAAAAAGTTCTAAGAATTAGGAAGTGGAATGACCTGCCTCTTCCTCATGGAAGATCTTTCAGCAAAAACTGGACAACCATGCTTAAGGGATAGTTTGTAAGAGTTGAGACTACATGACCCCAGAGGTCTCTTCCACTCTGAAATTCTGTGATTCTTATCATAGAAACCCTTGAATTCTAGACCAAGGAATTTGAAGTAATAGAGAAGGCAATAAAGAACCACTCAATTGATAATCAACAAACATTTATTAAACATTATGTACAGAGTCTGGTCCTAGGCATTGCTGATGTGAGGGTAGAGGAGTGATTATAGAAAGATTCTACTAGAAAGACCTGTTAGGAGGTCCCCTTCATGAAGACTTCCTTATCTTCCTTGAGTTATAAATGGTCCCTTTCTCCAAGAGTTGCTTGGTACTCTTTGGTGATTCCTTCCTTTTCAAGCAAACATCTCCTTCAACTTATAGATGTAGAAGTTTCCCATCCCTATTAACATGGGAACTGTAATTCTGTTGTTTTTTAACTGCTGTGTCCCCAGGTAGGCTCTCAGAAATGATTTTCTGAGTCAAGCATCAATATAGACGACACAAGATCCCACTGCCCTTATTGATTCTGAAAAAAGCTTTTAACTTGATTATATGAAAGGCAGCCTCGAAAGTTCTTCTCTAACAACAAGGATCACTTGCACAAGTTAAAATCACAGGAATCTATAATTGCAAACATAAAGATACCTTGGCTCAACGACTCAAGTAAGGCACAAAACAGGGAAGTTTTTGCCCACCAAATGTGTTTGTCCTTTTCATGGAGGATGCCTTGAGCAAAGTATGACCAGAAGAATCAGTGCAGTGAACAAGTCCACAAAGAGGGCCAGCTTCTGTGGAGTTGGAAGGCAGAAGTCCCTGGGAGGAAGGTTACCAGAGATCAAGCATATATTCCTGCTCATTTAACAGGATGGTTGGCTCACCAATGAACCCTGACCTATACATTTGCTGAGCTCGGAGTGTAGTGGGAAAATTCTGATACAGAATTCTAAAAGACTTCAAAGCACGAGTGTTGTAAATTTAACCAGGGAGCCATGCAGCTGGATTTCGACTGACTTGTCATGTCTGAGACAAGGTTTGTTATAAGAGAGTGGATTTTCAACAGTAAAGTTAAAAGAGAGCTATCCACAACATTAAGTTGTTTTTGTATCTCTCTCTCTTCAACCCAGCTCTCATCATACCTAGGAACAGGCCAGACTGCTGGCGGCAAGTCCACCAAATATTCCTGCTTGGAGAGGAAATTGTTCTCATTTCCTATAGACACCTCTAATTCAACATGTACAAAACAGAACTCATTTTTTTCCCCTCCAAAGCCTTCCTTCTTCCTTTCTTATTACTAGAGAGGGCACCTCCATCTTCTCAGTTCCCAAGGCTAACAGTTTAAACGTCATCTTCATTTCCTTACTCTCACATCCCCCATATCCAGTCTGTTACCAATGCCCATCAATTTTGCCTTCACAACTCCTCTCCTGTTATGCTGCCAACATCTTGGAACAGGTCCTCATTATGTTATACTTGAGCTATTGTAATTGAATCTCTTAAGTCTTTCCCCATTCCAGACTATCATCCACTTAACTAATCAAATCAATCTCTCTAAAGTACAGGTTTGACCATGTCCCTCCCCTACTCAATCATTTCCTCTGTTTAGATTTTAAAACCCTTTATAATAGCCTTGCCCCTTTCTACCTTTCTAGTCTTCTTAGACCTTACTGCTCAGCATATCCTCTACAATCTAGTGCCACTGGTCTTCTATTGTTCCTTTTGTCTTCTCACAACTCAACATTTTCACTGGCTGAACCCTCTTGCCTAGAATGCCCTCCTCATTTCTACTTACTGGCTTCCCTGGTTTTAAGTCCCAGTTAAAAATCTCCCCTGCAAAAAGTTTTTCCTGATCCCCTTTAACATTGTCTTCCTTCCAAACTTTTCTCCAATTTGATTGATGGCAATCTTGTTTGTACATACTGGCTTGCATTAGACTCCTTAGACTGTGAGCTCCTTGAGGGAGGGACTGGTTTTTACCTTTCTTTATACCCCCAGTGTTTAGTACAGTAGGTGCTTAACAAATGTTTATTGGCTTAATTTCTCATTGATTAGGCTCAATACACTACTTAGCTCCTAGATGAGACTCTTGAGCACTCAAAAAAAAGATAGAATCCACACTGGAAAAACCAAATAGATAAGAGTTGCCTAACAACTTGTGGATGAATGGCAACCCATTAAATTATCAGTTATATGCATGGACAATGAAACAGATCTAGAACTGAATATGAAAAAAAAAGGCAGAGGCTGGATCAAATTTGAGAAATTATGTAATGTTTTTAATAACATTGAGCTCATTCAGGTCATAAAACCAATATTCTTCTAATGATGCTTTCTGCCTGCAAATCCTGGAAATGCTACAATCTCCAAAGATGTAAAATGGCAGATGACCCACAAGATATATGGTGTGTATATGTTGTCATAGCTCTAATGAGGGCTTCTACATAAGATGTGGTATAAAGGATACCATTAAGGAAATGTATGGCTAGGAGAGGAGATATGGTCTTTAGGTAAAGAAAATGAAAGATAATAGATAGCTTGAGACCTGTTCTAGTATCCGAAGAATATTGAAGGATCTCTTTTTAAAAAGAACCAGAATCAGAAAGACAGTTCATCAGAAAGAGTTCAAATCTAACCTCAGACACTTACTAACTGTATGATCCTGGGCAAGTCACTTAACCCTGATTGCCTCAGTTTCCTCATCTGTAAAATGAGCTAGAGAAGAAAATGGCCAACCACTCCACTTTCCTTCATACATGACTGAAAAATGACTGAACACAACAACAAAATTTCCAATTACTGATACACCATGGACAAGAACTAGAGGGGATGGCAAGACATGGAGCAATTAAAGCTGGTCACATGGATGTTAGCTTCCCTGAAGCAGTCCTAATACCCACAGTAGATCGCACTGGATAGATGAAAGAACACTGGATGTACAGTCAGGAGATGTGGATTCAAATCCCAACTCTGACACATACTGGCTGAGTTACATGGTTTAAATCACTTCCTCTCATTAAATTCCATTTACCTCATCTGTCAAATGAGGGCAATAACACCTGTATGAACTCTTTCCTAAGGCTGTTGTGAAACTGTTTCAATAACCTTAAGGAAAATTAGGATAAGCACTAGACCTGTGATTTCATTGATGTGAAATGCAGGTGAGCACCTTCTCTGTAAACTTACAGTATGAGTTGCCAAGAGCCCTGAGAGATTAAGTGATTTAAAGCATTGTCGAATTGGGAATTATTTTTAGCAGTGGTTATTTGCTGAAATGCAAAGGGGGGGGAGGAATCAAGTGGAAGGGGACTAACCTTCCTCATGCTGCTTCAGAAGAGATAGAGGAATCATTCATAGACATCTGAGCTGGGAAAGACTTTAAAGACTGCCTAGTTCAGGGGTCTTCACCTTGTTTGTATCTTGGATTCTTTGGGTAGTCTAGTGAAGCCTAGTGATCCCTTCTTAGAGTATTTCTCAATGGATAAAATAAAATCCATAGGAGTTGAAAGGAAACCAATTATATTAAAACAGTCATATGGATCCACCGAAGTCTATCTATGGAAATCTTTTGAGGCAGCTAGATGACATAGTGGATTGAACACTGGATCTGAAGTTAAGAAGTCTTGAGTTCAAATGTGGCCTCAGATACTTGCTGATTAATTGAATCTTGGCAAGTCACTTAACCTGTCTGCCTCAGTTTCCTCATTTGCAAAGTAGAAATAATAATAATAAAATAATAATAATAATATCTACTTACCCAGGTTGTTAAGATAATATGAGACAATATTTATAAAGCACTTTGCAAACCCTAAGATGCTAAATGCTAAAAATGTTGTAATTATTCCCCTCTATGGTTCAACCTGACCTAGTTCAAACGTATATGGAATATTTTGTATGATTTCAATTTGGGAGAGACATTGATCCAAAGAAAAATGGTGACTGAATGGAAAAGGAGATTGAGGATTATGCCACAGGGAGATTGTTGGTCCTAGGAAAGAAAAGTTCTCAGGGGAGGCCATTACAATTGTCTTCTGAGTGTAATAGAGGTCTACACTTGTGCAGTCACATCAGTTTTATCAGCTGATTCAGTCTCTCTGTGTGGAAGATAATAAGGGGCTTGCTTCTCGGGGAATCTAGCTGATGTGTAAGGAGAGTTCTTTGGAGAGACTGTGGACTAGGTAGAGATATTTTACAACTGGTTCTGGTTGTCTTCCCCAGCTCATACGATGTAGAAGAGTTTCTTTAATTGGCTTATCATCAGCATCAACTAATTTTTTGGTTGCCTGGGTCTTGAGGGATCTTAGTGTCATAAGATGGAAGGTAAAACAAGAGGATGTATGCACATCAAAGGTGTTCACCACTATGGGGGGAGAGATCCAATAAAAGAGAACTTTTTTGTGATAATGAGGTCCTCCGATGCTTCTATTTGCAGATGACATTATATTGGTTGCATAAAGCCCTGGAGTACTGGGGAGTCTCCTGGAAGAGATTAATAATCACTCAAAAGTTATGTTGGACCATTCACTCGGGAAAAGATCAAGTGGTTGAAAATGTTTATTGCCGATTATGACAAGAACTTATCCATCATTGTGTATATTTGGGACAGACAATGCAGTACAATACAGAATCAGACACAGAATTAAACGGGGGAAAAGGGGAAGGTTAGATTGTCTTTAGGAAGGATTGCTTCTAAGATCAAATATAAGCTCCTCTTTTATTTTTAAAACTCTTCACAACCTGAAACCAACTTACCTTTCCAATTTTATTATACATTACTCCTCTTTCAATGCTCTGCAGTATAGTCAAAAGAAGAATTTATACCAATTTAAGGTTCATGAAAAACTTTCTCATTTGACCCTACTCACAAGAACCCTAAGAGGTGGAATCTTATTATCTTCATTTTATGGATAAGGCAACTGAAGCTGAGAAAGGTTAAGTGATTTGCTCAGAGACATAGAGTAAATACCTGAAGCTGGATTTGAACTTGAATATTTCTGACTCCAATTCCATGTGTCTCTAATCCCCTAGCTATTAGTGCCTTCTCCTCATAGATTTTCTCTGTATATTTTGTATATATTTATGTACACAGAATCACAGAATCGAAGAGATAGAAGGGATCTCATCAAGCATCAAGATCAATTTAAACATGCAAGAAATCCCCACCATTACCTATTGAACAAATGATTGTCTAGCCTCTGCCTGAGAATTTCCAAGAAAAGAGAATTTGCAACTTCTCTAGATAGCCCATGCTGTCTTGGACATCCAAATGTCTTTTTTTCATGGTATCAGGCCTAAATTTGTCTCTTTTCAAATTCTACCTATTGCTCCTAGATATTTGAATCAGTTATCATATCCCCCCGTCTTTTGCCTCATTTCCTTCATGCTCATAAGACTTCTATAGGTTCAATGCCCTTCCCCATTCTGATTGCCCTCCCCTGAATACAGTCTATATGATCATTACCCTTCATTAACCAAGGAACCTAAAACTGAACACAATACTCTATGAAGTCTAGTGAGGACAGACCATATTGGGATTATTATCTCCTCAATCCTGGAAGCTATGTTTCTTTTAATGCAGCCCATACATTATGTTCTTTTCCTTTTGGGTTTATGTCTTCTTTCATAACATGATGGTCAAGTATTTTGTATGACTAAACATGTATAATCTATATCAAATTGCTTACCATCTCAGGGAGAGGGAAAATGAGAAAAGAGGGAGAAAATCTGGAACTCAACTAAAAAAATGTCAAAAAATTTTTACTCATAATTGAGAAAAAAAATTTTTAAAAACCTTAAAAGTACAGTATAATTTACAAAGAGTCAAAATGGCAAGAACATTGCATCTGGAATTACAGGGCCTATATTTGAATACTGGTTCTGTTTTGAACTATCTTTGTGATTTTAGGTATATGTTATCACTTATTTCTTTCAGGATCAGCAGCCTCATTTATAAAATAAGGGGTAGTAAATGATATCTAAAATGTTTATTCTCTTAGTCTTATGGTTCATTTACATTTTCTGACAACCATTTTGTGAGATTGAGAAGGACTCTTTTGTAGATGAGGAAACTGAGGTTCCTAGTAGTAAAATCACTTGCCCAAGTTTGCATAGTATGTGGTTTAGTTGGGTTTCAAATTCAGGACTATGCTGTCTCTCTTGTGGTTCTCAAAGACCTTGACTTTGGGAAGGTGATGTTATGGCATGCATGAGAATTAGATTTGAGTGAAGGATACTGTGCTAAATCACCAGTCTCACTTTCTCCTCCAGAGTCATCTGGGTCCAGTGATCAGATATGAATCAAGATGACTGGAGATAGCTCTGGATGTGAGGCAATCAGGGTTTAGTGGTTTGTCCAGGGTCACATAACTAACTCCTCCTGGATCCTCCTGACTCCAGGACCAGTGCTCTATCCACTGTGCAACCTAGCTGCCCTGTTGTCTCTCTCTTATCACATGATTCCCATTCCAACCTCCAACATCCTGAGGGGAATTGAATAATTAAAGATCAAGTGATGAAGAAACAATAAATCAGTGACTTAGCTAATGTTCCTTGTTCATGACACATTTCCCACCTCTGCACCTTTGCCCAGACTATCTATCCATGCCTATAAAGCAGTCCTTTCTCATCACTACCACTTGATACCCTTAGATACCCTCAAGTCTCAACTTAAATGCTAAAACCAAACCTGAAAATTTTCATTTGCATCTATCTTTCATTTACTTATCTGAGTACATGAGATTTCTCCCAATTAGAATATAAGATTTTTGAGAAGTCTGAGTGTGGGACTGTTTTATTTTTTGTCTTTGTTATCTCTGGTGTTTCATTAGCACATGGTGTTTAATAAATGTTTGTCAAATTGCATTGATTTGAACAATGTGACAGTCTTCCAAAGGTTGCAAACAGCAGGTCAGATTCAATAGTCAGTTATATAACTTCAGTCAGTGTTAGTCAGTTTGTCGCAATTTCAGTTTTTCAGTTAACCAGAACTCCCAGTGAGAACCCAAAAGTCTCCCCTTTGGAGACTAGAAAGAATTATTTCCAAGTCCACAGCAAGAGTAGAGTGAGGGATGTTGAATTTAGACAGCTATGCCTGCAGGCTTTCCAGCATGACACCAGGCTCAGAGTAGAGAGCTCTCCAAAAATGACTCAGAGCCTCAACTTAGGCAGGAAAGCTCAGAGAATTGCTATTCCAATCCACAAAAACTTTGTGGTGTATCCACCAACCTGCTTTTAACGTTTTTGATTTCGCTTGCTACCTGGAGAGTGGATTTTCAGATTCACTTTTAGAACGGAACATGCTAAAAGGAAATGTGGAGCACTTTGTGAGGAACAATTGTTCCAGGAGCTCAAGCAAGGATGTTGTCAAGACTTCTAGGGACAATGGAGGGGAGGGCCAGGTTCTAGGGTCCTATTTGGCCACTTTTAACTCTTAACTGACTGGAAATAATTTGGTTCAGAGTAAAAACTAGGAATATATCCATTCTAAAACCCATCAAAAATAGCGTCAGCTGCAGATATGGGAGGTGTGGGAGCTGAGGGGTATGAAAAAACTGTTCAAGATTTGATGACCATCCTTGATGGTGGATGGCACCTTGAACCTAACTCTGGAAAACCCCCTGTGGTAACTGGAATAACTACTCCATTACTCTGGCATTTTCAGATTTAGCAACCTTTCCTCACAACCCTGCATTCCCTATGGGAATACAAATACAATGACATTGACTCAACCAAGATTATAAGTCATATCAGAGCTGGGGTTTGGACCTTGGTCTCTTAGTGGCAGACACTATGGTACTGTCTCCCCTGAGACGGTTGTCAGAATACTGGTTCTAGAGTCAGAGATCCTGGTTTCAAATCCTTCCTTTAACACTTGTTTTCTCATCTGCAACATGAGATTAGCCTGGATGCCCTTGGAGGCAATTTTCACCTTAATGATCTTTGAATCCAGTTTCCACACTCCTTTCCCTAACACCACAGAGATGGTTAAGGTTGGCTAATAAGTCTCCAGTAGTTTCAGAGGCTAAAAAAAATCAAATTGAGTATATTGGCAATTTGATGATCTGTGCTCAAATCAATATAGTTACTCTCTCCAATGGTGTAAGGTAACTCTTGTCTATAACTTCTCATACATCTTCCACAAGTGATGCACCCATTGATACGGGTTTTCCTTTAAGTCTGGATGTGGTTTTTTTATTATATAAGCATTTAAGCATCAACTATTTTCTAGGCTAGTTAAGTGGAAAGCAGACTTGGAAATTCTAACCTTGTCTCTGGTAGACTGTAGGTTTACCTGGACAAGTCATTTAACTTTTCAGTAGCTGGGAAAGAGATTATGCCACAGTTGTTACCAATCAATATGGGCAGAGCTTTTATTTTTGCTGAGAGCTCTCAGAAATTAAATCACACAGATAAAAAAAACTAACCTAAAAACTATGTTGGGTGTTGGGAATACAGATGACAGGTTCCTTGATCTCAAGGGCTTTACATCTACTGGTGAAAATCTATGCATGAATAAATGCAAACTAAATAAAAATCTATTTCACAGGGTCAGAGTGTGGTAGTGACTGAAGGTCTCTTTAAGAGGTGGCATTTCACATGTTGTGGGTACCATACCAATGGATCATGAAGTCATGGTTAAGCATTGGCAATACTTTGATGTTGCCTACCTTTCTAGTCATACATTGCTTAATATTCCTGATGGTACTCAGCAACTCAGAACAATATTTCTTTTATAAGTTGCAGCCTACTAATGCTATGCATCTCTCCCTTAAATTTTGAATGGCCTGAAACTTGAATTTCTGAAGACTTTTAAGTTCGGAGCTATCAACAAATTAACAAGTAGGTACCTACCAAGTGCTAAGCACAATGTAAAGAACTTGGGGGATTACAAAGAAGCTCTATAAAAGTATTCATTTTAAAAATTTAAAAAGATGAGCTTCATTCAGGGAGAAACTTGGGATCATTAAAAGTCTTGCACTATTCCCAAATGGAATTCAGCCTGCTATCCTCTTATTACATGAGTCCAGTTCGTTGTTCATCAGTAGTCTCCAAGATATCTGTACTGATAGCCAAAGCTATGTGCTGACCCATCCAACCAATTCTTTAAGACTTTACTCATTTGCAA
Organism: Macrotis lagotis; assembly: GCF_037893015.1. NCBI lineage: Eukaryota > Metazoa > Chordata > Mammalia > Peramelemorphia > Peramelidae > Macrotis > Macrotis lagotis. The sequence continues at coordinate 631,792,262 of NC_133666.1, read as the reverse complement.
AAATGGGTTTCTTACTGAAAAATGTAATAGGCCCATGCCTCTACCTCTCCCAGTCCCACAAAAATGATCATTCTAGGAATGATATTATCCCCTTTCATATACATAAAAAGTATTATTCCAATTCACAAGTTTGAATGTCAGCTGTTCAGACCCTAATAGTATGATCTTTGGCAAGCCATTTGAACTTCCTAATCTTCTTTACCCTTAAAACTGGAAGGTTGTATCACATAATGTTCCTTCTGATTTTAATACTATGAGCCTTTGAAGAAGTTAGGAAGATATCTAGAGTCCTAGTTTGCAATCAAAGGACCTGAATTTGACCTCCCTTTTCTTGCATAATGACAACAAATGCCCCAGGTGATTTCTAAGGTCCCTAATTTGAAATCTGAAAACTTAAGACTTATGAATTATTTCAATTTTACAATACCACCATTAAAGACCTCGATGCAGTCCTTCTAGCGAAAGTTGGATGCCTACCAGTCTTACGGAGATTGCTGTTAAGGTAATGGATTGCATTGCATGACCTCTCAAGCCCTTTCCAACACCGAACTGCTGAGGTGAGCCTTTGTCCTTTGGGACTAAAAAGATTTTTCACCTAAGGTTTTGGAAATGGACTGTCATCTGGTAACAGCCTAAGGAATCATGGAATGATGACTAGAAACCTGACAGTAAGATTTAGTTTTTGATCATAGTAATGAAAAAAATCTAAGAAAGCTATGCAGAGCTTTGTAGCTATTTCAGAAGAGGATATATGAATGCCAATAAAATCACACACCTCTGAAATACTCAACACAAATAGTTCTCAGTAAATGGCCTTTAACTATGACTTTTATCATTTGAAACTGCTCAGCACACGGTTTCTGAGGAACCTAACAACGTGCTTAAGTTGTTCACTTCTTATCCCAAAACTTATTTTGAAAGTTTTAAGATTTCTAATGGGGAAAGCTGTATATAGAATCTTGTTGTGCCCACCAAAATTCTGTTTTAGAAGTGACAATTTAACAAGGATATAAAAGGCACAAAAGTACCAGGCCCTGGAGACCTTGTAAGCCTTTCATCATCTCCTTTCTGCAAATTTAGGATTCAATCACAGATTGATTAGGTACCTCCCATTATGTAACAGGCACTGTATGTGGTGACAAGGACACAGAAAAGTTTAACAGCGGAAAACATAGAATACCTAAGAAAACACAGAATCAATTCAGGGTAGGTTAGGGAATAAAGGTGGGTACTAACTACTGGGGTAGACGGGGTACAATCAAAGAGGCTTCATACAGAAAATAAGAGTTGGAGCCATTTTGAAAATTCTTTGAGGCAGAGGTGGGAGGAAGAGTGAGTGAGTTTGTGTGTTGTGTGTAGCATCCTTGACCAGGCAAGGTAAAATTGGACAGTGTGCAGGGAAAAGGAGTCATATGCTAATGAGGCTGGAATAATGTGACTTTTGTTTGTATTAGCGTCTAGAGGCAGGAGGTTGGCCTAGAGTTTGAAAGTATATTTGACTGTTTTTTCAATCAACATCTTTCCTTACTGTCAGATACAGCTATATTACCACATGCCCTACTAACTAGAATTTCTGAAATATATAGGGAAAAGGGAATTGTCTGGGTTCCAGAAAATATGAATTCCAGCACCACTCCCACCAGTGAATTGCTTTATGATGTTACTTGTAACCTTTTTATGGGTCTAGATTTCCCCATTCATTTGGTTAAATTGTTGTGTAATTCAGATTTTTGTGGGAGCCCAGCAGGGAAGAGAATATGGTGTAAAACATTCAACAAACTAGTTTCAGCTTCCAACAGATAAATGACAGGGCCAGACAGCCCATTTTTGGATCTTGATTATGTAATAAAGCTTGTCAAACACCAGAGAAACAAAGAACAGCAGTAACTGTAAACTTTTATTAATGGAAAATGGAATGCTTCATTAACAGAAACTCTTTAAAAGAAAAAAGTATGAACAAAAACACATTTATTACAAAAAAAACCCAAGTGAGTTCACATTGTTTAGAGCTACAATATGGTGGCAGACTTAAAAAAAATACCCACAAGTCCAAGGGAACCCTGGCTAAAAGAAGTCAATACTGCCACCACCTAACACCAAAACAACAAGTTACTACTCAGTATCGGCGGGTGAAGTGAGGGTGACTGCCTCTGTTCGCTCTGTCCTGTCCTCCAAATCCTCTGCCTTGCATTGCACCACCCTGCATCACGTGGCCCTGGGAGTTTCCACCTTGCGCAAAGCCGCCACGCCTAGGAACAAATTCAAACTGTTTTCCTTGAAGTGTTTTTTAAAAAGTTTTCATTGCAACATTGTTCATAATGATTCTGCAGCATTTTACATCTCTCTTGATATTTTTCCCCCTCTTGATCAGATGCACCAGATGAGAAAAGCACTACAAATATACACTGAATTCCAGGAAACTGAAGAAGGTTATTTGCATAAGTTGGAAATATCTGATTTGTTTTCAAAACATTCAACCAAGCAAGTTGAAATAACATGCAAAAGAGAGATTGTGTGTTTAAAAGGGAGAGCAAGTGAAGAAGCAGGAACAAATCAACTATCGTCGGACAAAACTTCTTACCCCGACATTCCTCCCCGATTCACCATATGGCCTGGTCCTGAGTGACCAGACATGCCTCTCTCACCACCTAGGAAATAAGAAAAAGTTTTCAAATACTTGAATGTAACTTAGAAGATAATTTTATTGAGATTCCCAGGGGTCTCATGGTACACATGTGAGAAAAAAGAAAAAAGGGACCTGGGTCACATTAAGAAATCTCCAAATTGACAAGTTACACAATAAACTGGTCCCATACCTTGCCACCTCTCATGATCTCGGCCCATCATTCCTCCATCCACGCTGCCCTGCCAAGAACGATCCTGATGATCCTCTATCCTTTGGGTATGATCTCCCCACTCACGGCCACCCCTTTTACAATAAATAAATGATAAAATAAAATTATTTAGCTTTGGCTATTATGTAACTAACTACCTCTTAATGGTATTTAATAACATTCAAGTCCTCTAAATGAAAATGAGATAGAGCTGTAAAAAGTTTGAAGGCCAGATTTTGGGGTGCTATATCACGCAGACATTTCATTTCTCAGGGCCCTGGCTTCTTTCCTTTATTAAAGGAATAGGACTAGATAAAGAGAATATGGTTCTCTTTTCTACTTCTGATTTAATAAAGACCAACAGGTACTCTGCTGCTACTTTCCAAACTGTAATGCCATAATTACATAAGCAAATTGTGTATCCTAAAATTAAAATCCTGATAGCCAGTTTATAGAGCCCATGTCAATCTGTCATTAGGATAAACACATTGAGATCCAACAAATATCTTGAATTTTATAACTGCCCATGTATAATATCAGCAGAACCCATAGGTAAAGCAAAGCAAGTGAAAGCTTAATTGACTTCATTTTCAAGTTTAAGACTAACAACACAAAATTTTGTAATGACATAGAATTATCAGGCATGTTCAGTCTCTTATCATAATAAAACATCATGAGTTTAATATTCTTGTGGACACATCCTCAAATCTTTTAAGTTTTCTATTGATTTTTTTCAGGCAAAATGATTAAATTAGAATTTACACAAACTTATCTCCAATATCAGACTAAACTGACCTCCCATAGACTCTCTCTTGCTACTTAAATAATTAAAACCAATGCACAAGAGCAAAAATTGTTTATCAGAACCTAAGTTCCAAACTTGAAAAAAAGAATTCAAGTCAGAAGAAACTTCAGAAATATATCAATCCAGGGCAGCTAGAATAGAGCACTGGCCCCGGAGTCAGAAGGACCTGAGTTCAAATCTGGTCTCAGACACTTATTACGCTAGCTATGTGACCTTGGGTAAGTCACTTAACCCCCATTGCCTTGCAAAAATAAAAAAATTACCAAGAAATATGTCATTCCCATGCCATCATTTTATAGACATGGAAAATAAGGCTCAGATATATTTAATTACTTCTCTTTTAAAGGTTAAGTTATAAATCAAGCCAAGAAGCAATTATTTATTGTTTACTATGTGCAGGGATTCTGCTAGAATGTAAATACAAAGAAAAGTGAAAAACTGTCCTTGCTCTCAAGGAGTTCAAAGACTAAAGGGAAGACAACAAATAACTACATATATAAAACCTACAGGAGAGATTTAACAACAGTGAGAAGCTACTAAAATTAAGGTCTGAAAAATAAGGAGATGAGAGTTCCAAGTGTGAAGGACACCTCCTGAAAATGCTCAGACAGATAAAGGGCTGTCTTAGGCAAGGAAAGCAAAGTAGCCAGGGTGAGTGGTCCATAAACCACATGGTGGGGACTGGGGTGTAAGAAGACTGGAAAGCTAAGAAGGGACAAGGTTATGAAGGGCTTGTCAGCAGTAAATTTAGCAAATGGGGAGAGAGGGGAAAGAGAAGACGAGTTCAGTTTAGGACATACTGAGTTGAAGTTGTCTAGGAGACATCCAACTAGGGATGGTTAAAAAGCAGTTGGAGCTGTGGGACTGGTGATCGGGGTAAAGGCTAGGGTTGAATGGCTGAATAATCTGATAATTATATACTATTGTTCTTTAAGAAACCAAGAATGGTCAGACTCTAGAGAAGCATGGGAACTGATGCTAAGCAAAGGGAGCAGAAAAAGAGAACAATGTGAATGTTAATAACACTGTGAACTGATCAACCTTAATAGATGCAGCTCCTCTTAGCAGTTAAGAGAGCTAGGACAACCCCAGGAAATCAGCTATGGACAATGCTATCCCTTATCCAGAGGAAAATAAACAGAACAGAAATCTTACAGAATCTGAATGAACACTACCTTCACTTTTTAAAAAAATTTCCTCTCATGTATTTCTTTCCTATTTCATGTTTTTTCTTTCTTTTCCCTTAATACTAATTCCTCATTTGTAAACATATTAAACACAAATGTGTACGTACAATATTCACTTGACTGTCACTGAGGGGAAGGGGGTGGGAAGGAAGGGTGGAGGGAAATCATATAACTTAAAAATGCTCATATGTATGCAGATGAAGGTTGAAAAACTTTTAAAACATGTAAGTGGAAAAATTAAAATAAAACATCTATTGAAAGGGGAAAAAAGACAGTTTGGGGGGAGACCCACACCAACAGCAGGCAAGAAATTAGATGAAAATATAGAAGAGATTGAGAAGGAGAAATCAGACAGGTAGTAGAGAACTCAGGAGAAAAGAGTGTCATGAAAATTGAGAAGAGTGAATGACAAAGAGGCAGACAGTGTCAAAGTTTAAAAAGAGGTCAAGAAGGCTGAAAATTAAGAAAAGGCCATTAGTTTCAGAGATTAAAGAACTCCCTGGTAACTTTTGAGAGAATAGTTTCAGTTGAATGATGAGTTTGTAAGCAATATTGTAAAGTTAAGGAAAGAGTAAAAGGAAACGAAACACCTTTTTTCAAAGGGCTATCCCTCAGAGGATAGAATACTATTCCTGATTGTCTTCATCTAATCTGTATATATTTCATACTCCCATTAAACTCTGAGATACTTGAGGATTTAGACTAATTTTCATCTCTCTTTAAATCCTCAGCACTTAGAACAGCACCTGGCATACAGTAGGCAATTACAGAAGGTTCAAGCTTTATATCAATTGATACTATACAAATCAGACTATGGAAAAAATTCTAATGAGGGAAAGGCACAGGTAGGAGTTTCATCAAGATGGGAGGGAGGGAATCCATCTGGGGCTTCCACTTCCCAAGAGGAACTAAACAGAAAATTGCTTAAGGGAGGGAAAAAAAAAAGATGTAACAGAAATATTCATGAAAAAGTCAGGGGAAAAAAACTGTCCACAATTACCAATTTTTGTGGATTTGACAAAAATGCAATGTTCAATGAACTGAGTGACAAGATAGTGAAATTAGCACAAGAAGTAGATGATGTGGATGGAGTTGACTGAGTCTCATGGAGAATTGTCCAGTGAGGATCTGACTGAGGAAGAGAACCTTTGCTGAACCAAACTCAAACACAATGAATTAAGTGGCAGAGGCATTGCATCATGTGAGTGAAACAAGAGTCACCTCCAAACATTCTCAATTACTTTTTCCCTAATCCAAGCTTGTGCAAAAAGCCCCCAGTGATGAAGGCTGCTACATACCTGAGTTAAGTGGATTGTACAGTTCTACGCATACCTGATTATCAACTTGAGCCTTTCATTTCATAATTCTTTTATTTTTATGGTATTTAATATATCTGCATTCCAGTACATTTTTTGACTTGCATAAAGCTAACATTTTGTGAATGCCTTTGTTATATACGTTAAGTGAAGTGGGTGGGTAGGAGCAAATTTGCATTACATAAAAATTGCTTTCTGTAGGGGTCAGTGGAACAGTCTACTTATGTAAAAAAGGGATAACTGTCCATACTTAATAAACACTTAACTGACTAATCAAGATCACACGATTACTAAACCAAAACAGGATCTAAATCCATAGATTCCAAATATGAAGGTCTTTACATTACAATGGGGTTAAAATGGGCAGGGGGAAACTCTGTTACTGGTCAAGGGATCTTACAACAAAACAGTTGAGAAGAATTGAAATACTAGATTACACTAAGGAAGAGTGATGAACAGGACAAATGACTTGGAAAAGTAATTAGATGGAAGTCAGAAGACTTGGGTTCAAATCTCAGTTGTAATGATTCTGGCAAATGATTTGACATCTCTTTAAGACTCAACTTTCTCACCTGCAAATTAGAAACAATATTTTAACTGCCCGCTTCACAAGTTTGCTGTGGAGTAATGTAAGCTGTAATTTTCATCACCAATAAAAAATGGTCAAAATTATGTTCATTATAGTCTAAGAAAGTTGAGGGTGTGTGTGTGTGTGTGTGTGTGTGTGTGTGTATGAACACACATATATATATTTTAAATTTCCATCAAAAAAGCAACTAAAATAAACTTAATAGATTTTCAGTACTATTCTTGTCTGGGACATTGTAATACATGATGCTAGGCACCTTTGTCTTTGCTTTGAGGATGGTTAGTTGTTTAGTGGTAAATAATCTTGAATATATCAGGCAGTTAAAAAAAAAGTCAGAATTCGGCAAAATTCCTAGATTTTCAAGTCAAAACCAAGTAGGCCTGCCTGCTCCATACTGATTAACTTCTAAGACAAAATTCTGACACTAAACTAAATCCTGAAGAGGATTAGGATGGCCACTATGCTGCCAATAGTATAACATCTTTTACAAAAACCATCAGAAAGGGGTGGCTAGGTGGCGTAGTGGATAAAGCACCAGCCCTGGAGTCAGGAGTACCTGGGTTCAAATCTGGGCTCAGACACTTAATAATTACCTAGCTGTGTGGCCTTGGGCAAGCCACTTAACCCCATTTGCCTTGCCAAAAAAAAAAAACCCCTAAAAAAACCATCAGAAGCATGTAATTTTTCTCCTAACATTACTAACCTGGGTGGTGGAGGAGGCAGCCCCCTCCCCTCACTCATTCTCTTGTCAGAACCATAGCTGCCCCACCCATCTCTTGAGTCCCTTCCATGGCGCTCAGGTCCTCCATGGCGATCATCTGCATAGTGCTGAAAGTTAGAGAAGAATCACAACAATGTTCTTTTAGTTCTTTAGATTGCTGAGTAATACTGATGCAGAACAAACATCAATTCTTCTGGTTCACATTTATACTGTTAACTTTCCAAAGCTATTTTTCTTTATGAGAATCCTATGTGCAAGATGAGGAAACCAAAACTACCCAACATCATTCCAGTTAGTGCATTATTAGAGCTAGGATTTGAACCTTTACTAATTGAAAAACACTTCCTTACACTATTGTTCTATTAGAAACCAAGAGGGATGGGAATCCAGAGAAGCCTAGAAGGACTTTCATAAACTGATGCTCAGTGAGATGAGCAGAACCAGAAGAACACTGTACACCCTAACAGCAACATGGGGGTGATGATGAATCTTAAGGGACTTATTTCATCAGTGCAACAATCAGGGACAATTTTGGCATAACTGCAATGGAGAATACCATCTGTATCCAGAAAAATAATTGTGCAATTTGTACAAAGACTATTACCTTTAATTTAAAAAAAAAATTACCTTATTATGTGATCTTGCTATTCTTATATTTTGTTTTTCCCTTAAGGAAATGATTTCTCTCTCAATGCATTCAATTTTGATCAATGTAGAGCATGGAAACAATGTAAAGACTATCAGGCTGCCTTCTCTGGGAGATGGGGGGAGGGGAGGGAAGCAAGAGTAGGGGAAAAATTGTAAAATTCAAAAATAAATTTTTTAAAAAAGACCTAAATATATTAAAAAAAACTTCCTTGCCACTTCTTTTCTGTTAACAGTTCTACGTTGAGATATTTCAAAGTTATGCTTCATTGAATAGATCTGTTACTGACTTTTGTTAAGATGTAAGTTTTAGCTTAAAATTCATTTCCTTACTATTTTATTTTTTGACTATCAGCTCGAACACTTTTTTTAACACAGCTAGATCCCAATGAATGTAAATGAATCCTATCAAGTGGGCATGTATATTCAAATTTGTACTATTAAAATTAAAATTATATAAAATATGGCAACTAGTTCTGATCATGGGAATCATGTAGTATGAATTCAAATAATAAAACTTTCCTGGATTTGTTAGTCCTACTAATGGGGATCTAGCTAAAAGTATCTTTTTATGTTGCAAGACCTCCTCAACGGCCCCCCAAATGAAACCTATTTTTTTAGAGGAAAACGATGTTCCTTAATGGCACCTTTCCCCTTCCCTACTCTGCCTTTAACACTCCAGCCCATAGCTACAAGAATAACTTCTGACCTTTCAGCTAGGGCATGTAGTGGATGATGAAGCTCAAGTCAAACCTTATGGCAGATATTTATCTAGCTTGATGATCCTGGGCAAACTACTTAATATCTCTGCCTCAGGTTCCTCATTTGTAAAATGAGGATAATAATAACAGCATCAATCTCCCAGAATTTTTATTAAAGTTAAAAGAGAGATTATTTGTAAAGTATTTAGCATGACATCTGGTATATAGCAGGCTCTTAAAAAACATTGGTTCCCCTCCTCAACTAATGGGTAAAACTTATTTCTGTTCTTTTGAATATAAATATTTAATAATTATAACCTTGAAAACCAAGAAGCAACTAAAACAATAAAATAATACTGATGTACAAAGAACACAGCACTCAAACTTTGATGAGGGAGCATCATTTCCCCTTTCAATAGCAAAAAATCAACATCAAAAGGGAGAAAAATATATTTGGACCTTGACACAGGTTTTATCAAGATAAAGAATTCTGGTTAGAAATGTTATTGCTATTGGCAATACTACCACCAAACCCTTGAAAGAAAACTATTCTGGTAAAAAGATAGATTTGGAAATGAAAACTATTAATATCATGAGTATGAATCATGGCTCTGGAAAATATTCAAGACAAATCAAAGTCAGAAATGATCCAAATCTCTTATATGCCTTCCTAAATCCTTGGATCTGATATTGACTAACATATTACAAGCATCAAACACAGCCTAATCCACCAAACCACCAGCCCACTCTACTCTGGCCCTCCTTTTGCACTCCACACTCTACATTGAGAGCCAGAGACTGCTCTGGGGACCTGTTCCATTGACCCACTTCTGGCCCTGCAGAAGTAAACATTTTGTAAAAGATAAAACAATAAAGAAATGCAAGCTGTAATTTTCATCACCAACAAAAAATGGGGCCACACTATCTGTTAGAGAGTCAGGACAGTGGAGCAGAGGGGTCAATCATGTGACCCATAGGCCTACTGCACTATTAACTGCAGTCTGAACCAGGTTAAAATTAATTGGGAGATGAAATTCAACAAATGAATAAAAATACAGTAAGACATGGCCAACTTGCATTTTTTAAAGTAAGTCAACATGTAGATCACAGGGATCCACATGTATAGATTAGTGGTTCTCATTTCAATGCTGATTTGACACCAGCAAATAGATTGGTTCCCAGATCTCATCTGACACAAACTAGTCCTGTGACCCTGGGTATATTACTTAACCCCTTGGATTCAGTTCTTCCATCTATAAAAGCAGGGGCTGATCAGCCCCTTCACTTTCAGTTCAAAAATCTATGCTCCTATAGTACCTTCTGATAAAAAGATTCAGTTGACCCTTAATATTACTATTAACATTATCACAAACACATTGCTTTCTTCATAATAATGAAGCCTTCAAGTAAGACACTATGCCATACTCTTTTAGAACCTGTTCCCCTAACCCTTTATGTAGAATGTCTAATGGCAGACACAAGAAATATCAGCTTCTTATCAATTATTTTGTTTCTCTAGTTAAAAAAATAAACATAACTCACATTTTATGATTTACCAAGTACTCTTTCCTGTCTCTGCCTCCCCTTCCCCTCCATTCAATGAAGTATATGATATAGGTATTATTATTCCTATTCTATATTTAATCTCCAAAGGAATTAAGAAATCTAGCCAAGATCACAGAACTCATGAATGCCAGAGTCTGGTCTCAAACCCAGGTATTCTGATTTCAAGTCAAAGGCTCCACTCTACCATCCCACCCTGTCACTCATTCTGCCAGACTAACAATCAGGTGGAGCTCAAGCCTAAAATTTTCTAAAACTACCAAGAAGAAAGAATGTGCCAAGAAGGAGATCTCAAGATTTAACTCACCTGCCCATCTCTTTCTCCCATCACTGATCTTGAACCTTCTCTCCTGGGAAACAAAAACAATTATTAAAATACCAATGGGCAGTTCTTTCTATCATTCCCATGGAGTCTCAAATGTCTCAAGGGAAATCTAACACTATTTCCAAAAGGCACAGATTTCATTCCTAACTAATTTTCCAGGGGAAAAAAATAAAGTGACTCTAATGCTTAGATATCCTTAGAAAAATATTCCACAATCACTTTTATCTAGTCATATCTCTCTGACATGAAACCTTATACTACTGAAACAAAAGTGGTCAAAGGGGAACAAAAACCACACAGATAAATACTAAGTCCAAAGAGAGGCCAAAACTTCTGATTTGTTAACTAACAAGTCCAACTCTCTTTACCAAATATTTTCCCAGCTCAAACAGTAATATTGAAATTAACTACCTTGTAATTCACCTTTCATCTTTTTTTCTTTTCTTCCCTCTGTTAGAAGAGCTAATGAGAACTGAAATGGCCAAAAGACAGGCAGCTCAAAGTAGAGCTATATTTCACAAAATGAAAAATCTGGCACTAATTCTACAAAGCAGACACATTCCCTATCTAAAATAAGGACTGCATCACTTGTACAAAAATATTCATAGCAGCCCTGTTTGTGGTGTCAAAAAACTGGAAATTAAGTGAATGTCCTTCAATTGGGGAAATGGCTTAACAAAATGTGGTATATGTATGTGATGGAAAACTATTGTACTATTAGAAACCAGGAGGGATGGGAATCCAGGAAAGCCTGGAAGGATCTGCATGAACTGATGCTCAGTGAAATGAGCAGAACCAGAAGAACATTATATACCCTAACAGCAACAGGAGGGTAATGATCAACCTTAATGGACTTGCTCATTCCAACAGTGCAATCTTGGGGTATTTGTGATGGAGAATACCATCTGTATCCAGAGAAAGAACTGTGGAGTTGAACAAAGATCAAAGACTACTACCTTTAATTAAAAAAAAAAAACCTGTTATATTATTATGTGATCTTGCTATCTCTTATATTTTATTATTTTTTTCTTCTTAAAGATATGATTTCTCTCAACATATTCAATTTAGATCAATATATAGCATGGAAACAATGGAAAGATTAACAGACTGAAAAATAAAAAGATTAACAGACTGTCTTCTGTGGGAGGGGTAGGGGTGGGGGGAGGGAAGCAACATTAGGGGGAAAATTATAAAATTCAAAATAAATAAAATCTTTCACAAAATAAATAAATAAAATAAAATAAGGACTGACTCATATGGCTGCTCTTCCAAAATTTAGATCCTAATGAGAGATGAAATATACTCTGTCCCTTGCATTTTATTTTATCTTTTAGATCTGTGAAGGAGCCCTAGGTATATTCGTGGAATACTTGATTTTTTAAAATTAAAATGTGGAAGTCTAGAACATATGGCATAGCTACACAGAAGAAGGAAAATGGTGTGGGTAAATATGGATGACTCAAACAAAAATTTTAGTAGATCTAATTTTTCCTGAAAATTTATGCTAATTTATTTGTTTTTTAAACAGATTAATGGACCTAAAAGGAAACACCAAAATATCTGACCAAGAACCTGGTTTGTATAAAGAGTGTTGGAATATGAATCAGGAGATCTAAATTCTGGAAATCATTAACTGCCTGTGCTCAAGGAAAGAATAATCTTTTGGGGTCTAAGCTTCTATAAAATGAGCTTTGAAATGCCGGTTCCATTAAGGGTTCTCAGAAACTTCTAAATGTTATACAAATTTGTTCATTGTATCTAAGGAGGGTCAGAGGTTCTTGGCTACTGTGCTCCAAAAGTAAAGTACATATTACAAAGAACAATTTTATACTCACCATCTCTGTTCTATTTAGAAAATGAAATACCTAAATGCATGGATCTCCATTTCTGAACATGAAGGGATTGAGAAGGGCTAACCTGTCCACTGAATGGTCCTGGTACCGGCTCCGGTCCCTGTGGTCAAAATCATGAAAACGATCTTGTCGGCTAAACTCAGATCGGTATCTGTCATCCATAGCGGTTCGTTTTCCATCTGGCCAGTATGAATCATCTCGTCTGTTGGTGTACCCAACAACAACAAAAAAAAGTCTTTAATTTATAAAAAAAATAAGAAAAGAAAAAGCACTCTCTTTAGACCAAGTTTCATTTAAAATGTCCTGCAGGGCTAATCTCTGCACATTTAATCATTATCATTTCGATCTGATAAATTAAAATACCTCAAACTGCCAAGGGGCATACTGGCATTCTAATTTGACAATCTCAAGAAAAAGACTGCTGTGAACTAATTGTTATCAAGACAGATAATACCTTGATCCCTGCATGTGTTCAAACAAGAGTGAAATGAAGTATCTGATTTTCCTGGAATGATAAACTATAACTTTTTACCTTGAATGTCCACCTATCCTAAACTGAGCCTCCTCCTCCCAAGTTTCCTGTAATGTCAAGGGAATTAAGAGTAGCTAATACACATTAGGATATTATCCAATTATCTTTTGTTGAATTTTACAGGAAAAATTAGACTTGCAGCCAGTAGAATGATAATTAGCAATGTCTATGATACACTGAAGTTCAATACTTACTTTTAAATCCACAAACAAATTTCTTTAATATCCTTTACTCATTCCTTCTTCAACTGTACAAAAGATGTACTAGACTAATAAGGCTACAAAGCAATTTAGGCATAATCAATATTTAGGGGATTTTAATAAAATTATTCTTCAAGGAGGGAGGGAGGTTTCCTAAGGTACTTCTCAACCATAAGATTAGTTAGACTTAAAAGGATTAGTTAAGATCCCTTCAAAAATATCAACTACCAAGAACACTTATATCTATCCAAAAGAAATAAATCACTCAAGAATTTCATAGCAGAAAAAATTATAAATTTCTATGAGTTACTGATGCGTTCCAAACAACGTATCAAGATGGCAACCAATACATTTCTATTACTGTACTTCAATCAACTAGCAAAAGAAATGAAAATAATTTAACACTATTTCTCTTACCTTTCAAATGGACTCTTATGGTACTCAACTTCCTTTAAGTTTCAACTCAAATGCTACTTCCTCCATGAAGCCTGACCTAATACAGTCAATGTGAGGTCAAAATTGACTGGACTCACCCCACTCCCCTTTTCTATCAGTTATTTGTGTTTGTTTTTCTTTTGAATTGTAAATGCCTTACTGATAGATAAGGCCTATCTATGTCATAGTCACCTTTGTATCCCTAGCACCTTACAAACAGAAAGGTTTAAATAGCTTGCAGAACTGAAATAACTCTCAAGACTTTTTCCAGCTCCTTCAGACTCTTTAATTCTCCTATACCTCTGAAAGTATAGCTGAGCCAGGAGGCCAGAAGCAGAAGCCAGGGGTCTAAATGATGCACAAGTAAAAACATGGGGCATGATTAATCATTTATCTACAACAGCTGCTTTTACCTTGAATCTACATCATAAGGTCTTCTCAAAGCAGGCCGTCGCTCCTGTTCATAGCGTAACTGCTCCTGTTGGCGCCGAAGCTCCTCTCTCTCCCTATGGATTCGTTCCTGTTCTTTTCTCCTTTCTTGCTCTACACGAATTCTCTCTCTTTCTAGTCTCTCCCTCTCCATTCGCTCTCGTTCAAGACGCTGTCTCTGACATTCAAGTCGCACACGTTCCCGCTGCAACCTGGCTTTCTCTTTTCGCTCTCGGAAGGCATCAATGCGCTGTTCTCGCTCCCGCTGCTCTCGTTCTCTAGTTAAATACAAATATTGCTGAGTGGGAACTCTCCTCATTAAGCTCACAATTTTAGGAAGAACATTATTTTATAAGGGAGAATGCAAAAATGTATGGGTTTTGGGTCTTTTTTTTTTTTAAAACACTGCTTGACCGATTCAACCAGTGAGAAAGTAGCCAAGATCTTCATACTCATTTGGTCAATGCTGATCCATAATTTGTGTGGAAAAACACTAACAGAAAAAAATGTTTACTATTACAGAATGAACTAAAGAGAATTAAGGGAAAAAACACTCATTAAAACTTCACCTGACTAGGCTATTAAGAAACTCGGTATAATCACAAGAATGTATATGAAGCACTTTACATTATTATACCAAAAAGTGAAATTTTTTACACACAGAGTGTAGATGTTCACTTCTAAGTACATGAATTTTTCTATGAGGGGGTCATCTTTTACAAAGCTTAATGAACATCCCTAAAAATGATAACTACATGTGCATGGCTTTTCTTAGTCTCCTCCTCACACAAATTCCAAGGCAGTTATTACATATAATTAAGTCTCATGCCCATTTTACCAAGTAAGAAATAAAGGTTGAGGAAGGTTAAATTGACTCATTCAGGATTATACTCCTATAATTAGAGCTGGAATATGAACTTTCTCTTAACATTTTTTCTACCATGAAATGCCATTACCTCTTTTAAACCAAGGTCAAGGGGAATAGAAGTCAATAACTTTTATATAGTTAATGAGACTTACAATATATGGTTTTTTAAATAGACAATCTGTTATCAGCTTAAAGTATTCTTAAATGCTGGGTAGCCTGGAAGTCCCTTATTACATTAAATGATGATTAAAAATATAATCTAACATTAAGATTAAAAGCCTAGAACCTAAGGTAGTATGATAATCAAAAGCTACAAAAACTCAGACTTTTACTCTTCAATCAAGGCTCTTTTAAGGAAGAATGGGAATTTTTTGGTAGTTAAAGGTTTATTTCAGCAGGACAATTACCTGCTACTGCTACTATTCAATGTAGGCAAAAAAATCTCACTGATTTGTCTTCTTCCAATGGTACAGTGAAACCATGACCTATCAAATTGCTAATTTTTATTTAAGAATAGCTTTAGGATCAGTGGTAAGTTCAAGGACAGGGACTGTTTTGGCCTTTTTTTTGTATTCCTTAGTATATTGTCTGGCACATAGTCAGCACTTAATAATGTTGACTCAGCAGGCTAAGGGACCATTTCATCAAAATAATAACCATTTGATATTACAGAGACCAAGTTTCAACTTCTTCATGGAGTTCCTTTGTCACAATTTACTTAAATTACTGTCCTTTCTTCTGTTAGATGAAAAAGCTGATAGTTAAGCAGAATGGACTGTCCTGAGAGGTAGCAAATTCTCCCTTACTGAAGACAGTAAAATCTGAATTCCTATTTGTTAGCCATGTTATGTTGTAGGAGAAATGGTTAGAACAGAGATGCTCTAAAAGTTGGTGATCTGGTCTGCTAGTGATAAAAACATGTGAATGTATTCAAGTGTCCAACCTGAAATGAAATGGAAACCTCACTCCAAAAACTGATGAGAAAAAAACAATAACTTACTCCATAGGGAAAATAATTTATTTTGGCTTTTTACTCACCTACGCCTTTCAGTTTCTCTGATTTCTCGTTCTCGTTGCCTTTGTCGTTCTCGCTCCCGCTGTTCTTTGATTTTATCAAATGACAAAATGTCTCTCTTTTCTTTGCTTTCTGATTTTCGATCCTGACTTTTAGAGCTCTGTTATCAAAATTTTTTAAAAAAAATTATTTCACAGATGCAATTACAGCAAAAATTCAGAGAAAATAAAATCCATATTTGAATATTAAATTATTCATCCCATTTAACTTATATGAAGTATCATAATTCCTGAATAAGAAAAGAGGTTTAAAGATGAGAGTGCAAATAAAATATAAATCTAAGGAGTTTAACTGAATACATGCAGGCAATCCAGTCCACTAATTAAGTAAATTTCAGCTAATGTCATTCATTTAAATACATAAAGAAAATCAGGCTTTCAAAATTTGTTTAAACCCAGCAGCAGCAACAACAACAACAACAACAACAAAAACTCAGAAGTGTCAGAAGTCATGTACAATCAATCTTTTCCTTCAGGAATATTTTTGGGGCAAAATAATTTTGTTATTCAATAGAAAATTAGTTTCTAATAGAGTTGACACTAAGTTACTTAGAACAGTTCTCAGTAAAATAACTACTATGATTTGGGGGGAGAAGTTCTACCAGTTATTCAGGTTGGACAAAAAAGTTTTAAGAAACCTAACACTGCTTTATAGACCTTTTGAATGAGTCAACTTCCACACATCCTAACATTCTCTGATAATTTGAAGCTTATCAATTTATGAGAATTAGCTAAGAAAAAGTACAGTTCTAATTTAATAAGCATTCTATACACAATGGATAAAGGTTTTTTTTTAAAAGGTCATAGTTACCTTCATAAAAAAAAAGTCAAACAGTACACTACTATTTTAAATATCTAAATGTAGAACACAAGATCACAGGAAATGCAGCACACCATCTGATAAGTATGGAAGACAACTTGAAAAGGAGTTCTAGTTTACTTTCTGGTTAATTTAATAGGGCTTTATTAAATTAACCAAAAAAAATTTAAACTGCTATTAAATTAACCAATAAGTAAGACTTACCTTTTAACTTGGAAAGTCTGTGCCTTTCCCCTGCAATGGTGAGCTGTATTTCCTGTGTCAATTTACTTCACAGAAGGAGGTGTGGTCTGATGAAGTATCAGCAAAATGGGGGCAGATATTTTGAAAACATATTTTAGATCTTAATTTTGTGTACGGACATATAATTTCAGTTAAAGAAAAGGATGTATTGGGATGATCTATACTTGTTGGATGATTCATAAAATGGACTGTTAAGTGGAACTGGAATAACTGCCTTAAGAATATGAAAGTTTATAATTAAGAAGGAATAGTCATGATGTTCTTGCACTTAAGGATAACCACTGCTTAAATTTTCCTAACCAAAAATTATACTAAGACAATTGCATTGCCTCATAACCTCCCCCTAGGCCTTCACTGAAAGACCCTCATCTTGATTCTCTTCCCCTTCCCCTCTAAAAGATAAAATTTAGATTTTATTTTCTTTTAAAGATGAACATACTGAAAGATCTATTTTACATGTCAGTCCAGCATGGCTGGATCATTTAAACATATACAAAACCAACAAATGCCTACACTCTATCTCTCCAAAATATAAAATGGAAAAAGTGCCTTAGGACACTCTTAATTTACAAGATCAAATAATAACTTACATAATATAAATCCAAAGTGTTTTTACATGCCCCTCAAAAAAGAAATAGGACCCAGACATAAATAACACTTACCCGCTCTTTAGACCTGGTTGTGGTTTTCACACTAATAACAGGTTCCCCCTTTGATTTGTCCATTACAACTGTCCGTTCTGTCCCTCTGCTTCCTTCAGATAACATAACAAAACCACATTAGTTCTGCTGTTGTCTTCCAATTTTCTATGATTTAGTATGCAATCTTCAAAATTTGGGGTTAAAATTGTAAAAATTTTTTTTATTAATTGAAAATAGTTCTCATCCAACATTTACTATTTCTTGTAACCATAGTAGAAATGTTAAGATTTGAAACAATTTTTTACAATTTTGAGTTCAAGATTTCATGCTGAGTTTCAAATATTCAATCAGCTATTTTTAAACTGAATTAAAATAGACTCTTCAACCTAGGTTTCTCTAGTAAGAGAAACACACACACACACACCCTCCATCACCCTGTGGATTTCAATTTTCAATTTCACAAATGTCCTAATGTTTGTCCTTCATTCTCGAAGAAGACCATGATATCAGGAGAGGCGATGTCATGTGGTGCTGTGCTAGGTTACCAGCTAAATTTTCTCCTCCAGAGCATATCTGGATCCACAGGACTACTGGAGACACCCTGGAGAAGGGTTAAATGACTTGTCCAAGGTCACACAGTTGGTTAGAGTCAAGTGTCTGAGGCCAGATTCAAATTCCTGTCCTACTGACCACTCTATCTACTGCACCACCTAGCTGCCCCATATGTATATTTTTGTTGATTACATAAACTTTTAATTTTTTATTTTTTCTTCAAGTCAATTTCATCACTGAAGAAAAACTGCTTTCCTGAATTTTCACCTGTAACTTCTCTTCTGAATTTTCTATAAATAGTAAAACTCAGCAATCAACTGTTGAGATATATTCTCAGGACATACCTAATAGCAATGAATAGTTTAGTTCCTTTTAATTAAACCCAAGACATGATTTACCTGATTTGGTGGCTCTAGAACGATCTGTCGACCCAGGTTTCAGTTCATCATGGTCTTTCTCATCCTTCCTGTCTTCAGTCCTTTTATCATCTTTTTTCTCACTTTTAATCACAGTTCTATTAAAAAAAAAAGGCAGAGTATTAATCCTCAAGTACCTGAAAATTAGCACTGTACTTTTCAAAATAGAACTGAACACATCACACCCTTTCCTCCTAAACTCCAGGGCCTCCCTATCACAACTGGGATCAAATACAAAATCCACAGTGACTTAAATCCCTTCCTAACCTGCCCCACTCCAGCCTTCACTCACTTCACCTTTGGATTTTTGAATCCAATGATACTGGTCTTCTGGCATTTCCTTAAAGAAGATACTCAAGATATTTTTCCTTTCTGGGGTCCCCCACACCTAGAATATTCTCTTCTCTCCTGGCTTCTTTTAATTCTCAGTCAAAACTGCACATTCTACAGAATATCTTTGCTAATCTCTTTCTAGTGGCTTCCCTTGTTAGTGATTTCCTACTTAGGACATAGAGAGCTTATTTGCATATATTTATTTGCACTGTGTCTCATATTAGAATGTGAACTCCTTAAGAGCAGGGGGTGCCTTTTACCTTTCTTGTACTCTAGCGTTTTGTACGATACCTGGCATTTTGTAGGACTATAAAAATATTAGCTATTACTATCATTATTGCTCTTATAACCTTCCTACCTCCCTAATGAAATCCTTTTATTTCTTCAGAATTCAGTTCAAATTACACCTCTTCCACCAAGTCTTCCCACTATGGTGTTCTTCTTGACCATCAACATGTTCTCACTGTACTGTGCATTTCAGCATTTGTATTTGGTATTACTTCTTAGTTGTTTAATAGATGCTTTCTCATATCACCACCATAAATCAATGATCCCATGATCTCTAATCTCACATCGTAAACTCTTTGAGAATACACTGGTATCCTCTTTAACCTCTCCAGGCACGCTGGGGAACTTAAAACATCCAATAATTCAGGCTTCCATATTCTACCACCTTAGATTCTAGCCAATATTCTCTACAAAGTCCCATATGAAAAAATGTTTATGAAATTATAGGTTTCATTCCCAAGTACAAAAAGCTAATTCAGCTTGTCCTACAAGTAGCAGTTTGATCAAGGTGATGAAAGCTTACAGTTCCACATTTAATGTCTAAGATCTAGCAGTAATTATGATGCAAGTAGACAATTCTACTTTTTAAAAAACTTATGAGAGCAACAAAAATAAAATGATTCTGAATGTTTTGTGAACCTTTCAAGTATTTTTCATGAAGTTCAGTTTCAGAATTTGAATTAAACTAAACAATGACAAACAAATCATGCTGTTATTATGTGGAAAATAGGAAGCATTTGCTAGGCTTATATAGAAAGACACTATGAAATGTGGGAATACAAAAACTTATTTAAAAATCATACTTCATAGAGTGAAAAAGAAAAATACACAATTTTAATGATTTTATTCAAATACCAAAATAAATGAATTATTTCATGATTTAATAAATTCCTGTCTTTTCAACAACATTTTGGTGTAGTACAGAAGCTAGCCACAATACGTATGCTTAATTCTAACAAATAAGTGAAAGGCAAATGCGCCCCTGAGAACCAGCAACAACACTGTGGGAAAAAACTCACCTGGGAGCCAAAACCTCAATACCTCACTTACACTCTATAATTCTTGAGTCATTTCACTTCTTTGGGCTGCAGCTGCCTCATTTATAATGAGGAGCTTAGACTACCTGATCTTTAGCCATAAATCTTTGATCCCATGATCTCTAAGTACAAATCTCATTGTCAAAAATATGCTTTCCAGTAATTTTCTCCACTAGTGTTGCTACTATTAGTATAGTTTCCGAAACCCTCCACCCTACCCCATACCTCCTTAAGTAACTAAGAGCAACATTTTAAAAACTACCTTTCAGGTCGGGAGTCAGTGGAATGATGTCTTTCCCCGCTGCTGGATTTTTCCTTTTTTATTTCACAGTCTTTGCGGTCAGAAGGTTTCTTCCCAGCAGGTTCATTTTTGGCCTAAAATTAATTTGGCCAGAAATGATGAACAGCAAAGATCTTTCATTTCCACGATACAAAGCAATACATAACTGCCACTACTTACTTTTTCTACTGAGATCATTCTTCCATGTAATTCTGTTCGGTGAAGGTGATTAATACACTTTGTGGCTTCATCAGATGTAGACATTGTAACAAAACCATAACACCGTGCCCCTGGACTACGAGCATTAGTTACCACTTTGGCTCCAACAACCTGTAGAGAAACAATTTTTAAAAAAAAATTCTGCACAAAAGTGATACCATACACTAAGCTACAAAGGCCCTCACATTGAGTCTCTAAGAAATCATCCTAAAGATAAAGCAAAATGCAAAAAAAAGAAGAGTACTGCAATATAGCAACACATCAGCACCAAGTTTCTCATTCCAATCCAGGGAGGGAACTCTACCAACAATATTCAGTATACCATTAGACAAGTTCTTATACAACTTCCTCATATGAACAATGTTTGACCCAAATGATCTCTTATTCCTCCTTGTTTTAACATTTAACATCCTGCCAGATCCTTCAAATTAAAGAAAAGATCCTTTCCACTTCACAGGATAGGAAATAGGACCAAGTAGTGTTCAGGGAACCACACTGCCAGTATATGTGAATTCTCACTTCTTTCACTGAGCAAACCTTAAAATCCCAAACTTGCTTTACATGGATGTTTCCTTTGTTTATGACAAGTTAAATCCAAAAGAACAGAAGCAGTTAATTAAAAAAAAAACCCAACCATATGGGAAAGCTCTTCCGTTATGGATCAATTTACCAAAACAAGTTGCCTAGGTCACCTGTAAGGTTTAAGTTTAGTCATGAGCTGTATAGGTAGGGATGGTACTTGAAAATCAGACTTTCTGGTTCTGAGGTCAGCTCTCTATGCATGATATAACACTGCTTCAATAAAACTACTCCTGCTGTACTTCTAGGTATAATGTTCTTCTCAGTTCCTCTCTAGAAGTTACACCTAATTCTGTTAAAATTGTCCAGGAAAAACAGCCTCAAGAACTCCATGAAAAATCTTAGGATTGTTAAAAATTTGTATTTAGAGTCTTTATTGTCTGACAGTAAATGTATGGGTCCTGCCTTAAACAAGTATGTGAGGTTCAATCTGAGCTTGGGTCTTTGTCTCCAAATCCAGTGCTCTTATCTACTATACCATTTATCAAAATTCATTAACATTAAGCTCTTCTCCCATGGTTGGAATGTCCTCCTCACCTCACAAATAGTAACAACAGTAATAATAATAGCAGTAGCTAAAATTTATATAGTGCTTTAAGATTTGAAAAACACTTTATGTGTTATTAACCCTATTATATGTTGACCCATTATTATCCCCATTTTTTTTTTTAGGTTTTGCAAGGCAATGGGGTTAAGTGGCTTGCCCAAGGCCACACAGCTAGGTAATTATTAAATGTCTGAGGCCAGACTTGAACTCAGGTACTTCTGACTCCAGGGCCAGTGCTCTATCTACTGCACCACCTAGCCACCCGATATTATCCCCATTTTATAGATGCTAAAAAGTAAGGTTTGGGTCATATATAGCTAGAAAATGTTTGAGGTAAGATTTAAATTCAGGTCTTATAACCCCAGATCCACATTCTATCCTCCCTTTTTTTAAAGTCCTTTAAAAATTTTTTTTCTAGTGCCCTCTTCCTTGCTTTAAAATTTTTATTGCTGTATACTCAGTACTTGGCACACAAAGCAGTCACTTGACTTTGTTCTAGAAATCAATTTTCCTTATCTGTAAAATAAGGGAATGTAATGGGATATCATCATTTAAGTTCTTTCAAGTCCTAATAAAAAGCACATTTCAACAATTTAACTACTTATCAATTTTCCAACCAGTTACCTTGCATGCACACAAAATGAACAGGATTCATCAGCAGAACTAGTTTTATTTTGGGCATCAGGGATTCAGCAATTCAATGGTTAGGTCCTATATACCATATTAAAGGAATTATGATTTTTCATATTGATTAATATGAGATGTGCAATGAATTTAATTTCTAGAGACCCTTTTCGCAAGCAGGCTCTGAGCCTGGGAAACTGAGAAAACAAAGTAGTCATTTGTTTTAATCATGACAGGTCCTGCATTTTCCCCAGAATTGTGTCTGCCTATGTTTTGTGAAGTGTATCAGTATAAACCTGTATTGTCAGCCCCAAAACTATATAATCAACCCAGTCATTCCCATGGGACTCCTACTTAGATAGAATCCTTGTATTGTCCTGCATGGTGGACATGTCCTGGAAAGATCACTCAAGTGCCAAATCTGATTGCTTTCTGATCTACCTTCCCACCTATGATCAGCTATAAAACATCAAAGTTTCACAACTGCAAGATGGAGCTCCAAGGAATGGAGTAATTACCATGATTTGCAAATCAGTTCCTTACTAAGAATGTAATTAATAAACCACTATCTGCTTTACTAGCACTCTGCCTCTGGCCTGCTTTGCCATGCATGCCCAGGATAGAGATGGCTCAGCAAAAACTCAGTCAACAGCCAAGAGCTGTTAATAAGTCCACTGTCACTTCGGTTGTTTGTGATTAGACCTTTATGAGATGAATTCAATACACAATGTCCATGAGATAACACTTGGAGTCTATGATAAATTTTTTTCATCAAGAAACAAAAGATCAAAAGTTAAGTTGGAGACTTGGAAAAGTCGATTAAAGAGAAATAAAGTAAAAGCAAACACAATGGAAATTCTTCACAATTATGATCAATGTAGACCAATGAAGACATGAGATGGATAAGAGAAATTAGCTGACCTCCTACCCCCCAGGAGTGGTGATCATTAACAGGTACAGAAGGGGGCTTGCCATTTTCAGACAGACCAATGGTTATTTTGCTTGACTATTTGATTTTTTTTTTGTATTTCATTTTATTTATTTAAAGCAATGGGGTTAAGTGACTTGCCTGAGATCGCACAGCTAGGTAACTAAGTGTCTGAGGCCAGATTTGAACTTAGGTCCTAAACTCTGCACCAGCTAGCTGTCCCCTTCATTATTTGTTTTAAAGGAAGTTTCTTTTCAAGGACAGGAAGAAAAGGGCCTTCACTCTGAAGGGAAAGTGATATAAACAAAGAAAACAGTAGTGATTCAAATTTGTTATCTCTCCAATCTCAGGTTAAATCTGTCCACTTCTATATAATTACACCTTGGAGTTGAGTGGTAAAGGACCTTACCTTTCCATATTTGCTGAAAAGGTTCTTCAAGTCGGTAGCTCTAGTAGTTGAAGAGAGTCCACTAACCCACAAATTTCTACCAGAACTGCTACTAGCACGACCTAATTCAAAAAGAAGATATTACTGCTTTTCTAGAAACTATTTAATAACAAACCAAAAAACCCCACTTGAGCACAATTTCAACTTCTTTACTAAGTTCAAAAGCTTTCAGGATACCAAATAAAAAATTTTTGTGGTAGTTATTTTGTGTGGCACCAAACTTCATTACAAGAGGCAAGTGACTGTCCTAAACAAATGTGTTCTATTTGTCAGGTAACCCTTCTAAGATTGGAAATTTAACATTAATTTTCAATTTTTTTCGCTGTTGTGGGGGGGATCACAACGCTCTAACATGACCTTTTAGCATTTTACTGGCAGATGATAGCCACCTACAGTCCTCTCAAAAGCATTAGTGGAAAACTGGTTTTCAAAACTGTCTGAATTGTCTATCTTTGAGTCTTATCTTTAAAAAAAGTGTTGACTGAAATTATACAAATTTAAGGAATAACCCTCTGCCTCTGAAATAAGGAAAATACATAATCAATTTATCCATCCCATAAGTAAAAGCATACCTTTGTCATCCTTTAAGACTGGCTTTATATCTGTGTCGTCCTCAATAGAGCTAGAGACAAAAGTTAATGTTACTCAAGCAGGAAAAAGTATAAGGAAAACTAACTCAAAAAAAGTATGGCATGTACTATAACTTAATACCTACCAGAAAATTAGGTCTGAAATAAAAATTTAAAAGACAGCTTTGCAAACTTGTATTGGAAATCTGACAAAAAGTAATAAGTCAGATTTCTAAAATCAATTCTCTTTAGCTGAAGATAACAATTAGGAACAATTTAAAAACACAACCATGTTAGGTTGAGAAAAGGAAAGAAATCAAATCACCCATTAAAAATACACAAAGGGAAATAAAACAATCTTTAGAAGTAAACTACAATTTCATCAGTCTGGCTGGCCAATTGAAGAAAACAGCTTATGTGTGTCATTAAATGACCAATGAAAAAAAGATAGCATCTGGTCTAGAACTGAGAAAAAACAAACCTCATTTTCTGATCACCGCCCTCATTGGTAGAGGACTCTTTAGTGGCAGATGAATCTTCATTATTAGCTTCATCTTCACTTTTCTTAACGTCTTCTTTGCTATCTTTGGTTTCAGGACTTGAGACTTTCTCTGGAGTTTCCTGGGCTTCCTCGCTAGAAACTTCTGCATTTTCTGATGCTTTGCTATTCTGATCATTCAGGTTCTCTACCACTACAGTGTCAGAGTCCATTTTCTCTTCATCTACATTCTGCTCGCTTTTCTCCCTTTTCACTACATCTAAGTGCTTTTCTGCCTTCCTGGCAATTGCTTGTGTTGACTCGCTGTCCAAATCTAATGCATCCTCCTCTGGATGAGCAGTGTCAAAATTGTCCTCTTCCTCTGCAAGCTTTTTGTTTGGCCCCACGCTACTTGCATCCTGTGAAAATGGCTGCTCCAGGTCGGAACCTTCTTCTTTTAGTGGGTCAGACTTACAAGTTTCCCCCAAAATGTCGAGTATTTTCTCATTTTCTATGGATTTAACAGGAATAGAATGGCACAAGGTTTAATTACCAGGGAAATAAAGCAATCACAAATGCGGAACTGGCACGGCTGCCACACTAACACGAAGAGAACTGCTAGCTACACAGAGATTGGAAAACCCTGATGTACACAAACTTATACTGTTTAAAACTACCTGCATTCCAACAGTCTAGTATACTAAGCCTCAAAAACTACAGGGAAGCTAAAAGGGACCCCAAGATTTAACCCCCAAAACCCTTCTGGCTGTTCCTTGGTATTCTTCTTTATGTTGTTGTTCGTGTCTCGCTCTTCACACTTAGCTTCCAAAGTCCAAGGTCTTTAACTGAAAGTATCACCATTCAGTGACAGCTCAATTTCCAAATTTCTTTTCAATTTCTTTTAACAGAACAGTCCAACATGAAAACCAGAAACTCTTCCAACGGTGCAGGAGTATTATTTGCAGTCCAGAAAGGGAACAATATGTTTGGAATTCTCATGTAGAAACTGTCTTTCCTCTTCTGGAATCCAGTTACTTCTTATGTTTTTAACTTCCCCTACAACAGCTTTAAACTGCCTGACTGCTTTAATCAAAATTACCAAATAAATATACTGCACAATATCACAAGATCTGTTTCATGTGTAGAAGCACAAGGAATGACTTGGGTAATTATTTCAACATCAGTTAAAAGAATATGGTTAAAGAGATGTAAATAACCATTTCATCCCAACAAATATTTTACCTCAACTAACCAGAACACAACTTCCACAGATCTGGTGATATGACTGGGTTTCCAATCTCTGATCCTTGTATGATCCGGATTGTCCACCATTAAAATAACACATAACAGTCACACTTCTTTAAAAAAAAATAAGCTTAAAAAAGATTAGTGGGGAATTTGCCAAGCCATAACTATCATGTTTCTGTTTAACAGTACCTGGCTCCAAGGGTGGTTCTTCATTATCCTATGAAGAAAACAAAGCAAAGTACCATAACCAATCATTTTCCTCGACAGGAGGAACAATTTACCTAATAATTGAGAGGACAATGCCCCTAAAAACAAAACATTACACTTAAAAAATCATTTCAAGTTAGCTTTAGACATTTTGAATGCCAATTCCATTTTCCTTGACACAAATTCTTCATATAATTCACAAGAATCAATTGGTACAGAACTGTGGTCTGCCATGTTTTCTGAGTACATACCTCAATCTGTAAAATTTCTCAGCATATACTATATATATATATATATATATATATGCGCACATATATGTGTATATATATCCATAAATCAAAGACATAATACTGTGACAGTTCCACCTAAAACAAAGTAGAGACTGAGGGTGGAGGTGGGGAGGAAATATGAAACTCCCCAAGGGATAACCTGGAGGGCAGGGAGTGGGGGAGAGGGGGAATTTCCCTAATAGTACCTGTGCAGGTATGCTAGGAGGCCTTGGCAGCCTTAGGTTTTAATTGAGATGAAGCATTGATGGCAAATGATAGGAGGGGAGAAGAGAGCTTAAAAAAGCAGGATGGGGGCTGGAATGTTAGGGAATTTTGCTTTTTAGGTATGGGTTAAGTCCAATGATTGGTTATTGAAAGGAGGGTAACATTTGAATCAACTTCTCACCCTCCATTGGGCTATTTGGGGGGTCATGTCTCAATCCTCATTTTTGAGACTCAAGACATCAATTATTAAAGCCTCTCTTTCTGAACTCACTCAATTTTGTCTCTATGTAGATCTGCTTTTGCCCAGTTCAAGCAGAAAACTATTAGCCTGTAAAGCTGCCAAAAACAATCATTTAGAACAATGGATATAACTCAAAATTAATTCACTTAAAAAATTATCTTCACTATTATGAAATATCAGAACACAAGTTTCTACCAATGCAAAACTATAATCTTAGACTAGAGGAGGCTAAGCCAAATGGTGCTCAAACTCAGATCCTAATAGGATGGAAAATCAATCTTTAGATATAGGCCTAATGGTAGACTTTATATACTTTGAGGACGAGACTAGTTAACTTACAAGGGGCTCATCACCAGAAAGTTGGCCATTATGTAACTGACTGTTTATAGTCTTACCTACCCATGAAGACTATCCACTAAGGCAAGAGCAGACAACTGCTGGCTTCGAGGTCACAGTGTCTGGCTTTACCAAAGCAACCAGGCAGGACTCTCTAAATTCAATAAATCTAGGCTCTTTTTAGGAGTGAATTAACTGTTTGAAAAAATATAGCCACAAATGATGTTATAAATATACAAATGGTCCTTGGCAGAAAAAGGGTTTCCCACCCCTGCACTAAGACTCATAGAGGGAAGTCAAAATCTGCATCCATAGAGAGCATACCAAATACTGATGAAATGAATCTTTTAAAAAAAAAAATCTTACATATTTCTGTTGTTCTCATTCGTCTGATTTTCAATTTCAGGTACCTTCCAGACATTTTTCACATCTGACTATTTCCACACATTTTTCACTTGACCTAAGTTTAGCAAATTCTATGTTAAGAGTTCCTAATGCTATCTTTACCCAACAAATCAATTTGCAGTTACTGTGTGTTAAACAACGGATTTGGAATCTGGGAATTAAGCCCCATGATCAGCCACATAGTATCTGAGTGACCATAGGCAAAAGTCATTCAATCTTTCTGGGCTTTAATGTTTTATATCTAAAATAAGGGAAGAACTAGATTTCCTACAAATCCCTCTAACTTCAAACTTTTTTATTTTTTTTTTAGGTTTTTGCAAGGCAAATGGGGTTAAGTGGCTTGCCCAAGGCCACACAGCTAGGTAATTATTAAGTGTCTGAGACCGGATTTGAACCTAGGTACTCCTGACTCCAGGGCCAGTGCTTTATCCACTGCGCCACCTAGCTGCCCCTACTTCAAATTTTTTGACTTGATATTTAGATCCTAAATTTACACTATCCCAAACATTCATTACAATTATTCCTATAATAGTTATGTACTGATATGGTCTGAGATCACTCTCCTTTTCTTATAACTGCCCTGTCTCAACTCATCATGAGGTAATAAGGTCCTGCAACAAGGTAGTAGCAATGAGAAAAGATAGAATAGAAGAGGACAAGAGCAAGAAACATTTTGGAGGAAAAGTAGAAAGAACTTAAAGGCAGCAATATTAAGAATGCTAGAAAAGATACTGGAATAAGAGGGTTTGGGGCTTGAAATTCTGGTTCTACTACTTAAACTACAACTGTGACCTTAGGTTACAATTCATTTTTCTAGGCTACAATTCCTTCATCTATAAAATAAAAAGGATAAATTAAATAACCAGAGGTCGCTTCCAGTCTAAATCTAGATCTTATGAACCAAAAGATAATTTACCTGTATTATAGTGAAGTCTGATGATGAAGGATCCACACGGTTTCCAACTCCTTCTCTAGTCACCTGAAAGAGTAAATGAAAGGTTACCTCACAGAAAATAAAAATCATACCTTTGTCATCAGATGTCTAAGACATTAAAATTTTATGAGGAAAAAAATCCTCCAGCGTGTTATTTCCCAGACATCTTGGGCCACACTAGAGTAGATATGAATCAAAATGGCAAAGGAAAATGACATTACTTTCAATTTCTATTTTTTCTGTTGTAAGATTGCAAATTAAAATGTAACTTAGTAATTAGACACTTTTAAAATTCAAGATTTAAATGCATTAAATCTGAGGTTCCTTCTACCTCAAAATCTAGGAATATCTAAATCTAGGGGAAACTGCTAAGAAAAATTCCAAATATCTTCAGTTTGTGATAGGTGAGGGGAAAGAAGGGAAGGAAAGAAAAAGCACTCAAGGTATTACTTTATTAATGTGAAGGCTCTACAGCATTGGAAGGCAAAAGCTATCTTCCCATGAACACATAACTAATCTGTGTTATGTAATAGTTCTTTTTTCTATTTTCTAAGGTTGAAATGTTAACTGGAGTTACAAAGAAATATAGATGCTGCAAACACAGAAATGTTGATACAAGTCTCAAAGAAGAAACAACACAGTCCCATTACACAATTTCTATTTGCTCACTTATTCTCAGCTGTAAGAATGCTAAGAATTAACCTTTTTTCCCTTAACTCTGAAGTATTTAAACTGAATCCTATAATTCAAATTCATTACAGTTTACAACTGAATATGGATCTTACAAAAACTGTTAATTCCAGTATAAAATGTTCACACCAAGATGATCAGATGGTCCCAAGGCTGCCAAAAAAGGATTCTTGTTGAAGTATTATCTAATCAGTCCAAAGACAATTTTACTATGATGCAGATAATGTAGTAAGTACTTGAAAGGATTAAACCCATCTCCCTGCCAAATATGTAACATATGATAAAAGGTCAAAAATTGATCATGGAAAGTAATTTCAAGCTATCCTTTACAATTAAGCTCTACATAAGTTTTAAATGGACATCATTTTTCTCATTTCCCACAAATTTTTAGTCCCCAAATTAAGTCTTTATTGACAATGATAACAATATCTATTTGATTTAAAATACTTTGATTCCCCATGGGTAGGAGATGCTATAGCAATGCTTCTATTCTATGAATTTTAAAAATGTTTTGGTACATTTCTGAGATGTTTCCAAGTTACCTACAGTATGTTCTGTAAGCTGATCTGGAAGGTGTTTCAATTCTGCATCAGCATTTTCTTTACTATCAGACAAGGAGTCAAGAATATTATCAGCACTGTAGTCTTCACCACAGTCAGCAGCACTGCCATTATCTATTTCAGTCTCATCTAACACACTAATATCCATCATGTCTATATCCTGCAAGTTATCCAAACTTGTTTCATTGTCCTCCTGTAAAAACAAAAAAAGTATATATAATAGCTACTTGGACTGAAATGTAGAACTAGTATATTGTACCACCAAAATGATTCCTCTTACCTGTCCATCTCCAGAATCTTCCTCTAGTCCATTATCTTCAGCACCCTCTTCCTCTGGCTTACGCCCTAACAACAGCATAATTGTGAAATATCATACATTCTTATAGAAATTCTTTTCTCATACCTAATTCATCTTTTCAAAAACTAGAAAAGACTTAACAATTCAACTTCTCTTAGTAGAATTCAAACTAAGAATGAATTTCATTAAATATTCAAATTCTTTTTGCTGTGCAGTAGTAGTAGTTTAATATTAGTTATCACTAGAGTAACAGCTAAAAAGCTTGCAAACTCAAGTTCTGTGAGGGTTTTAAAAAATAAAATCGGCACTACCCTTTAATCTGCTCATAAAATTCTTGTTTGACACCAACTGTTTCCAAGATCCTAAAAAGTTCTCTAAATCACAGTGAAACCTTAGACATCAAATTCACTGCATCTTATACAAAGTACCACAAATGTTTAAACAGTCTTAAAAACAATCACAATAGGGTAGGTCCCAGGATTAGGGTAAAACAATTGGCAATGGGGGAGGAGGGGGTTAAGGCAAAAAGGGAGGAAAGAAGGGCAGGATGAGACATACAACTAAATGTATCAACAAAAATGTGATTAAAATCACTAATTATATAAACATAAGCAATTTTCCTTCAAAATTGTCCACAGTACTGTACAGCTGCCTTTGTTATTCAAAGGAAAATTAGAACACTTATGGAGAGGATAAGAGGGGAGGAAGGAAATATGCAGGTCAAAAAAGATTTAAAAATGGAGGGGGGAGGCAACTCACCAGATATAAGAACAAGAAAGTGAGTTCAATTGCAATATTTTATCTTTCTAAAGAAAGGGAGTTTATTCAAGTTGCTGGAATGAGTCCAATTGTGGCCCACAGTTTCCAAAAGACAATATAATTTCTTAACAGAATAATGAAGGTCTTAAGACAGTCATGTTAAATTTTAACAGAATTGGACCTAATCAAAAACGCATTTAAGATATCCAGCATCACCCCATCATAATGCTTTTAAAAATTTCTATTTCTAACCTAGAATATTAATATGAACTTTTTAAG
Organism: Macrotis lagotis; assembly: GCF_037893015.1. Classification (NCBI taxonomy): domain Eukaryota; kingdom Metazoa; phylum Chordata; class Mammalia; order Peramelemorphia; family Peramelidae; genus Macrotis; species Macrotis lagotis. The sequence goes on along the minus strand of NC_133666.1, from coordinate 631,760,732 downwards.
AAAAAAATTAAACTCTGAACAGTTTTGAGTCATTCAAAATTTTAATTGAGCCACATCTAGGCAGAAATTTGAAAAACTTAGATATCCAAGTTTTGTTGTATTCCAGATTCTTACTTTAAGTGCTCATAAATTTGGCTTGAATATTGAATTTTACATTCAACTGCATGAGAAATCACAAATCATACTGAAAAGTTTCAGAGCTGCATAATAACCAAACTTCTGATTAACATCTGACCACAAGCATTATTTAAATTTCCCCAGGACAAATGAAATTAGCATTCTGCAACTATTCAGTATTCTCTTCTTCATAATCAAGTGAAAATTGAAAATAGGGATTTTATTAGTATCAAGGAATCCCAATAAACATTTGTGAAGAGCCTACTCTGTGTACTCTGAGTTCCTAAGCACCAAATGGTCCCTGCTGTTAAGGAGAGACAAGGTCTAAGCATATAGAAAAAAAAATGTCCTGTTTGGGAAAAAATCAGAAAAAAAAAGACTTCACGTAAAGGGATGGTGCAAGGGAATGCACTTCAGAAATGAGGAACCATCATTCCGAAGAGGAGAGTCTTGTGTGAGAGACAGTAAGACAAAGACCCTAGTTTGTGAAGCAAAGGTTGGAAAGATAGCTTGTGAGGGCTTTAAATACCAAACAGGACTTTCTATTCCTTCAGACTTTACCATAGTGGAGAGACTTGGTCAGAAATCTGCTTTAGGAAAATCACTTTTTTTTGGATTGGTGGTCCCTGTGTGAAAAGGGGAGGAGAGGGAAGAGGAGAAAAGAGAGGAAGGAAAGGAAGAAGCATTTATTAGCCCTGCTCTGTGCCAAGACCTATGCCAAGTACTTTACCAAGATTATTTCTGTTGAACTTCATGATCTCCCTAGGACACAGGTGCTATTTTATTCTCATTTTACAGATGAGGAAACTAGGCAGACAGAAGTTATGTTAAGTATCCACGGTCACACAGTCACACAGTTTAAGACTGAAGACACATTTGAATTCAGGTCTTCCTGACTCCAAATCCAGGAGTCAATCCACTGAGAACATAGAGTATAAGTATGAAGTGCTAATCATGGAAAATTATTGGTTATGTGGAATAAAAGAATGAGGAAACACAAGGCTGTAAATCTGGGGGACTAGAAGGACCACAATGTCCACAAGTAAAATAGGAAAATTAGGAAGGGTAGTTGGGGGGGGGGGACGATGAGTTGCTTTGGACATAATGTATCTGAGATGCCTATGGGGATGTTTAAATTTGTTATGACTGATTCTTTTTAAAACCAGCTAATTTTTAGACCTTACAAACTGTCAAAATTTTAGCTTTTTAGAAAACATATCCAATTTTACAAGGACTTTAATCCCTATAAGAATTCAACTTCCAAAGACAGCTGTAGAGTTATAAAAAAAAATGAAACTAATCTAAGTTAAAATTTTGTATAGTATCAGCAATAATTTTCTATTCTGACTTTCTAAACAATGTCCTCCACTGCTTGTAGTAGAGTCATATTTTATTAATAATAGCTGCTTTTTTATTTCTTCCCAAGAAAATGAACACCTCAGTGCTTGTACACAGAATCTAAGTTCTTTAGTCTTTCTAAATTTCATAAAAGTGATAACTTAAAAATACATACTAAGGTCCTGTCTTATTTATAAATTCCTTAGTACAATACATGTACACAAACAAAAGGAATCTTTTATTTTCATAATGATGTCATAATATTTTATACCATAATTTAGGTGAATGGGCTAATAGTGTTCAGTTGACTGCCCTGGATATGACCTCTCAACAGCAGCGCCACCTCAACTGCAAGCAGTGACTCAAAGGAAAAGATGGATTTTCCACAAACACTACATGAATACCTAGAAGAAATGAAGCAAGAAATAAAAAATAATAATAATAAAGGAAATAAAAATTGAGGAGCAAAGAAAAAGGAGAATAAATAGTTCAGAAGATAGTGGTAAATCTTACCCAAGAAACAGAATCCCTGAAAACTAGAACAGATCAAACAGAAATCAATGACTCTGTAGATAGCAAGAAATATTAGATCAAAATCTAAAGACTGGGGTGGGAGGGAGTAAGCTATCTGACATCATAAGCAACTAATCTAGAAAACAGGTCAAGGAGGTCTTAATATAAGAATCATTGAACTCCCTAAAAGTCATTTTTAAAAAGCCTCAACACTACATTTCAAGAAATCATAAATGGAATGTGACTGATCTATTAGAACCAGAAACCAAAACAAACAATCCAAAAACATAAAGTCCCAGAAAAAATTATAGGCAAAATTATGAATCCCCACCTTAAATAAAAAAAAAATACTGCAAGCATCCTGAAAGAAGCAATTCAAGCACCAAGAAACCAATCAGGATCACACAAGACCTAGAAGCATCTACTATAAATGAGAGGAGATCTTGGAACATTCCAAGAAGCAAATGATTGACTCACAAACAAAAATAACTTACCCTGCAAAGTTGAATACAATCTATAAAGGGGACAAAATGGACTACAAGGGTTTCAAGCTTATCTGACATAAAGATTAGAGATAAAGAAATTATTTTGAAATACAAACACAAGAAAAATGCCAATACTACCTATATCAACTTATTTATTCAATGCCAAACCAAAATATCAAAGGATCATTTTGTAGAACTAGAAAAATAATAAAATTCATCTGGTCAAGCAATATGTCAAGAACCTCATGGGAAATTTTTTTTAAATAAAAAGTGGACCTAATAGTACCAGATTTTCAAACTTAAGAACACACAACTTAGCTATAAAAAGGGACATTATAAAAAAAAAATTAGAAGAACAAGGTGAAAATTACCTTTCAATTCTATGACCAAAGGACAGAATTATTTAGGATAAAAATGGAAAATTTTGATCATATAAAATAAGCTTTTGCACAAAGAATCCAATGCAACAAAGATTAGAAACTGTTAACCGGGAGGGGGACACCCTTGCAACAAATTTTCTCTGAAGGTCTCATTTATAGGATCTATAAGGAACTGATTCAAATCTATAAGAGAAAGAGCTATCTGACAATTGATCATGGTCAAAGGATAGTAACATGCAATTCTCAAGCTATCTATAGTCATGAAAAAAATGTTATATATCATTAATCAGAGAAATGCAAATGAAAGTAACTCTGAAGCTCTAGTTCACACCCATCAGATTACAGATTAGCAAGTGTACAAAAAAGTTAACTGACCCGTATTGGAAAGAAAACAAAACTAATACAGTAGGAGCTGTGAACTGATCTAGCTATCTATGCAAACAATTTGAAACTGTGCCATAAAATTATTAAATTGTGAGTATCCTATGACCCAGATATATCCCTATTAGGCTTAAACCCTGAAGAGACCAAAGAGAAAAAGGGCTTGTATGTGCAAAAACATTTAAAGCAGTTTTTTTTTGCCATAGGAAAAAAATGAGGCAGTGTGAAATGATTCAAATGAGAAAAATAACATATAATAACTGTAACACTGTAATGACAAAATAACAATTTTTAATAACAACTTAATAACTCTATCAATGAGTATACACAATTCTAGAAGACCCATAATGAAACATGCTACCCAAAGATGTGAAGGATTCAGGGTGGAGAATGAGATAGTATTTCTAGGATTCAGTAAAATTAAGTAATGTTTTCCTCATTATTCAGTATTTGTTACAAGGATTTTATTCCCCAGTGGAAGGGCGAAGGTCAATAGAGAAAAAAATGTGTGATTAAATAAAATATAAAATTTGCTTTTGGGGGAAGAGAATGATTTTGTTGAGGATTTGAAGAGGGAAAAGAGAAGGCATAAAAAATACACCAATAGAGAATGAAAGGGTAAGACCTGCCATTCTCATACTTACTGCATGAGAAGTATATAAAAACAGGAAAAAAGTAGGAGAGGAAGCAGACTTTTGATGGAAGTTCACTCATGAAATGGATAAAGTAGGGCTGAATGTATACCCATCATTTGGTGTAAAAATACATCAAACAATAGACAAACAAGCAGGGATGGAGGTGGGGTAGTTTGAAAAAAAGGTTAAAAGGGAAGATAATACCCAGAGGTGAACACCCATGAGGAAAATAAATTTGATAATGTACTGAGTGGGAATGAAAGGGTAGATTAAAAGGGAAAAAAAATTTATAATCTAAGAGGCTACCCACAGGTAGCAGAACAAATTATGGTATATGAATTAATGAAACAATATTTCACTATAAGAAATGACAAAAAAGATGACTACAGAAAATCCTGGGGGTGGTATAAACTGATAAAAAGTGAGTAGAAACAGAACAATTCACACAAGGACAATACAGTAAAATAACTGGTTACTGTTTTGACAAGAGTTCTTGCCTTTCAATTAGTTTCCTAGGGTACATATGGGGAATGTACATATGGGGAAGCATATTAACTACTCCTAACCAAGTCCTGAGGTGAGTGACTCAAACATATATTATTTAGGGGCATGGTTACTATGTTGGCTCATTTGCTTGCCTATTTTATTTGTTACAAGGGTGTTTTTTTTCCTCAGCTTTTAACTAGGGAGAAAAGAGTTGGGATTAAAGATTGTTAGAAATAATGTCCAGGAAAAAAAACTGGGTAATGGAAACAATTTTTAAAATGCACAGGCAGGAAGGAAGAGGAGAATGCTTAGAAAGAAGTACAGAGTGTACAGTTTTGAAAATAACAAAACTTTCAAGGTTTTTTTTCAAAAAAAGCAGTATGAAGAGTTGTTTCATATACAATCCTCTCATGTTCTTCCATGTATAGAGAAATATTTTAGGTCATAATAAAAAAAATTTATTTTAGGTTTTTGCAAGGCAAATGGGGTTAAGTGGCTTGCCCAAGGCCACACAGCTAGGTAATTCTTAAGTGTCTGAGACCGCATTTGAACCCAGGTCCTCCTGACTCCAGGGCTGGTGCTCTATCCACTACGCCACCTAGCTGCCCCATAAAATTGTAAAAATATGTAGGACTTGAACAAAAATGTTACCATGTAAAATCAACAATAGGGTATGTTTACATAATAACTCTGACAGGAAATTTAAAATTCCATAAAATGAAACATAAGTATCCTTATCCAAATAATCACAGATTTGTTAACCTGCTCTTCTCATCAGTCCTAAAATGTAGCATAATTTGGTTAGGCAAAGGAATGTGAACAATATTTTTTGATGATCCAAAGTACTGGCAAGTGTTCTTATTGAAAACACTATTTTCAAAGGACTAGTTAGTTAATTCACATCTTCATGCCTAATCAAAATGACTAAAATTTGTTTATTCCTCGAACAGTAATAAATTGACCTCTGAGCTTTCTCATTTGAACATTAGCAATATAAATTCCACCTTCCCCAACTATCTCAAAGATATGGTCAAGGCCAACTGAAGATAATGCAAGTCAAAGTACTTAAGTTATTTAAATGCTATAGGTATATAAAAACTTTTCACCATTATCAAGAGTGTATTTATTGGACTATTACCTTCAGTTTAGGAGGAAAAAAAACACATTATCTTATTATGTAATTTTGCTATCTCTTATACTTTGTTTTTTCCTTAAGGATGTGATTCCTCTCATCACATTCAACTTGGATCAATGCATACCATGGAAACAATGTAAAGACTACCTTTTGTGGGGGGAAGGAAGCAAGAATAGGGGTAAAATTGTAAAACTCAAAATAAATAAAATCTCTCTTTAAAAAAAAAGTATATATTGGGGGCGGCTAGGTGGCACAGTGGATAGAGCACCAGCTCTGGAGTCAGGAGTACCTGAGTTCAAATAGGGCCTCAGACACTTAATAATTAGACACTTAATAATTATGTAGCTGTGTGGCCTTGGGCAAGCCACTTAACCCCACGGCCTTGCAAAACAAAACAAACAAGAAAAAAAGAAAAAGAAAAAAAAAAGTATATGTTAAAGACTGAAATCAAGTACACCGGTAATATTATAACCCTGCGGGCAATTGAAAGCACCTGCTTGGCTCTCTGCCTAATTCAACTAAGTACTACTCTAAGGTCATTAAAAAAAAAAAGAACCATAAAATCAAAAATACATTAATCTGAAAAAGAAAAATAGCCAACATGAACACAGAAAGGGAGTGCTCTGCCTTGGGCCGGGCCCCTGACACTTCTATTTTGAGGTCACACACATACCTTTGATACACCTCTTGGGGATTTTCTTGCTGGCGGCTTCGGATGCAATCTCAATTTCTTCCGGGTCGCCCCCTTCTTCCTCAATCGCCTATCAAGACAGTAGTTCCACAAGAGCGAGTTAGCGGGGCCTCCCCAGCTCTGCTCTGCCGGGCGGGCAGGGAGCCCAGGAGGCAGGGGGGCAAACTTCACGGTCACATTCCCCAAACGGCTCGCACTGCTCGGCGGCCACTGGACCCAAACCCGGGCCCTTCCTTTATACGGAAACGAACGCAACCCGTTTTTTCCCCAAAGTTCACAGAAACCAACAGGTTGTCCCAACTTTGTTTGTGTGAGCGGAGGGCGCCGCCGGGGGGGAGGGTGGGGGGCGGAAGGTGAAAGGGACCCTTTGGCTGCTTCCCTCCCTCCAGCCTCTCGGCTCCCCGGGCCCCCGGGCCCCCGGGCCCGTCCCGGCTCGCTCGCACCCTCACTCTTATTTTTGGAGAGGAGCGCTCAAGTTAACAAGGATTGCCCGGTCGTGGGGGGGGGCGCGCACCCCTTTTCGCCCCAACTTTGAGTACGCGTGCGCGGCGAGCGGCTCACGCAGCGGCCCCGTCGCCTCCACCCGCCCCCTTCCACCCGAGCGCGGGGGCCCCGGATGTGCCCCGGTCCCTCACCTTCTTGAGTCGGTCCATCAGGACGCTCTTGTTGCCGCCGGCGTCCAGGTTCCGCTTCCTCAGCTCGGCCCGGAGGTCGATCACTCGCAGGTCGCTCAGCCGCCGGGTCCCGGCCTCCGAGGAGGCGGAGCCGAGACCCGCCGAGCCAGATCCCAAATCGCCCGCCCCTGACAGAGCCTCTGCCATCCTGGACGCTCTGCCTTCGCTGCCCACCTCACCCACGGCCGCGGCTGCGGCAGTTCCGATCACAAAATGGCGCCGTTTGCGAGGAAAACGCACTAGCCTGCCTCCTTTCCGGTTACGCATGCGCGCCAACCGACTGGGCCTTTTTTTCCTCTTCCCCGTTCGGATAGCGTTTGCACATGCGTGCGGCGGGACTGCACGCAACCGCCCACGAGACACAAAGTCGTAGCCTTGGCCCCGCCCCCTCAGCTTGTGCTGCGCATGTGCACCGCTGGTGGAGGGCGGGCGTTGACTCGGGCTGTGGGCGCCTGCGCACCTCCGCGGTGAAGCTCCTTCCATCCCTCCTTCCTGGTTACGGAGCGGTTTGGCGCATGCGCCTCGAGGCAGACGGGGGGGAGCCTCCCGAAAAAGAACCACCTTCTCGGCGCGCGCGCAGTGACGCCACGGGTGGGGGGAGGCTGGTGCCGCTCCCTCGCAGGCGGCGCCATTTTGTGTTCCTAGCTGTGGCAGTCGCCCGAATCGTGCGAGTTGGGCAGCGGAGGTAGGACCCTTCGGGATGGCGGAGATTCTGTCAGGCACAGGCGATTCTGGTTCTGTTTCGGCAGGGCTCAGCTCCGCCTCCTCCGAGACCGGAACCCGGAGGCTCAGCGACCTGCGAGTGATCGATCTCCGGGCCGAGCTGAGGAAGCGGAACCTAGATAGCGGCGGCAACAAGAGCGTCCTGATGGACCGACTCAAGAAGGTGGAGCCTCCTGGGGCCTAGCCGTGTGTGAGGGTCGGGAGCATAGATGGGGGAGGGGGCCACAGCGGCCGGGTCGCCATAGCCGCGGGCCTCGCCGCGCAGGCGCGTTGGGGGGCTGGGCGGGCCCTCGCGCTCCCCCCGCCCCGCCCGCTCTCGAACGGGGAGGAGAGGGAGGGGCTAAGGAGCGAGTGCCGGCGGGGGAGGGGGCCGGGATCCGCTAGGCGGGGGTGGGGTGGGGTGTGGATTGCCCTGGGGGGAGGGGCGTGGAGAGAAAGAATCCACTCCGGCTGTCATTGGTCGTCGGGGGTAAGAGCGGAAGAACTTGGCGGGGGGAGTGCGGCGGCTTCGCCGCCCGGACAAAAAAACGGTTTAGAACTTTGAGGTCTTGGAGGAGAAAGGAAATAGGAGGTGAGACGGCCCCGCGCCTTGTGGGAGTTTGTATAATCGATTTGGGGCGGGGGGCTCAGACGCAGCTCTAGTTCCTTACTCAAAGTGCAGCCCCGGGGGGAGAGAACCCAGTCGGGGTCCCGGAGGAGGTGGGGCCCAGGGATGGGATTTTCGGACTTGAGCAAAGACCAGATGTTAAGGGCAAGGGGCTGGTCTTGGCAGTCCTCCATCCTAGCAATGCTAATACTTGGTAGATATACTTAATAAAATGTTTATTGAACTGAATCTCATTTTACAGGTGAGGAAATTGAGACCCAGAGAGGTAAAGTAGCTTCTTAAGTTCATAGAGCTAGTAAGTAGATCTACAACATAAACCCTAGTCCATCTCTAGTGCCAAACTGTATACTGTGCTGCCTTGTCTCCGGAGATTTGAGAGCCCATCTTTTTGTGTACTGTGGGCAAAGTAATGCAGTATGTCTGGAGCAGAGGGTTCACGGGAGGAGGGAGTAAGTACCTGAGAGGAGAGTGGAGTCAGATTGGGAAATTTCCCCAGTGCCAGTAAGAGGAAATTGAACTTTACCGGGGCAATAAAAAGACATTGCTTCTTTAAGCCAAGAAGGCTGGTGAGATCTACTTGCAAAATCTCTTCCCTCCTCCATGGCAGAGGTGATAACACCTTTTATGGTTTCATGAGCTTTTGCGACATTGTCTCCTGTCCTTCAGCCATTTAATGGAAAAAAACCACCATTTGTGAGCCCTAACTGTTCATAAGCATTAGATGCCACCTAGGTGCCAGACACTGTTAGGCACTGGGAATACAAAAATAAAACAGTGCTTGTCTTTTTAGAAGTTTAGATTCTATTGAAGGGATGAGATACAATATGTATAGGAGTCATCTTAAAAGTATTTTGTGCACAGCAACACTAGTTGGACTGGACTTTGAGATCAGGAGATAATTTTCTCATCAGTAGATAAATGATTTTTTAAAAAAAAGACACTGAACTTGGCCTTCTGTAAGTAACAATTTATGGTGAGAAACAATAGTAGACTCAAACAATGCCAGAAAGATGAGACAGTATTGTTCACATTTGAAAGGTAAAAAGCATCCAACTTACCTTAGATTGAAATGGAAGATAAAAGAAGTAGATACAAAGATTAAAAAAAATATATAACTTCATTTCAGAAGTTCAAGAAGTCTAGTGCTGTTAGATTAGATCACATTGGAACACATCTTACAAAGCACAGAAATTTTGTAACTTCTTTCATATCCTTTATGTTAACTTACTTCATATGGGGGGGGATGCAAGGGTACAAATTTCCAGCTTTTGAGGTGGAGAGGAATGTTCATGCAATACCCTAGGTCAACTCAATATTCTTCTGTTCTTAGAGGCATTGATATTTTTGTTTCATTTTTAAAATTGGGCATATTGGTCTGATTCACTTGGTTGCTTCTCAGTGGGAGGTAGGATACTTTGACAGTGTTTTCTTTCCAGGGTAAACCTAACACTGGGAAAAATTCATCTTATGAGCTAGGCATTGGGGACACAAAGTAAAATAATGATAGCCAACATCCATGTAGCACTTTGAGTTTGTAAAGAATTGTACATACATCTCATTTGAACCTCAAAACAAACTCTGTGAGGCAAATATTATTGGTGGTATTATTCTCACTTTACTGATAAACTTAGAGAAATTAGGCCATACTACTGGTTAATGTCAGGTGGGATTTAAATCCCGATATTTCCTCAGTCTTGATTTCAGTACTGGTTCCACTAAGGAGACTTAATTCTCTAAATCAAAACAAAAAGCCTTCTCCCTCTAGGTTCTACAATTAATTTTTTTATTTACTTTATAAATTATGACACACTTAACAAACCCTACTCCCAAATCCATTACTATTAAGCAGTAAACTAGTTTTTTTCTTACAGGTTTTGAATTACTTGAAACTAGCCAATTACAAATTACTATAGTCCCATGGTAAATATTGTATGTAGTTCTCTGCAATTTTACACATAAAAAAAAAATAACAATATGGGGTTTGATTGCCGTCAGTAGAATTTAGCTGACAGTATCTGGTCTCAGGCATAGATTGAACGTTTCCCTTACTTTACAGTTAATCGTGGAATGTCAGTTGGAGGAGAGAGACCTCAACAACCATCTTCCCCAACCCCTAAGTGAAAGGATTATATATAATGATATACCCTACAAGGTGATTTTCCTGACTCTGTTAGAAGACTCCACAGGAAGGCAGTGGCTTTTGATTTGTCTCTGTCAACAAGTGGGAAAAGGTCTGGCTTCAGAGTCAGGGAGACCTAAATCTGAATCTAGACATTTCTTGACCCTATCACTCAACTGCTTAATGCTTTAGGCAAGTCTCCTTTGAAAGGAAGCTGCTGACTAGAATTGGTAGGGCAAATTTGCTCAGCTGGCAGTTCCCTACAACACTGATTAAGTAACTATATCACTTTGTATCATTTTTATTGGAAAAATTTGGATTGATGTTCCATCTCCCTCCTTGTAGGCTCAACTGGCCAGAAAAAAAATTTTTTGCCAAAAGATTTCTGTCTAGGAAGCAGAATTACCCCCCCCCCCCCATAAAAGCTTAGAAGGTTAAAGGGCAATTCAAACCCTCTTCACATCTTTAAGTAGAGAGCTTCCTTTTATTTTAATAGCGCTTCATTCCAATTCTGCTAGATTAGATAGATAGTTGCAAGGAATTTTAAGTAATGTAGTTCAGTTCCCCTATTTTACAAATGAATAGCTCCAATAGACTTGTCTTAAAATGATTTTATATAGAAATGTTGACTATAAGCTAATGAAATTATTTTTGATTAGATACTATATTCCCTTTTAAGACTAGTAATCAGGAACTTTTAAATTTTACATGTTAACATTTTTGGTTAACATGTGCTCTGTTTCTAATAGGCAATTGAAGATGAAGGAGGTAATCCTGATGAAATTGAAATTACATCTGAAGGAAGCAAGAAAACAACTCCAAAGAGACCCAGCAAAGGTATTAAATAAGTCATAAAATACATTTAATCTGACCTTAAGAACCAAATTCAAACTGTTCTTGCTTCTTTCCTTCCAGTGTGCTTTACTTTTGTGTAAGAATCTTGCTTCTCTGATCAGAAGATTGATGTAGTGCTTAAGTGAGGTAGTTGAGTTTTGCCACTTTGCCTATAATGCGTTTGGTTTCCATGGTATCAGAGGTACTCAGAGGAGTAGTAAGAACAAATAATGCTAAGGATGATTCCCTGTTGCATTTATTTTCTTCACTAGAACTGCCAGTAAGCCCCAGTGCCCTTAGGAATTTATATTCCCTCTCATATATGAATTAATTGCTTTAGCTTAACAAAAAAAATTTTCCCTGGTAGACAATATAAATAAGATGTTTGAGAGCATTGAAATGGCTCTACATAATGATGTAGACTTGTTTGAACTTCAGCTATTTCAAGAATGAGCCAATTAAATTTATTCAATAAACATTTATTGAGTACCAGTTATGGCCAAGGCCTTGTCCTGGCAGTAGGGATGTTAGAAAGAAGATATGATTCCTCCCTTGCCAGTGCCTCCAATCTCTTCAGAAAGGTAAGTTAAATAATCAGTTGAATCTCATTCTCAGATTTTCCTAATGTATTTTAAATCCACTTTATATACTCATCACTATGTATGTACATGATCTTTTATATAGCCTTCCTAGAAAATTATTGAATGCATATTATCCATTGATTTGTGCCAGAAAGGTACTTCTGGCAAATGAAACAACTTAGTTTTTCTGTTTAAATCAAGAGTACAAACCATTATAATAAAATTCTGACCTCTGTGTAAAGAAACCAGTCTAAAACAGCTAAATAATGAATTTTTAATTTTGGGAGGTGAATTTTTGGGATGAATGATTTCTATTAGCAAATCATTGTTTTTCTGTGCAAAATTGGGTTTAGAGTGCTGCTGATTTAAATGTTGCCCTAAAATCTTTATAAACTAATTTGTATAACAAACTTTTCCATTTTAGAACTTTGGAATTACAAATTTCACATTAATAAAGCATAGTTTAGTGAACTGTTGCCGTCATTTAAAGGGCAGGTTTAGCCTTGTATGTTTAATGATATGTTTAACATAATGAAACGTAAGCCAGAGGCAACATTTTTGTTATGGAATATTTAGTCATCAGCATTGAGATGTCAGTTCACTTTCTGTAAACCAGGTAAGCACTGGAAGGGTTTAAGGAAAGTTTTTCTGATAAGGAATTAATGACCAGGTTGTGTGGAATAGATAGTGCTGTAAGGAGGGCCTTGAAAAGCAAACTCAGACTTAACTTGGACTATAGGATAGTTAAATCATATTCATTTTCTATTCATATTTACTTTCTCTGTTGCTTTGAAATACAAAACCACATTTTAAATGATTTTTATAGCTCCTGAAAATTGGGTATACACATATAACCTAACCTGCAAAATGATTTTTCACAGTTGCATTGTTCCCACACCATTTTGGATGATGACAATAAGTTAACCAAGCGTCTATTTTGAAGAATAAACTCAAATGAAGTTTCATAGACTGCTAGTCATTTTAATTTATTAAGAGAGATTTATGTTTAGATTTCACTGATCCATAGTAGGCAGTATTTCAGTTCTGACCTATATGTGTAAAAGATGTGTCCTTACCTCAGAAGTTCCTATACTAAAGAAATCACAGGTCCATTCCCTGTTTAACCAATTGAGGGAGTTCTGTCCCTTTGGAATCTGAAAGGAAGATGTTGAAAGGGGCATTGTTAATTTGTAATAAATGGGAGATATGTATATAAAATTGTCAGCTAGTATATAGACTCAAGTGAAATAAATGTTATCAACTTAAAATTTAACCTGTTATATTTGGTCAAGATTTAATTAATTCACACTTTAAACCTTGAATTGGTGAGTTTTAAGTCTCACCTGCACTTGCTGTGGTGTTGCCAGACCAAATGATTTCATAGGCCTTATACAAGTCCGCAGGCTAGACATTCCCCACCCCTGCACTAAAGTGATAAAATTTTGTTAGATTGCCCTTTGAAAAAATATTAAAAGTTCCCACTTGTATGTACATGTCATTAAATTATATATGTTCTGATAAACCTTTATTATGGTTTTTCATATTACAAACTTATTTCAGCAGGAAGAAAAACAGAAGAAGAGGGTGCTGAAGATAATGGATTGGAGGAAAATTCTGGAGATGAACAGGTACATAGATTCTGATTGAAGGTGCAAATTAGTAGTTAAGCATTTTAATCCAAATACCTATCACATGCTTTTCCCCCCCCTTCCCCCCATTCTTCTTCTTACAGGAAGATGTTGAAACAAGTTTGGATAATTTTCGAGATATTGACATGATGGATATCAGTGTCTTAGATGAAGCCGAAATAGATAATGGGAGTGCTGTAGATTGCGGAGAGGACTACAGTGCTGATAATATTCTTGACTCCCTATCTGATAGTAAAGAAAATGCTGATGCAGAAATGAAGGAATTTCCAGATCAGCTTACAGAACATGCTGTAGGTAACTTGGAAACATCTCAAAAATGTACCAAAATGGTTCTGTGGCTGCGTTATTTTGGTAATCCTAAAAACTACCATCATTGGTGGAATACATCTCTTAAGTGTGTGAAATCCAATTGTTTTTAATGACCAATGAAATAGAACACTGGTACATGACAATAAATGCAAAACATCCCCAAAGTGGTCTTGTTTTGTTCAAAAGTAACATCTTTTAGCTAAATGCCTCTCTCTGTTTGTGTGCTATCCTTTTATATACGACGTTAAATTTTAATAGAAAATCATTTTGAAAGTTGGGCCAAATGCAGGCCTACATGCCACCATAAGACTGGAATAAAAGACATGTTCAAGATTGAGTTTTTCTTACATAGTCCCTTGGATTGGGGCCATAATTGTAGCTGTTTTAAGCTTTACTCAGTCAAAGCTTGTTTCATTTTGGAAACATAAAATGGGGGGATTAAATAATGGTGGGAAAAAGTATATCTTTGTCTCCTGGCTATTCTGTTAGATTTGAATCTGATAGTATTTGAGGTAGAATTACAAAATTGAGGTGGAAGGGACCTTGAGACATGATCTCATGAGACTTGATCATTTTACAACTAAGTTGACTATATACCCAGAAATTTTAATTGTTTGCTCAGTCTTGAGGCAATAACAGAATAGGAACAAGGGTCCAGTATATTTTCTTCACTACATCACTGGCACATAAAAGTGAGGCACACTCTATTGATCTTTCACACAGAATGGAAGGCAGTCAAAAAAGAGAATGTGGCATTTCCTATGGAAGTTAGGCATCTTTATATATTAGTATATAAAGGTGTGATTTTAGAAACAAATTCTACATTATTGCAGTGAGTGTTGTACCCTTCAGAATTCATTTTTTAAGGTTCCTTTCAATATGCTGCCTTTGCCCAAATGGAACTTCTCTTTTGGAAATGCCTTCAGAGCCTGTCATGTGCTTTGGAATAGCCTTCATTTTGTCCAGTCTTTGTACTTGAGTGTTGGAATTAATTTTAGGAAAAGATCCAAAGTAATTCAAGTCTAGTGAATAAGGTAAGTGGTCAGGACAAATTTGTGCTCTTTGGGGGTTCAAAGGAAGTGTGAACATGAAATGATACACGTTTTCATATCTGACTGAAAAATTGGTTCAAAATAAGTGTTGAGGAGTGTTAGGATTATCACAATAAAAGCATTACCTTCTGAACTGTCTGCTTTGGCAGACTTGATTAGGAATGTTCAATGTCATATGAAATATTATATATTTTGGATAAAGAATTTTGAGTGGTTCTTTGAACGCATGGTTTTAGTATTCCTTTTGAGTGATAAAATGTTTCTTTGCTTATCTTGCAGATGGCCGACAAGGAGAGTGTAAACAATTTAGATACTTCATCATCTGACTTCACTGTGGTGCAGGTAAAATTCTTTTAACAATTACTATGAGTTCAGATTGTGTCGTACAAAGTATTTTCACAAGTAATATTTATTAAGCACCTGCCATGTACCTTGAGGAAATAAAGACAAACAACAAACATCCATACCTTCAGGAAATGAAATTCTCCTTGTGAAGACCATATGTACCCAAATGGTACTGTGGCTGCTTTGTTTTTGAAATTCTAAAAACTACTAAGGAACTAAAATTGTACTTGGAGAGATAAGTATTTATTAGAAAAGGTCTGAGGTAGGCAGTGGCACCTTGAAGAAAATTAAACTGTATAAAGAAACTTAAAGTTAGGGCAGCTAGATGGTACAGTAGCTAGAGTACTGGCCCTGGAGTCAGGAGGATCTGAGTTCAAATGCAGCCTCAGACATTTAATAATTACCTAGCTATGTGATCTTGGGCAAGTCACTTAACTCTCCTCCATTGCCTTGCAAAAAAAAGACAAAGCATTTAAGTGAGGAGCATGACAGTTGCAGGCATATGGAATAAGGGAACAGTCCAAAGTAGGCTTATTGAGCTAGAACAGCTCTTGTGTCAAATGAAATAAGAATATGTACTAAATCTCAAAAGGTAGCCTGGGTTAATAATGTCACAGCTTGGTATCTAAACAAACAAAACTTGAATTGCTTGAAGTCAGGACTTTGAGACATTTTATGATTGATAAACCATGCAACGAGTATTGTTACTTCTCCATATCAACATTGTTTTCTTTCCCTTTTACGATGAGTTATTCTCTTGCTGCTCTTTAGTTCAAGGGATATATATTGACCCATCTGTAACAGATAGGAAAAAATAGTCAGCTCTTGCAGATCTTATTTTTTTCTATTTCTGTTCCCTAATTATGCCAAAGCATCTGCCCCACCCCTAAAGAAGTGATGAACCAGGAACCTAACTTTTTTTTTATCAATCAAATTAGATGCATTCCATTCTGAATTGGAAATTGGCAAAGGACAAGGGGGTTTAAAATGTAGGTTCAATTGATCTTTACAGAATATTTTCATTACTTATAAATTAATAAGGATTTTATGATCAGTATGACAATTTAATCAAATGTGATTTTGAAACATCTTCCAGAATCCCAAATAAGATTAGTAGTTTCGTTTGTAGCTTGACTAGATTTGATCTTATGATGCTATCATTTTTATTATTATTATTACTCTTGCAATGTAAAACAGAAAAATGTAACTTCAGGTCAGTTATTCATGCTAATTCATGCTTACAACTTGGCTGTGGGGATCTTAATTCAAGTGTGATTATGGTAGTACTGCATAATTCCTATATATAAACCAGAGGGACTCCTTTTTCCCTGATGTCACATGGTACCTGTGTCTATTTCACCAAGATAATAGTTTGAAATCCAAACATGTGCGCGCGTGCCCCCCCCCCTTTGAGGCTTTTTAAATTACATTTTTAGTTTTTAGACTGGCACTTTGCAGCACTGAAAGAGGAGCTTCACAGTAAAAGTAAGATACAGTTAGAACTAAAAGGGAACTTAAGATATCAGCTAGTCTAGCCATCTCATTTTCTAGATGAGGAAACTGAGGCTGAGAAGTCTCCAGAAATGTGAACTGAATTACCCATAATTCAACCAGAATCCAAACCCAGATCTTCTGATTTCAAATTCAGTTCTCTTTCTACAACATCATAAAGCAGGAAAACCTAAAAGATACCTAGCTCACCTTTGGGTCTTCATAATAGAATTTTGTTATTTTGTTGGACATGAATTCTCAGATCATCAGACATGCCAGTTCTCAAATGTAAGTACAAAAACATATCCTTAAGGCATGTAGAAATATTGTTCAAATATTTTGCATATTTGATTATCTGCATTTCTAATCAAATGAATTATCGTTGGCTGTGGTTTCAAAAATACCTGAAAAAGCCTATGACTAAATGAAAGAATAGCTTAAATGTACAAATTCAGTTTAGTGTTATTGAAGGCCCAATCTCCAAAATTTGGAAGAATGGGGTGCTGAATGGTGATTAGATTACCTGCTTAAGAGTTTTCTTCCTCCAGGTGAACAATTTACCTTACCTGGATCTTTAAAACCATTTTTGCTTCATAATTTTTGTTCTTCAAAATTGTAGTTTTGCCATTCTTCTTTAGTATTTTAAAAAAAACTATAGGTGTCATTCGTTTGGCAATGTCTTTTTTCTTTTTTTTTTGTGTTACAGGAGATTGAAGATCCATCCTTGGAGCCAGGTACTGTTAAATCAGAAACCAGAAGCGAGGGTTTGAAACCATTTCAATTTTCCACCTACTACATTTTAAATCCTTAATTTTTATCAATGTTATTATTTCCTAGTAATTACCTTACTATGGTATTCAATGTTCTGATGGTGGACAATCCCAATCATACCAGGATCATAGAGATTGGAAACCCAGTCATATCACCAGATCTGTGAAAGTGGAGTGTTTATCATTTTATATCACAATGTCTGGGAAGTGAATTATCCCATTCAGTTTGATAAATATTAATTAAATGTTGTAAAGAGTTTGCCTTACTCTTAAAAGGTTGTACACACCAAAACAGATCTTGTGATATTGTGCAATATCTTTATTTGATAGTTTTGATTAAATAGTTCAGGCAGTTTAAAGCTGTTATGGGGAACTAAATTTAAAATACTAAGAAGTAACTGGATTCCAGAAGAGGAAAGATTTTCTTCATGAAATGTCAAAACAAATACTGTTCACTTTCTGGACTGCAAATAATACTTCTGCACCGTTGGAAGAGTTTCGGGTTATCATATTGGACTGTTCTATTAAAAGAATTTCAAAAGAAATTTCGAAATTGAGCTGTCAGTGAATGATGGTACATTCAGTTATACACGTTGGACTTGGAAGCTAAATTTTGAAGAGCCATATATAAACAGCAACATAATGAAGACTGTCAAGAATCAGCCAGAAGGTTTTTAGGGGTTAATCTCTGGGATCCTTTTCACTTCCCTCTAGGTTGACACATTCTTAATATACTAGACTTTTGAAATGCAGGTAGTTTTAAACAGTATAAGTTTGTGTACATCAGGGTTTTCCAATCTCTGTGTAGCTAGCAGTTCTCTTCGTGTTAGTGTGGCAACTGTGCCAGTTCCGCATTTGTGATTGCTTTATTTCCCTGGTAATTAAACCTTGTGCCATTCTATTCCTGTTAAATCCATAGAAAATGAGAAAATACTCGACATTTTGGGGGAAACTTGTAAGTCTGACCCACTAAAAGAAGAAGGTTCCGACCTGGAGCAGCCATTTTCACAGGATGCAAGTAGCGTGGGGCCAAACAAAAAGCTTGCAGAGGAAGAGGACAATTTTGACACTGCTCATCCAGAGGAGGATGCATTAGATTTGGACAGCGAGTCAACACAAGCAATTGCCAGGAAGGCAGAAAAGCACTTAGATGTAGTGAAAAGGGAGAAAAGCGAGCAGAATGTAGATGAAGAGAAAATGGACTCTGACACTGTAGTGGTAGAGAACCTGAATGATCAGAATAGCAAAGCATCAGAAAATGCAGAAGTTTCTAGCGAGGAAGCCCAGGAAACTCCAGAGAAAGTCTCAAGTCCTGAAACCAAAGATAGCAAAGAAGACGTTAAGAAAAGTGAAGATGAAGCTAATAATGAAGATTCATCTGCCACTAAAGAGTCCTCTACCAATGAGGGCGGTGATCAGAAAATGAGGTTTGTTTTTTCTCAGTTCTAGACCAGATGCTATCTTTTTTTCATTGGTCATTTAATGACACACATAAGCTGTTCTCTTCAATTGGCCAGCCAGACTGATGAAATTGTAACTTATTTATAGAAAAATCTGATTGGTTTCTTTGTGTGTTTAAAAACATTTTATAATTTTTTTCCCTTTTCTCAACCTACTATGGTTGTTTTCTATAATCTTTCCTAGTTAGCTTTAATCGAACAATTAATTAACTCCTAAGAGTCTGACATCTTAGTTCTTGGGTCAGATTTCCAGTGCAAGTTTGCCAGGTATCTTTCTTTTATTTCAAAACTAAATTTCTGGTAGGTATGCAACTTTAGCACGTATAACATACTTTTTTAGTTAGTTTTCTGTATGTTTTTTCCTTGCTTATATAACATTAACTTTTGTCTCTAGCTCTATTGAAGAGGACTCAGATACCAAAAGAGTCTCCAAAGATGAAAAAGGTACAGTGCCAGATTGGATATAGCAGTCTTTCTTATTTCAGTTGTGGTTATAGGATTTACTTGTACCTCATAATAAATTCACTGTTACAGAAATTTGTGCTTTTCTTACCGGGGAAGGAATTTTTCATATTTGATTGACATTTATTTCATAGACTACCCCAGGTGAGAAAACTCCATCCCAAAGGGGTTAGAAGGGACCATATTCAAATCTAAATTATACAGATCCAGAGCAGACTTAAGATCTGATTTTATAGACTAGAGAATTGAGGTACCAAAAAGTTGAGTGTTTGCCCAAAGAAGCAGAAAGTTGTGGACAAGAACCAGAATTTCAACCCAAGTCATTATTGTTTAGAATCTTGGAGGTCTTCTAGTCTGACTTTGACCAGTACAAGAATCTTCTCTCTTATTTGAGAGGTGATTATTTGCCTTTGTTTTAAAATATCCATTGCAGGGGCAGCTAGGTGGCGCAGTGGATAGAACACCCGTCCTGGAGTCAGGAGATCCTGAGTTCAAATCCAGCATCAGACACTTACTGGTTACCTAGCTGTGTGGCCTTGGACAAGTCACTTAACCCCCTTGCAAAAAACCTAAAAAAAAAATAAAATATCCAGTGCTGGGCATCCCACCTCCCACAAGGACAAACCCATCTAACTAGAAAATTTGAAGCATTTCTCTTTATATCCAGTCTAAATTTACCCGTTTTGAACTTTTACCTAATGTCCTATGGAGTCAAGGCATATTTTCATACTTCAGGGTTAAAATAACTCTTTGTTAGCAAGAGGCTATTAAGCCACACATTTTAGATTTTGTACATTTTTAGGTGACTTCTCAGCTTAAATAGCTATGGTGAAAAGGAACTGTGATAGTAGACTTTGAAAATCCATAATTAAGAAAACCAAATGTCCTTCACATTGAAAAAAAATTCTAACATCAAATAATTCTGGATTATCTAGTATTTGGATTATCCAATCCTATATTAGTGCCATTAATTGAAAATATCTTTATTGTCTGTAATTGCTGGTTAATGTGTTAATTTGAGTGAAACAGTTTCAAGAAAAAGGAATACACTAGAGCAAAGCAACAGGGAGTGACATTCTAGAGAACTTTCATATTAATATTGTGTTTTCTCATTGACTTGAGCAAAATGGGTTTTAGTAATAACTGAGCGTGCCTCTTCTCATCCTTTACAACTCCCTTAAAATCTTTTTTGTTATATGTTATTGCCGTCTAAAAATTGTTTGTGTCTGTGTGTACATGTGTTTTTATGTCCTTTAATCTTTCAGAGTTTCCTTTCAGAGTTTAATTTTTAGAGTTTCCCAAACACTAACTGTTGGCTGCAACTTTCTTTCAAACCAGGTCATGCCACTAGCAGTTGTGGTAGAAATTTTTGGGTTAGTGGACTTTCTTCTACTACTAGAGCTATAGATTTGAAGAATCTTTTCAGCAAATATGGAAAGGTAAGAATTAAAGCCTTTATAGGTTGTATGGAGTATAAAAGAAGTTGAACTAATTTTTTTTTTGTTATAATCACTCCAGGTTTTAAACATCTAAATGAATGTTTATTTTTTCAAAATAGTCTGGGTCTATGATATATTTTTATAATCTTGTTGGCAAGATTTCATCCTTAGAGTACTTTTACATTTGATTTTTTCTTTAATAGCTAAAAGTTCTTTGGAGCTACATCCATATGGTTGGGTAATCAAGTTAGGTAATAATATTTTACGGGTGCATTAATGTTTGACTGGAATAATGAGAGTTTTCTTCATAGATGTTTTCTGCCAGCATTTCTAATTTTGAACCATGAGAACGTCATTGAAATTTGTATATAGAGAACCTCAAGGTTTTTAAGAGTCCATTTTTGAGTACATGAGTCTGGCTATGTTAATCACTTCATATTTGTGTGTTGTGTTGTTCACTTTAAATTTAGTGAAAGAGAATGTATAAAACAAAACTTTGAAAAAATTGAAAACTTAAGTAGTCAACTTCATATTTCTTTCAATGAAAGAATAAAGAATATCCCATTTAATATATGTGATTTCCAAGCCAAATTGGGGAAAGCTTCTTCCTCTGTCCTTTTCAGGATTCTTTCAAACTCATTATAAACTTGTGTTCTTCAAATACTCAAGTCCTCTTTGCTTTTATTTCTTTTCCTCTTTGAAAACAAGAGTTCATCAGTTTAAAAAAACAAACAAATGAGTATTTTAACAGGGTCAAAGGGAGTGTGGCTTGTGTGGCCTTTGTGGTAAATTGTAAAAAAGTATTTTGAACATTTCTTGTTTACACTGATGACTAAATAGCAGATTCAGGGAAAATTCACCATTATCAGTAGCATAAAAAATGAACAGTAAAATGAGAAAAGGGGGAAAAAATTAAATTATTGATCTGATTATGTAAATATGGGAATTTTGCACCTAATTTGTAGTATAGTAAAAATTATTCAAAATGTTATTAAATTTGTGTTAATTTCATCTCACTAGTAAACGCTTATATATAATATGGATGTCTACTCTTTGTGTAAGATAGTCATTTGCTTACAATTTCAAAAAAGAATTTGTGATTGCATTCACTTGGACCTCCCTATCCACTATTTTACTTTATCATACCAGCTGTTTCTGATTTTGGAAGAGGTTCACAGTCTTCCTCTATCTATTAATGGTGGTTAGTAGTAAAACGTCCCTAAAATCCCATTCTTGATATCTTCTTGTGGCATGAAGATAAGTTCTTAAAGGGAACATTTCAAAGGCAATCTGAAAGCTTTCACATTCTAGACTTCGACACTCTTGTCAGATGGCCTGATTAGCTCAATTAGTACATCAAAATTCATTGCTTGAAAATTTGTCCACCAGTTGACTGGGGAGTTTTTGTTTATTTTAGCAATCCTTGAGACTGTCTACTAGGATCAAGATGGATTTTTAGTCCTGCTTTAGTAAAGGAAATGTATTGGAATTATGAATCTTTAGCAGTGTTGGAGTAGAGTAGAAAAACATGTGTTGTGCCCTCATCTGTCAAACTATATGTATTATATTCTGGTTTAGTCTCTTTTCCATCTTCTACCAGCAACATAATGAAAGTTAATTGTTAATTAATAATTAAATTATATCAAGGAAAAGTATAAGAACATAGGGTTGGTACATCTAGCTTTTAGCGTTGAGTGTTGGATCTTCCTCTCTTTGATATTGTTTTGCTGGTATTGCCTTTTCCTTTCCTTTTATGTGATAGTTTTTAATAAGCATGACATATATAGAAATGCCTGGTGTGTATTCTCTTTTCTAAAGGTTGTTGGTGCAAAGGTAGTCACTAATGCTCGAAGTCCTGGGGCTAGATGTTATGGTTTTGTCACAATGTCCACATCTGAGGAAGCAACAAAATGTATTAATCATCTTCACAAGACAGAGCTTCATGGGAAAATGATCTCAGTAGAAAAAGTAAGTTCTGAATCTTGTTTTGTTTTGGATGGTATGTCCAATTACTTATAATAAATTAGTTCATGCAATTCTATATTCTGTAATTTGATTTTTTTTTGGTTTCTTTTTTTTCTTAATATGATTTCAGACAAAAAATGAACCTGCTGGGAAGAAAACTTCAGACAAGAGAGAAAGTGATGGGAAGAGAGAAAAATCAACCAACAGTGACAGGTCTTTTGAAAACTGAAAACATAATTTTTAAAAAATTTTTGGTCCATATTTGATCCATATTTTCCTAGTGCTCTGCTATCAAAGTTCTATAATCCAAAACAATTCACAAGTGAGATACAGAATGCAAGTTTTTAAGATACAACAGGAAGGGAAGCCATGTTGAGGAGGTTGCATTTGCATTAGGTCTTAGTAGACAAGTAAATATTTATTGATTTCTTTGAGAGAACATCTTAAAATTTATTATGCATTTTGCCCAGTTTTTTTTTATTTGATCCCTCTTTTACAAATGAGAAACTGAAATCAAGAGGCAAAATAATTGGAGCAATAATTCAACAAATATTTATTAAGCACCTACCATATATCAGGTACTGCTAAGTACTGGGAAAACAAAAATCAAATAGTTCCTATCTTCAAAGAACTTAACTCTTTACAGGGGGTGTATAAACATGTATAAACATAAGATAATTGAGGGGTAGGGTTTGGGATTGTAGTTGGAAGGATCAGGAAAGGCTTCTCAGAAGATTTGTTTGAACTGAACTTCGAAAAAAAATAAATGGAAGATTTCTCTTAAGAAACAGAATGGAGGAGGTGTCTAGGTGGCCCAGTGGATAGAGCACTGGCCCTGGAGTCAGGAGTACCTGAGTTTAAGTCCAACCTCAGACAATAATTACCTAGCTGTGTGGCCTTGGACAAGCCACTTAACCCCATTTGCCTTGCAAAAAAAAAAAGAAACAAAGGAGGGGCAGCTAAGTGGCACAGTGGATAGGGCACTGGCCCTAGAAATCAGGAGGATCCGAGTTCAAATCCAGCTTCAAGCACTTAATTGCCTGACTGTGTGCCCTTGGGCTTAACCCCATTGCCTTGCAAAACTCAAAAAAAGAAACAGAATGGAATATGAAGTGCATTCCAGGCATTATGGACAGTTGGGAAAATCCAAGAGACGGCATCTAGAGTATCATATGTGAGGAAAAACTCGTTCTGGTTGAACTACAGAGAATGTGAAGGGTAATAATAAAGACGACTAAATTGAAGCCAGGTAGAAGGACTTTTTAAATTTCTAGAGAAAGAGGAACCTTAAATCAGGAAGACTTGAGTGATGGACTGATCCAGAGAAGTGATAACACCTGAATTAAGGTGGTGTCCATGAGAAAGGAACCAGATATTAGAGATTTAGAAGTGGAATGGATCGGTCTTTACAGTTAAACTACATGAGTGAGGGATTTAGAAATGATTCCAAGATTGTAACCTGGTGACTCAGTAGAAATAGGGAAATATAGAAGGAGAAGATAGTGAATAGTGATAGGTTGAGTTTAAGATGCCTAAAAGATACTCATTTTGAAATGTTCCCTAAATGAATTTGGGGCTCAGAGACATAGACTGGATACATATGTCTGAGAACTATGAGATGATTAAATCCACAGGCATTGCAGTGTGTGTTTGTATAGAGAAAAGGGCCCAAATAACCTTGGGGTATATCCATAGTTAAAGCAAAATTAGATTTCAGGTCACTCCTGATTCTGATTCCTGAGAAGCTGAGAGTGAGGAGCATCTAAGCATATGGAGCATTATGAGCATAGCAGACAGAGAAAGTGCTGAGAATATTCATTTAGCAAATAAGACCAGTTGGACTAGGGGAATATATAGGATCATGCTGGAAAAGTAGGTGGTTGGTTGTCAGGTGCTTGAGATTATACCTAAGATTACATTTTAATTGTAGACAGAAACCCATTGAAGATTTTTGAGCAGTGGCACACATCACACCAGTTCATAAGAGAGATGATATCCAGGTTATCTTGGAAGAGGAGTGAGAAGAACATTGAAGATCTCTTAAGAATATATTAGAATTTGCCCTGATTTATATCAGAGTTCTATACTAAGATTGTTGCTGTGGGAATAGAGAAGAAAGGACTAGATGGGAGAGGTGTTGCAGAACTAGAATAAACTTGCAACTTAGTAGAAAAGGAAGTATACAGTTGAAGTTTCCAACATGAAAGATTGGGTATCTGGCAAATCATTAGTACTTAATGTTTATTGATTAATTGGGGAAAAGCAAATAATCTTAATTTTGGACAAGTTGAAGTTGAGAAGCCCCTGGGACCTCTCACAAGTTACTTAAAAGGGCACGTTGCTAATTGAGTGAGAAGAAAAGAAAAAATAATAGTCATTTTTAATCTTGAAATAGATATTGAAATGTCCAAATATGATTTCTTAATTTAATAATTATGGGTTGTGATATTTTTCCTAGATCTACCAACATAAAAAGAGATGATAAAATGGATAAAAAAGATGACACTAGAAAAGAAGATGGAAGTGATGAGAAGGATAAAGATGAACAGAAACCTGGATCTGATCGAGCTAGAGCTACCAAGTCAGGTAATAATAAAATAATATTAAGTATAACCCATTGGTTGTCTTTGGTCAATTGCTTATACATTAAGAGAGATATTTTGCCACTTAAAGGTTGTTTTGCTTATCTTGGATTTTCTGATTGTATTACATATAGGAAGTCGAGGTACAGAGAGGACTGTAGTAATGGACAAATCCAAAGGAGAACCTGTTATTAGTGTAAAAACAAGTGGAGGAAAAGAGGGAGTAAGTATTTTTTCATCAAGATCATCTTATAACTTTTATGTGTATTTGGGTAAATTCATAAAAATACCTTACAGCTTTTAATTAGATTAGCTATGTTGAGATTTCATCCCATTATGCTTTGGGGTTATTATTTTGTATTTTGGAAAGAAAAGCAAAAATATAACTCCATTTTTTTCCCCTTGTTAATTATAGGTCTGTTATTATACATTTAAAAAATTTCATATGACAGCATATTTAATTTACATATTACTACACTTCATTACTTGGCATTTGCAATTTAAGAATGTATTTTGGAAAAAATTTTTTGGAAAAATACATTAGGTAAAAATGAAAATTTATCTATTGAACTCCTAATCTGATGAAATCTTAATAGACATAAAAGTTGAAACTTCTTTGCATAAAGAACTCCTTATGCTTTCTGTTTTTGCATAGTGCTGACTACATAATAAACATTTAATTTGTTGGTTTATAGAATCAAACATAGATATATAGTTAATTAAGACTTCCAGGTGTCATCTAGCCCAACTTGCACCCACATTGTAAACCACTTCAGTCTCGATATCCATTTCCTCTGCTTTGATTAATGGTGAATATGAAAACTGACCCAAGAGGCAGCTCATTTATTTGATGTTGAATAAAAAAATCTACCTAGCTATTGTGACCTTGGGCAAGTCAATTAACCCTATTGTCTTCTAAAAACCAAAATTTAAAAAAAAAGAATTTATCTGACATGTCAGAGAATATCTCGTTCTTCTAGTCTTTTTTTTTTTTTTTTTTTTTTTTTTTTTAGGTTTTTGCAAGGCAAACGGGGTTAAGTGGCTTGCCCAAGGCCACACAGCTAGGTAATTATTAAGTGTCTGGGACCGGATTTGAACCCAGGTTACTCCTGACTGACTCCAGGGCCATTGCTTTATCCACTATGCCACCTAGCCGCCCCTCTTCTAGTCTTTTCAATGCTAAAAAGTTCTATATCTACTCTTCGGTTTACTTTCTCAATTTCTTAGCCACCTAAAAGTTTATAATTCACTTTTTAAAACTCAGGTCTCAAAGAGCCAAGATCGCAAATCTGCCAGTAGAGAAAAACGGTCTGTTGTGTCTTTTGATAAATCTAGAGATCAGCGTAAGATGAGAGATTCAGAGTCCCGAAGGTAAGTTAACAGTCAGAAATATTGCTTGCCTTCTGTGATTTGCTATTACATTATATGTCTCCTAGGATTATACATCAATTTGTGAGTAATTTGGCAATATAGAATCGGGATTTGCAGCATAAAAGAACTTTATAAATCATCTAGTAGTGCTTCACCATTTTTAGGAACTCAGATTTTTAAATTGTTTTATTAATACTTTTTGTTTCAATATCCGTCATTTCCAAATATAACATACACCACCACCAACCACCTCTACTTCTCCATTGGATTCTTTCTTGTAGCGAATATAACTAGGCAAAACCAACCAATACCATAACTAGGATTTAGAGTGAATACAATAAAATGTATTCTTGGGCATCTACCTCACAAAAGAAAGGAAAGTATGTTTCATTATATGTTTTTGGAGTTCAAGTGATCTTTAGCTCAGCTTCATTTTAGTGTTCTTTTCATTTTGGTTTTTTTAGACCTTCTGAATATTCTCAGATCTATATGCCTCAACTCAGCAACAGTTCATACCAGCCTTTGTGAATTCTTTATATTGTTTCTTAAGACACAATAATATAACATTGTATTCCTATGCTTTAGTTTGTTCAACTGTTTCTTCAACTCATGCCAACCCATTTGTTTCTAATTTGGGAGAGCCCAGATTTTCCAAGGGAGTTCTATCTTCAAAGATTTTGTGCTATTTATTTTTATTATCCTAAGAACTTTATGAATAACAGAGTAAGTTAAATAGATCTCATTGATGAATGTACATCTCTCTCTTACACAATAAAGTGATTTTCCAGGAGAGTATTGAATCTTCAAATTTGAGAGTTGGAAAGGACCTCCATGACAAACTATTTCATACTCTACATATATATTTCATACCATATTTTAAAGGAATCTCCACTATATATGTAATCAATGAATGATGTGTCAATCTACTGCTTAAAAACTTCTAAAACAAAGGAACTTATCAAATCTATGTATTGTTCTTGGATCCAGGTCATATCTAGAATAGAATTCTTTTTTGTTGGTTCTTCTTTCATATGATGAAATCATTACATTAAGAATTGTTAGCTACTGTGCAGTCATTATTCTACTGCTGTGCCAGACGTGTGATCAACTTCAACAGTTGCTTCTATATTTCCTCTTTGTTTATGTGGTCTCTAGCACATGCCTTGACAGGATCTCTTACTTGTCCTCCTTAGGCCTTAACCCAAATATTCTGTGTCATGCTTCCCTACTCTTATTCCTGGATTTACTTACATGAATATATACACATTGCTATCTCTTCCACTCCCTTTTTAATCTATACTTTTTCTTTGAAATAAAGTATACATTTCCAAAGCCATAGTTTACTCATAGATTTCATGCTAACAAGTCCCAGTTGTATCACTGAAACAAGATTTCCTACTTTTCATTAAGAACTCTAGTTCCTCATTGTAGACTAAATTTTGGACATTTGTTGTGTAGATAATTTGAAGTGTCAAATAACACCTTCTTCACTGTCCAGTTGTCCACTTTGCAAATTAATTTCTCTCCTGCATCCTGATTTCAGTAAGCAGTAGTTAGGAAAACACAGCTCTTTTGTTGATGATTTTATTTCTTGCCCAAGACTTCATAGTCATTAGGAAAATGTTTTGAGTTCCTTCTCTTAGTGTGAATTACTATGCCTCTGTAAACCAAGAGTGAGTAGTTGTCATGTTTGATAAGTCATGCGAGTGCTGTTATTTTGAGGAAGACAACAAAAAAATACTAGGGTAGGGATCCTCTCTACTATATCATTCTTGGGAAGACTTCTGATGTGCTTTTACATTCTGCTGTCATCATTCTGGTAGAGTGACTTACTACTTACCTACTCCCCTACTCCGCTTCATGTTCATTACTTTTTTTCCAATTGAAGGAATATATTTAATTCTTATAGGAACAATTTCAATTATCTATTCCATTCCCTTCACAGCTTAAATATAAGCTGAAAAATGTGAACTGATTTAGAGCATATAGACCTCAACAGAATCATGCCAGAGCCACTCCTGCTACATTACCCATTTTCATCTCAGCTAGTTCTCACATTAGTAAGTGGCAAATTTGGATTCTGATGTATATATTTAAAAAAACATAAATTCTGAAATTATTTTATTTTTGTGCCTTACTTTCCTTTACAGGTGTAAGAGAATCACACTTGATCTTCTAGCTTGCTTCCACCTCAAATATTCTGTAACATTTTATCTACGTGACCCACATAATCATATCAGCTTATATATAGAGTGTCTCAGAGTTGAAAAGATTTGGCTATTTCTTATTTTAACCTAGGGCATGTGAGTGGAGTGAGAGAGAGGAACGAATTCAAGCCTTACAGGAACGAGAAGAAAGAGAACGCCTGGAAATAGCTCGTGAAAGACTTGCTGTTCAAAGACAGCGTCTAGAAAGAGAAAGAATGGAAAGAGAGCGGCTAGAGAGGGAGAGGATGCATATAGAATATGAGAGGCGCAGAGAACAAGAGCGAATTCATAGAGAGAGGGAAGAACTCCGCCGACAGCAGGCACTCCGTTATGAACAAGGAAGACGACCTGCAATTAGACGCCCCTATGATGTGGATGGCAGGTAAGTAAGTTTTTATTTCTGAGAAATATTGAATGAATTTTTAAAAAAGCTGACTTAGTGTTGTGTTACATGTTTAATGATAGGCGATCCTTAGGAAACTTCCATATTGTTTTACAGAGATGGTTTGAAGTCATGTAACATCAGTTACAATAGTAATGATAGTTAACATTTAAATAGTTCTAAAATTCTTGCTCCTTCATATTTCAAATCACAGGTTTTTATATGCTTATTAAAAAGAACATGTGGAGCATGGGAAGGTTGGGAGTTTTAAGTAATAAAGCATTAATTATACCCCACTCTTAAGTCAATAATAGAAATTGGGGTTAGGAGTAAACACCACATCTATGATTTCTACGATTCCGTTGCTTTAAAGTGTTCCTGGCTGCAAAATCCCTCTACAGACACAGGAGAGCACCTCTGTTTGCAAGTTGTAAGAGTTGCCTAGAGTTTTGAAAGGTCATGCAGCCATGGTAATATCTTTACTGCTACTGTGGTACATTGAAATAAAGCTTCATTTCATTTCTCTAACAAACAAGACTTAGTGTTCTTTAAAGATAAAATATGTTCTTAAACTTTTTTCCAGTTCCTTTTATTTTTTTATCTTAATATTTTTTCCAATTATGTGTAGAGATAGTTTTCAACTTTACAATTTCGTAAAATTTTCTTTTTTTCCTCCCTTCTTTCCCTTTCCTCTCCCCAAGACAGCAAGCAATCTGATACACAAATTATATGTATGTAATCATGTTAACCATATCTCCATATTGGTCATATTGTGAAAGAAGAATCGGAACAAAAGAGAAAAACCAGGAAAGAGAACATAGTATGCTTTGATCTGCATTCAAACGCCATAGTTCTTTCACTGGTTATGGATGGCATTTCCCATCACAAGCTCTTTAGCATTGTCTGTGATCTCTGTATGACTGGGAGGAACTTAAGTCCATCATAGCTGGATGATCATACAGTGTTAAACTCCTTTTTAATATAATTATTGTACAGCCCATTGTTGAGTTTATTACTGAAACCATTTAATAACAGCATCAAGTGGTAGTTTAGAAATTTAGTTCATCTCCTCTGCATGACTTAATAGTCATCAATGAGATTTAGATCGAAATAAAATCAGGCTATTTTTTCTCTTCACTAAACTAAGTGAATGTACGTTTCCTTTAGGCGGGATGATTCCTATTGGCCAGAAGGAAAGAGGGCAGCACTGGATGACCGATATCATTCTGAATTTAGCCGCCAAGATCGCTTCCATGATTTTGACCATAGAGATCGTGGCCGGTACCAGGATCATTCAGTGGACAGGTTGGTATATTGCAAACTGTAGTCTGGGGTAAAAATGATTTGCTTTGCCTGTTCATGTTTAAGAAAAGAATACAGGAAAAAAACACTTCCTAGAGCCAGCTTCTCCTTTTGACAATTGCAAGTATGAATGGATTTACTTTAGAAGTAATGGAGAAGTAATTTAGAAGTAATGGAGACCCTTTTTTTTTTTTAAGAGAATGTATAGGAATTGATTCCTAAATAAAAAATAAAAGCAATTTGTGTGATATTTGTGGACTTGTATAAACAACCATGAATGTTCTAATTTTGGTGTAGCTTATTTTTTATTATCACTTTCCTTTTAGATTAACAAGCATTAGGGGCAGCTAGGTGGTGTAGTGGATAAAGCACTGGCCCTGGAGTCAAGAGTACCTGGGTTCAAATCCGGTCTCAGACACTTAATAATTACCTAGCTGTGTGGCCTTGGGCAAGCCACTTAACCCTGTTTGCCTTGCAAAAAAAAAAACCTTAAAAAAAAACCTAGATTAACAAGCATCATTAAATCCAGCCTCAGATATTTAATAATTAACTAACTGTGTGACCTTGGGCAAGTCATTTAATCTCATTGCCTTGCAAAAAAAACTCAAGACAAAAAAGAATCATCCATTGGTTAAATGATATGACAAGTATAATTGCTCTTTCCCTCAGGAGAGAAAGTTCAAGGTCAATGATGGGAGACAGAGATGGACAGGTGAGTTGAATGGAACTTAATGGAATTTGGATATTTTTCTTTCTGCCTCCATTGGGTATCTAGAGAAAAAAATTAGTAAAGAGGGTTTTCAGCAAGAAGGAATACTGTTGTTTATTCTTCCCTAGCTTAAAGCCTTTAAAAAATTGATTTACCATTCAGTACATTGAAGAAGGGTTTCTAGTATCTGTGCTTATGCAGATTAATCTGAAGAACTTATAAAATGTGGTTCCATAGAGGGGAAACAGCTCCAATCTGTAATAGAAATGATAAAATATTTTTCTTAAGTGAGCCAGTAACATTTAAGGTCATTTTTACTGTTAATTTACTTTACTGTGTTGCCTGGAAGACTGACATATAAATTGGTACTAAAGAATCCTTTGTTGTCTGTTTAATCTTGAAGCACTATGCAGAACGCCGTGGAGGACCAGATCGCCGTGGTCGGGAATCCCGAGATGAGTGGAGCAGTTATGGATCTGAGAAGAGAATGAGCAAAGGAAGAGGGCTACCTCCTCCACCCAGGTTAGCAAAGAAATGAACAAAACTAAATATTTGTTAAATGAATTAATGAGTTCTTGAGGTTCTGTGGGAAATTAAAAGAAAAATATACTACGTTCCTCCCTGTCCCTCTCATTGGAGCCAGTAATAATAATACTGAGAAAGTATATGGATTAATGATTGGATGGAAATGGTGGGGGGAAAAAGAAAGGGCACATATCAAATAATTGCTGAGTGCCAAGCTCTAGAAATACAAATACAAAAGCAAAGACAGCTCCTGCCTTCAAGAAGCTTACATTCAAAGTGGGGGAAGGAAGGGCAAAGTTCATAAAAAGTATATTGGTGGGCAGAAAAAGGTATTTTGGTTTAGAAAGTCTAGCTGTGATGCATGGAGCCATAGGGGAGTAGACGGTAACACTTTCCAAAAATAACAACAGATTGGATTTGATTATGGATTCAGAGCTTGAAGGTGGGTAAAGAGGTTCATGTGTAATGGTCAGGCATAAAAAATGATAAATGGCTGAAATGAAGTCTAGATGTAGGGCAACCATCATTGAGGACAGTGAAGTTTCAGGCTGGGAGTTGTGAGTTTCTCCTTGTACCATATAGTTT
Organism: Macrotis lagotis; assembly: GCF_037893015.1. Classification (NCBI taxonomy): domain Eukaryota; kingdom Metazoa; phylum Chordata; class Mammalia; order Peramelemorphia; family Peramelidae; genus Macrotis; species Macrotis lagotis. The sequence continues at coordinate 631,728,428 of NC_133666.1, read as the reverse complement.
CTGTCACTGAAAAGGAGGAGGCCTATATACCTGAAATGTTGTAAAGGCAAAGGGGCAACTGGTGAAAAGATGGCTGAGGAATGAACTGTGTGAATAAAAGCAAAGCATATGTGTGTGAATTTAAAGCAGGCTCTAAGTGTTCTAGTTTCTAGTTCTCAAACTTTTGTGTACATAATCTTACCTAATAGAAATATAGTAAAGAGTGTTGCATATAACTAGGAGAATGTCATGTTCTAATTAATTTATGTTCTAATTAAGTAATAATATTAGCTCTCAGTTCCAAATATAATTTGGTGAGGTCAGATCAGAGGTGTGCTGAAACCAGCTCAAAGGGACCCCTGAAAGCCTACTGTTATATTTTCAATGTGAATATTTTATACCTCAAGTCTACAAAATACAAATCTGGATTTTTTTTCTTGCTGTTGATTGTCTAGACCAGGGCTGGGCAATGTTTTTTTTCTGCCAGGGGCCTTTTGGATATTTATAATATCATTCATGGGCTATATTTGATCAAATAATTCACCCTTAAAAGGGTATTAAATTTATTGACTTTCTAGTTCCCCCTGTGGTTGTCTTGGCAACACTAGACCAATACCACATTCTAGATCTGGTTTTAGTCTTTAAAAAGTGATGGAGAAAATATTAATCATGCAAATTAAATTTTAAAATTTCCAGAGCATTTTCCAGCACATCTTAGGGTCAAGAATAAAACCAGGAAATAGACTGGTTTGCAAAAGAGCCTAGATAATCATAATTCGAATCACCCTCACAGATAAATCACCTTTGATTAAAGATCAGAAAATGGATATGAAAATACTAATCCAAATATTGCCTATATATCCTTAAAAGTTTTTTAAATTTTGAAATCCAAATGGTTTTCCTTTCCTCCCCTTTCCCCCTCATTGAGAAGGCAAACAATTATACATGTGCGTGCATGCATGCAAAACATTTAAATATATTAGTTGTGAAAGAAAAACATCAAAAACAAACACAAGAAAAATGAGGTTTTTAAAAAGCTATGCTTTGATCTGCCTTCAGACGTATCGGTTCCTTCTCTGGAGCATTTTTCATCATGAATTCTTTTGGTATTTTTTTTGTATCATTGTATTGCTAAGTCATTCATTGTATAGTCAATATGCTGTTACTGTGTTTGATGTTCCCATTTTGCTCTTTTCACTTTGCATCAATTAGTGTAAGTCTTTTCAGGCTTTTTTGAAAGTGTTTTGCTCATCATTTCTCATAGTACTGTAGTCTTCAATCGCAATTAGATACATGTTTAGCTATTCCTCAATTAATGAGTGTTCCTTCAATTTACAATTCTTTTCTATCACAAAAAAGCTGCTGGATATTTTTCTACAAGCAGATTGTTTTTCCCTTTTATTTAAAAAATTTTATAAATTTGACTCATCTCTATTGATGGAAAATTAAGACTACCAGAAAAATTGATATAAAAATTATTTTTTTCTTCTAATTTTGACTGAATTTGTTTTTTCTAGCTCTTTATAATAATTTTTGATATTTTGATTATATTGTCTCAGCCTACCCATATGCAGTCAATATTTTTCATTTGTGAAGAGAAGTGTTTTACAATTCTGGATTTATATTGCCATGTAAGATCCCAAATACTTTATATTGTCTACTGTTATATCTTTATATCTCTTGCTGCTAGGCTTTGTTGGTAATAATATAGAAATGAGATGTTTTTATGTAGATTTTATATCCTCCAATTTTGCTAAAGTTCATTTTTTTCAACTAGTATTTTGGTTGATTTTCTTAAGAATATCATATTTCTCTCTCATCACATTAACTTAGATCAATGTATACCATGGAAACAATGTAAAGACTAACAGATTGCCTTCTGTGGGGGAAAGGGAAGCAAGATTAAGGGGAAAATTGTAAAATTCAAAATAAATAAAATCTTTTATTAAAAAAAGAATACCAATCATAAGGAACAAACATAGGTATCCTATGGAAAAATAGCATGCTATGTTTTTATGTTTAAGGAAAAAGTTCAACCCCAGTTCAGATTTATGTGGCTATTTATTTTTCAGGGGACGAGACTGGGGAGACCATGGTCGAAGGCTAGATGACCACCAAGATCGCTCATGGCAAGGAAATGTAGATGGAGGAATGATGGGTCGAGATCATGAGAGATGGCAAGGTAAAAGACTGACTAGTAGAGACTGTCCCTTTTTATGATTTAGTTTTGTTGCTATTAAGCTGTAATCTACAAGAAAGATTGGGACATTCATTGGAAAGAGCAAAGAACTGAGAGTCAGGATTTTTGTATCCTAATCTTAGCTCTTCAGCTGACTTGCAGTGTGACCTTGGGCAAGTCACTTCGCTCTGGGTCTTAGTTTCACCACCCATAAAATGAGATTTTCTTAATGATCTAGGATGGCACAGCCAATTCATGTGAAAAATGATTTGAGACTTTTAATACTGTGCAAGCTCTTTGATGGATTTCTGGTAAAAAAAAATGATTGATAATATCTGAACCCTGCTCCCCTTCAACACATCAAAACGTCCAGAAATACGCCCAGTGAAGCAAAAGAACAAACCCATCCCCTTTAAAACAAAAAGAAAGAAAACCTGACCAAAAATTAGAAGTCTTTTAGAAGCTCTATTTTTAAAAAAATTGAAAGAAGAACCAAGGAAGAAAACAAGTGCTCTCAAAGAATTCAAGGCCATGAGAATTGACTGTCTGGTATAAGAATGGAAACAAACAGTGAGAAAAAAAAACAGATTCGTAATTCACTTTCAGAAAAGGAGCAAAGACTTATCAGAACAAAACAAGATGGCAAAATTGGAAGAGCACTTGAGGTCTCTTCATACTAAGTGAATATACCTTGTACAGCTTCATCAGATAAGAGAATTATTAATTGTCCCATGAAAACACAATGAAAGAGTCTACACTATTTTAGTAAATCAAAAAAGAATTGCCTAGAAATATTGGAAACCAATAGTTTCCTAGAATTGGAGAAGACCCTTCTCCCCCTACCCTATTCCCCCAGGCACCAAGAATGTCATCAAATTTGGAACTTCAACATTAAAGAATTTTTTGGACATCCAGAAGAAAACCCTTCAGATAGCAAAGAAGCCTGACTAAATCATATAGAACTGTTCCTTAAAAGTCAAGAAGTAAAGTACATTGCTTGGAATGTGAGAGCTATGGAATCTAAGCATCTCAGTTTGCATCCAAAAGAGTATCACAAAATCGAATATAATCTATTTTTTCTTTCTTATGGAGAATTTTCAGTAAGGAGAAGGAATTCGCATAATTCATGCCAAGGAAAACTGATGAGCAGGCATTTGAAATGCTAATTAAGGAAATTCGTGTAACAAGAGACCGAGTGATAAATTAAATGTTCACATGCTGGAAAGAGACATTTTTCCTCTAAAAGTCTTGCCTTTTATTAAGAGAACAATTATGTACAAAGCCTATGAAATGGGGGGGGGTGGGGGGGGTGGGGAGTTGTGTGCACGCACTGACAAGGGAAAGGGGAAGTTTTTAATTTAAAGATAGTGAAAGACAAGTAAAACTAAGGAGTCCTGATTTGAGCCAGAGGGTAAGAAGGGAACATCTGACCCCAGGAAATGAGACTAGAATGTTTCTGGCAAAAATAAATAAATAAATCAATGAAGGTGCTTGATGGTCCTGCTTTTTTTTTTTAAAGGCTATAGCCAGGAATCTGGTGGGGTAGTTAGAGACCAAGATCAAATTGTTTGACTTTAAGATAAACTGCAAGTTACTAAGTGCTGAGTTTTACATTTTATTTTTAAGGTAATTTGATGGTGGGGAAATTACAGATTAAAATTACAGACTTTTTATGTTAATGGACCCAAGTCATCCTTAAATCAGAAAAAGTTACAAAATTAATTAGAAAACAGAACCCAACAGTTTGTTTATATATGCATATATTTATGCATGTATATATACACACACACACACATACACAAGGAAAACATAAAACAGTCACAGTTAAGGGATTGAAATATAGTATACTTGCAATTACAGAAAAAGTGGCATCACAGTTGCAGATAAGTCAATAGTAAAAATAATTTCTAGAAACATTGAAAAACTGCATTATGTATAACACTAGAAGGACCATATGTGTAAGCTGACACAAATTTTACTTTGGAATAAACATTTTCACCCTATCTTTATTTTCTTTACCTTGTGGATTAAAAAACCTCTTAACAATTGATACAAGCTCAGTCCTTTGAATGAAATAGTCATTGTAGAGACTTTAGCATTGCCTTTCATAGTTTGTTAAATCTAATATATAAAGATAAGGATATTCTTTATCTGAACTGTAATGGTGAAATTTTTCAGCATCACATGGTACCTTTACAGAAATTGATCATATACCAAGGTATAAAGAACTTAAAAATAAATGGGTAAAGGGAGAAAAACAGGAAACATACATTTTATAGACCATAATACAATAAAATTATAGGAACAATATTAAGACTCAAATTGAGTGTAATTAACAATCCTGAATGTCAAAAAACAAATCATTGAAACAATAATTATTAAGAAAGAAGGGTGTGTTGCTGTACCTTAATTTATAGAATGGAACTAAAGTTCTTTTTAAGGAAAACGAACATCTTGAAGACACTGTTAAAAGCAAGAATTGACAAACTGTGATTTTAAAAGCTAAAATATCACCCTGTTGGTAACCCTAAAAAGAAGAAATGTTGAACATTTGAAGAAAAAAAGTGATTTAAAAAAAAGGCTGGTTTTTAAAGACTGCCCAAAGAGGTGAGAAAAATAGTGCCCAAAATAAAGAGATTACATAACAAAGAAAATTATCAAAAAACTTCTATATAAAACCATATCCTTACAAAATTGGAACTGAATTAGAATATCTACAAACCTATAAAATACCCAAATTATTTTTCCTCCAATTAGTAGTATTTTATTTTTCCCATTATTTATAGACAATTTTTAATAATCATTTTTAACATAATTGTGAATTTCAACATTTCTCCCTTTCCCCCCCCGACATCACAAGCAATTTTATATAGGTTATATGTGTGGTCATATATTCATTCTGTGTCATGTCATGTCGTGAAAGAAGAAATGCTTTGTAAAAAAGCAAAGGAAAAAACCATGAAAATAGTGTTCTTTGATCTGCTAAATTATTTTTAATGATGATTCTTTGTGATTGAGTCTCAGGGGAAAACAATTTTTCAAGCCATAAATGAAGTCCAAAGAAAAATCAGGACTAAGCCAGAGTTATATACAAGTGATTTGTTTTCATCACAAATCCTGTGTAAAGACTAATTGATCCCTGTGCTACATTAAGTCTTCTCAAAAACAGGGAAAGAAAGCACTCTATTTTGTGTAAGACAAAAATCAGAAAGAAGTAAAATCATCAATGAAAAATGGCATAAAGATAACATCTGCCTGGACATAGACAGGAAGGCAGCAGATGCAGATTGCTGGGTCTAGAACCAGAGAAGCCACCACTTGTTTTCAGACCAGTCACTCTGGGCTCCTTTTTAACTTATAGGATGTTGCATGGAGGCTTCAAATGACCATGCTTCCCTATTTTGCTCTTCTGTGTCACCTTCATTTCTAGAATATACTTTCCTCTCTTCCCTCCCCAGAGAACCGTCCCTTTTAACAAAAATGTAAAAGAACTAAAATCATTTAATCAGAACTTTTTTTTTTTAATCTGTATATGTCCTAAGTCTGACCACAGTCAGCTTTCCTTATTTAGAAGCTCTTCTGCTTGGGTCTGGAGGGAGCCTTTTTCTTTGAGGCATCCTTGCTCAGTTTTCTGTCTCTGTTTTGATATTTTGAAAGGATCAGTCCTTATCAAAAACATTTATCCAAAACTAGCACTGCTCACGATGGAAAAATGCCGGAACCAATCAGTATTTATGTTACTAACCAAAACCAAGAAGAAAAGATAAAAAATTCTATTTGCATGAAGTAAAAAACATCTGGGACCTAAGCTACCAAGAAGTATTCAAGACTTAGATGAACCTAACTTCCTTTAGATCAGGGCTACAGTGTCCTGATTTCATTGATGTAGGTGCTCCCTTCACAAGCTGTGATCACAACTTGGCCCATAGCAAGGAAGGGTCCAGGCAGGACTTTTCATCCAGATCTTTCTTAGTCAAGATACAACAGTCTAAACATTGCTTACATTATTCTTTAACCCGGGGACATTTTATAGAAATAGACAAAACAAGAACAAAGTTTTATCAAGCAAACTGGATAATAAGAATGTCAAGGAAAAATTTTTAAAGAGGAATGAATAGAATCTTGCACCATTAGAACTCAAATTGTATTCCATATTTGGATAGTTATCACAAAAATAAGTGAGAACAGAAGCTCCTGGAGAAGGGATGGGGTTCAAGCAAGAAAAAGCTATTTGGAAGAAAATAGGTTTGTGCTATTACTTACTGCCACAATGAATTACAAGTGGATAAATGATTTAAATATTTTTAAAACTAGAATCACAAAAGATTTAACTAATAAATCAAAAATTCATAACTAAACTCAGGATAGAGATTACAAAAGACAAAACAGACTTATAAAAATTAAAATAAGTTGTAGTTATAATAAAAATCAGTCATCCAATATCTGTGATCAGTTGACATGAATCTGCATAATTCTAAGCTATACTCCAAAAGGTAAGGTCAAAAAAATGGGAAGAGGTCTCAAAAATGTAGACTGTGAGCAACTTTGAAAATAGTTCTGATCAAGAGTTAAAATGACTCTTGATATAATCACCTTCAAAATGAAAAAAGATGCAAACAAGGAAAAAATTCATTTTTGGAGAAACTTTGGGAAACACCAATTTCCTCCTGCTTGGAGCTATGTTAAACAATTTGGAAATGTTTGAGAAAAATTGCCATGTTATTTTTAAAATAGAAATCCTAACTCAAAACAAATTTGAAGAGTTATGATCTGGATTTACTAAGATGAGATCTAGGACTGGAATATAGGAGTTCTTGAAGGACATACTTTGTTCAAAAGAAACAAGCTAGGTAAACAATAAGTATTATAATTTAAGACCCTGTCATGATCAGATAACCAAAAATAATATCAGGAGAAGCATCATGTAGAGCATTTGGTTAATGGAGAAACAGAAGTGATATTGCCATCAAGACTAGATCACAGACCAAATGGACAGAAATAAAATAGATGAGAATTCAAAAAACAAACATCTGGCAGGGAGGCATGATGTAGTAGTATTTGGAAGACTTATTTTACACATCTGCTAGAGCAGAATATTAGTGATGAAGAGCCAAGAACAATTACATTCTGCATCTGATTATTATCACTAAGGAGAACCTGAGCCCTGGGCTAGAAATGATAGGAAACTAGAGGAAGCGACCACTGCTTCTTAGAAGTTGTCATACAAAAGAAAACTGAGTACTAAGTACAATCTTACATGTGATCCCATTATTATGAAAGGAGATGGTTGGTGTTCATATGAGCATAAAAAATTAGCCTGACTTTATCAAGGATGGACTTATCAGGAAAACCTCACTTTCTTTCTTGCCTGGGGCAAAACCCAATATAGGGAATGCTTGTAAGTAAATCTAGATGTTAACAAAGGAATTGGCAAAATCTTTTATATTATTAATAGGAAAAGGAAATAGTTTCTAGTGGGTTCTGTATCATTTAAACAACCACACCCAAATAGATGTAAGTCTCTATAGTAAAATATCTCAGATACCTGCTTGATTTTGAAAAAGACACAGATCACATGCTCATCACATTTGCCAGATAACTCAAAAAGCTAATGATAAGCTAACACTTTGAATGTCAGGATGCCAAAAGATTAGAGAAATTGACTTTTTTTAAAATGAATTAGTGGGGGCAACTAGGTAGCACAGTGGATAGAGCACCAACCCTGAAGTCCAGGAGTACCTGAATTCAAATCCAGCCTCAGACACTTAATAATTACCTAGCTGTGTGGCCTTGGGCAAGCCACTTAACCCCATTGCCTTGCGAAAAAAAATGAATTAATGAAGTTGAAATGAAAAAAGAAATAATTTTTTTGCCCTTCCCTTTATAAGTACAATATGAGGTAGTCATGATTAGACAGCAGTTCATCTAAAAAAATCTTAAGGTTTTAATGAAATGCAAGTTAATTATGGGTCAACAATGTGTTCTGGCAGCCAAGAGAGGCAATGGTTGCATTAGGAGAAGCTTGGTATCTGAAATTAGGGAAATCCTTCTGCACTTTACTCTGGTCAGACCATATTTGTACATCACTTAAAGAAGGACATTGGTAAACCAGAGTGTCCAGAGGAAAGCTACAAGGATAGTGAAAGGACTTGAGTTAGTGCCCCATAACGATCAATAAAGGAATTGAAAATATATATATTTAGCTTGAAAGGAAAAGGTGAGAAAATTTAGACAAAACAGTTATCTTCAGGTACTGGAAAAACTGTCATGGAAAAAAAGTCAAATGTTTTGCTTGACGTTAGGGAACAAAATCCAAAGCAATAGTGGAAGTTGCAAAAAAGGGAAAATAGTCTTGATGTTAAAAAAAAAAAACAACTCCATAGCAAAGCTATCCAGAAAGGAAATGTGCTGCCTTGGGAAGTAGTGGTTTTCTTTTACTTTCCCTTCATTGGGTAAAGACTAAAAGATCACTTCTCAGTTTATAATGTGAAAAAAAGATTGTTCAGAATGGTTTGGATGAGATAATCTTTAAAATCCCTAATGGATGTCAATGACAGAAATAATTGACTCAGCCTCCAAAATATTCGTAGTATTATTTGTAATAAAAAACTGGAAACTTATGTGCCTGATTATTGGAGAATAGCTGAACAAATTGGGGTGTATGGTTGTGATAGAATATTATTGCATCATAAGAATTCAGAGAACCTTGAGTCTTAATGAATTCTGTGAAGAAAGCACTCAAAAATAACAAACATAAAGTCTACAATAACATGATCATAGATAAAGAGCAGGAAAAGATTTAGTGGTCAAATGATAGGGCCTGATGTCACATAGTAAGTGGCAGAAGCAGAATTTGAATCTTGACCCTCAGACTCCACTCCTTTCTACTTTCTCATGCAAAATTCTTTGTATAATGGGGAAAGTTGGTTCCAAATGATTGAAAGGAAAAAACTAAACATCCTCTTAATTAATAATTGGTAAACTACCAAAAATGAAAGGTGATGTACTACTCACAGTTCTACTTAAGCTGTTGTGTATGGTGCCTAAGGAGGGATGATGATTATTTATTAGAACATGTGGTGTGCTATAAAATGTTAAAACATAAGGTTCACAGTTAAGGAAGCAGTAGCAGCTGTGTCTTCTTCCCTGGTCCTACCACATACTTCTATGGAGATTTTCTTGAGGAAGGACATTGGTAAGCTGGAATTCATTCAAAGGAAGGCAGCCAGGTGATGGAGGGTGAAGGAGCTGGGGATGATGCAGTCAGATAGAGGCCCTATAAGGAAGGTAAAGGAATATCATTGCTATATTCAGATAGTTAAACATCTGTCATGGTGACAAGCAGTTAGATTGTTCTGCATGATCCCAGAGAATAGGTCTAGGAGCAGTGGGTGAGAATTGTAGAAAATTAACTTCAGTGCCATTAAAATAAGGGGAAAACCTAATAAAAGAGTTCTAAAATAAAATAGACTACTTAAAGATAGTAGACTATTGAAGCAGAGGTTGATTGATCACTTTTTCTTGGGAGTGTTACAGAAAAGATTCCAGTTTAAAAACAGATTCTTTGTGAGGTCATTTTCAGTCCTGAAGTCCTAAAATTTCTAAATTGTCCTTTTACACTTCTGAAAATGTTATAGACATCTGGACTCTACAGACCTATAGAGTAATTTTAGATATTTATAGAAAAAGTTACAAGTAAAAGAAAGCAAATGATAGTCTGCCTAGTTTGTCATTGCCATGGACCAAAGTAGACAATATCTTTTACAGTCATTGTAACATGTATTAATAATAGTGCAGGAAGCATCTAGCCAGATTCCAATTACTAATCCCTTCAGATTTTCATTCAGTGGGAAATAAGATGAGGAAGGATTATACCAAAATACTGTAGTTTCTGGAGAATTTTCTCCAGATGTTTGAAAACTGTCTTGTCTTTTAGGTGGTGAGAGAAGTATGTCTGGTCACTCTGGACCAGGCCATGTGATGAATCGAGGAGGGATGTCGGGGTAAGAAGTTTCGTCGAGGATAGTTGATTTTCTTTTTCTTCACGCTTCCCTTCCTCTTCCTTTTATAACAGCCTCTTTTTTGCATGTTTGTTTAACTTGCTGATTTGAAGGTTTCACAACAAAATGAAATCTTTCCAAGTAATAACCTTTGTTACCTAAAGCCATGTGTGATCAGTCATATGTTGTTCCCTATAAAGCAATCTCATGGGTCTATCATCTGATGCAACTGATCAAGAGGGGGAAGGCAATAGATAAAGAGTTAATGGCTCCAAATCATACTGAACAGTCCTCCTTGAAAATGTACAGGTAGCGGCCTACAGGGGTGGGAAAGAATCTTGGGGACAAAAAGAGTTTGAATTTGTTCCTAGGCGTGGCAGCTTTGCAGGTGGAAATTCCCGGGGCCATGTGATGCAGGGTGGTGGAATGCAAGGTGGAGAATTTGGAGAACAGGACAGAGGGAACAGACCTAATGACACCCGCTTTACTCGCCGCTACTGAATATTTTAAAAACCTATGTTAATGTCATATAGCAACAGTGATGCATTCTGTTTGCCAGGGCTACCTTGAACTGTGTAATATTTTTTTTATCTACTCCCATATTGTAGCTCGATACAATGTGAATTTTATTTGTTTTGAGGTTTTTCTTTTGTAATAAACGTGTTCCTGTTCACACACCATTTTAAATGTTTTTTCTTTCTGCCTCAACAATATTTTCGTATCAGAGCTATTAACTCTGAATTAAGATAATTAAACCAAATCAATTAAAAGTGTATCCAGAAGTGTTCTCCTGAAGCCTTATGGACAGTTTACTCTCTCAACTTAACCTGCCTATGTACCTATCTTAGACGTCAAGGCTAAATCTTTTGCATTATGGATACAAGAGTGGTGGATTTCTGCAAAACATGAGAAGCAAAATTGGAAGCCATTCCACCTCTTTTTTGTCACAATGTTCCCTCCTTGTGAAATTCCTTTTTCTCTTCCTTTCTCATTTCTGCCTGCTTACTGTCTTAATTTCTGCCTGACTTCTAGGACCAGTTCAAATGCCATCTCCAATGAATACAATCCATTTCAAAAAAGAAAGAATATGCACTGTAACCTAGTTTGTATATCTAAGCACTTTGATATTGTTTGAATGATTGTATATCTCTACTGACATAAAAGACATCAAATGATACCTATTAGCAGAAAAGACTGAATCAGTTTTGTAGCAGAAAGGCTCAGCTTTAACTCTGGAGTCAGGACCATGTGCAAATCATTTAATCTCCCTAGAGCTATTTCCTCATCAGTAAAATGAGAGGGTTGAATCACTGAGGAAAAGCCATAAGCAGCTTCATGGTTGTGGAATGAAAAGTTTACAGATAGGTATCACAGAATAAGAAGGCACCCAGGTGTGAACATTTGCATTGGAAAAGGAAATTGTCCATGCTGATGAAAGGCACATATTGAAATACCTCAGAAGCTCATGAGTTCTTCCACCATATGCCCAACAGGTGGCCAGTTGGGCTTTGCTTACAGAGCTATAGTGAGGAAAAGCCTGACACCTCAAGTTGCCAGTTCCACTTTCATATAGCTCTAAAATTGTTAGGAATTTTTTGTTACATTAAATTGAAATTAGCTTCCTTGCAATATCAGATTATTCAAAGCTAGGACAGACTTGGGAGGTCATCCATCCTAAACTACAAGTTGGTAGCATTCTTTCCACTCTTGTCAGATTGCCATGGTTTCTATTTCCTACTTTGGATCCAAAGCACAAAGTCTTGATTCTTCCATTGAGCATAACAACCCTTCAGATAACAAAAACAACCATTAACTGGATCTTGGTAGTTGCTAAATATTCCATTTCGTAAGCCAGTGCTCATGGCATGAGAGAATATATTGGAGGGGGAGGGGTAATGCTAGACTTATCATCAGGAGGATCTGAGTCCAGATTCTACCTCTGATAAGTACTATGCATGTGAACATAAGCAGGTAACTTAATTTGAGCCACTAGATTCTTTATAAAATGAGGATAATTCATTTAAAAAATAGCAACAAAATTTAAATGCCTACTAGAGATGCAAATGCAAAAATGAAACATCCCTCAATGAGTTCATATTCTACTGAAGGGGGGGGTGCATGATGTAGGACACCCAAATCAATACAAGGTCATTTCTGTTGGAAAGTGGGGAATACTAACAAGGGAACTAGGAAAATCCCCTTGGAGGTGACATTTCAACCTACCCTTGAGGAGAACCAAGGGTCCTAAGAAGTGGATGTGAGGAGTGAGACATGTTTCTAGACATGAGAAACATCCTATACAAAGTTTTAGAAGAGCACACACCTGTACATGGAACAGCAGGTAGGACAGTTTAGCCACAGTGATGAGTTCAAGAGGGGAGTGGTTATCAAATGTCATTGTATCTTAAGGCGACTAGGTAGTGCAGTGGATGGAGCACCAGCCCTGGAGTCAGCAGTATCTGAGTTCAAATCCGGCCTCAGACACAAGAATTACCTAGCTATGTGACTTTTGGCAAGCCACTTAACCCCACTGCCTTGCAAAAACCTAAAAAAAAGTGATGGTAAGTCATTAAAGCTTATGAAAGGGGAATGACATTGTCAGAACAGAACTGCTCTTAAGCATTGTTATTTGGCATCTATATGGAAGAGAGATTAGCATGGAGAAATTGAGTGCCAGGATCCCAAGAGCCCAGTGCAGTGGTCCAGATGGTGAGACTGAGCTAGGATAGATGGGATAAAAGTAGAGAGGAGATGTTGGTTGAGGAGGTGGAACTGAAAAGATTTGACAAATGTTTGGATTGGGAATGGGAGTGGGAGAAAGGGATTAATGTGATGAAGAGTTGGGGATAATCCCCAAGTTGCAAAATTTTGTGACTACAATATTGGTGGAGTCCTTTACAAGAAGTATGGATTTAGATTTGAATGCTTTTCCTAAAATATTTCTCTGAACTATCACAAAAGACTTCCATTGGGAAGACAGTAGCAAGAAAGATCACCACCTCAAACCTAAGTATTAGGCCTCTTAAGGTAGCCTAAAATGGTGTGTGGACCTGGTATTGAAGTTTGGGCCTGTCCTTTGCTGAAATGTGGGTGTCAGTCAAAAAGTCTTCAGTTGGTTTCTTTTACAGTGTATTGGTACATGGATCTCCACCAGGGAGGAGCATAGATACTCCTTCAGCTGTTTCTCTTGACTTGCCAGCTTCCAAGTTGTCTTAGAGCCACCTTCCACAATCAACTGTATACTGAAGTTCCCATTTATTAGTATAGGTTAAGACATCCATATAGCTGAACAGATGGTATAAGTGGGGGGGGGTGGAATATTTTGGGAAGAAAAGATATGAAGAAACTTTTTAGAAAAAAAATTAAAGTCTAAATTTAGTTTTTCATTTGAGGACTTGTTATTCACTTTGTTATGAATATTATGAAGCCTAGCTTCTGATTTCTTCCCATATTGAGTTTTTTGTTTTTTGGGTTTTTTTAGGTTTTTGCAAGGCAAATGGGGTTAAGTGGCTTGCCCAAGGCCACACAGCTAGGTAATAAGTGTCTGAGGCCGGATTTGAACTCAGGTACTCCTGACTCCAAGGGCTGGTGCTCTATCCACTGTGCCACCTAGCTGCCCCCCATATTGAATTTTAATAACAAAGTTTGTCAAATATCCCTGTGTAGGAAATAGGAATTATTTTACTAGCTGGACATTTACTTCACAAATTAAGTGTAGTATTCAAAAATCTATAAAATTATAGAATTATTTAATTTATATAGAAATGTGATTTTTATCTTCATATAGAAATATATTAGGAGGAATTACTATATAGAGAAATATTGTTAAAACAATTTTGAAAAGACATTATAATGGGGGGGTAATTATATATATTTGGATTCTGAAAGTAAGGTTTTGAATCTAACCATTGCTACTTAACACCTTTGTAACCACTTGGTAAGTCACTTAACCCTTCTGGACCTCAGTTCACTGTGGAGGGAAGGTTGAAATTTATGACCTTTAAGAATCTTCCAACTCCAAATATGGTCCATTCATGGTTTTTTGGTTTGCTTTTTTTTAATATCACACTGTTGATTCCTACTAGTTTACAATCTACTAACCCCTTGCAGATCTCTAAACCTCTTTCCAGCTATACTTAACCATTTTGCCTTTATGAAATGCAAATACTGTCTTTTTCAGGGTGGAGACTGTTGATCTTTGCTTTCTGTACACTAGACTTTCAATATTTGTTTGCTGCATCACCAGAGTCTGGAGACAAATTGCTGCGGCTTGAACTAGAGAAACCCACAGGAAGGGGAATAAAAGGAAAATTCTGATGGAGAAAAACTGAATATTCAGCAAACCTACAACTTGATTTATCCAATATAAAAGTCTAACATCTTGTTAGATTAGCTTATTTTAAAACCCACTGGCAAAATGTCTCCTAAGACTCCCTCACCATTACCACCACCTTTCATTTTACAGTTTACTTTAGACTAAAAGTTCTTAAACTTTTTTTGTGTCCAGGTCCCTTTCCTAGTCTGATGAAGCCTGTTGTGTACATTCTTAGAATAATGTTTTTAAATGTATAAAATAAAATACATAGGATTACAGAGGAAACAAGTAATATTGAAATTCACTTGTCTCTGTGTTTATATACACATATATAGACACATATACATACATTTAAAAATAAATTTACGGACCTCAAGTTAAGAACCTCTGTTTTCAACAAAAAGTTATGAATTTAATCACAATGACTATAAGCCCTGAATTAGTAAAATTACTAACATTTGAACAGAGGTGGAGCTACCGAAATTTACATTTATATCTACCTCTAGTTAACCTGTCACCCATTTGGAGTTAAAGCAAAATTGTTTGCTGGACTTGGTAGACAGACACTAAGAAGCCTTTTCTCAAAACTTCCCTCAGCCCAAGTCTTCCATCCTGAGATGACTCTTCAGTATCTCTTCTCTGCTCTAGCTCAGTCTTACCTTTGCTCTTTAGGAGCGTGCTGGAAAGTTCTTTCTTGCTCCCTTCTGCAGAAACCTCCCAATTCCAATTAACTTGATGTTTAATTTATACAGGATTCAGAGGATATAATGAAATCCCTCAGTCACATAGAAGTTTTATATCATTTCTCTTCATCAAAAGGCCTTCTGTGGTGGATAGAGTACCGGCCCTGGAGTCAGGAGTACCTGAGTTCAAATTTGCCCTTAGTTAATAATTATCTAGCTGTGTGACCTTGGGCAAAAACCTAAAAAAAAAGCTTTCAGGGTTAACTAGGTGACACAGTGGTTAAATAAAGCACCAGCTC
This sequence comes from Macrotis lagotis, assembly GCF_037893015.1. Lineage (NCBI taxonomy): Eukaryota > Metazoa > Chordata > Mammalia > Peramelemorphia > Peramelidae > Macrotis > Macrotis lagotis. The sequence continues at coordinate 631,712,973 of NC_133666.1, read as the reverse complement.
TGGAGTTAGGAGGACCCAAGTTCAAATCCCACTTCAGACACTAAAGTACCTAGCTGTGTGACCTTGGGCAAATCACTTAACCCCATTGCCTTGCCCCCCCCCAAAAAAAGGCTTTCAAAGTTATCCCATTTAAATCCATCACCCAATCTTAACAGGAAGAAAAACTTCCTAACAATTAGAGCTATTCAAAAAACACTTTGAAATTCTTCTTGCCCTAAGGTTCAGTAGTTTACATAGTGGGATTTTAGCATAATATACTTGCAAAATAACTAAATTAGCACAATCTTCCTTTGAGGAATCCAACACATCTTATTTTGAAATTTTTTTTAAACTATCTGATAGTTAAATACATTGATGCTGTTTAATAGAGCTTAATCTGCATTATTGGTGTAGAGGTCAACCTACTTCCACCTAATACTGTATAATTATTTCATGTTCTATAGATCTGGCATGGATTTACCCAGCATACTGAAGGCCATCCTTTTTTTTTTTAAAGCATATCTTGGGTAACAGTGATTTCTGTTATTTATGCTTCAGTCTATCACTGCCTTTTTGGTCACTTGCAGTTATAACTTTTTGGAACTGTTGATGTTTGGGATGTCCTCATCTTGTGAAGTCTTTGTTTTTTGAAGGTTTTTTTAATGTTTTCTCAAAATAGGGGCGGCTAGGTTGTGCAGTGGATAAAGCACCGACCCTGGAGTCAGGAGTACCTGGGTTCAAATCCGGTCTCAGACACTTAATAATTACCTAGCTGTGTGGCCTTGGGCAAGCCACTTAACTCCATTTGCCTTGCAAAAAAAAAAAAGTTTTCTCAAAATAAAATTCAATGAAGTTTAGCTAGCTTCAAAAGAATTAAGTGCCTAAGATTTCTCAAATATGCCAGAAGACTCAGGAAGAATTAGATGTGTGTCTGTGTGTGTGTGTGTGTGTGTGTGTGTGTGTGTGTGTGTGAGACAGAGAAAACCTATACAAGGAGATCAGAACCCAAGAAAAGAACATACAAAGTTTTATTAGCAGCAGTATTGAGTTTATAAATGTCTCATGAATGCTTAGTCCAGAGTGATTAAAATGGTTTTTATTAAGATATCTTAAAAAAAAATAACTCAAAGTAGGAGAAGGGCAAGGAATCCCAGAAATGGTAGGTCTGTTATGTAGTTTGAAAGGCTTTGTTCTTGCCCCTTCATACCAATCATAGGCTGGGGTCACAATATAATTGATACATTATACTCATTATATTTTCCCCACTATACTCATTATAATGAACAAAAACAGCTGTCTCTTTGAGCATGTGCAAGAAAGTCCAGACCCTAGGTTAACTTAAAAATAGGTGGGCTGGACCTGGCCTAATCTCAGTTTTTGATCAGATTGAGGCCACCTGCCCATAGGCAAAAATATAAGTAGAGCCCAGTCTCTGTAATGTAAAATAACAGTTCTCACTTCACATTCTTGGGGAACCCAAATACCCACATATTCTTCACAACTCCCCCTCTTCTTTTATAATAAGAACTTGGGAATTCCACACCTTATTAGTGATTTCTTTCTTAAATCACAGTCTTTGTTATTGACATGACTACCAACTTTTTCTTCTATCAAGATTTTTACTTCCTTATTAGAGACATGGACTAGTCCTATTTTCAAGGTTTGTACAGAAGCACATGCCAACTTTATGATGCCTTTTACTACTTGTTTATTGTCATCTGTCTTTAGGCAGCAACTTGATAGATTCAATTTACCACAAACTCCTTCAATCAACTGATTGTCTAATACAATTCTATATTGAATAACTCTCTCTCTCTTGTTCGCGTGGCTTAGCCAGAAAGTCCAGGGCTCTAGCTGTATAATTGGTCATTGTTTCCACTACAGTTTAGAATCTAGTCAGTATATAAATTGTGGGTCCATCACCCCAACTCCCATCCTATGCCCAGGTTGCAGGCCCATAATTCTAGATAACAACTTCCTGACCAACCCTTGGTAGATGGGTATATGCAGTGGTTATAAATTTCCTTTACCATAATGGATCCTGTTAAGGGATCATTACATCTCACATGGGCCTCAGTCCACCTTTCTCTTTAGGTTGTACAGTTCAGAATATGTGTATCCAGATAAGTCTACAGACATTTGCTACTCCCCAGGAAAATTCTCTGGCCAGACTGATATAAATAATAGTCACCCTGAACTGACTCACTCCTATGCCACTGGTGTTAGAGAATCCTATGCCACAGTGCACCTCTGACCAGAAACTGAGAATCTAGGCTGGACCCAGAAATACTGGCACCCAAGGCCAATTCTCAAACTGCTGTGGATCACTGCAAGTCCAACAGTTAGCCACACCACAAACCTGGGACATGACTTATGTCAGCTAGATTCTCCTCCCACCATTACTAATACCCTGTTGTCTAAGTCACTCTCCCTAGGTAGGATATACAGACTTATGTAGGATATAATCATCCCAACCAATAACCTCAACCTCCTTTTCTCTCAATGGAGAACATCTTCACCCTGCCTCTCCTCCTTTCCATGAGGAAAGGGGCAAAAGTAGGGATGTTGCACTTACAGAATCAAAGGGAAGTTACAGGTACAGATCCCCCTGACTAAATGATGTACACATAAGCGAGAGAAGGTGGAGATGAACTGGTCCAGCGTCTCTCCTCTCTTCTCTTCTCCCCTGGAAACATCTGATGTCCTTCTGCATCTTCTGACTCTATTCCAGAAGGTCCTCTCCAACTCAGGTGACTTGTTGAGACCCCCTCTTCTGGTAAAGAAACTGCTTAACATTTTATTCAGATCAAAATTCATTGTCATCACAAGACAATGAGATTCTGGAGCTTAATACAATTTACATTCTTTTGCCTTACTGTCATATTGAGACACACACTTCACTTTAACACAATAAACTTCCATAAGAGTTTTACAGTAAACTCCACTGAGAATTACCATATTAACTTAAGCTTGTAACATACATTTCTTAACCTTTTGCTCTCATTACAATGACTCAAACATCCTTAACCAGAATTAATTTTTTTCCCAAAAATACCATAGATTTTCCTTTTCCTGAAGTGCTTATCTGACTCACATTCCTTTCCCTAAATCAGACCTTGAAACTATAATTATCCTAAGAATTTCCCATTCTTCCCCTTAAATTAAGGAAATTTAATTCCTATGTAGCTGATAGCAGGTGTCAGCACCACACACCTAACCCAACTGGGCTATTAAATCTAATTCATGTAAAACTTCTTTTTCTGATTTCCTTAGTTACCTTTATAGATATAATTTTTGAATGTCAGTATCCAAGCAGTGGTCATGTGTGTAGTCAGATGTCTTAGGCCAGATTTATTCTTTCAGGTAAGTCATTATCCAATTGGGGAAATCAAGTCAAAAGGGTCCAGTCTCAGGCCATATTGAAAAGCCACCCCTTTAACTATACATCCTTGTCACCTAACATCTTCAGCCCATTGGCTTCCTTGACTCCAAGAACAACACATTGACCCAGTAACATTTCCTTTTTCCTGATCATTCCGGTATATGACATAAAAAGAGAAAATTGATTAAAAGTCCCATGATCTAAAATATTTGTTTTACCTAATTGGAACTTCCAGTGAGTCCAATTCACTAAATTACAATTATAGTCTTAATGGGGTCCCAATTAATAAATCCCCTACTTAACACAACACTCTGAGTATCCTTCCTGGATCCTTGCTAGAACCAGGAATCCTAACAATAGCTGGCCCTACATATTTCATCTCCTACCTCTTACTCAAGGCCTCTGATCCCTAGACCCACATCCCTTTGTCTAAAATAATATCTACTCTATCCCGATATAAATATGGTGTATCAGATTCCCCTTGGCTAGTGAACCCTCCTTCTAGCTTGTTGTATTTTAAAACAAATACATCCTTTGGCCAGGAGATTGCCTATCATCTCCTAAATTCTCACATAAGCTAAATATTGTCACAGAAAAAAATCTCAAATTATCTTTCTTGTGTTTATCTTATATAGGTAATTTTATTTCAAAATGACAACCACAGGTTTGGAATATAAAATATTTCCAATTCACATATATAGCCTGAAGCTTCTATACATAAACTTGTTTAAGCAACTAGCCATATTTAACATACAAATTAATTTTTTTTGTTTTTGCAAGGTAATTAGGGTTAAGTGACTCACGCAAGGTCACACAGCTGGGTAATTAAGTGTCTGAAGCCAGATTTGAACTCCGGTCCTCTGATTCCAGGGCCAGTGCTCTATGCTCTATCCACTGCTCCACCTAGCTATTCTCTAACATACAAATTATTACTTTCAGAATTCTTTAAAACCATTACAACATCTTAGGTGAGTTCAAATTTCCAACATATATTATTAATTCCAAGGTACCAAACAGCAATAAGAATAACACACAAATTACTAGATTGTATAAAACAATCCTTCCATTATTACATTATTCATAAACCCAAAGATCTATCCCAAAAGGGGTCATAGTTTTTATATTTCCCTTATTCCCCTTCAAAGTAATCATGTTAATTCCAGGCATTAACAATACAGTATTTAAATAGTTTATATATTCACAAAAGATAACCAAATATTGGAAGTATAATCTCTTTGCAGTTACAAAAGAATATCACATAACTGATATATACATCTTACTTATCAATGTTATCTTACAATGGAACCACGCAATTGCCAAAATAAAAATACAATTATAAGGCTTAACATTAAAATGAATTAGAGCTTTTGCCAAAAAGAAATCAGTTTAAGTATTTTCATCTAAAAATTCTAGATTATTTAATTCTTCCCATTCTCTACAAATTTTGTTAGAATGTAGCAATATTAATTCCCCTCTTTTACAACCCTCAGAGTGATTCCCAAAACTCCAGTTCAGAAACGGGTCAATCCTCACAATGGAGTAAGTCAGGACTTTTAAGCCATGTGGCCAGAGCAGAGACATTCCTTATTCATGATTTCCTTTCAATAAATGTGTTTTCTAACCCCTGGATTTTATATTTTCTTCCTTTCCCAATCACACCTGTGATGGAGTCTCTTTACCTTCAAGGTTTAAGCAGTTTAATTCTTCCACCCCCTCCCCACCCATGGACAGGGCATTCCTCAACTGAACTCAGTTTAGAGTTTAGGTCTTAACAAGCTGGCGGATAGGATCAAGACTTACAAGTGTCCAACCCACCACCCCCTTCCCCCAATCCAGGGAGAAAACATGGGATCTTTCCCAGACAGTCATAAGGGTAAGAAACTTTCCCTCCTATAACTTATCACTCTTTCCCTTACAAGTTTTTTCTCTCCTAAACTCTCCCCAAACACAGCCTTTCTCTTTGAGTCCCCCTCCCCTTTCTCTCTTTAACTCTATTTACCAGCACAGCTATCCCCACCTCAGTGAGGGAGGGGCTGAACTCCACAAGGGGGACGCTGCACACCTACTTCCTCCTCCCCCACCTGCCAAAACTCCTGGGTCCAACTCCCAGCTCCCCCAGTTTAAAACTTAGAGCCAGTCTCCAGACCCAGAAATTACTAACCCAGATCACTTACACAAGACAGGTCATAGAACAAACATACACACCCTTGAGGGAATATTCAAATTGGCTCATACATCAGACTGGATCCAATGGTCTTCCTTCCAGCATGGTTGGCTTCCAACTACTGTCCACGTGGCTTCCTTGTCCAGCCTGCCACCTTCCCCTTAGTGGGCTTTAAGATTTGGGGGAAATTCTTGGAGAGGAAACCTCAAATCCTCCTCCCTCCCTTCAGGGCACCCTATTATCCTCTGGTCTCTCCTTGAGGATAGATCTCCCACCTGGAGGATTTATGAGCCAGCCAGAGCAGTTCTGGCCACCAGATTACCCACCAAACCTGGGGATCACTCCTTACGAGGTTCTTACCTCCAGACATTTTAATCACTCTCAACTCCAAACCTGGGCCAATCTTCCCAGGAATCTCTGAGATATTTCCCTAGCAAAGAACACAAGGAAGTAGGCTTGAAATCAAGCCATGTGCACTCATTTTGTTGTGTTCTTCCAGGAAAATACTAGGAAAAAGAGATTTTTACATTATAATATCCCAGACCCCGAGTGACCAATTTGTTATAAATGGCTTGTGAATACTTAGTCCAGAATGATTAAAATGGTTTTTATTAAGATATCGTAACAAAATGCCATACCTCTCCCAAGTTGGGAAAGGGGCAAGGAATCCCAGAAATGGAAGGTCTTTTATGTAAGTTTGAAAGGCTTGTTCCTGTCATTTCCTGCCAATCATAGACTGGGGTCACAATCTAATAGATACATTGGTCCCCATACATTTCCCCTACCCTGCTCATCATACTAATGAGCAAGAACAGTTATCTCCTTGAACATGTGCAAAGGAGATCAAGACCCTAAGTTAACTTAAAAATAGGTGGGATGGACCTGACCTAATCTCACTTTTTTATTTATTAGATTGAGGCTATCTGCCCATAGGCAAAAATATAGGTAGATCCCAATCTTTCTAATGTAAACTAACAATTCTCTCTTCATATTCTTGTGGAACCCAAACACCCACATATTTCTCACAATCTATATTGGGGTTAAATATGAACTTTCTGGTCTTAGGAAACAAATTCTTCCCCACCAGCTAAATACTTCTACCTCAAGGTTACAAATTGTAGTTGGTAAGTAAAATACTAAGTTCTCCTGATGTTAAGCATCATCAAAAATATGTGTATATATGTATTTATGTGTATGTTTGTATATATGTAAATATATACATAGATGCAGATCTTGACATTCCTATGGATAGCAATATCTAAAATCTTTTTCTGGGAAAAAAGAAAAGCCAAGGGACAGCCAGAGTATTGCACTAATATTTCTGAAATAGCAGTATCAGAATACCCAGGAAGGTAGGACTTTGGCAAGTTCCTCTATGGAGGAGTCTAGACCTGTACAAAAATTATAAAGGAAAAAAGACCTGGATGCCTTGTGATGAATAGCAGTGGATGTGCTCCATATTGTGGATCCATCAGTTACCTATCTGTGTATATGACCTTTGACAAATGAATTTCTCTCCATGTTTAAGTGAGAGGGTTGGACACTACAGCTGAACCCTAAATTGGACTTTGCCACTAACTCAATGTGTGAACTCAAAAGAAATTATTTACCATCTCTGGTCCTCAGTTTCTTCATTTATAAAATGAAGGGGTGATCTCTTTAATTGGTGTCAAGTAATATAGATGTAATATTGGACCTAAAATCAGAAGTCATAAGTTCCATTCTCATCTCTGCTCATCATTATCCTGCTGCTGCCCTATTCACCTTGGATAAGTCACTTACCCTAGGCCTGTTTACATATCTTTTATAAAGATGGGAAGGGTGAATTAAATGATGTCTGAGTTTCTAACTCTGAAATGTTAGGATACTATGACATTTATGTTCCTAAGACAATTTAACTCACTAGAATCTAGTAAGAATTGTAATAACAGATAGAGGAGGGGGCGGACCCAAGATGGCAACAAGAAGGGATCCAGTCTTAGGAGCTCTCTGATAAAATTCATCAGCTAAGGACTCTAACTAAACTTTCGAGAGACAGAACCCACAAAGGGACCCAGTGAGGCAGTTCTCCTAATCAAGGTAACCTGGAAAAGAGCAGAAAGTCTCTGCTCCCCGGGGTCGGGGTCGGAGAGGCGGCCCGCCAGAGGGGTGGCCCACCAGAGCCAAAGAACTTCAGCCTCCCGGAGGCAGCCCCAGGGCACTGGGAGCCTCAGCTCACAGCAGCAGGAGAGTCTCCTGAGCTGCACCCCGAGGAGCACCAGGCACAAAGTGGGGGAACAGCGGGGGACCTCTGCCAGAGTGAGCACGTGGAGCCCAGCCCTCAGGGCACACAGCAGGCAGCATCCCCTTTCCCCAGCCGGGATCCAGGAAACAGAAGCAGACAGAGCCAGTAAGCAGGAGCCCCCAGGGCATGAGCCCATTGAGCTGAGGGAGGGGAGTGAAGAGAGACTGCCTAGCTCTGTCCTCTGCCCCTAAAAGAGGACTCTGGGGCTCTGACCACATTCAGATCCTGACCACAGTCTAGGCCCCCCCCCAATAGAACAGCAGCCCCCCCCACATCAGCCCCTTGGCAGAGGGGGGCGCTTATGGTCATTCACAGACCAGGAGGGAGGACAGAACCTCACACACTGAGACCCTTGTGGGAGTGTCCCAAAAGCTCAGGAAGCATCCCAAAAACCAGGCCCAGGCTGGGAAAATGAGCAAGCAGAGAAACAAAAAGAAGACTATTGAGAAATATTTTGCAAATGAGCCCAAGAAGGACCAAAATACTTAGTCTGAAGATGAGGAAGCACAAGCTTCTGCATCTAAAGACTCCAAGAAAAACAGAAATTGGGCTCAGGCTATGATAGAGCTCAAAAAAGACTTTGAAAATCAAATGAGGGAGTTGGAAGAAAAACTGGGAAAAGAAAGGAGAGATGCAGGAAAAACATGAAAATGAAGCCAGCAGCTTAGTCAAGGAAATCCAAAAAAATGCTGAAGAAAATAGCATGCTAAAAACCAGCTTAGGTCAAATGGATAGAACAGTTCAAAAAGTTATTGAGGAGAAGAATGCTTTAAAAAGCAAAATTGGCCAGATGGAAAAAGAGATAAGAAAACTCTCTGAGGAGAACAAATCCTTCAGACAAAGAATAGAATTCAGGGAGATTGATGAATTTAACAGAAATCAGGAATCAATACTTCAAAACCAAAAAAATGTAAAATTAGAAGAAAATGTGAAATATCTCATTGAAAAAACAACTGATATGGAAAACAGACTTAGGAAAGATAATTTAAAAATTATTGGAATACCTGAAAGTCATGATCAGGAAAAGAGCCTTGACATCCTTTTCAAAGAACTACTACAGGAAAATTGCCCTGATATTCTAGAAGCAGAGGGCAAAATAGAAATGGAGAGAATCCACCGATCCCCCAGAGAAAGAGATCCCAAAAAACCAACCCCTAGGAATGTTATAGCCAAGTTCCAGAACTCCCAAGTCAAAGAGAAAATATTACAAGCAGCCAGAAGGACACAGTTCAAATATCATGGAGCTGCAGTCAGGATCACACAGGACTTAGCAGCAGCTACATTGGAAGCTCGTAGGGCTTGGAATACAATATACTGGAAGGCAAGAGAGCTTAGAATGCAGCCAAGAATTAACTACCCAGCAAGGCTGAATGTCCTCTTCCAGGGAAAAAGATGGACTTTCAATGAACCAGGGGAATTTCAAAGGTTCCTTTTGGAATGGCCAGAACTGAACAGAAGGTTTGATCTTCAGATACAGGACCCAGGTGAAGCATGGAGATTGGAGGAGAGGGGGGAAATATGAGGGACTTAATGACGATGAACTGCATGTATTCCTGCATAGAAAAATGACACTGATAATACTCATATGAACCTTCTCAGTTAATAGAGCAGGTAGAGAGAGCTTTTATAGTTGAAGCACAGGAGAAAGCTGAATTCGAAGAGAAAATATGGTGTAAAAATGGAGTCAATAGAAAAAAAAGGGAAATGGAATGGGAGAAAGAAAAAGGAGAGGGGGAATAGTCCAAGATATTTCACATAAGATTTTTTTTATTACAATGAGCTATTGCAATGATATGGAAGGGGGGAGGCAAGGGGGAATGAAGGAAACTTTGCTCTCATCAGAGATGGCTAGGAGAGGAAACAGCAAATATACTCAATGGGGTATAGACATCTGGAGTAAGAAGGAGAGGGGAGCAGGGGGAAGGGGTTGGGGATGTGAATAAAGGAGGAGAGGATGAACCATGGGGGGAGAGTGGCCAGATATAACACATTTTCTTTCTTACCTCTTGCAAGGGGCTTGGGAATGGAAGGGCTGCCCAGGACCACAGGGCCAGGTAGATTCTGGGCCTAAGGGGTGGTATGGGGGCTCAGGGCTTCTTGGCCCCGGGACCAGGTATCTGTCTGCTGCGCCACTCAGCTACCCTACAGCAGAGTCATAGTGAAAGGAGAGAGAAAATAGAGTACATGGTAGTGGAGAAATAAGAGAGGAAGGAGTTGCGATCAACAATGGCAATGGTGGAAAAATATGGAAATAACTTTTGTGATGGACTTATCATAAAGAATGAGATCCACCCATGACAGAGTTGTTGGTGTTGGAACAAAGACTCAAGCGCATTTTTTGTTATGATTATTTGGGGGAGGGTGCAGGGCAAGTAGGGCTGGATGGCCTGCCTGGAGACACATAGCAGGGTGATCTTTGGGTGTCTGGGGCCGGATTTGGACCCAGGTGCTCCTGGATCAAGGGCCAATGCTCTGTCTGCCACCCAGCCACCCCTACTATTATTACTATTTTATTTTATTTTGGGTCTTTTTTTTCTTTCTTTTTTTTGGTTTTTGCAGGGCAGTGGGGATCAGGTGGCTTGCATGTCACACGACTGGGTGATTGTTGGGTTTACGAGGCTGGATGTGAACTCGGGTGCTCGTGGCTACAGGGCTGTTGCTTCGTCCATTGTGCCACCTGGCCATACCTACAATTATTACTATTATTATTTTTTTATTTTAATTTTTTTCCTCTCCCCTTTACTTTTTTTCGCCCAAACAAGTCTATCTATATTCATGGGGGAGGAGGAGGAGGGGTATTTTGTTTACTTGTAAACAAGAATATTTTATTAATGTAAAAAAACATTTGTACAAAATGAGAATAAAAAAATAAATTTAAAAGAACAAAGACAAAAAAATAAAATAAAATACATAGAGAATTGAATCAAAAAAAGAATCGTAATAACAAAAATAGATTACATTTGGGTTAAAAAAAATCAACTTCTGGGGTGGCTAGGTAGCGCAGTGGATAGAGCACTGGCCCTGGAGTCAGGAGTACCTGAGTTCAAATCTAGCCTCAGACACTTAATAATTACCTAGCTGTGTGGCCTTGGGCAAGCCACTTAACCACATTGTCTTGCAAAAAAAAAAAAAAATCAACTTCACAAGTATGTACTGTGGAATGTGGCAGATTGTCTGAAAAAGATCTGAGAATTTCAGTGGAATTTAATGATAATATTTATATAGCACTATAAGTGCTAAGTCGAGTATAAGTCAATAGAGCAACTTGCCCACCAAAAAAAAAAAGCACAATTAATATTAGGTTGCATTAAGGAAAACCAAGACCAGGGAAGTAATTGTCATGTTGTACTCAACTTTGGTCATGCTACATATGGAATTTTGTGTTCAGTTTTAGGCATATTTTAGAAAGAGTCTTAATCTAGAGATCCTGAAAAGTAACAGGGATGTTGAAGGACATTAAGATTATACCCTGTAGGAATCCCTTGAAGGAACTGTAGACAATAATCCTGGAGAAGACTGGGGGGGAGTGGGGAGGGGAGTCACAGAGTGGAGAGAAAGTCATGATATTGTGATGTTCAAAAAGATTCAAGAGACACAGTTTTGGGGTAATTTAATCATTTTATTAACAAGGTGAATGGACTAATAAAAGGTTAGTCATTTGGCCATCTCTCCTAGTCCAAAGATAACCATGGTTTTGGGGCACACAGTTTGCATATCCTTAGATGTTTAACTAGGAACTGAGAAATTATCTCAGGCCACCTGAAACTTTAGACTGTAAACAAAAGAATCTGTTTCCACTCAAACTTAAGTAGAATGGGGTGGGCTTCCCCACCCTAAATTAAATCCTTGCTGGGGCTGCTAGGTGGTACATTGAATAAAGCATGATCCTGGAGTCAGGAGGACCTTAGCTCAAATCTGGTCTCAAGACACATGATATTTATTAGCTGTGTGACCTTAGGCAAGTCACTGTTGCCTCACATGCAGGACCATATTTTAGTCATTCTGATTCATTTCTAACCACTGGACCCAGATGGGACTCAGGAACAGCACCCCTTTACTCAAAGCTAGTTCACATGCTTATCATAGCATCACCTCCCTGATGTCAAGGTATTCTTTGAAAATGAAGTTCTTGCAAAGTTGGATGGGTCACACCAAAAAGATAGTTAATGCAATCTCTTACATTAATGTCCTTCAAGAAAATTGAAGTTTTGAAAATGAAAAAAGGGGAGAACCCTGAATCTCCTCAAGATATTGGTTATTAAATAATTTCTATATGTCTTCGAGTATTTGAAAAGCTGTTATAAGGAAAAGGAATTAGCCTTAATCCTTTTAGATCTCAGGAAAAGAGAATTAGGAATTAGGAGCAAAATTACATGAAAGGCAAATTGAGGTTTAATGAAAGGGAAAACTTCCTAATGATCAGCACTATCCAAAAGTGAAATAGACTACTCCCCCCCACCTTGCTTTGTTTACCTATCACTGACTCTGGTTTGATATGTGGCACAGGGGAAAGAACATCAAACTTTGAGTTGGGAGACATGCCAATATTAATCCTTTCCTTGAGGATTAGTTAGCTGTATGACCACAAGCAAATCACTTAAGCTCTCTGAGATGCAGCTTCTTCATTTGTGAAGAGGGGAAAAATAATTAAAAGTAAGCACACTTCCTAGAATTGTTCACAGGAAGATTTGGTGAGATGTGTTAATAATTTTCAGCACTTTGAAAGTTTTATTTGACTGTCTCACCCTAGACTACCCTCTGACCCTCCACCATTCCTGAATTATAAAACATTGGATAATTTTTGACTTTCTCTGTATCTGCTCTATCACTGGAGAAAAGTCATAAAATTTTACTTTCTTTTGGTATAAATATATGCTGCCCTATAAATGTTAGGGCTTTCAACTGGGTTCTTTCCTGTTATTCCACAATCTTCCTCTACCTATATTATATTCATTATCTCATTCCCCATTTAGGTGGCATAAGCATTGTTCTAAATACTTAACTATTATTTCATTTGATCTGTGAATGGTGACTTTTGCCCTTTTTAATGAGAGAGAGAGAGAGAGAGAGAGAGAGAGAGAGAGAGAGAGAGAGAAATTTATTTTACTTGGCTTTTAAGAACAGAAAAGTTGGTTCAAAAGTCATCCTTCATATAAATACTAAGAAAGCCTCCTTTTAATCAGAACAAATTAGTAACTGTAAAAGATAAACCTAGTCTTTGAGATCAGATATAAATTTGAATGTAAAAATAGCAGCTTAAACCTAAGAAAAAAAAGACCTTCTGGTCTTCCAAATCCCACCTAGATAGCACCTAGAGTATGAAAGGAAAAAGCTCCCAATGCTTTTTTGAAGGTCTTTAACATAACTGGCAGGGCACTCCTTTTACTGGAATGTCTGATGTCTAGCTTCTCCACCCCCACCTCAAGCAACTAGGTGGTACAGTGGACTGTGCACTGACCTTGGAATCCAGAGGACAGGAGTTAAAATGTGGAATCAGACACTTGACACTTCCTGTGTGACTTTGGGGGTCACTTAACCTGATTGCTTCATGTCCAGGGCCATCTCCAGTCATCCTGATTCATTGATGTTGCTCCTATACCTTTCCTTATCACTCATCTGGACCCAGATGACTCTGGAGGAGAAAGTGAGACTGGCGACTTAGTACAGCACCTCTTCACTCAAATGTAATTCATATGTTTGTCATGTCCCTGATGTCATGGTCTTCTTCAAGAGTGAAGGGCAAACACTGATAGTCAAAACTATAAAAACGCTACTGTATGATTCCATTTTGGGGTTCTCTACAGGACCCCACATACATGCCCACATAATCAGCAAATTTAGAGAAATAATTTGTGTATATGTTAGCCTAATTCTATTTTGCTCTATTTTTTAAAGGCCAAATCCAAACTCAAAACGTTAATGTTTACTCCTTATTAGGACAAACTCTGAGAGTTGACACATATTGAATTTAATTAGTTTTAAGGTTAAAATTCAGTGAGGACTCCTCTTCAGATAGTAGTAGCCTTCTTTCCATAACTATGAAGTGTACCTCAAACCCCACATCTTTGTCATATGACCTAAACTCCTCCCCTAAAAATATTGAGGCAACCTCAATTTTCCTCAACCCTCTTTTGCCCTCCTCAAACATTAGCAGCAGTTAGTTTTTGTCTTCTTTCACAGAATTCTTACACTGCATCCCTACCATAACTTTCATGATTGATTCCATTCAGTCCATCAACTCCAAGACCTCTCTCTACACTCATCCATTCCACCTTCTAGAAGCTCTCCCTTGCCTACTGGCTCATTTCCATATATCTGCAACCATGCTCAAATCTCCCCAATTCTAAAAATACTTTCTTTTGGCCCCTCTCATCTCTCACCATCCCACATTTCTAAATTTCTTGAATAAAATTTCTACATCTAAGATCTTCATTCCCTCACTAACCACTCATCTCAATTCCTTATAATCAACTTCTACCCCAACCACTGCCTTCTCTAGCATTATCAGTGACTAAACAGTGGGGGCCCTACAATTTACAAAATCCAATGACCTTTTCTTTTCAGTCTCATCTTCTTTGAACTCTGTAGTTGGGGGTGCTTTTATGAAGTAATATTTTGAAGTGGAAGGACTGGGTTGCAAAACTCTATTCAGATCAAGTCAACAAGAATTTATTAAAAATTATTTGCCAGACATTAGGCTAAAGTAGGGGGGATATTGGACAGAAAAATCCTTTATAATCTATTCCCTCCGAGCTTACCTTACATTAACACCAGCACACACCCCCCTCCCCAATTCCATTAGCCAAGGTATGAGATGAGGTCAGTGAACTTTTAGTTAAGTTCCATGCCCCTCCTGACAAGTACCCTGCCCCTAAGCACAAATTAAGTCTCTATCAACAAAACAAGGGTTCCCTGCCCTAATATTAATTCTTCACTCTCAAAGAAAACTATGATATCAGGGAAGTGATGCCATGACAAGTACATGAACTGAATTTGAATAATGGAATGCTGTACTAAGTCACCAGCCTCACTCTCCTCCAGAGTCAGCTGGGTCCAGTGGCCAGATATGGATCAGAACAAGTGGAGGTCACAGAGTGTCAAGTGTCTGAAGCTGAATTCAAACTCCCATCATCCTGACTCAAAGACCAGTACTCTATTCACCATGCCATCTAACTGCCCTACTTTAGTCCGAAAGGATTAAATCTTTTATCTTATCACCCTTCATCTGTATTACCTCATCTCTGTTCTCAGTTACTTACCCTATCAAAATATAACCAAGTTATCTTATCTTCCTGCCCCTTTAAAAGTTCACTTCTCAAGGGGCAGTTGGGTGGGGCAATGGATAGAAAACCTGAGTCAGAAGGACCTGAGTTCAAATCTAACCTCAGACACTTAATACTCAACTGTGTGACCTTGGGCAAGTAATTTAACTCCATTGCCTTGCAAAACCAAAAGAAAAAAGTTCACTTCTCAGTTAAGTAGCTTATCTTAACTTTGGGAGGGCCCAATCCTGGGGAGCATCATCCCCAAACTCACACCCTTTTTTTAGGGTTTTTTTTGCAAGGCAAATGGGGTTAAGTGGCTTGCCCAAGGTCACACAGCAAGGTAATTATTAAGTGTCTGAGACCGGATTTGAACCCAGGTATTCCTGACTCCAGGGCCGGTGCTTTATCCACTGTACCACCTAGATGCCCCTATACCCTTTTTTACTACTTATTCCCTGATTGCTTATCCCCCTTTGGGAGGTCAGCCTGAGTAATTCCCTACATAACTTCTCTTGCTCCTATACTTTTCATTATTGCTCATCCTCTCATAACAGCTTATGTCTTTGATGTTGCTCCTATACCTTTCCTTATCACTCAACCTTCCATGGTAGCTCTGGTTGCTTAGGGTTGCCTGCCTTTAGTCTCTCTTTCCCCTTAGCTTCTGCTAATCTTAACAATACTGAATAAACCTTTTTAATCTCTAAAATTTCTTCTGAGTCAGTCTTTTACACGAATTCTTCCATGTTCCACCCAAAAATTTAGTCAGTTACAGTTTTCCCCAGCATCAAAGCTAAACTCTGAAGATAGAAGATAAACAAAAATAGCTCTTACCCTTACATCTCAGTGAAGGAGACAATATGCACTGACTACTTTGGGACTACAGGTAAGTAAAAAGCCTGTTCAGTCTTTAGTTTCCTTCTCCTCCCCCCACCCCCCACTTTGGAGGCAAGGGGATTAAGTGATTTGCCTAGCATTACACAGCTAGTAAGTGTCTGAGGTTAGATTTGCACTCAGGTCCTCCTAATTCTACTGTATTACCTAGCTGCCACTAGGCCTTACTTTCCTCATCTATAAAATGAACACATTAGACATGATTAAGAATCCTTCCAGGGGGCAGCTAGGTGGCATGAGGGGGTGGCTAGGTGGCATGAGGGGGCAGCTAGGTGGCGTAGTGGATAAAGCACCGGCCCTGGAGTCAGGAGTACCTGGGTTCAAATCCAGTCTCAGACACTTAATAATTACCTAGCTGTGTGGCCTTGGGCAAGCCACTTAATCCTGTTTGCCTTGCAAAAAAAAAAAAACTGAAAAAAAAGAATCCTTCCATCTTTAAACCTGCCCCCTCTGACCTGATAACAAGTGTACTATTCCCAAGTGTAAAATTAAAAAATTGATTTTAATTTTATTTTGTTAAGACTTAAAGTAGATTTAATATTCTCTTTCCCAATTCCTTCCCCTTGTAAACCTTACTACCCACATCCCAGAAAAACTTTCCTGAAGATCAAGCTTTTGTCATGCAATTACCTCTACTTTCTTTCCTGAGATGCTTGAAGGTCTATGATGATGTTTTCCCTTCATTTTTTAAAATTTATTTTTATTAAAGATATTATTTGAGTTTTACAATTTTCCCCCCATCTTGCTTCCCTCCCCCACCCCCCACAGAAAGCAATCTGTCAGTCTTTACTTCGTTTCCATGTTGTACCTTGATCCAAATTGGGTGTGATGAGAAAGAAATCATATCCTTAAAGAAGAGAACAGAAGTCTAAGAGGTAACAAGATCAGACAATAAGGTATCTGTTTTTTTTCTAAATTAAAGGGAATAGTCCTTGCACTTTGTTCAAACTCCACAGCTCCTTATCTGGATACAGATGGCACTCTCCTTTGCAGACAGCCCCAAATTGTTCCTGATTGTTGCACTGTTGGAATGAGCAAGTCCTTCAAGGTTGAATATCACTCCCATGTTGCTGTTAGGGTGTACAGTGTTTTTCTGGTTCTGGTCATCTCACTCAGCATCAGTTCATGCAGATCCCTCCAGGTTTCCCTGAAATCCCATCCCTCCTGGTTTCTAATAGAACAATAGTGTTCCATGACATACATATACCACAGTTTGCTAAGCCATTCCCCAACTGACATTTACTTGAGTTCCAATTCTTTGCCACCACAAACAGGGCTGCTATAAATATTTTTGTACAAGTAATGTTTTTACCCTTTTTCATCATCTCTTCAGGGTATAGACCCAGTAGTGGTATTGCTGGGTCAAAGGGTATGCACATTTTTGTTGCCCTTTGGGCATAGTTCTAAATAGCTCTCCAGAAAGGTTGGATGAGTTCACAGCTCCACCAATAGTGCAATCATGTCCCAGATTTCCCACAACCCTTCCAACAATGATCATTATCCTTCCTGGTCATATTGGCCAATCTGAGAGGTATGACGTGGTACCTCAGGGAAGCTTTAATTTGCATTTCTCTAATAATTAATGATTTAGAGCATTTTTTCATATGGCTATGGATTACTTTGATCTCATCTGTAAATTGCCTTTGCATATCCTTTGACTATTTGTCAATTGGGGAATGGCTTTTTGTTTTAAAAATATGACTCAGTTCTCTGTATAGTTTAGAAATGAGTCCTTTGTCAGAATCATTAGTTGTAAAGATTGTTTCCCAATTTACTACATTTCTTTTGATCTTGGTTACATTGGTTTTATCTGTGAAAAAGCTTTTTAATTTAATGTAATCAAAATCATCTAATTGGTTTTTGGTGATGTTCTCCAACTCTTCCTTAGTCATAAACTGCTCCCCTTTCCATAGATCTTACAGGTAGACTAGTCCCTGATCTTCTAATTTGCTTATAGTATTGTTTTTTATGTCTAAGTCCTGTAACCATTTGGATCTTATCTTGGTAAAGGGTGTGAGGTGTTGGTCTAATATAAGTTTCTTCCATACTAACTTCCAATTATCCCAGCAATTTTTATCAAAGAGGGAGTTTTTATCCCAATGGTCTGACTCTTTGGGTTTATCAAACAGCAGATTACTATAATCCTCTCCTGCTTTTACACCTAGTCTATTCCACTGGTCCACCACTCTATTTCTTAGCCAATACCAAACAGTTTTGATGACTGATGCTTTATAATATAATTTCAGATCAGGTGGGGCTAAGCCACCTTCGTTTGCACTTTTTTTCATTAAGCTCCTGGCAATTCTTGACTTTTTATTTCTCCATATGAATTTACTTACAATTTTTTCTAACTCATTAAAGTAATTTTTTGGAGTTTTGATTGGTAGGCCACTAAACAGATAGTTTAGTTTTGGTAGAATTGTCATTTTTATTATATTAGCTCTACCTATCCATGAGCAGTTGATATTTGCCCAGTTATTTAAATCTGATTTAATTTGTGTGAGAAGTGTTTTATAATTGTTTTCAAAAAGATTCCGAGTCTGTCTTGGCAAATAGACTCCCAAATATTTTATATTGTCTGAGGTTACTTTGAATGGGATTTCTCTTTCTAGCTCTTTCTGCTGTTGAGGATTTATGAGGGTTTATTTTATAACATGCAACTTTGCTAAAATTGCTAATTGCTTCCAGTAGTTTTTTGGATGATTTCTTGGGATTCTCAAGGTAGACCATCATGTCATCTGCAAAGGGTGAGAGTTTTGTCTCTTCCTTCCCAATTCTAATTCCTTCAATTTCTTTTTCTTCTCTAATTGCTGATGCTAACATTTCTAATACAATATTGAATAGTAGTGGTGATAATGGGCACCCTTGTTTAACCCCTGATCTTATTGGGAATGCCTCTAGCCTTTCCCCATTGAATATAATGCTTTTTGATGGTTTCAAATAGATACTGCTAATTATTTTAAGGAACAGTCCATTCCTACACTCTCTAGTGTTTTTAATAGGAATGGATGCTGTATTTTGTAAAAAGCTTTTTCAGCATCTATTGATAATGATGATATGATTTCTGTTAGGTTTGTTGTTGATATAATTGAGTATACTAACAGTTTTCCTAATATTGAACCAACCCTGCATTCCTGGAATAAATCCTACTTGATCATAATGTATTATCCTAGTGATGACTTGTTGTAATCATTTTGCTAAGATTTTATTTAGGATTTTTGCATCTATATTCATCAGGGAAATAAGTCTATAATTTTCTTTCTCTGTTTTAACTCTTCCTGGTTTAGGTAACAGTACCATATTGGTTTCATAGAAAGAGTTAGGCAGAGTTCCATCTTTCCCTATTTTTCCAAAGAGTTTATATAGAATTGGAACCAATTGTTCCTTATATGTTTGGTAGAATTCACTTGTGAATCCATCAGGCCCTGGAGATTTTTTTAGGGAGTTCAATAATGGCTTGTTGAATTTCTTTTTCTGAGATAGGGTCGTTTAGGTATTTAATCTCTTCTTCATTTAACCTGGGCAACTTATATTTTTGTAAATATTTATCCATTTCACTTAGATTATCAAATGTATTGGCATAGAGTTGGGAAAAATAATTTCAAATTATTACTTTAATTTCCTCCTCATTGGTGGTGAGTTCACCTTTTGCATTTATGATACTAGCAATTTGTTTTTCTTCTTTCTTTTTTTTTAATCAAATTGACCAGAGGTTTATCAATTTTATTGGTTTTTTTATAATACCAACTTTTCATTTTATTTATTAATTCAATAGTTTTTTTGCTTTTAATTTCATTAATTTCTCCTTTAATTTTTAGAATTTCTAATTTGGTATTTAATTGGGGATTTTTGATTTGTTCTTTCTCTAATTTTTTTAGTTCCATGTTTAGTTCATTGATTTCCTCTTTCTCCAATTTATTCATGTAAGCATTTAGAGCTATAATATATCCCCTGAGAGTTGCTTTGAATGAATCCCATAGGTTTTGGTATGTTGTTTCATTATTATCATTATCTAGGATAAAATGGTTAATTCTTTCTATAATTTGATTTTTGCTCCACTCATTTTTTAAAATGAGGTTATTCAGTTTCCAATTTGTTCTGGGTCTATATCTCCTTGGCCCAGTATTGCATATGACTTTTATTGCATTGTTATCTGAGAAAGATGTATTCATTATTTCTGCCTTTCTGCAGTTGATCATTAGGTTTTTATATCCTAGTACATGGTCAGTTTTTGTATAAGTTCCATGTACTGCCGAGAAAAAGGTATATTCCTTTCTATACCCATTCAGTTTCCTCCATAAGTCTACCATATCTAATTTTTCTAACAATCTATTTACCTCCTTAACTTCTTTCTTGTTTATTTTATGATTCAATTTATCTAGATCTGATAGTGGGAGGTTGAGGTCTCCCACTAATAGAGTTTTGCTGTCTATGTCTTCCTGTAGTTCTTTCAGCTTCTCCTCTAAGAATTTGGACACTGTCCCACTGGGTGCATATATATTCAATATTGAAATGACTTTATTGTCTATGGTACCTTTTAGGAGGATAAAGTTTCCTTCCTTATCTCTTTTGAGGCTATCTATTTTTGCTGCTGCTTTGTCTGAGATAAGGATTGCTATCTCTGCTTTTTTTACTTCAGCTGAAGCAAAATATATTTTGCTCCAACCTTTTACCTTTACTCTATGTGTATCTCTCTGCTTCAAATGAGTTTCTTGTAAGCAGCATATTGTAGGATTCTGGTTTTTAATCCACTCTGCTATTTGCTTACGTTTTAAGGGAGAGTTCATCCCATTCACATTCAAGGTTATGATTACTAATTCTTTATTGCCCTCCATGCTATCTTCCCTCTGTTTGTATTTTTCCCCCTTCCCCCCCTTATCCATATTCCCCAGTATTTTGTTTCTGAATACCACCCCATTCAGTGTGTTTGCCCTCCTATATCACACCCTGCCCTTTCTTTCCCCTTTCCCTTTTTCCCTTCCCTTCCTTTTGTTATTTCCCCTTTTTCCCCCACTCCCCTTTCCTTTCTCCATCCCCCCTCCCCTTTTCCCCTTTTAATACTTGAAAGGTTAGATGTTTTATAAGCTAACTGAGTATGTGTAGGTTGACTTTAAGCCAAGTCTGATGAGAAGATTCAGGTGTTTATCCTCTGCTCCCTTCTTCCCCTCTATTACCATAGGCTTTTTTGTACCTCTTAGTGTAATGAGATTTACCCCATTCAATCCCCTCCTTCCTCTGAAATGATCTATTCTTTATGAAGCTTTGTTGACTCTTTGGAATCCCCATTCTCCATCTTAGATGTTTGCTCCCCAACTTCTAAAGTAGTTATGCCTCCTGTTATCAATTATCTTACTCCCATCTACTCCAGTGAGGAAATGTCCTATCTCTTTTTTTGATTTTTCTTTTCTTCCCAGTTCAGTTTAAAAGGAAATTCACCTTTTTTTGTTATCCAACTTAGCCAACTCTCCACATTCACTTCATTCTGAACTTTAACCTCCTGACTCACCTGTATAGTCATTATTTTTAAGCTAGTCTAATTTTAGAACATTTCTTTTTAAAATCTAAATTGGTTAATTATTTTTTAAAATTGGCTCAAAAGGACAGTACTCAAAGCATTAGAGTGAAGTTAAAAAGTGACAAATTTTGACTCAGTGTAAGCACAAACTTCCTAACAATCAGGTTAAGCCTTCCTAAATAGGTTAGGAGATAGTGAATTCTCAATTACTGGTGGACTTCAAAGACTGGGAGACCTTTGGTATTGTCCATAGGATTCCTGCTGAGTTATGGGGAGATCTAGGTGCCTTTTGTAACACTTTCCGTTTGGAAACTAGGATTCTAAGAGTTAATGAAGACAGGATTTGGAAAGAAAGGCAGGTAAGGAGTTCCTGGAAGGGGAGGAGGTGAGCAAGTTAGGACAGGAAACTAATCATCAGGGTGGAGGCAAATTCTTGGTATTGTCTTACAGAGACAGAAGGTAGATCCAGATAGTCATGGTGGGCCAGAGTCAAGAAGGTTGCTGAAGGAATGTCATTCCCTGCACTATTTTCAGGATAGGAGCATCCATGGTCTGCCTTAGTTGTGACATTGCAATAAAGAATCTTTCTTTGGAGAAAGCCAGCCCCACCAGAGAGATCATCCATGTCTGTGTTCCAGTCTGCCTCTTTCCTCTTGGTATTACACATCTCTGCATCACAAGTTGCAGGTTCAGGTGAGACATCTGGCTTCTTGACTTCTTTTTGATGGTTGGACTTGACAAAGGGCTTCCCTTTAGAACTCTTTTCCAGTTTTTTTCCAGAAATCTACTAGAGGGAACCTGATCTCAGTGCTGTCTCAGCTAGGGAAATGAGTCAGACTGAATTATTTTTACTCACTTGGGGAATGAGATACTTCAGGGCATCTCTCGGATTCCTGGAAGAGTTGTTGTTCAGTCTTTTTTTCAGTCATGTCTGACTCTTGGTAAATCCATTTGTGGTTTTCTTGGCAAAAATGCTAGAGTGGTTCACCATTTCCTTCTTCAGTTCATTTTACAGATAAAAGAACTATGGCAAACAGGGTTAAGGGACAAGTTAATAAATGTCTCAGGAGTCTCTAAAGACTCAGGAGTCTTCTTGACTCCAGCCTCAGGAATCTATCCACTGTGCCACTTAACTGCTTACTTCTGGGAAAGTAGAATTTCTTTGAGAATGTAGGAGTTGGAATAGCCAGTCCAATGATGACTGATTAATTCAAAGAAGTGATGTCCATGTGAAGGAGCAGAAAATGGGATGTTCATGTGGTATAGTAGAAAGAAAATAGAATTTGAGCTCAGAAGGACCAGGGTTCTAATTACTCTCCTTGTTGGCAAGTGGTTTCCCTCCTCTGGACCAGTTCAGTCCTCCAGAGGAAAGGGAGATTTGCATAGTAGAGGCACTGACTAGAAAATTTAAATCATGACTCATCTTCTAACTTTCTTTAATAACCTTGAGAAAAATCCTTTTCTTTTCTGGACCTCTGCTTCCCCATCTTTAAATTGGTAGATTTGGACTAAATGACTTATAAGGTCCCCCTCAGTGATTTAAAAGTCCCTCCTGTCTCTGAAGTTTGTGATGTAAGACTTCTCTTTCTGGAACCCTTGGGCTCAACCAAAAGTGATCCACTAAGTTGGGGTCACTAAGTTGGTGGCCACTAAGTTGGTTTGTTCTTGTCCTTTGTTATCGAAGAAGACCAAAATGACATCACTATTTTTGAGGCCAAATAGAATGTGTCCAACTGTGGTTGATTAGACCAATATGATCTCAGAATGCTCTACTTCAGGTCAGGCAAAAATAATCCCTGTAAACACCTGAGGTAGGAACTTTAAACTCATATATCACGTTTCTTTTGAGCTTTTTCAATTCTGCCTTCCTCATAGAGTGCAGCACCCTCACTGATGATGGCATGACATGCTGGGTGGTCCTGTGCCAGTGTCTCCCTTACTGTACAATCACTTCTACAGTTCTTTAATGAGACCTTCAGGATGTCTCAGTATCACTTCTTCTGACCCCCTTGTGAGTGCTTGCCCCGTGTCAGTTCTCCATAAAATAGTTTTTTTGGGCAAGCAAATGTCTGGCATTCTAACAATGTGTCTAGCCCATCATAGTTGCCCTTTAGTAATGTGCTATGGTAGAGTACTAACCAGTTTAGCTCCAGAAAGAACCTCAGTATCTGGTATCTTCTTCTGCCAAGTGATCTTCAGAATCTTCCTAGGACAATTTAAATGGAAGCAATTCAGTTTCCTGATGTGGTGCTTGTAGACTGTCTAGGTTTCACAGGTATATAGCAAATGAAGTCAGCACTTGGCTCTGTAGACCTTCAGTTTGGTAGTCAGTCTCACTCCCTCCACTTGGGTCTTGATTTGTAGCTTTTTCAAGTTGAAAAATTTTCCATCAATGTGGTAGCTGACTTTGAGGTCATGTTCATCCTCAGAAAAGAAATTTAATAACATGACTGAAAACATCATGCTAAAAGGTATGGGAGCAAGGATACACCTTGTTTCACTCCATTGGTGACTGGGAAATCTCAAGAACATTGTCCCCTATCCAGAACCTGGGCATGCATGCCGTCATGGAACTGACGTACATAATTTGATAATTATGTCAAAATTTGGTTGCCTGGAGAAGACCCACTAAGTACTTGCAATTCAAAGAAGAAATGTTTGAGAGGAAAGATCATATTGGTGATGAACCTATTGAGAGAGGTTATGATGGACTTGGGAGGTGCATTCTGTCACCAGATAGCAAATGTTGATGTTTACCTGGCTTTGATGATGTGCCACGATGCCTCTTGATAAGGGAGGAATAGAAACCCATTTAAGGCCAAGAGACTCCCATAGCAGCCAGACCATCTCCAATAGTACTGTTCCTATAAACCAGACCCTGGGATGGAACGATTCTGGTAAAGGTAATTGGTGAGTATCTTCCTCACTATAACATAATTGTGCAACTCATGTCTTCAATCATCTGGTTAGCTGGAGTGATCCTTTTCTAAACTGAAAGACTAAGTAGGCTCAACAGCAAGCAGGATAGAAGTAAAATATTCAGGAAGACTCAGTCCCTAGATTGGCCAATGGGATAGGCAAATAAAAAAAATTGGGGCTCAAAGTCAAGAGAAACAATTATAGCTCTCTCAAAAATAGAATAAAGTGTTTTGAGAGATAATTAGGTCTTGATCAAGTAAGGATAAGACTAGATGGTCTCAAAGGATACTTCTAAATCTGGAGTATTACAAAGGACCCTTCAGTCTTAGTCTGTGTTCTAAAGTCCCAAAAGAACTGGCATTCTATGTTCTAAAGTTCCTTCTAGCTGTGACATTTTTTGTCCCAAGAATCCTCCCAGCTCTGATATTCAATATTCTAGAGAAAAGAAAAGATCAAGAAGGGGGTGATCAACAGGGTCAAAGGTTGCAGAGAGGTCAAATACAACATAGATAGAGAAAAGGTCATTGGATTTGGCAAGTAAGAGATCATTAGTAACTTTGGAGAGAGCAGATGGGCTAACCCAGATTGAGGGTTACAAGCTACAAACCTGTCCTTGAACTAGGGTGATATCTATCCACAAGCATACAAAAACTGTTGTCAGAATGGGCAGCTGAGAACAATTCATGTCAATAAGCCATGAAGGTGGCTGAAGCAGATGTTGTGGAGTGCTTAGAGCATGGTCAGACATCAAAATACCAAGGTCATTTTTTGCAAACTAGGCCATTGTCAGTTATCACAGCTTTTGTCTTGCCACTGGACTTTGCCACTTGACTCTGGAAGAGAGAGTAAGGTTAATGACTTGTGAAACTCTGCCTCATTCAAATTCAATTCACACACACACACACACACATCAAGACATCACCATAAAATATTATAAGTCCTATTTGAACATCAACATCTAAGATTACTTTCAGTTCTGACATTCTGTATTCTACAGTTTTGCCCAACTTCCTTGATGTAGTATCCATGGTCCCTTCTGGCCCTGAAATTTTATCAATCTATGTCTGTAAACACTTTAAAAATTATTCCTTATATTTCCATCCTCATTATGAGGCCAGACAGAATGCTCCAGACCATTCATCCGATACCATGAGCAAGTCTCATACAACAGAGCTGCCTTGGATCAAGAGCTTTGGAGGACTCAGAGAGCCACTGATGGAGGGGAAGAACCAATCCTACTTGATTTCCAAGCATATCAAAGGTCAGTGGCACTTGAGAAAAAAAATCCCTAATATTCAAATGATTCTTTTACCTGAGTGACCCTATATGGTCCTCATTATAGGTACCCAGAAGCCCCTTCCTTCTATCAGGAGTGAATCATGGAATACTAGAACATCAGAACTACAAGAGATCTTAGAGAATGTCTAATTCTGGGGTACTTTGCTTGTTTTTATTATTTTGATAACTGTGCTTCAATAGAATTAGTTTCTTTTGTAATCATACTAATTTTATTTTGTGCATTTAAAAATGTTATTCTGAGAAGGGATACATTGACTTCATCACCATACAGGTCCTAAGCACAAACAATTTATAAATGAGGATAGTTAGGCTCAAAGCAGTCCCACAGGCTGGAAACATGTGTTATCTCTGACTCCTCATGCTCATCCCATATAGCTAATCATTTGCTAAATATTGTTATCATAATTGCTTCCTATTGTACAAAGGTAATATTTTTCTCATTGGTCCCCTTGTCTCCTGTCTCTTTCCACTTCAATCTATTCTGCACTCAATTGCCCAAGCAATTCTTTTAAATTACAAATAAAACCATGACAACCCTTTACCTCTCCTTCCCTTCCTGTTCCCACTATCACCCCATCCCCACAACAAACTTCAATAACTCCCTATTATCACTATCACTCAGATAGATCCTGTGCTTATAATTTTGCTTAACCAGGAGCTTTAGGTTTTCTCTTATCTCAAGGTGTAATGAATTTCAACTTGTTTACTCCTTTTTGCTGTCCCTTTGTGTATAAGAATGGCATTCCTGACCCACCATCAGAAGAAGAGTATCTTGAGTTCCTTTCCTAGTTCCAGTGGCTGTCTTGAGCCATGCACACTTTGCCAAGCTTACATGTGACTGAGTGATGCAGTTTAGGATTTGAACTCCCCTGGCTTCAATTCATGATCTCCATGCAGATGACTCCCAGATCTCTATATTCAATCCTAATCTCCTTCCTGAGCTCATCACCAGTTACCTATTGGACTGTTAAACCTGGATGTTCAGGAAACATCTCAAACTAAACATGTCCAAAACAGAACTTCTTTCCTCCAAATCCACCTCTTTTCTGAACTTCTGGGGAGTCAAAAGTCCTATATCCTTGCCATTGCTAAAAGGAACTTTAGAGACCAACTAGCCAAATCTCCTCCTTTTCCAGAGAAAATGAAGTATAGGAAAGAATCCTGACTTGTCTGAGATCATACATAGATAGAGACTGCCTTTTCACTTCTACCTGCCAAAATTCTCATCTCCTTTCAGGGTTCATCTGAGATGAACCCCTTCCCTGATCTCCCAACTCATCATCTCTCCCTTCTTAAATTGTCTTCTCTTGATATCTTTGTATATGAAACATCTTCCCAGTAGAATGTGAGTCCCTTCAAAGCAAGGCCTGTTTCATTTTTTTTATCTCTGTAACCCTAATTTTGAGCACGATGCCTTATACATATTAGACATTCAATGTTTGTTGAATTAAGTTGAACTGAATTGAACTGCACTGCCTCTGACCTAAGACTCAGCAGACCTGACCCAGTGTTCTTTGAATGAATAAATGAGAAGTTATTAATTAAATATTTGATATGTGTTAAAGTGCTGGAAATTTAAATTAAATTATAGAGATAGTCTCCACTCTCAAGTTGCTTACTCCCTCTGGAGTTGAGGGAAATAACACATAGGAGAGTTCAGCTGCAGGGCAGATAGAAAGCCCAAAGGTCTTAAGGGTACAGCAACAGGCTGATGGCAAAGTTCAGCAGTAGGCAGCTAGCTGCAAGACTCAGTGGAGAGCATTAACTTGGAGTCAGGAAGTTCACATTTGATCCCAGAAATTTCCTAGCTATGTAACTTTCGGTGATTACTAACCTTTGTTGGTCTTCATTTACTCATCCATACCTGAGTGGGTCCCTTCCTGCTCTTAAGGCTTATGAACCCTAGGATTCCACTCCAACCCCCAACCTCTGCCAAGAACTAGGGGTACCATGGGAAAAGCACTGACATTGAGGGATCTGTTCTTTGGGCTTTCCAGGACTTTTAAACTCAGTCTGAAACGTGATGACAGTATCTTTGCGGAAGATTTTGAACTCACTGGGGTGAGGCACATCAACTCTTTCAATGTGTCTTTCCTTTATTCTGGAGAACTGAGAGGTAAGAACTTTCTCTCATTAAAAGTCTAGTTCCTGAGCTCCAGCATAGATGTAAGTCCACCTCCAGAAACAACCATCATCAGTGCATAAGGAAGGAAGAGCAAAGGAGCAAAAGTTCTTGGAACTGGCAGCAGAAATGAAAAACTCTGTCCTACCTCATTTGTTGGAAGAGACTCCTCTCTTTTTAAACACCATACTCCTGGAAAAAGTCATCTATGCTCAATGCCTCCATTTCTTCTCCTATCACTCTCATAGAAACCCTTTGCTATCTGTTTCATCTGAAACAATGATCTTCTAACTGGCAAATCTAAAGACCTTTTCTCAGACCTTGGCCTTCCTGACCTTCCTGTTCCTCCTGGATATTTTCCTCTCATCTCTGGATTTTTCTCATTATCTCTGGCTGTCCCTACACCTGGAATGCTCTCCTTTCTTCACTTTGCCTACTGACCTCCCTGGCTTCCTTTAAGTACCAACTAAAATCCCATTTTTACTGGAAGTTTTCCTTATCCCCTTCTTAAAATTTTCAGGGCTCAGTTATGCTCACTAACTGGGTGAACCCCACCCCCCTTAGGACTCTGTCCTGAGCTCTCTTCCCTTCTTTCTCAACACTCTCTCACTTAGTGACTTCATCAACATCCCTGGATTCAATTCATGATCTCCATGCAGATGACTCCCAGATCTCTATATCCAATCCTAATCTCCTTCCTGAGCTTAAGTTCTTCATCACCAGTTACCTATTGGACAGTTCAACCTGGATGTTCAGGAAACATCTCAAACTCAAAATGTCCAAAAAAAGAGCTTCTTTCCTCCAAATCCACCTCTTTTCTGAACTTCTGGGGAGTCAAAGGCCCTATATCCTTCCAGTTCCAATGACCACCCTGAGAGAAAAGAGGGGGAATTCATTAACCTCCTTGGAACCCTATCTATGAAGTTACCCAAAGACTATCATCCTTATATAATGCTATCTGATGATGAACTTAAAGCATTATAAGGGCAAGACAAGTTTTCTAGCTTCCAGATCATTTGTCATCCTGAGTTTCTACTTAGCATAAGGGGAGATATCTAGGGATCCTGACACGTGTTATCCCTGACTCCTTATGCTCATCCCATATAGCTAATCATTTGCTAAATATTGTCATAATTGCTTCTTATTGTACAAAGGTAATATTTTTCTCATTGGTGAGTGTAAAGTGAAGGCTGAATATTGTTATAAAAAGAAATCAGCCTTTTTTACCAGGATGACAGTTTGAGAAATTTATTATACTTTGATACTATATACAATGATCTTCTGGTTCTGCTTGCTTCATTTTGCATCAGTTCATAAAGGTTGTAAGCAAATACAAATGTAAAATTCAATCCTGGGGCGGCTAGGTGGCACAGTGGATAAAGCACCAGCACTGGAGTCAGGAGTACCTGGGTTCAAATCCAGTTTCAGACACTTAATAATTACCTAGCTGTGTGGCCTTGGGCAAGCCATTTAACCCCATTTGCCTTGCCAAAATCTAAAAAAAAACCCAAAAAACCAAAAAAAAATTCAATCCTGTCAAGACTTCCTGTATATCCTTATTTAATCAAGGGTAGTGGGATGTTTCAAGAGCAAATCTCATCCACCTTGCTTCACAGGTTCTTTATTCAGAGAGATCAAAGGAATGCTTTGGAGGCTTGTAGAGATTTATACCTTTTTAGTGTACAACCTTGCTGATGGGAGGCTATAGGGTCAAGTCCACATATATTTGATTATTGGTTTTCCATATATTGCTTATTGGTTTCCCAATTTCCTAGTCTGTTTCTCCCCTTTGTCTGGTACATTCCATATCTTCCATTTCCTGCTGTCCACAAGCTCCTGTATGCACCTGTCTTCTAGGTCTGTCCCCTAGCCTGGACAGTTCTAGGAACATAGAATAAAGCTGGCATCATGCCAAATCTGAGGCTTATATAAGTATCATCAACTATAAACCAGGTGTGTAAACTGGCTACCTGGATTCCTTATAAAGACTATACATCCAGCCTTGATTATATAATCATTACTGAGAGAATCTCCAAATATGAGCCTTTTATTGGATCAAGCTGGACCATTGTGATTAAGGGGAATTATATTCACACCTAGGTCAAATAGTTTACCCCACATAGATCTTTTCAGTTTTTTTCTGAAAGTATCTACTTGTCTAATCTTATAGCACGATAGTATGTCATCATAGTCATTATGTAGACAAGAGGGGGAAGGGATTTGGAAGGATAAGTGGGGGGGGGGGGTTCGTTTATCAGTGAAGAAGTCACAAGACTGACTCAGGAGTCAGGAGTGTTAGAAAAGTCCTTAAATTTTAATTCAAAGCTACTGCAACACAAAATTATAAGTAAATTTAGAGTTCTTTAAGGAGGCAGAAGGGTTAAATAAAGAAGGAACTAGCTACAAATGAGAACATCAAAGACAGTACAAGCAGGGAAAGAGGAAGGAGAGAAGAAAAAGAAGAATGCACAATAGCTGGGCTGATTAGCTAAATTCTGCAGTCTTGGAGAGAATGGACAGATATTTTAAAGGTAGTATAGTCCACCTCCTATGTAGGGAGGAGTTGGGGAGGGGTTAGGGCAGTACCAGGAGGGAACATTTGTCTGAATTACAAATCCACTAGCTAGATATTCCCATTCTTATGGAGTTACTATGTCATTCACAAGCACTCCAGAAAACAGCATGGCAATAACATCTGAATTTCTCCAATGTCTCATAACAGATGAACCAGGCTCATCCTGTCATGGTTCCATCATTTATGGTCTCTTTGAAGGCATTATCCATGCCAAAGATGGCACCTACTATGTGGAACTAGCAAAAGCATTTTCTGGTAATGAAACAGGGCCAAGACTTCTCATCATTTACCATCAGCGGGAGATAGGTGAGTCTTAGTTCCCTTGCTAGTTTCACATCAACCCATCAGAAATGCTCAGAGACCCTCTGGACTGCTCAATCATGCACTCAATTTTAATTTGTCCTAGAAACTCCCTTAATCTGCTATCTACAATTAAATTCAATGCGATTCAATAAATATTGTTAGGCACTGACTGTATACACAATTGGAGCTCCCAGGGCATCCCGAATAAAACTATAGTTCACATCATATCCCTTTGCCCTCAAAAGTTGTTGGGAGAGGAAAGAATAGGGCTCTACAATTGGTGCCATCTCCCCCCCCCCCCAACCATGCCTATTCCTATAAAAGATCAGATAGAGCCCCAGCATTGGGGGGGAGGGAGAGTGGGAATGATGGACCTCATTGTCCAGTTGCCTCAAGCTCAGAGTGGTCTTCTGGACTTACTGCATTATAACTTGTTTTATAACTGTTTGCAGATATAGCTTACAGCTCTCCCCAAGTAGAATGGTCAGCCTTGGGAGGTAGTGAGTTCCTCCTAACTACAAGTGTTCAAAGTAAGGCTGACCATTTTTCAGAGATGATATAGAAGTGGTTTATAATTTGTGGAAGGGTGATCTAGCTGACCACTGTCCAAGTTATCTTCCCAACACCAGTTGCTATGATTCTGCAAAGTTCCTTGTTTTGCAAACTATGAAAAGCAACATAGTCCCTGCTCTTAAGGAGCTTACAAACTTACTGGGGCTAAAAAACATCTGCCATTAACTGGCAGTTTCTTCATCTGCAAAGAGAATTGCCTACATTTTAAGCAATTACAACTTTTGATCCTGTTGACTCAACTATTAAGAGTTCTGGGGGCAGTTAGGTGGCACAGTGGATAGAGCACCAGCCCTGGTCTCAGACACTTGATAATTGCCTAACTGTGTGACCTTGGGCAAGTCATTCTTAACCCCATTGCCTTAAATAAATAAATTTTTAAGTAAAAAAAAAAAGAGTTCTGGCAGCTCGGTGGTATAATAGAGCACTGACCCTGGAGTCCTGAGGACCTGAATTCAGTTTAAGCTTCAGACATTTATCAGCTATGTGATTCTGGGCAAATCACTTTGCTCGGTTGCCTCAAAAAAAGTTCTGAATAAGTTCATCTTAGAGGGTCTGTTCCTGATATCTTCATATTTCAAATATTCTACATGTCCTACACCTCTACTATTTCCTTTTCTAGTTCTGTTTATTTCAATGATTCAATGAATCATATTATGAAAAGAGCACATGACTTGAAATCAAAAGAAATTTGGGTTCAAATTGAAGATCTGAAACTTACTAGCTGTGTGATCCTGGATTAGCTCTCTAAGCCTCAGTTTCCTCATTTGTAAAATGGGAACAATAATAATACCAACACTACTTACCACACAAGGTTGGTGAGGGAAAACTACTTTGTAAAACTTAAAACACCATAGACATCTTAGATAATATTATTTTCTATGACGACGCCAATGCAGATACTCCCTTTACAGTCATAGACTATACCTTATCCAAAACTCCTCCTCCTGTGTAATTCTTGTCCATATCCTTTTTCTAGGTCTTCCTTAGACAGCTTGATTTGCTTTGCATATGCTCTTCTCTTAGTCTCCTAACACATCACGGACCCCTTTTAAACAGTAGGTTTCTCCACTTAAATTTCTCACTCTCATTCCATGACCATCTTGCCTACTGATCCTATCACACATGCCTTGATTACATGTTTTTTATGCTGTGTCTTCAGACACCACTGGTGGCATGCTACCACCTACCCCTATTTAGGGGTCTTTCCAAGATGTTAGAGGTCTCTTGAAATTGCAGTTCTTCAGTTGTAGCCATCCCTTCATTTTCCATAGGAGAACAGGGATGAGGGATTGGAAATAGACCTCTATTTTGTTAGTTTAGGGCATTCCTTGTTGAAAAGGCTCCTTCTTTTCCCATAGGTCATACCTGGTCTGAAACTATAGAGAGTCTATGTGGAACCAAATGACCTGTCCAGGGTCACAAAACCAGGATATGTCAGAAGTAAGACATGTAGGAGCAGTTTGTGTGTGCGATTTCCCAAATACAACCCCAGCTATTTCTTCATCTGTAAGATGGAGTGATTGGTCATGCTGCTGTCTAGGGCCTCTTCTAGTTTAAAAGCCTATCAGATCCAATGTCTAGGCTCAGTTGGTTTCAGGCCAGAAGTGTATGTTCCTGTTTCTTCAGAAGGAAAGTTTCATCTTAGCTATGGCCTGTCAGGTAAACAATAAACCAGTGAGAAGAGGAAAGCAAGGCTGGGAGAAGACAATATTCATTAAGCACTTCACAGACATTTCCCATTTGATCCTCACAACAACCCTGGTTTTTATCCACATTTTACAGAATCTGTGAGATAACATTTGAACTCAGATCTTCCCCACTGCAAGTTTAGGATTCTGGGCCCGCTGGCACCACCTGCTGGCCACCTGTCACCACTCCCTTTGTACTTTTTTCTACTTTAGATTATTCCCTTCTAAACAACTCGAACTGTCCTTGTTTGGCCTTAAAGATGCATCTGTTTCGGCAGTCTCGGCCTCTTGAGCTCAATTTGAAGGTAAGTTTAAACAATGTCTTGATGTAATAGAAATATCGCTGACCTGGAAGGCAGAGGATGACGATTTGGAGTCTGTACTCTGCTGCTCACTAACCCCTCTTGCAAATCATCACCTTCTTATAAAATTTTAAAAGTTTCCCCAATTGCCTATTAAAACCATTTTTATTACTTGTTTTTTTTTTAATTTTGAGTTCCAAATTATTTTCCTTCCTTTCCCTCTAATTGAGAAGGTAAGTTGTTTGATTCAGGTTATACATGTGCAATCATGCAAAATATATTTTCATATTAGTCATGTTGTAAAAGAAAAAACAGACCAAACAAAGCATAAGAAAAATAAAATTAAAAAAAGTAAATCTTCACCACTTTAGATTTTTTTGACCCTCTATTTGTCAAATGTGGAGTTGAACAACCTAAGTTCCAAAGTCCCTTACCCCTAGTCCTGACATTCCTTCCATCTTCTAAAGTCAATCTATCAATATGCTTTGGGATCCTTAGAAAAGGGGATTGAGAAATACAATTATTATATGAGGGACTGCCTCCCCAAATAGGGTTGCAAATTCTCTCTAATTTTATTTTAACATTAGGGTTATAAATATTAAAGGACAGCCATATATTTTTGGAACACTCAGTTAAGGGCTGGTGATACAAAGGGGAAAACAAGAAAGAAAGAAACAGTCCCTGCCCTCAATGAGCCTGCATTTTATGGGAGGAAGGTAACATGTATACATAAAGAATGTACAAAAGAAATATAAAGTAAGGGTTTGTCTTGCTAAATATTTAACAGTATGCTTTCCAAAGAAAATACTTTTAAATTTAATCTGCATTATTAACATTTTCTCAATCATTTTCTTAAGTCTCTATCCAGCAAAACAATAAATCAAGCCCTGGTTTATAACATTTACTGCTTTCCAAGGAATAAATGTTCTCCCTGAAAACTTAAGTTCTTACAAGGTTTTTATTTGAAACTGACTCCAGAACATATCTGTTAAATTTCAGCTGAATTTCAAGGATGGTTAAGGATTCTGAGTTAGATGGGAGAAGGGTTTGTATTCCAGACATGGGGAACAGGCCAGACAAAGACACAGAGGCAGGAGACAGAATATTGTGTGTGAGGAATAGCACAATTTGGCCAGGCTACAGAGCACATGAAGGTAAATGTCAAAGGAAAAACAATATAAACATGACTTTTATGCTCTGTGTTTTAGGCATAAGTCTGCCAGAAACCTTAAGTGATCGTTATTCTAAATCCAAGCATTTCTAGCTTTGAAGAGAAAGATTTCTGTCTGACATAGTCCCATCTTATCCTCCAGCTCCCTCATCTCTCTCTCTACCCCAAAACCTCATCTATGAAAGGAATTGAGAGGAAACCAAGTCAGTAAAGAACATTTTCAAAGCTAATAATAGTAATAACTAATGAAGAATGATGGTGCCTTCAGTAGCATTAGAAAAGTGGTACTTGTGGGGATGGAAGAAAAAGATTATGAATTCTGTTTCATACAATCATACATGTTGAGTTTGAGATACCTATTGGATAGATATCCAGTTTGAAATTTCAGAAATGTATGAAGTAAAGCCGTTCTCGGATTAAGTCCTTTGGTAGCCTTTGTTCTGTTCAGATATATTATGGCAATGTTTGCATATAGAAAGTCCAGGAATTCACTGAGCAGTTTGCAGGGGCATCTCACCTTTCAGAGGGGCTGTGCCTTCCCCAGTTGCCATTTTGTGCTTGAGGGAAGGAAAAGGGAACTCTGGCTGGATATGTAGATCAGAGATAGATTTGCATAGCACTTATAGTTGAACCCATGGGAGTTGAAGAGGATCATAGATATAGAAGTGGAAAGAATATTAGGAATAGATTGTTGAATCCTATTCTCCCTGTTTTACAGATGAAGAAACTGAGGCTCAGAGTGATTAAGTTACTTTCTCTTTTTCACACAGCTAATAAGTGTCTGAGACAGAATCTGAGACCAGGTTACCTGACTTTCTAAATTTAGTAATCTATCAAGAGAGTAAGAGATGGACAGAGACTAGGGAAGGAGGGAGAGGGATAAAAAGGGACACAGAGAGAGATAAAGAGAGGACTTCCAAGATACAGCCTTGGGGATACACTCACATATTTAGGGTTTAGGATATGGATGATGACTGAGCAAAGGTGATTGATAAGGAATAATCAAACTAGTAGGAGAACCAAGAAAAAGCACTGTCATGAAAACTCAAAGAAGAAAGAACAATCCAGTAGGAGATGTTGGTCAGGAAGGATGAGAACTAAAAAAAGACCAATATCAATAGATCTCACATTTGAGAGTAATTGTGGGGAGTACAGTTTCAACTGAGTGAAGAGTTCTGAAATAGATTGCAAATGGTTAAGAAGTGAACAAGAAGAAAGAAGTATAAATTTTTTCTCCCTGGGAGTTTGATTGGGAAAGGGAGGAAACATATAAGATGATAGCTTGAGGCAGAATCAGATGAAACTTTTTTTAGAGATGCAGGAAACCAAGAGTATATTCTAAAGACCCTCTTATCTCTAACTTCCCATGTTCTAAAATCCCTCCAATTCTGAAATTCTATGTTCTGTGTTCTAAGGATTTGATTTCTTTTTTTTTTAGATTTTGCAAGGCAATGGGGTTAAGTGGCTTGCCCAAGGCCACATGGCCAGGTAATTATTAAGTGTCTGAGGTCGGATTTGAACTCAGGTACTCCTGACTCCAAGGCCAGTGCTCTATCCACTGCGCCACCTAGCCGCCCCAGGATTTGATATTCTTTATCCTATATTCCAAATATTGTAACATTAGGTGATTTTCATTCAGGCAGCTCACAAGCTTTCAT
Source organism: Macrotis lagotis (assembly GCF_037893015.1). Taxonomy (NCBI): domain Eukaryota; kingdom Metazoa; phylum Chordata; class Mammalia; order Peramelemorphia; family Peramelidae; genus Macrotis; species Macrotis lagotis. Next base: position 631,676,883 of record NC_133666.1, on the reverse strand, counting down.
TAAGCATTTATTATTTGCCAGACATTGTACTGAGGAGTCAAAGAAAAGCAAAGACCAGTTCCCTGCCCTCAATAAGCTCACATTTTAATGGGGGAGAACAAATTAAAACTATAATGTAATACATACATATGTACCTAAACATACACACATAGATACATGTATATATACACAGATGTGCGTGTGTGTGTGTGTGTGTGTGTGTGTGTGTGTGTGTGTGTAAAGTGGATGGTAATCTCAAGGGGACTGGACTGGTCAAAGTCCAGAAAAGACAAACAGAAAGTAAGAATTGGGCTCAGTCATGAAGAAAGTCAGTGAGATCAGTAAATGGAGATGAAGAGAGAGAGCACAAGTTCCAAGGCAGCCATTGAAAAAAAGAGGAGAAAATGGCAAGAACACCAGTGTTGCTGGACCATAAAGTATGTGGAGGTAGGAAGGGCTTTAAATGCTTTTCCACTGAAGCCTTCTGCTTTCCACTGATAGCCTGCTGCTATCTTCATACTCTTAGGAACCCGGTTTCATTTAAACACTTAAAAAAAGGGATATTGTACAAGAAATGTGGAACCTACCAAGAGAGTAAAGCAAACTGGTTTTATCAAGGGGAAATACTTACTGAAGCAAGGGGTTGACAGGGATAATGGCCCTAGGACAATCTGCAAGTTTGCTGGATGAGTCAGATGCCTTGTTGGGGCTAGAAGGAATGGATCATCTTTTCTCAAACCAATAGTCCAGTGGGGTTTTATAGGAATTTTTACCTTGGTTGAGCCAGACTCAATTCAGTATTGGGGGGGGAAACCAGTGAGGAGTCTGCACCTGAGGCTGGTCAATTCATGCCAGTGAGCAGAGGGAAGACTCCAGGGAAATTGGTTGCTGATTGATCTTCAAACTCCCCACAAGTGCGTAAAGGACTTTGCGTGGTTTCTGTTGAACTTCCTTAGTTCTCTTTGTTTACTATGGTAGAAAGGCTTTTGAGTCTTCAAAAATCTAAATATAATATATAATAACAAATGTGCAAACATTTCCATACAATATCTCATAGTGTACCCTCCTCTATACCCCTTGTCTCTGAGAAAATGGGCTTAAATATATGCACTGTTGTTACATAGCTCCTACCAAGGTTATATCTAAATGGGGATTACTAGTCAGTTACCTCTGAACTGAATCCTGAAGGTCACTCCTTGCTCCTCCTAACATTTATGCTGAGCTGGGAAGCCTGGATGCCCAGAGTCTAACTTTGCTGATTTTTTGAAGCTTACATGGTGGGATACTCCAGATTATCCCACTTTACCTAAACAAAAGGCAAGATCCCTTATGAAAAAGCTCTAGGAGTGTTGGAAGGTTATGGTGCTGGATGCTTAACTGAGAGCCAGTAGTTCCACGAAAAGATAGCCCAGGGATCTGAAGACAGTAGAGCTCTGGTCTAGAAAACTTCAATGGGATCTGAAGACCATAGCAACAAGAGTTCAGGCACTTCCAGGTTGGAGGAGGAGAAGAGGGACTGAAATCTTTTAATTTTCTGAACACAGATACTTCAAGGAAAGTAGAGTGAGTATAAAGAGCCCAGGAAATCAATATAATTTCAACATCCATTGAATGAGTCCAGGAAGGGCCTGAACCTGGTCATGGCACAAAGTCCCAAAACAGAAACTGAGTCTAGAGATATAATAAATAAATGGAAGAAGACATCAAACATTATAAAGAAATATTGTGTATGGGTCAAGAGACATAAGAAAGTATCTTTATAGACAACTATAAGCAGAATTTTGGGGGTGGGGAGTAACTTGGTACAAGGTCTACAAGAATACTTGGAGTAAAAAAACAAGAGATACAGTTAAAAAAGTAAAATAAGAGTTCTGGATAGAAAGAAAAATAGAATACTAAATAGCTTTGAACAGAAGATGGAAAGCCTGACCCAAGTAGCAAATAGAATTCAGTGACATTAGGAGAAAATAAGAAATATTAGAACAAAATCAAAAGATTGAGAAAATAGATGTCTTCTATCAAAAATAACTAATTTGGAATCAGCAGGGAGACCTCTGCCAGAGCAAGCATGAAACCCAGGCCCTCAGCCAGTTGTGACACTTAGCAAGCCCAGATCCAGGAAATGGAGCTGACAAGCAGGAGCCTCTAGGCAGCCCTAAGTGCTCAGCCCACTAAAGGTAAGGGAGTGATGGGAGACTTCTGAGGTCTGTCCTCTATCCCTGCAACAGGACTCTGGGGCTCTGACCACATTCAGATCCTGATCGCAGTCTAAGCCCCAGATAAAACAGGGACCCCCCCCCCCACCTCAGCCCTGTGGCAGAGGGGTGTGCTTGTGGTCATTCACAGACCAGGAGAGCAGTCAGAGCCTCACATACTGAGATACTTGTGGGGGTGTCCCAATAAAACTCAAAAACTCAGGAAGTACCCCTAAAGCAGGCACAGACTGGGGAAATGAATAAACAGAAAAAAAAAAAGAAACCTGACCACTGACAAATACTTTGTCTATGATCCCAAGGAGGATCAAAATACTCAATCTGAAGATGAGGAAGTACCAGCTTCTGCATCTAAAGACTCCAAGAAAAATAAAAGTTGGGCTCAGGCTATAACAGAGCTCAAAAAAGACTTTGAAAATCAAGTAAGGGAGATAGAAGAAAAATTGGGAAAAGAAATGAAATAGCAAAAGTCAGCAGCTTAGTCAAAGAGATCCAAAAAATGCTGAAGGAAATAACATGTTTAAAACCAGCTTAGGCCAAATGGATAAAGCAGTTCAAAAAGTTATCGAGGAGAAGAATGCTTTAAAAAAAGCAGATTTGGCCAGATGGAAAAGGAGATAAGAAAGCTCTCTGAGGAAAACAAATTCTTCAGATGTAGAATGGAGCTAAAAGAAGCTGATAACTTTACAATAAATCAAGACACAATACTTCAACACCAAAACAATGAAAAATTAGAAGAAAATGTCAAATATCTCATTGAAAAAACAACTGATATGGAAAACAGATTCAGGAAAGATAATTTAAAAATTATTGGGATATATGAAAATCATGATCAGGAAAAGAACCTTGACCTCATTTTTAAAGAATTCCTATAGGAAAATTGCCCTGATATCCTAGAAGCAGAGGGCAAAATAGAAATTGAGAGAATCTACCAATCTCCCCCAGAAAGAGATCCAAAAAAAAAAACCAACCTCCAGGAATATTATAGACAAGTTCCAGAACTTCCAAGTCAAAGAGAAAATATTACAAGCAGCCAGAAGTACACACTTCAAATATCGTGGAGCTGCAGTCAAGATCACACAGGACTTAGCAGCAACTACACTAAGGACTCGTAGGGCTTGGAATATAATATTCCAGAAGGCAAAAAAGCTTGGAATGCAACTGAGAATCAATTACCCAGCAAAACTGAACATCCTCTTCTGGGGAAAAGATGGACTTTCAATGAAACAGGGGAATTTCAAATGTTCCTGTTGAAACTGCCAGAGCTGAACAGAAAGTTTGACCTTCAAGTACAGGACTCAGGTGAAGCATAGAGAGAGGAGGAGAAGGGTAAATTATGAGGGACTTAATGATGATGAACTGCATGTATTCCTGCATAGAAAAATGATACTGGTAATACTCATATGAACCTTCACATTTAATAGAGCAGGTAGAAGGAGCTTTTATAGATGAAGCATAGGAGAGAGCTGAATTTGAAGATTTAATATATTGTAAAAATAGAGTCAATGGCTAAAAGAGAAATGTAATGGGAGTAAGAGAAAGGAGAGGTGGAGGTGGAATAGGCTAAGATATTTCACATAAAATATTTTTTTTTGCAATGAGTTTTGCAATGATATAGAAGGGAGGAAGGCAAGGGGGAATGAGGAAACCTTCACTCTCATCAGAAATGGCTCAGAGAGGAAACAGCTTACACATTCAATAGGGTATAGACATCTAGAGTAAAAAGGAGAGAAGGGGAAACAGGGGGAAGGGGGGAATGTGGGTGACAGAGGAGAGGGTAGATCATAGGAGAGAATAGTCAGATATAACAAATTTTTTTTTTTTTTTACTTTTTGCAAGGTGCTAGGATTGGGTAGCCTGTTCAGGACCATGGGGCCCAGTAGTTGCTGGGTCTCTGGGGTGGCCTCTTGGCCCCAGGACTGGTGCTCTTCCCCCTGAACCTCTCAGCCACCCTACAGCACATTTTAGAAGAGGGACAGAGTGAAAGGAGAGAGAGAAAAAATAATATATGGTAGTGGGGAGGAATGGATGGAGGGAATTACAAGCAGCAACAGCAATTATGGAAAAATATGGAAGTAACTTCTGTGATGGACTTGCGATGAAGAATGTGATCCACCTGAGATAGAGCTAATGGTATCAGAACACAGCTGAAAAACATTTTTTTCTCTTTCTTTTACTTTATTTCTCATGAGGTTCTATATTTTTGTGGGGGAGGGGGTATTATGTTTACTCTTTTTTTTTTAGGTTTTTTGCAAGGCAAATGGGGTTAAGTGGCTTGCCCAAGGCCACACAGCTAGGTAATTATTAAGTATCTAAGACTGGATTTGAACCCAGGTACTCCTGACTCCAAGGCCAGTGCTTTATCCACTATGCCACCTAGCCGGCCAATGTTTACTCTTAAACAAGAATATTTTATTAATGTATTAATAAAGTGATATTAACCAAACAAAAAAAGAAACAAGGAGGGATGGGAATTCAGGGAAGCATGGAAGATTTTCATGAACTGGTGATGAGCAGGATGAGTGGAACCAGGAGAACATTGTGCACCCTAACAGCAACATGGGGGTGATCATCATCCTTGATAGACTTGCTCATTCCACCAGTGCAACAATCAGGGACAGTTTTGGGCTATCTGCGATGGAGAATACCATCTGTATCCAGACAGGGAGTTGTGGAGTTTGAACAAAGACCAAAGACTATTACCTTCAATTGGGGGGGGGATGTTATTTTATTATGTAATTTTGCTGTCTTAAGAGACTTTATTTTTCTTCCTTAAGGATATGATTTTTCTCTCATCACATTCAACTTAGATCAATGCATACCATGGAAACAATGTAAAGACTAACAGATTGCCTTCTGTGGGGGGGGGGGGGGAGCAAGAATAGGGGTAAATTTGTAAAACTCAAAATAAATAAAATCTTTCAAAAGGAAAAACACAAAAAAATAACTTAACTAATTTGGAAAATAAGAAGAAAGAAGAAATATTGAATCCCTGAAAACCATGACTGAACAATATGTGTGTATATGATATTTTAAGAAATCACAACTAAGCCCTGCCTATATCTATTTTAACCAAAGAGCAAAATGAAAATGGAAAGAATGTACTACTTATTGAGCTCAAAATGAAAATGTCCCAAAATATCCTAGCCAAAATCCAAAACCTCAGTTCAAAGAAAAAGTATTGCAGGCATCTGGAGAGAAAAAGTTGATAGACCTACCCAGGATCACTGGCAAGACTCGATAACAATTATAGTAAAGGAGAGAATATTGGCATACCACATTCTAAAATGCATCCAAGAATAACTTTAGCAGACAGCTAAGTGGTGCAGTTGATAGCACTGACCCTGGAATACGGAGGACCTGAATTCAAATCTGACCTCAGACACCCATTCAGACAGATACTTAAGCTATGTGACCATGGGCAAGTTACTTAACCACATTGCTTTGCAAAAATAAAAAAAGAATAACTTTAAAATGAATTATAAATAAAGAATGACAAATTCAAGACTATATCAATAGCTATAGGGGAAAGCTGTAGAAATATGTATTTTTCTTAGTTTGATCAATGGTATTTGTATAAAACTAAGAACAATCATTGAGAAATGCTAAAGACCTTTCCATTATATTAGGGATAAAGTAAGATAGTCCTTTATCCCACTATTTTTAAAAATAATTGTAGAAATAATAACTATAGAAACAGGATAATAAAGTGACTAAATACAGGCAAAGAGGAAAGCAAATTATTGCTTTTTTGCAGATGAGATGATAGTCTTAGAAAAACCTAGAGATTTGGCTAAAAATGATCAGAAAAATAACCACAAAATCACCCATTTTTCTATGTAATAGCAATCAGAAGGAAGAAAAAAAGCAAAATATGCCCCAGAATTATATGAATACAACTAAAAAATACTCTTTATAGAAATAAAGCCAAAACTGGATAATTGTAGATAAATGTTGGGCTGTGGCAACATAAGAAATTGCAATACTATCTGAATTTATTGTGCCATAACAATCAAAAATACCAAAAGGTTATCCTCATAGCATTTGAAAGTGGTAACAAGTTAATCTAGGGGAACCAAAGGTCAAGATTTTCAAGAGAAATAATGGAAAAAATTGGGAAGGAAGAGAGCTAGAAATAGCAGATATCAAATTATACTACAGAGCAGAAATCATCAAATGTACTTGATATTGGTCAAAAAGTCAAAAACTTGATCAGATCCAGTTACACAAAGTCCATAAGGAGATGAACACAATAGCATAGTTTTCTTTAAACACAAAGATACGTTCCCTACCCCCATTTCCCACCTAATGACTGGGAAAAAAGGAAATCAATTAGCCATAAAGTAAATTTAGAGTAAATCAGCACCTCATGACATATACCTCAATCATTGTTTGTCCTTTGTTTTAAAAGAGGACCAATGACATCATGGGCTATTATCTTGACTTTTGAGTGAATTGGATTAAAATGAAGCAGAATTGCAAAAAGTCATGGCCTCATTCTTCCAGAATTATCAAAGTTCATGGGCAAGGATGACTGGTGATGGTTTGGGATGCAGTGAATGGCCTTGACATCTTCTTTGCACAAAATGTACCTTCAACCTGATTTAGCTCATCTGTCTAAATAGTTTTCCTGGGGTGTAGTCACTGCACATGCTATGACTTCTTGGGGCCACATGTGAGAGTTGAATGCTATATGAACAAAGTATATACCTAAGGGAAGCAGCATAAAGACCCAATGAAGAGAAAAAAGGGTTCCATCCAATCAGGGTGCCATGTTCCCTAATCTGCCTCTCACTTTACACCAAATTCTTTATATATTTAGAGATTATGGCCTATATTTTTAGGGATGTTTCATACATCTTTTTTTTTTTAGTAAATACTTTCAACTAAAAGCTAAGTAACCTGAATTACCTGATCAATAATGGGGAGGGGTCTCATGAGGGGCTGTACTAGAAAAACACTCCCAACACTTCAAGGTTACTCCTAGAACATGGGAAGCTGTCAATGCAAATTGGGGTTGGGGGGAGAAGATCTTGGGCTGGGGGTCAGAGTAGAGGAGTATGGTTTACATAGTTTACAGTGACAAAATGCTTTCCATAGATTTATTTCATTTTATCTTCTCAAAAGACCTGAGGGAGAGAATGCAATTAACTTCATTTACATAGAAGGGAACTAAGGTTCAGAGGTTAAGTGACTCTCTCTCAGTAAAAGGGCTTGAAATGAATTTTAACCCAGACCTTATGATAAGTCTAATTAGTCCTCTTTTTACTGTGAGATGTTCAAAGAGCACTTCTACCTCTGGTGTGAGGGCTGCTGAGCCCTTTCCAGGGCTACTTACCCACCTTTGGTGGCAACCTGTTAACCAACTCTTACCTGTGGCTCCAAGAAACCATAACATGCTCAGTGGCCACACCCCAGTAAAACCATCTTGGCAGATGTACTAGACCAGGTTGAGGATAATTGACAGGCAGCAAACCTGTCAGTGAGTCAGGGGGATGGATACCCTGAGCAACTGAAGACTTTCCCTGCCAGAATGGGGACATGAGAACATTTTGTGCCAAAGGACCATGAAGGTCACTGAAGCAGGTGCTGTGTAGCATTTAGAGCTTGGTCCGACATTAAAGATGCCAAGGTCATCCATAGCATCCTAGACCATCACTAGCCATCCTGGCTTTTGTCTTGCCTCTAGACACTAATAATTCCAAAAGATTGCAGCTGATAACTTTGTGCAATTCTGCCTCATATTATCCAATTCACTTACAAGTCAAGCTATCACCCATCATCCACTATTTTTCTGCTTTACTATCAGGAAAGAATAAACTGAAAAAGATAAAGGTAACCATATGCTCAAAGACAACATAGCCAGGTGAGAGACAAGGCTGACAGCCCTCCCCCACTTCATTCTGTGGGCCAACTCAAATCGGTCCTTGCTTCCTTGATTGAAAAAGAAAAGAAAAAAAACCCTGCTTGTTAACTAATTGTTTCATCCCTAGGGCCTGGCACATAGCAGTCCTTAATAGGCCCTTGTTGATTGACTAATTGATGGAAGGGAAGATGGGCAGATTCTTTTGTATCCATAAGCAGAGGATACATAAACTCCTCTGATTCTTCAGTCAATTAAGAAGACTTGGTCAGCAATCACTGCCTCACTCTTAGTCAAATTCATCAGTAATATCTGGTCCTTAGGATCCCTATTTCCTTAACTCAAGCACCACCTTTACATGGAGACATTCCTGATCTCCTCAGACCCCAGTGTTCTTGCCTCCAAAATCACTTTGTAGTTATTGGGTTTATATTCTGTAATTACTTATATATGCAGGTACTGTCTCCCACAAAAGAACAGAAGTTCATTTCAGGCAAGAATGGTTGTATTTTAGTCTTTGTCCAGTGCAATGCCAACACAGAGCAAGTGCTGAATCAATGCTTGGTAATGCATGGGAAAAGGAAGAAATGGGAATAAGCATTTATGGAGAGCCAGGCACTGTGCTATCCACTTTACAAGTCCATGATAGATGAAGGTTCAGGGCCTAATGTGTACCAAAAATTCTTATTGACTAATTCATTCTCATCTCCCCAGGAGGAGAAAGCATTACCAAGACAGAGAAGGAACCTTGATGACTCCAGGACATCATGTCTCATGCACTTCAAAGCTGATTTTTTGTTTTACAGAAGATTTGGGAGCCTGGAATCTGTGGTTGCTCAGGTGAGCTCCAGGAAGGCTCATCTACCCCTCTGAGGCCTTTTAGAATCTGAGAATTGGGAGAGCCATCCCAAGGGGAGAAGAGAGCAGAGGGCAGTAAGATGGATCAAAAACACTAGGATGACGGGGGTGGGGGGTGGGGGAAGCTATGTAACGCAGTGATAGAGCACAGGCTCTGGAGTATGAGTTCAAATCCAGCCTCAAACACTTAATAATTGTCTAGCTGTGTGACCTTGGGCAAGTCACTTTTTTTTTAGGTTTTTGCAAGGCAGTGGGGTCAAGTGGCTTGCCCAAGGCCACACAGCTAGGTTATTATTAAGTGTCTGAGGCTGAATTTGAACCTAGGTCCTCTTGACTCCAGGGTGGGTGCTCTAACCAATGTACCACCTAGCCACCCCAAGGGCAAGTCACTCTTAACCCCATTGCCTTAAATAAATAAAATTTTTAAAAAACCCATTAGGTTAAGAACTGAGGAGACCTAGAGATCTGAGTCATGATGCTGCTATTTATATCTTTGTGACCTTCACTGTTTTCAGGCCCCACATCTGGTCCTTAATAGCTTTGTATCCCTAAGCAAACTGCCTTATCTGTCTCATATCCAATTTCCTATTTGGAGAAATGCTATAATATTCTTTGCTGAACTGACCTCACATGACTATTGTGAGGACAGCACTTTGTGGCCCTTTGTCCTACAGGGACAAGAGCTTTCAGTCTATTGTCTAGACTACATCTGTTACCTAAGGACCAGTCTGACCACATTTGGGGAGCTATGGTATTAGAAGGCTGGTCACCAAAAAATGGGGTTGGGTTGTTTTGTTATTTGTTTTTTGGCCACAGCTACCTATGAAGACCAACTACAAAAGTGTGGATCTACAGCAGAGAGTACTTATACTCCCTTTTTGAAAGGTAATGAGATGTAGTGACTAAAAAGTTAGCCTCAGAGCCAGGAAGACCTTGATCCGAGTCTCTCCTGACATATACTGATCTATGTAATCAGTGATCTAGGCAACCCTCTAATGTTCTAAGTTGTGAATAAGGTGCCTATCTTCAATGGTGGAAGGACTTTTCCTCCTCTGGGAGTTCCCAATATCACTGACATCATAGATCTAGTCCCTATCCCTATCCTCCAGTTCCGATACAGCTGGCATCATTGTTTCTGGGAATGTAACTATCACTTCAGCTGCTAAACTGGCTGATGTCTGGCTAAATCGTGTGGATAGCCTTATCACGGGACTGTAGAAGAGGGAAAGAACAACTATTTAATAAGGGTTCCTCATATTTATATGGGTGCTTACAGCTTGGCATTTTTTATTTATATTTTTTCATCTTATCCTTTCAAGAAGGTTTGTGAGTTTGGTTTTATCAATCAATTGACAAACTTTACTAAGTTCATGTGGGAAAAGTTGGATTTGGAGTCAGAGGATCCAGGTTCAAATTGTTGATGTACTATATTTATTAGTTGTCTGATCTTGGGTAAGTCACTTATTTCCTCTGGGTCTCAATTTCCTTATCTGTAAAATTAAAAGATTGGACTAAACGACCTCTGAAGTTCCTTCTAGCTCTAAATCTGCTTTCCTATGAGCTCTCCTAGATAGGAAGGCTAGGAAAGTATTATCCCAGACTTCCTAGTCTAGGAATGCTAAATTGGAGAAGTTATGTGAAGTAAGGAAAATAACCCTAAACTGGGAATTAATTGTGCTAATTCCTCTTCTGGCACTGCTTTCTGTATTACCTTGGGAAAGACATTAGCTTTCCCTGAACCTCATTTTCCTCTTTTGAAACATTAAAGAGTTGGAGTATCTGATGTCTAACATTCTCTCTAGCTTTCAGGTTCTTCAACTTATTTCATCAGATCTTTTAATGGCATAGCAAATATGCCAGAAAGTGGCAGGTCTGATCGAATTTCCTTAAAACAGAGCCAAAAGGATAACCTACTTCTTGAGTTTCTCCAAATGTTTCCTGTGGAAATGGTTTGGCGCTGCTAATTTTTTTTCCCTTTGGCAGATTGCCAGCTATGTAAAAGCTGTGAATACCATTTATGAAAAAGCTGATTTTGGAGACATCAAATACATAGACTTCAAAGTGAAAACTTTACATGTAAGTAATACTAGCTTGTTTCTATGGAGACCAACTTTCCTCTCCACCCTCATCCTGACCCTGTTCCTGACTTCTAGATCTTCTCCTCACCATCACCATCATAATTCATCAGCCTGCTTTGAAATATTCTCCCTTTGGATGTTTACATCCAGATTCTTGTTGCATCTCCTGGCTATGGGCCTTCTTTTTTTAAGGAATTCAGTACCCAGCTCAAGAGAGGCCTCCTCTCCATTCCACCTTTAATTTCATCCTTGGTGACTTCAGTCTTCAGTATATCCCTTTAGACATTCTGACTTGAGTTTATCAGCCTCTTTAACTTCTATGACAACCTCAATTACCTACAAGGATGGAAAGACCTTTGAGCAAAGCATCACCCCAAACTGTTTCACTTTTTAAAAATCTTGATCTCTAAAATTCTTCTTGATTATAATCTTTGGTCCTCTCTAATGATCCCACTCCTTCTAAACTAGGGCTCTATATTCCACACAGCTTCTAATCTATCTTTCCCTATTCTCCCACTCCATTATCCTCACTCTTGTATCACTTTGCTGCCCTTCAAAGTCTTCAAAGATACAAAGGAGGGGCAGCTAGGTGGCGCAATGGATAAGCACTGACCCTGGAGTCAGGAGTAACTGAGTTCAACTCCGGTCTCAGACACTTAATAAATTACCTAGCTGTGTGACCTTGGGCAAGCCACTTAACCCCATTGCCTTGCAAAAAAAAAATTTCAAAATTCAAAGATACAAAGGTAAAATGAAACATAGGGGTTACATGAGTAAAGGGAATTTCAAGCATGAGAAGGCTATAGGAATTTGGGGGGGGGGGGGGTAAAGATCACTCCTAGAGTGAGAAATCTAATGGGAATTGGTAGAGAAAGAATTCCAAAGTCAGAAGAGGGATACAGAGAGAAAAGAAAAGATGAATCACATGAAGGACTTTTTTAAGGTTTGGGAGACAAGTGCATGCTTATCCACAATGGAGAAGGACCTAGTAGACATGGAGATGTAGAAGATGAGATGGATCAAACTCCCAGAGGAAATCTGAATAGATGGGATCAAGATTCAAGTAACAGGTCTGGTCTTAGCAAAAAGAAAAAAAGCCAGATTATTTCCTCCCTAAAGGCTCAGTATATACCAAGGAAGATACTGAAGAGTTTTGAGGTTTAAAACAGGGCTGTCCAAAATATGGCCTGCGGGCCACATGTACCCCACAAAGAGATTTTATGTAGCTTGCCTGTGGGTTTTAATTTTCACAAAGGAAGGGAGCAGCTAGTGGTACAGTGGATAGATTACTGGCCCTGGAGTCCTGGGGACCTGAGTTCAAATATGATCTCAGACACATAATAATTACCTAGCTGTGTGACCTTGGGCAAGTCACTTAACACTTAAAAATTGCCTTGTAAAAAAACCTGAAAAATATTTTTCACAAAGGAAAAATAAAATAATAATTTGCATGGAATGTATATTAGATTTTTTAATTCTATCACTAATAAATAATCTTATTGATGTTCATTTTCTTTGGTGTTTTTAAGCTGCATTATGAACAGAACATATCACACAATTTTTAATCAATCCGTGGGGTGCGTTCTGTCTATATGACTAGAAAGTATGTACTTATCTTTATAATGTTGTGTTGTCTTTTTTTTGTTTTGTGTTTGCTTTCCTGCTTCGTGCCTTCGGGCATCATATTGATGATATGTATTTCCTCATTTTCTAAGAAATTAAAAGTACCATGACTTTTTATAGAGCTTGCTAAACCTAATTAAGAGAAGACTACAAATTAAATATTATATTAGTGTGCTGTACTTTTTTATTCTGGATGCATCCCTTGAATAATTATTTTAATGTGACCCTAAGATAACCTAAGGTTGGACAGCCTGGTTTAGAATAAGGAAGATCTGAGAGATTGTCCTTGATTTTCTTAGAAAATTAGGGAGTAAAGCTATCTGATGAGAGGACATGTCTAACTGCTTTTCCATTCATCTTCCTTCTTCCCTGTCACTGTCTTCTCTTCCCATCTATTACCTATTTAGCAATCTTCATGCCATCCCCTGTCCTCATTCTTAGGGGCTTCAGGATTCAGTTGATGTCACTTCAGCATTCAGTTCCACACCCTGAACTACCTTAACTGTGGGTGAAGGCTGAGCTCCAATTGTGATCCTAGACTATGTTCTTTTCTTAGTCAGTTAAGTCATACAATTGTGCTATTGATTACAAACAATATTTGAAGAATTTTCAGCCAATCAACAACCATTTATTGTGCCCACTATGTGTATAGCACTGTACTATGCACTAGATATACAAGAAAAGGAAAAAAAAAACATGATTCTTACCCTCAGGGAGCTCCCATTACAATGGGGAGGGGATGAAATGCAAGCACCTGTATACATACAACATACACACACACACACACACACACACACACAAACATACAACACTAGCAGTGGAGGAGGAGTAAGAAAGGCAAAGTCCTTAGCTGAGGTGATAAGTATAAAGGTGCTAGGGGAGACTTGAGGAAGGATGCAAAGGCTTGAAATAACCATTGTGGGGATAGTAAATGGATTAAGGATGTATACAAGGCCTGACTTACCATAGGGGGAGCCCAGGTGAGATTATCTAACATAAATTTGTGGGGCAGATAGGTGGCACAGTGGATAGAGCAGTGGCCCTGGAGTTAGGAGTTAAAATCTGGCCTCAGACATTTAATAATTACCTAGTCATGTGACCTTGGGCAAGTCACTGAACCCCATTGCAAAGTTAAAAAAAAATATTCCTCTAACATAAATTTGTAAGGGATCTATGCCCTCTGGTCATCTCTCTATCTCCATTCAGAAGCTCAAGAACAGATATGAATATGAATTCTCCACTTTGAGGAGACATGATCAGTCACTGATAGGATAAGAGAGAAAAGAAGTCTTGCAGAAAATGCAGAGTTGTCCACCAAATGATCAAGATAGGAAAAAGAAGAGAGTTTAGAAGCAATAGCTTGGGAAAGAGCTGAAGGGGAGAGGGATTGGAGGTCTCGTGAAAATGAAGAACAGTGCTAGTGTTTCTAAGGCAGAGAGAGATAAAGAAAGAGAGGGAAAGTAGCAAGAAGTACAGCTAATGGGGGCAGCTAGGTGGTGTAGTGGATAAAACATTGGCCTTGGAATCAGGAGTACTTGGGTTCAAATCTGGTCTCAGACACTTAATAATTACCTAGCTGTGTGGCTTTGGGCAAGCCACTTAACCACTTAACCCCATTTGCCTTGCAAAAACCTAAAAAAAAAAAAAAAAAAAAGTACAGCTAATGTCCACTCCACACTCTCACAACCCTAAAAAATGCAGCAGATCGAGGGGTGGAGCCAAGATGGCAAGAAGGGATCCAGTCTTAGGCACTCTCTGATAAAACTCATCAGCTAAGGACTCTAACTAAACTTTCGAGAGACAGAACCCACAAAGGGACCCAGTGAAGCAGTTCTCCTACTCAAGGTAACCTGGAAAAGAGCAGAAAGGCTCTGCTCCCTGGGGTTGGAGGGGTGGCCCACCAGAGGGGTGGCCTGCCAGAGCGAAAGAACTTAAGCCTCCTGGAGGCAGCCCCAGGGCGCTGGGAGTCTTAGCTCACAGCACGGGGGGAGTCTCCTGAGCTGCACCCCGAGGAGCACCAGGCACAAAGTGGGGGAACAGCGGGGGACCTCTGCCAGAGCAAGCACGTGGACCCCAGCCTTCAGGGCACACAGGGAGCAGCTTGGTCTTTCTGCAGCCCAGAGCCGGAAACAGAAGCAGGCAGAGCCAGTAAGCAGGAGCCTCCAGGGCATGAGCCCATTGAGCTGAGGGAGGGGAGTGAAGAGAGACTGCCTAGCTCTGTCCTCTGCCTCTAAAACAGGACTCTGGGGCTCTGACCACATTCAGATGCTGATTGCAGTCTAGGCCCCCCCATAGAACAACAGGGCCCCCCCCCCCACCTCGGCCCCGTGGTAGAGGGGGGCGCTTATGGTCATTCACAGACCAGGAGGGCAGACAGAGCCTCACACACTGAGACCCTTGTGGGAGTGTTCCAAAAGCTCAGGAAGCACCCCAAAAACCAGGCCCAGGCTGGGGAAATGAGCAAGCAGAGAAACAAAAAGAAGACTATTGAGAAATATTTTGCAAATGAGCCCAAGAATGATCAAAATAGTCTGAAGATGAGGAAGCACAAGCTCCTGCATCTAAAGACTCCAAGAAAAAAACAGAAATTGGGCTCAGGCTATGATAGAGCTCAAAAAAGACTTTGAAAATCAAATGAGGGAGTTGGAAGAAAAACTGGGAAAAGAAAGGAGAGAGATGCAGGAAAAACATGAAAATGAAGTCAGCAGCTTAGTCAAGGAAATCCAAAAAAATGCTGAAGAAAATAGCATGCTAAAAACCAGCTTAGGTCAAATGGATAGAACAGTTCAAAAAGTTATTGAGGAGAAGAATGCTTTAAAAAGCAAAATTGGCCAGATGGAAAAAGAGATAAGAAAACTCTCTGAGGAGAACAAATCCTTCAGACAAAGAATAGAATTCAGGGAGATTGATGAATTTAACAGAAATCAGGAATCAATACTTCAAAACCAAAAAAATGTAAAATTAGAAGAAAATGTGAAATATCTCATTGAAAAAACAACTGATATGGAAAACAGACTTAGGAAAGATAATTTAAAAATTATTGGAATACCTGAAAGTCATGATCAGGAAAAGAGCTTTGACATCATTTTCAAAGAATTACTACAGGAAAATTGCCCTGATATTCTAGAAGCAGAGGGCAAAATAGAAATGGAGAGAATCCACCGATCCCCCCAAGAAAGAGATCCCAAAAAACCAACCCCCAGGAATATTATAGCCAAGTTCCAGAACTCCCAAGTCAAAGAGAAAATATTACAAGCAGCCAGAAGGACAGTTCAAATATCATGGAGCTGCAGTCAGGATCACACAGGACTTAGCAGCAACTACATTGGAAGCTCATAGGGCTTGGAATACAATATACCAGAAGGCAAAAGAGCTTAGAATGCAGCCAAGAATGAACTACCCAGCAAGGCTGAATGTCCTCTTCCAGGGAAAAAGATGGACTTTCAATGAACCAGGGGAATTTCAAATGTTCCTTTTGGAATGGCCAGAGATGAACAGAAGGTTTGATCTTCAGATACAGGACTCAGGTGAAGCATGGAGATTGGAGGAGAGGGGGGAAATATGAGGGACTTAATGAGGATGAACTGCATGTATTCATACTGCATAGAAAAATGACACTGATAATACTCATATGAACCTTCTCAGTTAATAGAGCAGGTAGAGGGAGTTTTTATAGTTGAAGCACAGGAGAAAGCTGAATTCAAAGATAAAATGTGGTGTAAAAATGGAGTCAATAGAAAAAAAGGGAAATGGAATGGGAGAAAGAAAAAGGAGAGGGGGAATAGTCCAAGATATTTCACATAAGATTTTTTTTTTTATTACAATGAGCTATTGCAATGATATGGAAAGGGGGAAGCAAGGGGGAATGAGGGAAGCTTTGCTCTCATCAGAGATGGCTAGGAGAGGAAACAGTATATATACTCAATGGGGTATAGGCATCTAGAGTAAGAAGGAGTGGGGAGCAGGGGGAAGGGGTGGGGATGTGAATAAAGGAGGAGAGGATGGACCATGGGGGGAGAATGGTCAATATAACACATTTTCTTTCTTACTTCTTGCAAGGGGCTGGGATTGGAAGGCCTGCCCAGGACCATAGGGCCAGGTGGATTCTGGGCCTAAGGAGTGGTATGGGGGCTCAGGGCTTCTTGGCCCCAGGACCAGGGATCTGTCTGCTGAGCCAGTCAACAACCCTACAGCAGAGTCAGAGTGAAAGGAGAGAGAAAATAGAGTACATGGTAGTGGAGAAATAAGAAAGGAGGGAGTTGCGATCAGCAATGGCAATGGTGGAAAAATATGGAAGTAACTTTTGTGATGGACTTATCATAAAGAATGTGATCCACCCATGACAGAGTTGTTGGTGTTGGAACAAAGACTCAAGCACATTTTTTTGTTATTATTATTTGGGGGAGGGTGCAGGGCAAGTGGGGCTGGATGGCCTGCCTGGGGCCACATAGCAGGGTGATCTTTGGGTGTCTAGGGCCAGATTTGGACCCAGGTGCTCCTGGCTCAAGGGCCAATGTTCTGTCTGCCACCCAGCCACCCCTACTATTATTACTATTTTATTTTATTTTGGGTCTTTTTTATTTTTCTTCTTTTTGGTTTTTGCAGGGCAGTGGGGATCGGGTGGCTTGCATGTCACACGGCTGGGTGATTGTTGGGTTTACGAGGCTGGATATGGGCTCAGGTGCTCGTGGCTCCAGGGCTGGTGCTTCATCCATTGCGCCACCTGGCCATACCTACAATTATTACTATTATTTTTTTAAATTTTTTTCTCTCCCCTTTACTTTTTTCACCCAAGCAAGTCTATCTATATTCATGGGGGAGGAGGGGTATTTTGTTTACTTGTAAACAAGAATATTTTATTAATGTAAAAAACATTTGTACAAAATGAGAATAAAAAAATAAATTAAAAATCAAAAAAAAAAATACAGCAGATCAAAGAAGTCCATGGACACTGTGAGCAGGACTTAGCCAGGAGTCATAGAAACAGGAAGACTCCACTGGTCTCTTCCTGAAATCCAAAATAATCCTGAAAATCCAAAAATGTGCTTCTAGGTCAGGCTAAAAAATACTGCAAGTAGTCAGAAAGAATTTGAATCCTGAAAAACCACAATTAGGTTTGAAGCCACCACTATATAGAAGTTGGGAACAATACTCAAGAAGGCAAAGGATATAGACACTTATAACCAAGTTTAACTAATCCCATTTAATTCCACAGGAAAAAAGTAAGAAAATAAGTATTTATTAAGCCCCTATTCTGAGTCAGACACTACTAAGCGCTTTACAAATATTACCTCATTTGGTCTTCACAACAGTTCTAAGAGATAGGTGCTATTATTCCCATTTTCAGTCAAGGAAACAGACAGGCAGAGGTTGACTTGTCCAGTGTCACATTACTAGAAAGAGTCTGAGACTGGAGCTAAACTCACATCTTTCTTGGCTCCAGGTCAGTATTCTATCCATGTGTCACTCAGTGAAAGGAAAACACTGACTTTTAGAAGACTTCCAAGCATTCCCAATGAAAAGACTAGAACTGCATAGAAACTTTGTAACACAAATCCTGGAGTCAAGAGAAACATGAAAAGGTAGACATGAATGAACATTCACAAAGGACTAAGCAAAGATAAATTGCTTATCTTCTAATATGTAAAGATGATTCATGTTGCCTCTGAACTTTGGATCATGAAAAAATTCTAATTGATCAAAAGGTCTTAGAGTGGCTCTGTTATATTTTAATGATCTTAGAAAACTGAAAAGAGAGGAGAAAAAGGATACACTTGAAGGGGAGAGAGGAAAAAGATTGGGAGTATTATCTCACATCATCAAGGTGTAAAAGATTTAAGTTTAAAAATGAAGAATGATGGGGGAAGTGTGTGAGACTTGAACCTCACCTTCATCTGCAATGGTCAAAGGAGGAAGAATACACACATACAAGAGCTGGGTACAGAAATACATTTAACTCAGTGGGGAAATGAAAGGGAACAGAGAGAAGGGAGACTGTGCAGACACGGAAGGAACAGGAAACAGCATGAGCAAGGTATGTCAAACCACCGACTACTTTGATCACCACCTCTGAAACTCTGGTGAAGAAAGGACAGCACCCTGAATTCAAGAGCCTTGGAACAGCAATGCTTCCAAGCACATTGCCCTGAAGCATTCATCCTGAAAACCACACTATGGAAATGCATAGGTCAACTATCTCAGGCTACAACCACATGTACTGAAGACGCAGAACATAAAGTTCTTGTCATCAAAGTACTTGGCACTGTCAGATGGTTTAATATCAGATACCAATAAGGTCTTATTAATGGAAATGACACTGAAGAAAAAGCATCTACTTTGTAGCTGTACCCTAAGGACATGAGACCTGTCCATCTGTCTGACTTGTAATTAAAATCTCCCATCTGTATTGATTCCCCTATTAGAATGTGAAGAACCTGAGAGCATGGGATGTTTTAATTTTCTTTTTTGTATACCCAGGGTTATATAATAAGACTTAATAAATGTTTCATTCAGTCATTAAGGATTCAGTTTGTAACAAAAATATTTGTAACAGTTGTTCTGGTAGTAGTAAGTATGGGAGTCTGTCACCTAGGAGAGCTGAAATTTTACTATAATATTCCTGGCAGTTTTCATTTTAGGATCTCTTTCAGGAGATGATTAGTGAATTCTTTCAATTTCTATTTTACCCTCTGCTTTTAGAATAACAGGGCAGTTTCCTTTATGTTCTTGAAAGATGATGTCTAGACTCTTTTTTAGAACATGGCTTTCAGATAATCTAATAATTTTAAAATTATCTTTCCTGGATTTATTTTTCAGGTCAGTTGTTTTTCCAGTGCAATATTTTACATTTTCATATGGTTTTTCATTCTTTTAGTTTTCTTTTATTGATTCTTGACTTCTCACAAAGTCATCACTTTCAATTCTATATTTTAAAGAATTATTTTCTTCAGTGAACTTTTTTATCTCCTTTTCCAGTTGGCCAATTCATTGGCTTTTTGGACCTCTTTTTTCCATTTGGGCCATTCTGGTTTTTAAGCTGTTACTTTCTTCAGTATTTCTTTGTATTTCCTCCACTACGCTGCTGATTCCATTTTCATGGTTTTCCTGCATCACTCTCATTTCTCTTCCCAATTTTTTCCTCTATCTTCCTTACTTAATTTTGAGCTCTTCCATGACCATATTTTTCTTGGAGACTTTGGATGTAGAAACTTTGACTTTGTTATCTTCTTCTGAGAGTTTCTTCATCTTCCTCTTGATTATAGTAACCAAACTATAGTAATGACCTATGTTTAGATATTTTTCTCCTGTTGTTTGCTCATTTCCTATAACAACCTATTATTTGATTTCAACTCCTTTGTTAAGGTGGGATTCTGCTTCTAGGGTGGCTAACTTACTGTCCCAAGCTTTTGGGGGTTTTGCAGCAGTTTTCAGAGTTACTTCTAGGGATCTGCTAGTTTTCAATACTTCCAAAGTCTTATGATCTAAGGAGAGATTTGTACCACTCTCCAGCCCTGTGTTCTGGTCTGTAGGTGACCACAAACATTCCTTTCTGTCTTGGAACTATGAGGAGGGTCCCTGCTCTGCTGCAGCAGTAAGCTCTGTTCTGCAACTCAGATCAAAGGATGAGCAATGCAACTGTCTCAGTGATAGCACCTTATTGTCCCTGGGCTGAGAACTCTTAGAAGAAGCTGAAGGCCTGGTCCTTTGACCTTAAAAGCACAGACTGTGCTCCTCTTTCAACCCTGTGTAGCAGACTTTTCATGCTGACCTTCCAAGATATCCTTTGCAATCTCTGGGTTGAGAGTTGTGGAAACCACCACCACTGCCACTGACCTAGTCTTCCCATTGTCTCTTCCTGGATTTGGGGGCAGGTTCACTTTGGTGGGGTCAGCGCTGTTCTATACTCTTCCCTCACCTCGGAACAACTGCTCTTCCAAGTTGTCTTGGACTGGAAAATTATTTCATCAGTCTTTTTGTGAGTCCTGCTATTAAAGATATTTAGAATGGTTTGGGTGAGAGCTTGGGAGAATCCCTGCCTATACTCTGCCATATTTGTTCTGCCCCTCAACAATATTGTTAAGACAAAAATTTTGAGAACACTGATCAAAACAATGATCAACCACAGTGCCAGAGGACTCATCCTGAAATATGCTGCCCACCTCCTAATAGATGATGGGTTCAGAATGAAACATATTTTTGGGAAACTTTTTTTTAACATGGACAATGCAGAAATTTATTTTGCTTGACTGTAGATGTTTGTTTTTCTTTCTTTCTCAATGGAAAGGGTAGAGAGGTAGCAGGGAGAGAAAGCATATTTTCATTGAAAAAAATAAAATTTACTATTTGAAAAGAAATGATAGAAGATTATAATACAATTAAAGAATTTCAGAGTTCATAAATATAGAAATGGAACACTTGTGAGTGATAGCAAGATCATGTATTGACTTTGATGGAGTGGAAGAATAGATCATGAAAAAAATGAGTAAACTGAGTAGCTAGGAAATTTGTATGTTTGAGGAAGTATCAGTAAATAAGTTGAAGTTTCCTATTATGAAAACAAGAGTTAGGGAAAGGGTAAGACTATCAGTCAGGCACTGAACTCAGAACCAGTAGATAACAAGCACCAGTATAGATGGCTTAGGCCAAAACCATCTCACCTGTAAGGGATGGCTTTGATGATCAGAACCACAAGTGTGCCTCAACCCTTTAATAACACTCTGGAGGAGGGAATTATCAATGTCCCTTCTTTGTTTTCAGGTTGTAGAGGAAGATGACCCCACCAGCTCCATGTATTCACCCTTCATTGGTCCAGAGAAGCTCCTGATGCTACATGCTCAGTCCAACTGGAATGGTTACTGCCTGTCCTACCTCTTAACAGACAGAGACTACAGTGGAATCCTTGGAATTGCCTTTAATGGCCAAGCTGGTAAGCTGAGTCAAAGGATTCTGGGGAGATGGGATGGTAAGGAGCTTGACTTAGATAAAACAAAATGCGATATAAAGAGGAAGTGGTAGATAAAGTGATTTAGTGGAAAGAGCATGGAGTTAGAAAAAGTAGATTTGAAACCAATTCCGCTATTTATTGCCTAGGTGACCTTGGGTTGATTACTTCCCATCTATGGACCTCTCTTCTTCCATCTATAAAACAAGGGGGTTTCTAGCACTCAGTCCTATGAAATTTGAATGGCTAGCCCTTGATACGACAAGTAATATGAAACTATTGAAGATTTCAATGCAATGAAATGAAAAAATCAGAGTTGAATCTTTTTTTTATTTTTTTTTATTTTTAGCAACTTTTTAATTTATTTTTTTAATCTCATTTTGTACAAATGTTTTTTTAACATTAATAAAATATTCTTCTTTACAAGTAAACAAAATACCCCTCCTCCTCCCCCATGAATATAGATAGACTTGTTTGGATGAAAAAAGTAAAGGGGAGAGGAAACAAATTAAAATAAAAAAAATAATAATAGTAATAATTGTAGGTATGGCCAGGTGGCGCAATGGACGAAGCAACAGCCCTTGAGCCACGAGCACCCAAGTCCACATCCAGCCTTGTAAACCCAACAATCACCCAGTCATGTGACATGCAAGCCACCCGATCCCCACTGCCCTGCAAAAACCAAAAAAAAAAGAAAGAAAAAAAGACCCAAAATAAAATAAAATAGTAATAATAGTAGGGGTGGCTGGGTGACAGAGCACTGGCCCTTGAGCCAGGAGCACCTGGGTCCAAATCCGGTCCCAGACACCCAAAGATCACCCCGCTATGTGGCCCCAGGCAGGCCATCCAGCCCTACTTGCCCTGCACCCTCCCCCAAATAATCATAACAAAAAATGTGCTTGAGTCTTTGTTCCAATACCAACAACTCTGTCATGGGTGGATCTCATTCTTTATGATAAGTCCATCACAAAAGTTATTTCCATATTTTTCCACCATTGCCATTGTTGATCGCAACTCCCTCCTTTCTTATTTCTCCACTACCATGTACTCTATTTTCTCTCTCCTTTCACTATGACTCTGCTGTAGGGTAGCTGAGTGGCGCAGCAGACAGATACCTGGTCCCGGGTCCAAGAAGCCCTGAGCCCCCATACCACCCCTTAGGCCCAGAATCCACCTGGCCCTGTGGTCCTGGGCAGGCCTTCCAATCCCAGCCCCTTGCAAGAAGTAAGAAAGAAAATGTGTTATATCTGGCCACTCTCCCCCCATGGTCCATCCTCTCCTCCTTTATTCACATCCCCACCCCTTCCCCCTGCTCCCCACTCCTTCTTACTCCAGATGTCTATACCCCATTGAGTATATTTGCTGTTTCCTCTCCTAGCCATCTCTGATGAGAGCAAAGTTTCCCTCATTCCCCCTTGCCTCCCCCCTTCCATATCATTGCAATAGCTCATTGTAATAAAAAAAATCTTATGTGAAATATCTTGGACTATTCCCCCTCTCCTTTTTCTTTCTCCCATTCCATTTCCCTTTTTTTTCTATTGACTCCATTTTTACACCATATTTTCTCTTCGAATTCAGCTTTCTCCTGTGCTTCAACTATAAAAGCTCTCTCTACCTGCTCTATTAACTGAGAAAGTTCATATGAGTATTATCAGTGTCATTTTTCTATGCAGGAATACATGCAGTTCATCCTCATTAAGTCCCTCATATTTCCCCCCTCTCCTCCAATCTCCATGCTTCACTTGAGTCCTGTATCTGAAGATCAGACCTTCTGTTCAGCTCTGGCCATTCCAAAAGGAACCTTTGAAATTCCCCTGGTTCATTGAAAGTCCATCTTTTTCCCTGGAAGAGGACATTCAGCCTTGCTGGGTAGTTCATTCTTGGCTGCATTCTAAGCTCTCTTGCTTTCCGGTATATTGTATTCCAAGCCCTACGAGCTTCCAATGTAGCTGCTGCTAAGTCCTGTGTGATACTGACTGCAGCTCCACGATATTTGAACTGTGTTCTTCTGGCTGCTTGTAATATTTTCTCTTTGACTTGGGAGTTCTGGAACTTGGCTATAATATTCCTGGGGGTTGGTTTTTTGGGATCTCTTTCTCGGGGGGATCGGTGGATTCTCTCCATTTCTATTTTGCCCTCTGCTTCTAGAATATCAGGGCAATTTTCCTGTAGTAATTCTTTGAAAATGATATCAAGGCTCTTTTCCTGATCATGACTTTCAGGTATTCCAATAATTTTTAAATTATCTTTCCTAAGTCTGTTTTCCATATCAGTTGTTTTTTCAATGAGATATTTCACATTTTCTTCTAATTTTACATTTTTTTGGTTTTGAAGTATTGATTCCTGATTTCTGTTAAATTCATCAATCTCCCTAAATTCTATTCTTTGTCTGAAGGATTTGTTCTCCTCAGAGAGTTTTCTTATCTCTTTTTCCATCTGGCCAATTTTGCTTTTTAAAGCATTCTTCTCCTCAATAACTTTTTGAACTGTTCTACCCATTTGACCTAAGCTGGTTTTTAGCATGCTATTTTCTTCAGCATTTTTTTGGATTTCCTTGACTAAGCTGCTGACTTCATTTTCATGTTTTTCCTGCATCTCTCTCTTTTCTTTTCCCAGTTTTTCTTCCAACTCCCTCATTTGATTTTCAAAGTCTTTTTTGAGCTCTATCATAGCCTGAGCCCAATTTCTGTTTTTCTTGGAGTCTTTAGATGCAGAAGCTTGTGCTTCCTCATCTTCAGACTAAGTATTTTGGTCCTTCTTGGGCTCATTTGCAAAATATTTCTCAATAGTCTTCTTTTTGTTTCTCTGCTTGCTCATTTTCCCAGCCTGGGCCTGGTTTGGGGTGTTTCTTGAGCTTTTGGGACACTCCCACAAGGGTCTCAGTGTGTGAGGTTCTGTCCTCCCTCCTGGTCTGTGAATGACCATAAGCGCCCCCCTCTGCCAAGGGGCTGATGTGGGGGGGGGGCTGCTGTTCTATGGGGGGGCCTAGACTGTGGTCAGGATCTGAATGTAGTCAGAGCCCCAGAGTCCTGTTTCAGGGGCAGAGGACAGAGCTCTGCCGTTTCTCTTCACTCCCCTCCCTCAGCTCAATGGGCTCATGTCCTGGGGGCTCCTGCTTACTGGCTCTGCCTGCTTCTGTTTCCTGGATCCGGGCTGGGGAAAGGGGATGCTGCTTGCTGTGTGCCCTGAGGGCTGGGCTCCACGTGCTCGCTCTGGCAGAGGTTCCCCGCTGTTCCCCCACTTTGTGCCCGGTGTTCCTTGGGGTGCAGCTCAGGAGACTTCCCCGCTGCTGTGAGCTGAGACCCCCAGCACCCTGGGGCTGCTTCCGGGAGGCTGAGGTTCTTTGGCTCTGGTGGGCCACCCCTCTGGCGGGCCGCCTCTCCGACCCCGGGGAGCAGAGCCTTTCTGCTCTTTTCCAGGTTACCTTGATTAGGAGAACTGCCTCACTGGGTCCCTTTGTAGGTTCTGTCTCTCGAAAGTTTAGTTAGAGTCCTTAGCTGATGAATTTTATCAGAGAGCTCCTAAGACTGGATCCCTTCTTGTTGCCATCTTGGCTCCGCACCCCCAGAGTTGAATCTTAGAAAGATGAATTTGATTGCCTACATAGTGTGGATCAGGGCAGAGAAAGTGAAAGGAGAAGGATTACCTGGGAGTAAATTCAAAGAATAGTGGTATAAACAGAAGACCCAAGTTCAAGTTCCATCTTTATCACTTCCTAACTGTGGGACTGTAGACAAATCAATTCATCCCTATGAACATTAGTTTCCCCATCTATAAGTTGAATAGGAATAGATGACATAGAAGGACCTTTCTTATTCTAACACTCAATAATTTGGGGGTTATGGTAATAGTTCAGATAAGATGTGATGAAGGCTTTGTGATGGCCAAAAGGTGGAAGCAGCAGAGTGAGATGCTGACCTGAATGTGGCAAGAAAAGGAAGCAGACAGAGAGGTTTTGAATATTACCTGTAAATTTCTTCTTGGTACCACAAAGGAAGACTCTAACCTGTTTCTGCTTCATTCTAGGGGACCTGGGTGGCATCTGCTCTAAGTACAGGAGTTTCCGAGGGACACAGAGGTCTTTAAACACCGGGCTGATCACAATTCAGAAGTACAGTCATTACCTCCCACCCCGCATCATCCACATCACACTGGCTCATGAGCTGGGCCACAGCCTAGGGGCCTATGTGAGTAGACTTTTATCTAAATCTCAAAGATCGGTTCTTCAGAAGCTTCCAATCTACCTTTTCCTTAAGAGGCTCTAAGTAGAGAAATGAGCAAAACCAAACAACAAACAAAACTTTGTTTAGCATGAAAACCTAGTTTCTGGGTGAGAAGCCAAAAGGATCAGGATCTAGTTCCATCTCTAGTTCCAACTTTAGCACTGAGTTGGTCAAGTCTCTCTCCTGAACTGGATCTCAATTTTACCTCAAGTAAGATGAAAAGGTCAAACTCAGGTGATTATTTCTAAGCTCCCTTCAATCTCTAAAATTCTAGGATTCTTGAATTTTCCCAGCATAACTCTTTTTTTTTTTTAGGTTTTTTTGGAAGGCAAATGGGGTTAAGTGGCTTGCCCAAGGCCACACAGATAGGTAATTATTAAGTGTTTGAGGCTAGATTTGAACTCAGGTACTCCTGACCCCAGGGCCGGTGCTTTATTCACTGCGCCACCTAGCCGCCCCCCGGGCATAACTCTTGGTATGAATAAGTATAGTTAGGGTTACGCTAGAATTAGTTCTAATCATCATCCATCCCCCTCTTTACAATCACAGTGTTGATGCTAGTTTAATAATATAGCCAATATTAATAGCCAATAATAGCCAATATTAATAATAGAGATTACAATGTTACACTTTAAAAATATTCTCTCATTTGAACCTCACAATAACCCTGGAAGGTAGATGTTAGTATTATTATTATCCTTATTTTACAGATGGGAAAATAGAAGCAAATAGATTCATTGGCTTGCCTAGGATCATACAGATCATAAGTATCTGAGGCTAAATTTGAATTCAGGCCTGGTGCTGGATCCACTGACCTTCTAACTACCTCAGTTCAAGAGAGATCTGGTTCCAAGAGAGTTTGTTTCCAATCTTTTCTCTGACACTTTATAACTATTTGACCTCTCTGTGCCTCAAATTTCTTTATCTATGAAAAAGAATTGTTGATCTCACATAGTTGTGAGGAAAAGATGTATATAAAACATGTTGGGAAAACTGAACCTCTTTAGAAACATTAGCTGTAGTTTTTATCATCCATCTTGCTACTATTCAAGTTCTCATTTCTCACGTGAACTATTGCAATAACATCCTAATTGGTTTTTCTACCTTCAGTTTCTCCTTCCATTCACTGACTTTCACAATTGCCAAAATAATTTTCCAAAGATCTGACCATGTCATTCCACTAGCTCAAAAATTTTTGTTTTTTGTTAAGCAAAGGAGGTTAAGTGACTTGCCCAAGGTCACATAGCTAGGTAATTATTAAGTTTCTGAGGCCTAATTTGAACTCAGGGCCTCCTGACTCCAGGGCTAGTACTCTATCCTGCACTACCCTGCTCATGAATTTTGAGTGCATCTCTACTGCCTCTGAGAAAAAAGTACAAAATGCTCACCTTAGCTAGTATTTAAACCACCCTCAAGTATCATAATTTGGCTATGACCTTCTTTTCCATCCTTCATTCATGGTAATCTTCTTCCTCACTCTCTATTTTGTAGCATCTTACTAGCTGCTCCCTAAACTCATTGTTCCATCTTTTATCTTCATGCATCTACACATCTAGTTGTTGAAGTGGGATTCTGATTCCAAATGAATTCATCCTCTGAGCTCTATCCGGCTTCACCATCACCAGAAGCCTTCAAGCAGAGATCAGATACTTATTTGGGAGATTGGCAAGGAGATTCAGGCGAGGTGCACTGGATAATACTGCACTTGGGGTCAGGTCAAAAAATACAAGTTCTTTTCCCATCACAGACACTTCCTAGCTCTGTGACCCTGAGCTTAACCTTTATACTTAATCTCTCTCAGTCTGTTTTTCATCTGTAAAATAAGTATCATAAAAGCACCTACCTTCTGGTATTATTGTGAGGATCAAATGAGATCATAATTATAAAGCATTTTGCAGCCAGATGGCACAACAGATGAAATGCTAGGTCTAAAGTCAGGAAAGCTCATCTTCATGAGTTCAAATCCTACCTCAGACATTTAGTAACTGTGTGACCCTGGGCAAGGCACTTCACCCAAAGAGGATTTTCTCATCTGTAAAATGGAGAAGGAAATGTTCCATTCTAACATCTTTGCCTCAGTTTCTCATCTGAAAAATGAGCTATAGATACACTTCCAGGATGGAGCCAAGATGGCAGTGCAAAGCTAACATGCTCCTGGAGTCTTTCCTTACAAAAGATAAATGAAGATCCCACCAAGAAAAAGAGAAGATTCGAAGAAGTTTTCAACTATAATCACTGAGGAAGGTCTTCTGCGAAGGTCTCTCTTTGAGGGAAAGGGGGAAGTAAAGTCCAGGAGGCAGGAGAGTGAAGGAAAGCCAGCAGGAGGCTTTTAGACACAGTACAATCCAGGTCCTGACAGCTTAATAATAAAAGGGGTCCTAGCAGCTAGATAACAAGCCAGCAGGGAGATCTCAACCCTAAACAAAGTCTGAACCCTGAAAACACCAGGGTAAAAGACAGGACTGGTTTGGGAACAATCCTCTGTTAAGTCAGAACCTGCAAATAAAGGAGGGAAAAAAAACAAAAAAACCTTTGCAAAGTCAAGGTCTGGCCTGCATAGGCAATATCTTGGCCAACAAAAAGCCAGGAATCAGACCCCAGCCCCAGCAAAAAAAAAAAGCTTGAATCTATACTCCATATACCCTGGGAACGAAAACTAAAACAGTAAAGTTGAACAGAACAGCTAAAAGAGCATTCTCTATAGAAAACTATTTTATAGACAAAGGCCTGGAGAAGAAGGCAGTGAAAAAATCACTCACAGGGAAGTATCAAAAAGCCTACAAATTGAACTCAAATACAAACAGTCATCAAAGAGCTTAAAAAAGAATTTAAAAACCAAAGAAGAAAGGAAAAAGAAATGAAAGTCATGCAGGAAAATTGCGAAAAGTTGACCAAAGAAATCAGCTCTGTTAAAAGTAGCTAATTGAAGAAAATAAAATCCTAAAAATTAGAATTGAACAATTAGAAACAAAAGAATCTACATGACTACAAGATTCCATCAAACAAAAAGGATGAAAAAATTGAGGAAAATGTGAAATACCTTCTAGGGAAAATGAATGACCTAGAAAATAGATCCAGGAGAGACAATCTATCTTTTGTATCAACAAAAGAACCTGGAAAGGGGTGGCTAGGTGGCACAGTGGATAAAGCACGGACCCTGGAGTCAGGAGTACCCGGGTTCAAATCCGGTCTCAGACACTTAATAATTACCTAGCTGTGTGGCCTTGGGCAAGCCACTTAACCCCATTTGCCTTGCATAAAAACAAAAAAAGAACCTGGAAAACATCATGCAGGAAATTATAAGGGAAAACTGCCCAAATCTACTAGAACAAGATAACAATATAATCATTGAAAAAATCCACAGAACCCCTCCAGAAAGAGACCCCAAGATAAAAACTCCAAGGGCTGTAACAGATTCCAGAACCCTCAAATAAAGGAGACAATATTTCAAACAGCAAAAAGAAAATAATTCAAATATAAAGGGAACACAATCAGACTAACACAGGACCTATCATCCTCAATATTAAAGAATCAGAAGAATTGGAATAACATATTTCAGAGAGCTAAGGACCTAGGATTACAACCCAGAATGTACTACCCTGCAAAATTCAGCATATACTCTCAGGGAAAAAGATGGATGTTCAATGAAATAGAGGACTTCCAGAATTTCCTGACACAAAGACCAGAACTGAACAGAGAATTCAATCACCATATATATGTGACTGAAGAGTTGCATAAAAAAGATAAATGAAAAGGGAACTGAAAAAACAAATCTGTTTTAAACAAATGTTGGTCGACTATCGAATTGTATACAATCCTGAAAGAGAAGATATAACACTTCTAACTCTTTAGAACTTTACTTCTCTAAGGATAATCAGAGGGTAGAATATAATTGAAGAGAATGAAACTAAACACGTATGCACCTAGTGATATAGCATCCAGATTCCAAGAGGAAAAGCTGAGTGAATTGCAAGGAGAAATAGGCAGCAAAACTTTAATAATGGGAGACCTCAATCTTCCTCTTTCAGAACTAGATAAATGTAACAACAAATAAAAAGAAGGAAATTAAGAAGGTGAATGGCATATTAGAAAACTTAGATATGATAGACCTCTGGAGAAAGCTTAATGGGGATAGAAAAGAATATACTTTTTTCTCAGCAGTACATGGCACCTTCATCAAATTGACCATATAATAGGGCACAAAAACCTAAAATCAAATGCAGAAAGTCAGAAATAAGAAATACACACGTCTTAGACCATGATGCAATAAAAATTACATGCAATAAAAGGTCAGGTAAAGATAAACCAAGAACTAACTGGAAATTAAATAACTTTATCTTAAATAATGGGTGGCTCAAACAGCAAATTATAGAAATAATCAATAATTATATCCAAAAAATAATAATAATATTATTAATAATTTATGGGATGCAGCCAAGGCAGTTTTGAGAGGATGCTATATCTCTAAATGCCTGTATGAATAAAATAGAGAAAAGGGAGATTGATGAATTGGGTATGCAGTTAAAAAAGCTAGAAAAAGACAAATTTAAC
The DNA here is from genome assembly GCF_037893015.1 of Macrotis lagotis. Taxonomy (NCBI): domain Eukaryota; kingdom Metazoa; phylum Chordata; class Mammalia; order Peramelemorphia; family Peramelidae; genus Macrotis; species Macrotis lagotis. The sequence goes on along the minus strand of NC_133666.1, from coordinate 631,646,554 downwards.
ATCTCCTATTAAATACCAAATTAGGAATTCTAAAAATCAAAGAGAGAGGGTAATAAAATGGAAAGCAGGAAAACCATTGATCTCATAAATAAAACTAAGAGTTGGTTTTATGAAAAAACCAATAAAATAGACAAACCTCTGGTTAATCTGATTTAAAAAAGAAAGAAAATAAACACATTACTAGTATCAACAATGAAAAGGGTAAACTAACCAACAATGAGGAAGAAATCAAAGAGGTAATTTGGAGCTACTTTGCCAAACTGTATATCAATAAATTGAACAACTTGAGTGAAATGGATGGATATTTATAAAAATACAAACTGCCCAGATTAACAGAAGAGGAAATAAATTAATTAAATAACCCCATTTTAGAAACAGAAATTGAAGAAACCATCAATAAACTCTCTAAGAAAAAGTCTCCAGGTCCAGATGGATTTATGAGTAAATTCTACCAAACATTTAAGGAACAATTAATTCCTATTTTACATAAACTATTTTAAAAAATAGGAGAGCAAGGATTTCTGCCAAATTTCTTTTATGAGGTCAACATGGTGCTAATACCTAAACCAGGAAGAATCAAAACAGACAAAATTATAGACCAATTTCCCTAATGACTATTGATGCAAAAATCTTAAATAAAATTTTGGCAATGAGACTGCAGCAAGTTATTACTAGGATAATACAGCATGATCAGGGTGAATTTATACCAAGCAGGCAGGGATGGTTCAACATTAGAATAATACTCAACATAGGGGCAGCTAGGTGGCATAGTGGATAAAGCACCAGCCCTGGAGTCAGGAGTACCTGGATTCAAATCCGGTCTCAGACACTTAATAATTACCTAGCTGTGTGGCCTTGGGCATGCCACTTAACCCTGTTTGCCTTGCAAAAAAAAAAAGATTAATACTCAGCATAAACATATCAAGAGTAAAACCAACAGAAATCATATGATTATCTCAATAACGAAAACGCCTTTGTAAAATACAATATCCATTCCTTTTAAAAATCCTAGAAAGTTTAGGAATAAATAGAATTTTCCTTAAAATAATAAATAATATCTATCTAAAACCATCAACAAATACTATATTTAATGGGAACAAACTCAAAGCATTTCCAGTAAATTCAAGGGTGAAACAAGGATGCCCATTATCACCATTACTATTCAATATAGTATTAGAAATGCTAGCAGTAGCAATAAGAGAAGAAAAAGAAATTGAAGGAATCAGAATTAGCAATGAGGAAGCAAAACTTTCATTCTTTGAAGATGATATGAAGGTATACCCAGAGAACCCAAGAAAATCATCTAAAAAACTCCTTGAAATAATTAACAAATTCAGCAAAGTAACAGGATATAAAATAAACCCACACAAATCATCAATATTTCTATATATGAACAACAAAGTTCAGAAACAAGAGATAAGAAGAGAAATTCCATTTAAAATAACTTTGGATGACATTAAATACTTGGAAATCTACTTCCCATGACAAACCCAGAAACTATATGAACACAATTATGAAGCTCTCCTCACCCAAATAAAGTCAGATCTAAATAATTGACAAAAATGTCAAATGCTGATGGATAGGTCGAGCTAATATAAAAAAATGACAATTCTACTCAAATGAAATTACTTATTCAGTGCCATACCAATCAAACTACCAAATAACTACTTTACCAAGCTAGAAAAAATAGTAACAAAATTCATTTGGAACAAAAAAAGGGCAAGAATAGCAAGGGAACTGATGAAAAAAAATGTAAAGGAAGGTGACCTACCTCTCTACCAGATCTAAAACTATACTATAAAGCAGCAGTCATTAAAACTGCTTGGTTAAGAAATAGAGTAATGGATAAGTGGATTAAGATAGGTTCAAAAGAAACTGCAGTAAATCACTACAACAATCTACTATTTGACAACCCCAAAGCCTTTGGGATAAGAGCTCACTATTTAACAAAAATTGTTGGGAAAACTGGAAAATAGTATGGCAAAAACTAGGCATAGATCCACATCTCACATCCTATACCAAAATAAGGTCAAAATTGGTACAAGATTTAGACATAAAGAGCAATACCAAAGATAAATTAATAGACTTTTCAAAAAACTATCTGATCTATGGAAAAGGGATAAATTTATGACCAAACAAGAATTAGAGCACATTATAAACTGCAAAATGAATGATTTTGACTATATTAAATAAAAAGGTTTTGCACTAATAAAATCAATGCTGCCAAAATTAGAAAGAAAAGCTGGGAAACAAACTTTACAACTAGGAATTCTGATAAAGGTTTCATTTCTAAAATCTATAGAGAATTGCATCAAATTTATAAGATCATAAGTCATTTACTCAATTGATAAATGGTTAAAGGACATAAACAGTTTTTGAATGAAGAAATTAAAGTTATATATAATCATATGAAAAAATTCTCCAAATCATTATTGACCAGAGAAATCTAAATTAAAACAACAATGAGGTATCATCTCACACTTATTAGATTAGCTCAGATGAGAAAAAGGAAAGATGATCAGTGTTGGAGAGCTTGTGGGAAGTTTGGGACATTGATGCATTGCTGATGGAATTGTAAATGAATCCAACCGTTCTGGAGAGCAATATGGAATTATGCCCAAAGAGCAATAAAATTGTTCATACCCTTTGACCCAGCAATTCCAATTGTAGGACTATATCCAGAAGAAATTGCAAAAAATGGGGAAAGTCCTACTTGTTCCAAAATATTCATAGCAGCTCTTTTTGTAGTGGCAAAGAAATGGAAATTGAGGGGATGCCCATCAATTGGGGAATGGGTAGACAAGTTATAGTACATAAATACTATGGAATATTATTATTCTATAAGAAATCATAAATGGTCAGACTCAAGAGAAGCATGGAATAACCTACAGGATCTGATGCTGAGCGAAAGGATTAGAGCCAAGACAAGAATGTACACATCAACAACATTATGAGATGAACAACCTTGATGGAAGCAACTCCTCTCGATAGTCCAGAGAACTAGGACAACTGACTGGTTATGGACTATATTATCCCCAATCAGAGGACAAAAAACCAGAACAAAACAAAACACACAGAAAAAAAAAAACAACCCTTCTGAATCTGATGAACATTTTATAAAAATTATCTCTTATGTATCTCTTTCCCTTAATCCTAATTCCTCATGCCAAAAATTACTAATTTGCAAATGTGTTTAACAAAATATGCAAAATGCTAACCTGTCTATTCCCTGCTGAGGGAGGGAGAGTGGGAAGGGAGGGTAGAGGAAAATTTTGTAACATGGAAATAGGCATGTACAAATGGATGAAAATAAATAAATAAATATTTTTTTTTTAAAAAAATGAGCTGGAGAAGGAAGTGACCCATTTTTGACCCATCTTTGCCAAGACAACCCAAAATGGGGGTCACAGAGAGGGACATGACTATAAAATGACTAAACAACAAAATGGGAAATTTTCTAAGGGCCCCTTCTTGTTTGGGGGTTTGAGAATTCAATAATGAACTGAAGAGGAGGGCGAGATCAGCATCACGCATTTACTCATTTCTGTGTGAAATGAAGAAGTTGGGGAAACTTCCATGGAGGAAGTAGGGTTGGAAAAGGGTCTTGAAGGAATGAGCAAGTAACTGCTGGTAATCTGGGGTTCAACTTTGGGGGTTTGCATAAGACTTTCTTCATTGGGGACTCAAGTTTTTTTAGATTACTGAGATGAATAGTGGGGAGGTCATTGTGAGGAATAACTAACCATGGCTATTATCATGATTCCCATTTTTATACAACATGCCTTTTTCATGGAGAACAAGTCTCTGAGGTAAAGTGGGCAAGGATTGCCCCTACCTTACAATCGAGAAAATAGACTTGGAAAGAGAGAGAAGAGGAATTCTCAGTGGGTGACCCCCATTGGCAGGGGCCATATTGAGGATTAGGAGAAAAAGGGGAATTGTTATTTTGATCTAAATGTGGAAATGTGTGTCACCATTTCAGCATGATGAGAGCCAGTGGTGTGCCCACTTCAGTATGGATACTGCTCATGGGAATTTCCTGATGTTTGCCCATGCCACCAATGGCGACCAGCCCAACAATGACAGGTTCTCTCCATGCAGTATAGCCTTCATTGGGAAGACCCTCCAAGCCAAGAAGGAGCAGTGCTTTGTGGGTGAGCAGAACAACTGCCCTGGAGCATCTTCTATAAGCAATCAGGGATTCAGGTAGGGCCTGGTGGAGTTAGGAAGCATCATCTCCCCCAGGGACACAAGGCTCTTAGTCTGAAGCCACTTATAAATGCCCTTTCAATCAGCCTTTATGTCTGAGAGGACCTGAGAAGACCCTGAGGTCAGTGAAAACCCAGCCTAGAAAGACTATCTGAGCCCTTCTGTTTTCTCCCAGCGTCTCTAAGGACCCCTACCCTTTACTAGTGGATTTTTTTTTTAGATTTTTCAAGGCAATGGGGTTAAGTGGCTTGCCCAAGGCCAGGTGGCTAGGTAATTAAGTGTCTGAGGTCAGATTTGAACCCAGATACTCCTGACTCCAAGGCCGGTGCTCTATTCACTGTGCCACCTAGCCACCCCTACTAGTGGATCTTGATTAGAGGTCAATTCTAATTCTTGTGAAATGAACTTAATGAATAGAGGCATAAAAATAGTGTAGCTAACATTTCTATAGAATTTTATATGTGAAACACTGTGCTAAAGATGTTATAATTTTTTATCTCATTTGATCCTCACAACTACTCTGGGAGGCTGGGGCTGTCATTATTCCCATTTTACACAGGAGGAAACTGAGGCAAACAGAAGTTCAGGGTCTTGCCCAGGATCACGAAGCTAAATATGTGTCTGAGACTAGATCTGAACTCAGGTCTTCCTAACTCCAAGCCCATTGCTCTATCCACTTTACCAGCTATGTCCTGATGGTACGGCAGGCATGGTCAAAACAGCAACCTCTCTGCTCTCTTCCCTCTTTCTCCACTTCCCACCCCTCTTCCATCTGCTTTGTTTACCAGAAACAGATAGGCCCATCTGTGGAAACCATGTGCTGGACCCTGGAGAGGAGTGTGATGTGGGAAACAATACCACTGACCCTTGCTGCTCTGCTGCCAGTGACACAGAGGGACTTCGCTGCCGGCTGAAGGCGGGCATGCAGTGCAGGTGGGGGCCTGGGGTGCACTGGGCATGGTGGCCCCTCAGTGGCCATTGTGGCACAGGGAGGGACACCTTGAGGTGCCTGTCTTAACTTCTACCCCGTCTCCCTCCCAGGGGAAAAAAACCTAAGACACGGAGTCCAGAAGAATGCTTACTGAGCAACTTCAGGTGTCCCCCTACCACTTCTAGGCTAAAAGAGGGTAGTGGATTTGTTGAAGATAAGAGGTTTTAGTACTATGTTCTGCATTTTAGGCATAAGTCTTTTAGAAACAATTCTATTTAAGAATAATACTTTTTTGTTGGGTTGTTTTTTTTTTGCAAGGCAGTGGGGTTAAGTGGCTTGCCCAAGGTCACACAGCTAGGTAATTATTAAATGTCTGAGGTCAAATTTGAACTCAGGTCCTCCTGACTACAAGGCTGGTACTCTATCCACTGCGCCACCTAGCTGCCCCCAAGAATAATTCTAATTGTTGTTCAGTGGTATCCAACCCCATTTGAGGTTTTCTTAGCAAAGATTTTGGAGCAGTTTGCCATTTCCTTCTCCAACTCATTTTACAGATAAGGAAACTGGGACAAACCAGGTTAAGTGACTTGCCCAGGATCACATGGCCATTAATTGTCTGAAGCTGGATTTGAACTCAAGAAGATGACTCCAGGCCCAGTGTTCCATCCACTTGCACCATTTAGCTGCTATTAATATTGATAGTTAACATTTATATAGTGCCTACTGTATGCTAAGCTCTGTGCTAAGAACTTGCTCCTTGCTTTAATGTATCCCTGGAATGAGTGGCCAATGATTGACTGAAGGGAAGTACTTTCCATTTCAGTCCAAGGGAAGCACTGTCTTCTATCACTCAGAAGATAGCAGCATTTTCTAACAGCCAAACATTTCTAGCCAAGAGAAAAAAATGTCCAAACTGACTCGTCCTCCCAAACCTTGAACATGATTCTCCCCCCAAGCTAATTTGAGTTAACATGTAGAGGAATCTTAAACAAGGAAAAGAACTTAATATGTGAAAATAGTCTGAGGTTAACATCCTATAATAGTCCCTAGGCAACTCCTTGCTGGACCATTCCCCTTCAAGATTTAAAAGAGTGCTCCCTCTTTTCAAATGGTGAACCTCTTCTGAGTGATAGAAGACAGTGCTTCCCTTGGGCTGCAGTAGAGGGCACTTCCCTTCAGTCAAACACTGGCCACCCATTCCAAGGATGTTTTAAAAGGGGTCCTCTTGGTTCCAATGAAATATCCACTCTGCTTAACAATGTTCCTAGGAAAGGACCTACCCATTATCCAGTTTTCTAGGGAGAACAAGTTCAGAATGGGCTTTTAAGATCAAAGAAAAGATGATTTCTTAATATTTTCAGTTTTACTTAAAAGAAAATTTTAAATATGCTCCTACAGCCTAAATAATAAGGTAGAAGAGACCTTGGGGCTAATTTAGTCCAACCCTTTCAATCCATAGGCAAGTACCAAAAGTAAGAGTCAAGATATCTGAGATCCAGACCTCTCTCTAATATCTTAACTTTCTGAGCCTCAGTTTCTTCAACTTTAAAATAGGGATAGTAATCCTTGCACTGTTCTCTTCATGGGGTTTTGGCGAAGAAAATGTTTTATAAACCTCAATATATTATGGAAATATGAATAAAAATAACCATCCTCATTATTATTTTACAGATGAGTAAATTGAAGCCCAGTAGTTAAGTGATTTGCCCAAAGTCCCACCCATAAGAAGGGGTAGAGCCAGGAGCAAAGAACTCCATCACCAGTCCAGAGCTGCCTCTTAGCCCTGACACACTTGGATGATTCTGAGAGTCACTACACGAGGGAGAAAAACTTCAACATGCAAGTGAACTTAAAGGTCACCTTGCCCAACAATCTTGGTGTTTCAGAAGAGAAACTTGAGGTCCAGAGACCTATTCCACCTTACTCAACTAGGAGGTCACAGAGTTGGGATTCAGTCCTACATTTTCAACCCCAAATCCTGTGCTTTTTTTTTTATTATACACATAGTTATCCATTTTTTTCTTTTCTTTTCAAAGCAACACAGTTAATAAGTATCTGAGGCCAAATTTGAACTCAGATCCTCTTGATTCCAGAGCTGATGCTCTTTCCATGGCACACCTAGCTGTCCATTATCAAGCTTTTAGTGACCCCTTCTTAGCATTAAGCAAGGTCATGTACTGCCTCATTAACAGCTTTACTTTTAGTTTCTTTGATAGAGAAAATACATGATAACAAAAACTACTCTGAAGTCATTAACACTTTTAAATGAATTTATATTTTCTTAAAAACAACAACATCCCCATATATGATGTTGGTGTTTGTCCTTCGATCTCAAAGAAGACCATGACATCATATGATGCCATAACAAGCCCATGAATTGGAGTAAGGGGGACTGTGCTAGTTCATCTCACTGTCTCCTTCAGAGCCATCTGAGTTCAGTGGTCAGATGTGAATCAGAAAACTGGAGATGACCCTGGATGTGAGGTAGTCAGGGTTACAAGACTTGCCCAAGGTCACACAGCTAGTAAGAGTCAAGTGTCTGAGGTGGGATTCAAGCTCCCATTCAAGCTCCCATTCTCCTGACTCAACTCACTGCACCACTTAGCTGCCCTTGTGTGCCCTTAGAGACAGGTCCAAGGGGTAATGGGAGCATTGAAGGAAGGACCCCAAGGCAGTAAATGGTCCCAAAAGCTCCCTACATATATTTGAGAAACAGGAATGTATATGGAACTTCAAATGCTGTATCAAGTAAAGGCTTAAAAGATTTTAATTCAAATATGGCCTCTGATGGGGCAGCTAAGTGGCCGAGTGGATAGAATACTGGTCCTAGAATCAGGAAGATTCATTTTTCCAAACTAAAATCTGGTTTCAGACTTAACTGTCTGACTCTGAGCAAGTTATTTAACTCTATTTTCCTCACTTTCCTCTTCTTTCAAATGAGCTGGAGAAGGAAAGGGCAAGACACTCCAGTATTTTTGCCAAGAAAACCCCAAATGGGACCTTGAAGACTCAGACCCAACTGAAACAACTGAACAACAACTGGTCTCTGACACATACTGTGTGACCCTGGGCAAATCACTTAAACTCTCTGTGCTCTTAGTAATTTTCCAGTCTATCCAATCTAATTAATTGTCTTCTCTGAACAGTGCAGCTGTCCTAGTGCTGGAGATTCAGAGACAAAAGAGTCACTATCTTCAAGGAGTTTACATACTACTGGATGGAAATTGAGAGACATAGTTTATTTAGTTTATGGAAGGTATATTTACTACATAAAAAATGATGTTTTGTGCTTCCTGGCCCCCTTTCATTGACTCCCAGACTCCTCCAGGTCTGTGGATTGTGGGTAGGGGTCTTTTGCCGTGTCTGGTCACACAAGGCAGAAGATACCTCAGCCTTCTCAGGGGAAGCATGATCCCTGCCTTGTTCCAGCCCCAGGAGCTGCAGCTCATAAAAGGGAAGTGGCCAAAGTCCCAGACCTGAATGTAAGAAAACCCTGATCCTCTGAATTAAGGAATTAACCCCTGAATTACTGTGGGCACACATTATCTGAGCTTGGGGAGAGGAATTTCAGCTGGACCCTGAAGGAGAGATGGGATTGAATGACAAAGAGGAGCAAACAATGGAAAGTGCAATAAACTATAGTGTCTGGATTAAGGGTCATTGCCTGGCAAATTGAGGAAATATTTCTAGATTCTGCTCTAGTAACTATGGGTACTGGCTAAGAGATCAATAGAACAGAGTAGACATTTAATACACAATAGTAAATTATTATAGTAACCTCGTATTTAACAAACAGTGAGTTTAAGCTTGTGGGATAAGAACTCACTATTTGGTAAAAATTGCTGGGAATATTATAAATCAGTCGGGGAGAAATTGGATATAGATGATTATTTTACATCATTTTTCAAAATAAGGTCAAAATGGATACATGACCTAGACATAAAGGGAGTTGTCACAAGTAAATTGAAAGAATATAGAACATTTTACCTATCAGACTTATGAATAGAAGAATTTGTGAGCAAACAAGAAATAGCATTATGGTATATAAATGGATAATTTTGATTACATTAAATTAAAGGGTTTTGTACAAATAAAGCCAATATAACCAAGATTAGAAGGAAAGCAGAAAATTGGGGGGGAAAATTTTATAGGTAATTTATATCTCAAATACATCAAGAACTCATAAGAATATGAGTCAATTCTCCAATTAATAAATGCTCAAAGAATATGAACAGGCAGTTTTTCAGTGATAAAATCAAATATATATATATATATAGTCATATAAAATGCTTTAAATCATTAATGACTAGAGAAATGCAAATTAAAACATTCTTGGACATATCTCACACTTATCAGATTGTCTAAAATGTTAGAAGGAGAAAATGACAAATTTTGGAAGGGGTATAGAAAAATTGGGACACTGATGCACTGGATTTTTATATTTTTATTTAATGCATTGTTGCTGGAACTGGTCTTACCATTTTAGAGAGCAATCTGGAATTATGCCCAAAGAGTTATAAAACTGGGTATACCATTTGACCCAGCAATACTGCTATTAGGTCTGTTTCCCAAGATGATCAAGGAAAAAGAAAATGAACCTATATGTTCAAAAATATTTTTAGTAGTTCTCTTTGTAGAGGCAAAGAATTGGAAATTCAGGAATGACCTTCAATTGGGGAATGATTAAACAAGTTATGGTGATGGAATACTACTTGCTGTAAGAAATGATGAACAGGTTGATTTTAGAAAAACAGATTTGCATGAAATAATGAAAAGTTTTCGAAATGAGCAGAATCTACTATAACAGCAACATGATTTGAAAAATAACTATGAAAGAGTGAGTTATTCTGAGTATTATAACTACTCAAATCAACTACAGAGGACCTATGAAGGAAGATGTTACCTATTTTCAGAGAAAGAACTGATAAATAGATGTATGTATCGTGTGTGTATATGGGCATATATGTATATATACATATGTGTGTATGTCTATGTATTTGTGTCAAAGGGTGGCCTTCTTTAGTGTGGGATGGGGAGGAAAGAAGATAGTTCAGAACATTTTTTAACAAAGAACATTTTTAAAAATACAGCAAAAAATTTGAAACTAAGTAGATGCCCACCCATTAGGAATTGGCTAAATGTCCTCCAATTCTAGGACTGGCTTTAGCAGGGCTTGTACCTGGCCCCCAGGGAACAAAGTGACAGATTTCATCTTTCAGTCCCAGCCAAGGGCCCTGCTGTCGCCCAGATTGCAAATATTTCTCAACGGGGACGTTGTGCCAAGCCGAGACAGAGTGTCTTTGGGGAAGTGCCTGCCTGGGAAACACAGCCTACTGCCCTGCCCCTGTACCCAAGGCCAACTTTACTCCATGTCTCATGGGAGCTCAGATCTGCCTAGAGGGGGTAAGTTTGACCTTAACTCTGTAACAGGGAGAACCTTCCTGTCTTCATTCCCTCCTTCTCTAATCTATCCTTACTATAGCTACCAAAATAACTTTAATGCACCATATCACAACTTGACTCCAAAATCTTAAGTGGTCTTCTATGATCTGAAAACAAGCCAGTCACTGTGTTAAGCACCTTACAAATAATAGCTCATATGATCATCATAAGGTCTCTGAGGGGCACAGATGAAGAAACTGAGGCAAACAGGGTCACCCAGGCCCAGGTCCTAGCCCTCAGATCACCCAGCTGCCTAGATCTAAGACCCTCCATCTCCTGGGCCACCGTCTTCTTTTCTGCCCTTGTTTCAATTTTCTGCCTTCACCTGCATTGTGCAGCCTCACTGTTACTTCTAGATCTTGTCTCCTGCTTTACCCAGACCCTTCCTTCTACTTCTTCCCCACCATCCCCTCACCCCCTTACTGCCTTGTCATGGGCTTGCATAGCTCAATGAAACTATGAGCTCTGTCATACCCAAGATGGAGAGGTCTTAGTAAAAATTCTGACAAAAGAGGACTCACTGGAAAAGGAAATTATATAAAGTCCTTATAAGTACTAGAAATAACACTAAAATATGTCACATTCATCATAGGGGATTAGAGTGGTAAAGTAGAAAATCAAAAAATAAATGGATAAACAGACAAGTTTGGCATTGGAGTACAAAATGTAGCAGGGCAGAGTCTAATGGAGTTTTCTCAAGCTAACTCACTGGTCATAACATATGCTCTTCTTCAACAACCTAAAAAAGTGACTTTACACATGGTATCAACCCTAAAATCTGTAGACCTTAAAAATATAGGACTAATGGGGGCAGCTAGGTAGCTAGATAATACAGTAGATAGAACACTGGCTTTGGAGTTTAGAGTTCAAATGTGATCTCAGACACTTAATCCTGACCTAACTGTATGATCTTGGGGAAGTCAAGTAATCCCATTGCCTTGCAAAAATCAAATATTTTTATATAGGGTTAAAGTGACAGAAAATATGTTACCTCAAGGTGGAGGCTATTGTGGTAATGACCATACTTGTACTGGAAATTAGTTGAATTTTTAAGCAGAAGTAGAGAATAGGGGAAATCATTAATCTTTTTTGTGACCTAATCATGAATAGTTGCACAATATCTCTAACCAAAGCTACTCCTCAAATTATCATCTTTGTGATGTGGGGAAATTGTTGGTGCCATCGTGAAGATGAGTTCTTTGAAGTGAAAAACTCAGACTAGCCCTGGAATTGGGAAAGCTCAAGATTTACTTTATTTCACAAGCCTGCAAAGTTCACAGATTAAACTTTTTCCTGGAGAAACCATAAACTGCTTGAGGACAGATTGAATAACAAAGGTCTAGAGTGCCAGAGGGAAAGAGAGAAAGGAAAGCAGCCATAAAAACTGGCTGGGCTTAGACTCCAGTGAGTCGGACCACGAGCCAGACTTTTATAGTCTTATCCACTTCCTGGGCAGGGAAGGGGGAAGTGGGGGAGAGGAAGCAGAAAAAGGGAAATCCCACCCCCCACTACATGACTGAAGTCAGGTACCTATTCTAAAAGGCTAGAAGCTGGAGAAGGGGTAGATAGGCACAAATAACATTTTCTTAATGTTAAAAACTAGATAGATAATTCTTTTTCTTTTATTTGTATGATACTGTCTGAATTTCTACAGTCTCTTCTTAGCAGGACAGTCTCCCAGCATCCTGCTCATTGTTTTCCTAAGTTTGCAATTAATATAGGAGTCTTAATTTCTAAATGTGAAGGCTGAACACTCTCTAAAGAAATTCATCTTTTACCAGGATATAGTTTTGAGAAATTATTATGCTTAACAATGGATATCACCAGATGTTCAATATTGAAATTAGCTTGATTATATACTTTGCAACTAAAGGTGGAGAAGTTTTATACAGTCTGTTAAAACAAGACCGGGAGCTAACTGCAGCTGGGATCATAAATTTCTTCTTGCAAAATTCAAACTTAAATTGAGGAACGCAGGGATCTCATTTGGAGTTTTCTCGATATGGATACTAGAACAGTTTGAACTAAGGACGATTTGAACTAAGGAAAGTGAATCTTCCTGACTCTAGCCCCAGAACGCTATTCCCTTTGCCACCTAGCTGCCCCATATCAGACCATATAGGGATAAATTAAATGGCATCCCTTATGAATATAAAATGAAAATAATGAATAGATTTAATTAACTCTCCTAAGGGATAGAATGCCTAAAGAACTAAGGACAGAGTTTTGCAACAGGAGGAAACAACAAAGAACATTCCAAAGAAAAAGAAGAGCAAGAAAGCAAAATGGTTGTTTGATGAGAGGTTTACAAAAAGCTGAGGGGAAAAAAATAAAACACAAATAGCTGAGGAAAGAAGAAAAGTGAAAGGTAAGGGAGAAAAGAAAAGATACCCCCCAAATGAATGCAGAATTCCATAGAATAAGAAAGTGAGATAAGTAGGTTTTCTTAAATGAGCAATACAAAGAATTATAAGAAAAAAAAAGAATGGGAAAGAGATCTCTTCAAGAAAATTAGAATTAACAAGGGAACTTAAATGCAAAAAAGACAAAAATTAGTGGCAGGCATTCACAAAAGCATTAAATAAGAAAGATAACCATTAAAATAACCACTATAGCCCCAAAGGCATTGTTACTGATCTAAAACCAGACATTCTAAAAAATGAAGTCAAGTAGGCCTTAGGAAGTATTGTTAACAAGAGGACTAATGCAGTAATGAAATTCCAGCTAAACTATTTAAAACCTAAAAATATGATACTGTTAAATAAGCCACCAAAGTTGGAAAACTCAATAGTAACCACTAGATTGGAAAAGATCAATTTACATCCCAATCCTAAGGAAGTGCAAGGAATGTCAAGTTACTGAGAAATTACACTTATTTCACATTCCACCAAGGTTAGGCTTAAGAGTCTGCAAGCTAGGCTTCAACAATCTGTGAAATAAGAATTACCAGAAGAGCTGAATGGTTTTCAAAGAAACAGAAATTAGAGACCAAATTTCCAACATTCTCTGATTATGGTGAAAGCAAGAGAGTTCCTGAAAAAAACATCTAGAATTATCCCTTCCACATTAAGGGGGAATATGGATGTGGTGTCCCATGATCTGTAAATTCTTGTAAAATTTTTTGGTCCTTCTTTTATACCAGAGAAAAAGTCTGGATTTTTTTATCTTGTGTAGAGTATTTACTTTATTATAAAATTTGGGTTAAGTATTTGGTCATAGACTCTGTATCATCTGTGGCTCCTACAAAATTCCCCAAAAATTCCCTCTTAAGTTCATATGCTGACTCATGAGAAATCAAAACTGAGATTGGAAAAGTTGCAATGTGGAAGGCATAACTACTACCTCATTGACTACACTAAGGCCTCCAACTGTGTGGATCACAACAAAATGGCAAATTCTCAAAGAGATGAGGATACCAGATAGTCTTGTTTCCTGAGAAACCTGAGGGCCAAGATGCAACAGTTAGAATCTAACATGTTAACCTTAATTATTTTAGGCTAAAAATGAAATAACAAAGAGTGAGATTATATATGAAGTTTCATTTTCTAAGTTCTTACCTAGAAACCTATAGATGGAAGATATCATTAAAGATATCAACTAAGAGCTTGATGAGGGAAAAGTATTTACAGAAATTTCACAAAGTCATAAAATTTTGATGGCCAACCAATCAGGTTACATATTAGTACTTAGAAGTGTCATATTACTTTATGATTCCCTAACCCATCCATAAGATTTTCTTATGTCAGAATTGACTAGAATTCGATTAACAACAGATCTACTGTCTCCTATTCTGACTTCATATTTTGTTATCAGTTATGATATAGATATATAAAATATTGGGATTTCTCCTTTTCCAAAATGTCATAAGTATAAGAATTTAATCAGCTCTCTTACAGCGATAACCAGATCAGTTTCCTGCCTTCTCAGGAAGATCTTTGTTTAATTAATGACAGAAACTCTGAATGCCAAACTTGCAGATGCAATTAGAGATGGACCAGGCTGCTTCACACAAACAGAGCCTGCCTTCAAATATATAACTGGTAAGACACAGACTTTGAGGAGGGCAAAGGTTAACATTCAGGTTTACAAACCCTAGTTAGAGATTGAGAAATTATTTTTTGATCAGAAATATAGGATTAAAGACATTAAACTTTTACACTTGGAACAACAGATTTAAGATTGAAAAAGGAATATGACAAGGCTGTATGCTGTCACCTTGGTTATTTAACTTAAATGCAGAATATATCATGTGAAATACCAGACTGGATAGATCAAAAGCTGTATTTAAGGTTGCCAGGAAAAATATCAACAATCTCAGATATGCAGATGATACCACTCTGAAGTGGAATTAAGAAATTTTTTGATGAGGGTAAAAGAGGAGAGTGTAAAAGCTTGCTTGTTGGGACAGCTAAGTGGCACAGTGGATAGAACACCGGCCCTGGAGTGAGTAGGACCTGAGTTTAAAACTGACTTCAGACAACTTGATACTAGCTGTGTGACTTTGGGTAAATCATTTAACTCCATTGCCTTACCCCCCCCCCAAAAAAAAAAGCTGTATTGAAACTTAACATCAAAAAAAACTAAGAACTTGGTTTATCACTTCATGGCAGAGAGAGGAAATAGAAGCAGTGTAAGATTTTATATTCTTGAATTCAAAGATCATTGAAGATAGCAACTGCAGCCATGAAATTAAGACATTTATTCATTGGAAGGAAAGCTATATTGGGGCAGCTAGGTGGTGCAGTGGATAGAGCACCAACCCTAGAGTCAGGAGGACCTGAGTTCAAATACAGATTTTTTTTTAGGTTTTTTCAAGGCAGTGGGGTTAAGTGGCTTGCCCAGGGCCACACAGCTAGGTAATTATTAAGTGTCCGAGGTCGCATTTGAACCCAGGTATTCCTGACTCCAAGGCCAATGCTCTATCCATTATGCCACCTAGCCACCCCTCAAATACAGATCTTAATACTCTTAATAGTTACTAAGCTGTATGACCTTGGGCAAGCCACTTAATCCCACTGTCTTGCAAAAATTAAAAAAACATATAAAAGTTATAGCATATCTGGTCAGCATATTAAAAAGCAGAGACCTCATCATATAGCTAAAGCTGTTGCTGTGAGAACTGGACTATAAGGAAATATGAATGCTGCAAAACTGATGCTTTTGAATAGTGGTACTGGAGTTCCATGTTCAGCAAGGAGATAAAATAAGACAATATTTAAAGGCTTTTCACTGGAAAGTCAGATACTAAAAGTGAAGCTTGAACACTTTAGCCACATAATGAGAAAACAGGACTCAATGGAAAAGACCCTGATGTTAGGAAAAATTGATGGCAAAAGGGAAAGAGGATGTCAGAGGATGAAATGGATAGAGAATGTCATGGAAATAGTGCATGTAAACTTGAATAGGCTTCAGGAGATGGTGGAAGATAGAAGGTCCTGGTGTTCCATGGTCCATGAGGTCTTGAAGAGTCAGACACAACTGACCAACAAACAGCAACACTTTACACAGACAGTCCCCTAGTCAGAACACACTCCTTGCTCCTGTCTGTTTTTCAAATTCTTCTCTTCAATTAGTCAGTCAGTCAACCCATATTTGAGGCTCTCTCTTCCAAGGTCAAATATAAAATCCTGGTTGGCATTTAAAACAGGTGCCCCTTCCTACTTATAAATAGTCTTCTTACCCCTTATTCTCCTGTGAATACTCTGGGATCCAGCACTGTTCCTCATATATAACATTCCATCTGTTATGCTAAGTGTTGGGTATGGAAAGGCAAAAGTGAAAGTCTGCCTTCCAGGAGCTCACATCTAATGAGAAAATAATATGTACATATATAGAGAACATATAAATAACACATGCAAGAATGTTTTGGGAGAAAGTGCATTGAGAGCTGAGGAGCAACTTCATGCAGAAAGGGATACTTGAGGCGAATCTTGAAGGGAAGCAGATATTCTTAGAAGCAGTATAAGATCAGTTTGGCTGGACTATTATAGAGCACATGAAGGGAAATAATATATAACAGGTCCAGAAAGGTAGGTTGGGGTCTGGCGGTGAAGGGCTTTAAATGCCAGACAGAAGGGAACCTTACTGGTGGTATGACTATGGACAAATTGTTTTACCTTTCAGTGATCAGTTAGAGAGCATCCTGAAGAAGGTGACCAGGATGGTAGGAGTCCTCAAAATCCATGTTCCTTGAGTTAGGCTAAAGGTTGACCTTGAATGTGAGCAAAAAGTAGTCATCTTTAAACATCTGAAGGATCTTCCCACCACAGAGGGAGAAGAGTAGTGTCTAGGGATGAAAAGTATAAGGAGGAAGATTTAGTCTTGGGGTCAGAAAAACCCTCTCATAATGAAATGTCTCCCAAAGTGGGATGGATAGCCTAGAAAATGATGGGTCTCCCTTACTGAAGGTTGAGCAAGGGCAGGCTGACCACCTGGTAAAGTGAGGAGGTCAGTCATGTCCAATTGCCCTCTGAAGTCCCTTCCAGCTCTGAGATTTTGATTCTGTACACTGATTGGCAATAATGTCCCAAAGGCTGCTGTTCCCTCTCTGTATGTTGTCCCCTTTGCCAAGTCCAGTTCAACAAGACTTTTCTGAATCCATTCTCAAGATGTGACTTGGTCAGACAATACTGGGTGGGGAATACAGGAGGAAATCACCTGGGGCTTTGTTCTTGGGAGATATCAATTAGGGTGGACAAAGTTCATGGAGGCTATAAGGGTGGCTAAGGACTTTGGACTTGATAGTTTGGCATTAATTAAGAAGGTCCTCAACTGTGTGAATCTGGAGTTTGAAAGTGAGTCTGAATCCTTTCTCTGTTACTGCATAACCTTAGGCAGGTCAGTTCCTTTCTCCTGGGCTCCATTTTCCCCAATGTAAAATGACCTAGATCTCTGAGGTCACTACCAACTCTAAATCCTATTATCTTCTGTTTCCACAGAGCTGCAGAGGCTCCCTGTGCCTCAGTCATGGCTTGGAGCCCTGTGAATGTGTCAGTAGCTCTCCATGGGAGCAGTGCCACCTTTGCTGCCAGAAACCAGGTATTTGTTGGGCAGAGATATCCAGGCCCATCTTGGGCAGAATGGCATAGACTGTAGACACTAGAGCCCTGGAGGTGGGAGGAAGAGGCCTGAATTTGGATAAAGGGGATGTGGGTCCAAACCTTGGTTCTGCTGCTTACTAGTTAGCTAACAGTCATTTCCTTTCTCCTCCTTCAGAAACTGGAAAAATTAATACCAGCAAAACTTCTTTCATAAATTTATAAACATAATAAGGTGAAAGCTATAAGAGCTAAGAGAACCCCAGGTAGTCTGACTAGCCAAAGGAGGCATCCTTCAGTGTGTGATTCCCATTCTTTTCAGCAGAGGTTGAGGGCTGGGTGCGAGGCATTAAAATGGAGCCAAGTGTGGGAGCAGTGGAGGAGAGGACATCTGTAGTAATCTTAGGGCTTACTCTGCATGGTCACCTATTCACCTTTTACCAGTGCAGCCCCTTGAGAACTAAGAAGCCGAGTGGATGCAAGAAAGGGAAGGATATGAGAGTGGGGTATGGGAGAAGATGGAGAGTCATACCAGGTAGAATCTTAGTCCAGGATTCAGGAGGAGAAGCCCAGGTCTCAGATCTTAGCTCTGTATTTTACTACCCCGAACAAGTCACCTAATTTCTCCAGAATTCATTTCACTTTATTTCATTCTCTTAAGAACTCATCAGACCAGTTCCAATTTTAAAAGCAAATGTACAAAAGGTGGAAATATGGTCTGATAAGAGAGGATGAAATCAAAGAAAAGTCCTCATCCTGTAAGAATAAATTCATGATCACAGGAGACTCAGAGGGGAAGGAGCAGAGAGAGGAAAGAGCTCTGGGTGCAGGAAGAGGAATTCTGCTTTTGAATTCTACCCCACCCCAATACTAGCTGCAGGACTGTGGCTCCTTGTATCTTCTTGACCTTATTTTCCCCAACTTAAAATAGGAATTGTGATATTTTTAAAAATCGACCTCACAGAACTGTCTTGGGAACAGTGCTTTATAAATCTTGGAGAACCATGGGCTAGTGGAGATGAGGAGGGTATATTGGTAAAGTGCAATAAGGGGTGTAGGTGTGTTCATGGAAGACTAGTACCTCTAGTGTGAGGGCCATTTTCCACCTTGTATGTCCACCTGAGCTACTTAACTCTCACCTGTGTCTCCAAGAAGCTGTAGCATGCATAGCGACCATACCCCAGTAAACTGTTTCAGGATGGGCTAAAGTAGGTTAAGAGTAACTGAGGGAGTCTCAGACTCATTGATGAGTTGGGGAGGGTGGTGTATACCCCAAGCATGTGAAGTCTTCCACTGGTGGAATGGGCAGAACACTTCATTCCAACAGCCATGAGGACAGTTGAAGCAAGTGTTATAGAGAGCTTAGAGCTTTTTAGACATTGAAAACACCAAGGTCATCCACTGCATTGAGAGTTGTCTTAACTCTATCTTGCCACTGGACCACGATGATTTTGGAAGGAAGAGTGAAGCCAATGACTTCGGGCAACTCTGCCTCACTTAAATCCAGTTTTTGCAAGAATCAAAAGATATTACCCATACCTTTTTATCTCAAAGTCCTGTGGAGAAAGGCAAATGAGGAAGCAGCAGGTGCAGATACATAGGGAGCTGTAGTCATAACCCTGCATACAGGCAACCCAGGCCTCCTCATTAGAAGCAGTAATGGGATTCAGCAGCCCCCTGGTATCCTGAGCAGCCTTGGACTCACTGCTCACTTCTTGAACAAAAGTGTCCTAAAAATTACCCAATTGTGTCTCGAGGCAGATGAGAATCCCACCCTGAAGTCAAAACACAAAAAAAGTGTACAAAAACTTGTTCAAAGAAGATTCTGCTCAGCATCAGTGAATAGAATGTGTGCACACTCATAGATAACTCAAAATCTAATAGATCTGAAAAATGAATGGTTTTTGTTGCAAAGAGAACTCAACAGATATCCTATCCAAATAGCAGCCTGAGTAAAACAAACCTAGCAAATGAAAGTCAGCCTTCTGAAGTTGGAGCTCAATACACATTTCTCTGAAGTGGGAACACCATGGAGCTGGTGTAGGTTTTGCAATCAAAACTAATGTAGTCAACAAGCTTGAATGCCTACCAAAAGCTGTGAACAACAGCTTTCGTGAGGATGAGTTTGTCACTTGCAGGTAAATGCCACACCACATTATCAGTTTCAATGCTCCCATGAGGAATCCTGATAAAGTCAAAGAAAAATTTTATGAAGACCTGGAGACCCTTATCATCAATGTACCAAAAGATGATAAGCTTATAATTCTGGATGATTTTAATGCTAGAGTAGGCTCAGATTACCAGACATAGCAGGGAGTCCATGGGAAATATGGAGTTGGATTTAGGAGCAGCAATAGTCACTTACTATTGAAGACTAATGCCTCTCATGACCATCTATCACATCACAAATACTGCCTCCCTTTACCTAAATGCAACAAAACTTCCCGGATACACCCTTGTAGCAAACATTGGCATGTGATAGACCATGTGATTGCAAGGAAAAGAGACAAAAGTGATGTGAGAATGACAAAGGCAATAGGTGCTGAGTGCTGGACTGATCTTAGACTTATCATTTCCAAGATAAATATTCACATTCAACCAAAACAGTGACCCCAAAGCAACCAAGAGAATTAATGTCAAGAAATTAGAGTGCTTCTCTGAGTAGGAACAGTTTATTGCTAACTTGAAGTAGGAATTTTTTTTAGGGTTTTTTTTTCAAGGCAATGGGGTTAAGTGGCTTGCCTAAGGCCACACAGCTAGGTAATTATTAAGTGTCTGAGGTCAGATTTGAACCCAGGTACTCCTGACTCCAAGGCCAGTGCTCTATCCACGGTGCCACCTAGCCGCTCCTATCACTAACTTGAAGAGAAAGTTGACTCAACCCACAATTGGTAAGAGTAGGAAAAAGAGTGGGTAACTTTCAGAGATTTGGTGTACAGCACTGCATCTATGCATCTGGGTCAGAACACTCTCAAACACTGACTGGTTTGTTGAAAATGGGGGCAGGGGGAATATAGAAATTGCTAAATGAAAAACAAGAATTCCACAGAGTTTAGAAACAGGATAGCTCATCCATTTCTAAGAAGAAAACATTTAATTCCATCAAAAGTAAAATATAGTGAAGCCTGGAGAGATGCAGGATCATATAAGGCAGATGAAATTCAGTTTTATGCAGATAGTAACTATCTAAAGTGCTTTTATGATGTGCTGAAGGCTATTTATGGGTTAAAGAGATATGATGTATCTCAACTATGCAGTGCTGATGGAGCCACAATGATTAATGGTAGGAACATGATCCATAGTGTTCTTAACAGACCATCATCAAATAATGCAGAAGCCATCAACCCTTTACCTCAAGTCATTCCATCCTGATTTGAAGTCTCCTTTCATGTGACAAAGCACCTGGTACTAATTCTATTCCAGCTGAGATGTACACAGTGGAAAGTCCATTCAAAAGCTGGCTGAAATTTTCCAAGTTATTTGACATGAAGGGGCTATCCCCCAAGAATTCAAGGATGCCTCCATTGTCCATCTCATAAAGATAAAGGGAATAAATTATCTTGTGACAATCACAGGGGTGTTTCTCTTTTAGTCATTGCTGATAAAACTCTTGCCAGAGTCCTTCTCAATAGGTTGATCCTTCAACTTGAAGATAGTCATTTGCCTGAGAGTCTGTATCACTTCAAAAAGGATTGAGGAACAATCAATAAGATGTTTGCTGTCTGACAAACACAGGAAAAATGTCAGGAGCAGAATGAGGTCTGTATACAATGTTTCTAGATCTGACCAAGGTCTTTGATGCTGTCAGTCATGAGGGCTTTTGGAAAATTATACCAAAATTTGGTTGCCCGGAGAAGTTCATCAGTATTGTACATCAATTACATGAAGGCAATTGGATAGTGGATGATGCTTTCAGGATTTCCCAGTTACAGTGGAGTGAAACAAGGATGCGTCCTTGCTTCCATGCTTTTTAACATGACGTTTTCAGTCATGTTATCAAATGCCTTCACTGAGACATCAAGGTGAGGAACCTCACTGCTGATAAATTCTTCAACTTAAAAAGGCTGCAAGTCAAGACCAAAGTGGAGGGAGTGCTGGGGCATGATCTTCTGTTTGCAGATGATTGTGCCCTCAATGCAGCTGAGATACAACAAAGTATGGATCAGTTCTCTGCTGCTTGTGCAAATTTTGGCCTAACAGTTAACACCAAGGTATTTCATCAAACAGCACCACATCATCCATATATGAAACCATCAGTTACAGCAAATGGAAAGGTTTTGAAAATTGTGGATAAGTTCACTTACCTCAATAGTGTATTTTACAGGGAGGTACACGTTGATAATGAGGTTGACACAGGCACTGCCACAGCTAGCTCAGTATTTGGGAGACTCCGAATGCAAATATGGGAGAGAAGAGGTATGACTGACTGCCAAACTGACCTCATTGCCTGTGAAACCTGGATAATCTACCAGTGCCATACCAGGAAATGAAATTGTTTCCATTTAAATTTTCTTAGGGAGATTCTTAAGATCACCTGGTAGGATAAGATACCCAACACTAAGATCCTATCTCAAGCTAAACTGCCAAGCATTTAAACATTAATACAGAGAGCTCAACTTTGATCCATCAGCCACATTGTTAGAATGCCAAACAGACACTTGCAAAAGAGACTACTTTATGGAGAGCTCACACAGGGCAAGCACTCACAGGAAGGTCAGAAAAAAGCATTACAGGGACACCCTAAAAGTCTCTCTTAAGAACTTTAGAATTGATTTACAGCATGGGAGACACTGACACAGGACCGCCCAGCATAGCATGCCCTCATCAAAGAGGGTACTTCACTATGAGCAAGGCAGAATTGAAACAACCAAAGGAAATGTGCATACATAAGTTTAGAGTAAGCACCCAGATGTTCACATGGACTATTTGTGCTTGACATGTGGCAGAGCATTCTGAGCTCATATTGGTCTTATCAGCCACATTGTATTGTCTCTATAGTGATGATGACATTTTGGTCTTCTTCGAAAACAAAGGACTAGAACCAACCAAGTTGTAAAAGATACCACTAAGGGGAGAGATGACTGTAAAGGTCCATATGAGTAACAAAGGAGCAACATAATGGATGGATAGACTCAGTGTGGCGCTGGCATCTACAACAACAGCAGCAACAACAAAGCAAGCCTGACTAGGTCTTCTATGGTTTATGAAAATAGGGAATTCTACAGGGTGAGAGGATATGTTTTGGATTGGTATCTGCACGAAGATCTACTATTTAATAATAAGAGCTAACATTTACGTAGAGCTGGTGACGTGGCAGGCATGGTGCTCACTGCTTTACAAATGTTTCATTGAATCCTCATAACAACCGAGGTTGGTTTATCCCCATTTTATAGATGAAGAAACTGAGGCAAACATGTTCAATGACTTGCCCAGGGTCAAACAGCTAGTAATTTTCTGAGGCTGGATTGAACCCAAGTCTTCCTGATTCTAGGCCCAGCACACTAACCAATGGTCCATTTAGCTGTTGGTAATAATGATGACAACTATGATGATACAAATGGGATACTGAAGCCCAAATAAGGAAAACAATTTTTTCAAGATCAAATAACAAGGAGTGGCTAGTTGGCACAATGGATAGAGTGCTGGGCCTAGAGACAGGAAGACCTGAGTTCATCTAGCCTCAGACATTGACTAAGCTATATTAACCCTGAGCAAGTCACTAAACCTCTGTTTGATTCAGTTTCCACATCTGTAAAATAAAAATATTAATAATCCCTCCCTTCAGTGCTATAAAGTAGCTATTATAGCTAGTAAACAAGATAGGAGCCAGGATTCTACCCAGGTCTCCAGATTCCAGGGACCAGACTACCACAAACAGTTCCAGCACATGGTGATGAGGGAAAAGGACGAGGGAGCTGGAACCTCAACAAACTTTGTTCCCTACCCATCTCAACAGGTCAGCCCAGAACCTGTGCCAGCACCACATCTTCCCTACTGAAGTCTGAGTTCAATGGTACCCGGGTCCCACTGATTCCAGGTACACCATGCAAGGCCCACCACGGCTACTGTGACAAGTTTCATATCTGCCGCCTGGTGGATGAGGATGGACCAATGGCCAGAGTGAAGAATGCCATTGTGGGCTTCATTGAGCAAGAAGACATAGCTGCCTGGTTGAAGGTGAGGGCTCCCAGGAGTCTGCTAACTTGCTTTTGGCCTATTCCTAAGTTCTCTTCCCTGCTCTAGCATAAAAATATTTGAAGAGAAGACACAGGGGAAATACAGAAGTCACCCTTGTGTATCTGAAGGACTAGCTCAGGGAAAGGTGACAATGTCCCAGATCCCATCAAAGGGTGGCTATCACACTTCTCTCTCTTGGCCTCCCTTCCCATTGGAGTAGATTGCTCCTGATGAACTACCAGAAGTAATAACATGCACCATGTGGAAAATAAGGGTCCAATGAAAAGGCAGCACCCACCAGCTGTCACTTCTGATACTATTCAGCTCTTTTCCCAGAAGCTCTTCTCATCTGCCTTCCCTTTATCTCTCTGGACACTTCAGCAACAGTGCCTGCTCCTTCTCCTACACTTCTGACATATAGGAGCAAAAAATTGTGCCTTGCTCCCTACTATCACTTTCAAATCCTCTCTCATACCATCCCTTAAAGTTTATTCCATCCTCTCCAGTGATGTGTGATGCTCTTTGATAGACCTCCCCTTTGCACCTTTCCCTTTCCTACAATAATTTCAGCATCTGGCCCACAGTTTTCTTCTCATCACCTTCACCCTATTCTCCTGTTATCACCTTCCTCAACTCCCATGACTTCAGGCTCCAATCTAGCCTAATTACTCACAAGAAAGGTTACACTTTAGAACACTTAATGAACATCTCTGGAAGCAAAATACAACTAAATCCACCAAGTCTTTTATTTGTCTCTACTAGTAGAAACTGAGAAACATCCTTCCTTGAAGATGTCACTCCCCATTATCTCTGCATTTTAGGCATAATGAGAATGTTAAGATTAATATTATCTCTGTTTCTGCAGTAGTATTTCCAGTCACATGTAGAATAACAACAGCTAAATTCATATTTAGAAATAGTCTAAAAATAATGTGGGTTTTTTTGCACCCTCTTTATATCACTCTGCAGAAGAAAACATGGACTACACATGATGGAGATCCATTTTGTATTTTTTTTTTTCATGAATTGCAATGACCAAAAGTTCAACCCAAGTTTTGTTTTACTAACTAAGGATGAACTTCTCTATAGGTATCTAGGTTGATCCTATTGCCAGGTCTGTTCTTGAAGCCTTTCCGACATGGTAAAAACTGTTGGGGTTATAACTATACTGGAATAATCTTCCAGCACCCATTTGAGGATGAAGCACAGGAAGAAATTTATGGAGGTAGTGGATCCCAAAAGAATGGCTATGTGATTTCCTCCAGTAGTGTCTAGCATCTAGAGCAGAAAGCAGGGGTAACTATACAAGTTTGAGGTATGATCAAAAATAGAAGCAAGGGGCAGCTAGGTGGTGCAGTGGATAGAGCACCGGCCCTGGAGTCAGGAGTACCTGGGTTCGGGTCCAGTCTCAGACACTTGGTAATTGCCTAGCTGTGTGGCCTTGGGCAAGCCACTTAGCCCCATTTGCCTTGCAAAAACCTAAAAAAAAAATAATAGAAGCAAGAAGTGATGTAACTGAACTAGTTAGCTATATGGTCAAGAATATAAAGGGTGCAAAATGAGACGAGAACAGGGGTGATGGATGGGGAGAAAGTGGAAAGCCTGGACATGGAGAAAATAGTACAGAGCAGGCTTAGGGATGAGGGAGAGTTAGAGAGAGATGACAAGGATTTTAGGATGGAGAAAACAATTCCAAAGTTCTGGACCAGGGAACTGGAATATTTATGGGTGAGGGTCAGAGCAAAGTGTGGCTGTATGCACTTAATAAATGATTACAGATTGACTATTTGAAGTGGACATGGAAAGCATGCTAGTTGAGAAGGTGGGTCACCTGGAAGCCCAGAGGGTTTGATACATATTGAAAACTGAACTCAATGGTAAGGGCAGGTTGATTAGGGGAGAGAGGAAGACTTGGGACCATGAACTGTTTAAGAAAGGAGGGTGGGGTGGAGTCAAGAAAGCAGAGTAAAGGCAGGAATTCCCACAATCTCCCCCCCACCTCCCGCCACTCCAAATACCTTTAAATAATGACCCTAACCAAATTCTAGAGTGGCAGAACCCATGAAAGACTGAGTGAAATAATTTTCCAGCATAAGACAACTTGGAAGATATGTGGTAAAGATCTGTTAAACTGAGAATAGAAAGGACCACAGCACAGTCCAAGTCATGCTAGTATAAACTGGCTTCAACCATCCAGAAACAGCCTTTGGGGTGCCTGGGTCCCTGGGGGCACCTGAGTCCATGGCAGTAAGGACAATTTTCAGACCTCTCAGACCAGGGATTGCCCAAGCCAACTTGGAAGCCCAGCAAGAAAACTCTGCTGCACCAGAGTGAGTTCAGAACCCAGTCCAGGGCAGACTTCAGTGTAGACCCAGTCCTGGGAACCAGGAGTAGGCCTGGAGAGTCATCCAGCAGCTCTTCCAGAGTGCTCAGCCCACAGAAAACTAGGGAGTCCGGGGACATTGCAGAGGCCTCTTTGCTCTCCCTGAGTACAGCCCAGGAGAGCAGACAGACCCTTTCCTAAGATCTTGAAGGAATTGAGGTCCCTGGGGGATGTCCCTGCAAAAACCCTCAAAAGCTCAGGAAAGTACATTCTCCATTCTGGAAACAGAGCTCCACCATAACAAAGAGTTAAATTAAGTCATTGGCTGAGGAAATGAATAAACAATAGAAGAAAAAAGTCCATCATAGATAATTACTTAGGCCCTAGGGAGGATCAAAATACACACTTAGAAGATAACAACATCAAAGCTTCTATATCCAAATCCTCCAAGAAAAACAGGAAATGGTCTCAGGCTATGCAATAGCTCAAGAAAAGATTTTGAAAATCAAGTAAGGGAGGTAGAGGAAAAATTAGAAAGAAGTACTAAAGAAAATAACATCTTAAAAGTCAGTTTGGGTCAAATGGAAATAGCAATGCAAAAGGCCAATGAGGAGAAGATTGCCTTAAAAAGCAGAATTGGCCAGATGGAAAAGGAGATAGAAAAGCTCTCTGAAGAAAATAATTCCTTCAAATGTAGAATGAACCTAAGGGAAACTGATAACTGTGGTGAGAAATCAAGAAACAATAAAACAAAACCAAAAGAATGAAAAACTAAAAGAAAATATGAAATATCTTATTGGGAAAACAAGTGGCCTGGAAAACAGATCCAAGAGAGATTATTTAAAAATTTGGGGGGCTATCTAAAAGTCATAAACAGGAAAAGAGCCTAGATTTCATTTGTCAAGAAATAATTCAGAAAAAAATGCCCTGATATCCTAGAAACAGAAGATAAAATAGAAATTGAGGGAATCTGCCAAACACATCCTGAAAGAAATCCCAAAATAAAAACTCCCAGAAACATTACAGCCAAATTCCAGAACTCTCAAGTCAAGGAGAAAAATATTACAAGCAGCCAGAAAGAAACAATTCAAATATCACAGAGGTACAGTCAGGATAACACCAGATTTAGCAGTATCTATATTAAAGGCTCATAGGACTTAGAGAATACAATATTTTGGAATGCAAAAGAGCCTGGATTACAACTAAGAATCAACTACCCCACAAAACTGAACATCCAAAAAGATGGACATTCAGTGAAACAAGGGACTTTGAAACTTTCCTGTTGAAACAACCAGAGCTGAACAGAAAGTTTGATCTTCAAGAATAGGACTCAGGTGAAGCATAGAGAGGTTGGATGGGAAGAGAAAATTAAGAGGGACTTAATGATGTTGAACTGCTTTTATTCCTGCATGGGAAGATGATACTGATAACTCATGAACCTTCTCATTTATTAAGGTAGTTAGGAGGAGTATAGATAGACAAGGCACAGGAGGCAGCTGAATATGAAGGTATAATATAATGATGGAATTAATGGGCAAGAAAGGAATGTACTGGGAGAAAGGGAAAGGTGAGGTAGAATGGGCTAAGTTAGTTCACATAAAAAGAGGCAAGAAAGTTTTTACAATGGAGTGGAACAGGGGAAGGCAAGAGGGAATGAGTAAGCTTTCATTCTTGTCAGAAATGGCTCAGAGAGGAAATAACATACACACTTAATAGGGCATAGAAATCTATCTAACCCTAGAGAAAAATGAGAGAAAAGGTATGGGATAAGGGAGACAGGAGGGGGGTGGGGAGTAAGTGATGGAAGAGAGGGAAGATCATGGGAGAGGGTACTCACATACAACACACTTCTGAGCAGGGACAGGGTGAAAGGAGAGAGAGAATAGAATAAAAGGGAATGGGGAGGAATAGAATGGAAGCAAATACAGCTAGTCATGGTAACTGTGGGAAAAGATATTGAAGCAACTTCTCTGATGGACTCATGATAAAGAAGACAACTCATCCCAGAGACAGAGCCATTGGAATCTGAACACAGACTGAAGTACTCTTTTTTTTCTCTCTTACTGTTCTTGAGGTTTCTTTGTTTGGAGGGGGGGACAGGGGTTTATGTTTACTTTCACAACTAGATTATTATAATAATATAAAATAAATAAACCATAAAGAAAAAACCAAAAACCAAAAAAAAAAAAACTCATTATGCTTCTTTAGAGGATTCTAGGAGACAAGCTGAGGCTTTCAAGGAGAGAGTTACTGGCAGGTATATTGAATCCGACATAGGAAAAGTTGACCCACTTTACTTGAAGAAAATACCATACTATATGTCAGCCCCCACTAATGAATTCTTTCCATGTTCTCCGTGGACAGTCTATTTGCCCAGCTGCCTAATAGCCTACCTTCTTGTCCCTCCAGGAATTTGGTTAATGGCTATGGAGACTGAGATCATTAGGGGAAAATTATAAAACAGTTTTGCTTTGCTTCAGGTTGAAGCTCTTATGCTTCTAATGAGGCTCTGATCTTCTGATCTCCCCAATGGAAAGTTCCATTTTTAATCTCATCTTTTTTTTTTTTCAGCATTCTGTCCAGACCTCTCCTTTTCCTCCTTCACATTCTTCCTTGTGTGCACACTTATCCTGTTCTCTCTATTAGATTATAAGCTTCTTGAGGGCAGGGACTGTCTTCATCTTTGTGTAACCTCTCAAAAATGAACCTCCTTCCAATCAATAGATCATGACTATGGTGTTGCAAAAGCACTGAAGAGCTAACAAAATCACTAAGCATAGACTATGTTTATTTAAAGGCAGTAAATAGGGGCAGCTAGGTGACTCAGTAAAAAGAACACCCACCCTGGAGTCAGGAGTACCTGAGTTCAAATCCAGCCTAGCTGTGTGACCTTGGGCAAGTCACTTAACTCTGTTGCCTTAACTTTAAAAGAGGGTAAACAGAGAAAGGATTTGCTGAGCACTTTTAAAAAAGCAGTAGTCCTAGACCCCCTTCTATGCCAGGAATGAACACAATTTCCTTTCTTCCCAGAGATAGTTATACAAAACAACTCCCAATATCAATTAGTGAAGTCCCTGCTTCCTGCCCTGTGAGTCCCAATTCAGTGTCAGTCACTGAACTTTCCTTTAAGGTCTACACACTTCCTAGGTTCAGTGCCTCCATCTACCCACTATCTATCCTATCCCTTGATCTGTGCCACCCTTCCCGAATCTTCTGCAGCTTGGCCCTGGAGCTCCTTGGTGTGAACTTCTGCTAACCAGCTCTGCAAGTCATCTCCCTCTTGTACCTCAGCCCTGAAGAGAGGCTGTTTTCTTCAGCCCAACTCCTGGAGAAGTTAGGTGATGTAGTAGACCTGGAGATAAGAAAACAAGGCTCTGACACTTACTACCTAGATGTCTCTGGGCAAGTCACAATCTCTGTTTGCCTCAGTTTCTTCATCTGCAAAGTGGAGATAATACTTGCAGAATCAATCTCCTGTGATGGTTATGAGGAAAGCATTTTGCAAACCTGAAAGTACTATATAAAAATTGATTAGTATAGATTTAAAAACATTTTTAATCTGAATGCTTTCCTTTCAGACTCGCTGGTGGGTCATTCTTCTGATCATCCTGACCTTAGCAGCAATGATGTCCTTCACTGTGTTTTTCTTTGGAAGGACTGTAGACAGTGAGAAAGGTAACAAAAAACCCCAAATCAAACCAAAACAAAAAGGGCATGGGTCTGGTTTGGAAACACAATTTGTGGATGAGGATTGGTAGTAATTGTTCTTCATACTTCCAACTTCCAAACCTATATACCATCCTTTTTTCCCTCTCTCCCTCCTCTAAGGAATAGAAATGACAAGCAGGACCAAGGAGTTGGACAAACCACAGCCCCACCTGACTGTGACCCACTGGGAATGGACTGAATTCTACATGGAGACCACTTGTCTGGAGGAGACGAGGATTGAGCGAGTCACAAGGGTCCAGTGAGCCTCACCTTGTCCCATAGTGCCTATTTGCAGTGGAATGACCATTCCACTGTCTCATCAAGGAAAGAAATAAAGATTTGTCTATAGCAATTAAATCAAAGCATAATAGCACAGTAGAGAAAAGTAGACATAGGGTATTACCTAGACTCTTAAATTCTCTAAGCCTCAATTTCCTCACTTGTAAAACAAGGGGGTTTTAATCTCATTGGATTTTAAAGGTGTGTCCAGCTCCAACATTTCCTGAAATTCTCTACATTTTTGAGATCTGTTCTTTCCCTTTGGCTTTCCCCAGACCACCCTTTAATTCTATCAGGACAAGAAACCTGGGCTAGTGGGATGTAAAGATGGTAGTATTTAGGGAACAGAACCCTTGGGGTCACCTTTCCTTGAAGCCTTCTTTAATCACAAAATTTTCATAGGATTTAGACACTAAATACAACTTTTACTATGTTCCAGAACTAAGGGTCAATATACAAAAAGAGACAAAAGACGGTCTTGCTCTCAAGGAGTTCACAACCTAAGGATTTAAATTAAGATCTGGGAGGGCCCTTAGAATAGAGAATAGCAGAACTAGAAGAGACTAGAAGGTTCCTTAGGACACAATATCAGGGCTTCTTAGAATATAGAATATCAGAGCTGGGATGGTCCTTAAAAACACAAGTTCAGAGCTGGAGGGTCATCAGAGCACAGAAAATCAGAGGTGAGAGGGTCCCTAGAAGGCAGAAGATCAGAGGTAAGAGGGCCCCTAGAACACAGAAGATCAGAGCTGGGAGATTCTTTCAAACATAGATTAGCAAAATTGGAAGGCCTTTAAGATCAGCTTCCTTCAATAAGGATTTGCTCAGGATCCCAATGATAGGCCTAGATGGCAGAGACAATTCAGAGAAGGTCAACCAGGAAGTTGTCAACTACTCCATACTGCCATACTTATTTCATCCTCATGCTTAGTGTATAAAAATCTTGTCCCAGAGCTGGACCCTTGGGGAAGAGTCCAAATCTCTGACTTCTTGAGTCTCTCTCTAGGGCCACTGCTGGGTACACAGTAAAACACACACTTGGTGAAGTAAACTGGATCTAACTCAGATTCTGTATAGTTTTTGTTACAAGTGAGAGGAGCACCTGGTTCAAATCCCAGAAGAGTCTTTCCTTTAATCTTGGGAAAATAGTGCTGTGAACAGGGAGCCAGAAGGCTTGGTTTCTAAACTCCAGCTCTGTCTCAGATCCTGACCTGGGGCATTCAGTCCTTCCCTTCTCTCTTCTCTTTAATTCTTCACTGTGTATAATGAGGGGACTTGAACCAGGTTTCTGAGGACTCTGATTTCATCCATCCAGGAAATTCAAACTGAGCAGCACTTGCTCTGCAATGGGCACTGGAAGGGCCTTGTGACTTTCCTTGGGACTCACACAGTCAGTGGGGAAGACTTAACCCCTGGGTCTTTTTGACTCCATGGAAAGCTCTCTGTTGAATAGGGCAGTATCTTCTGTATAATTGCATGTATGTTCATAATCAAGGGTGAGGAAAAGTTAATAGATCACTACTATGAATGCCTCTCATAGGAACTCATGGGTTTTGTTCTTTACAGTTTTTTATTTTTTAAAAATTCAATTTCATTTTTTCAGTTGCAGATTCTTTCTTTCTTCTCCCCAACTTCTCTCTTACTCATTGAGAAGGCAAGAAATATAAAATTAGACATAAATATTAAGTCATGCAAAACAAATTCTAAAAAAAAAACACATTCTAAAAAAAAGAGGAAAATGTTTCACTCCTACTCTGAGTCTATCAGTTCTCTCTCTGGAGGTAGATAGAATTTTTCATCATAAGTCCTTTGGAACTGTGGTGGGTCATTGAAGTGTGTTGAAGACTTAATTTTTCTTTAAATCTTTATAGATTGGCTTTCCTCTATAAACTGTTCTCTGCACACTTCACATCAGTTCAAACAAATCTTCACAGGGTTTTCTGAAACCTTCCCCTATTTTTTCATCTTCCTTCCCACATTTGTCAGTTTTCTTTTTTTTTTTTGTCATGTTAATCAAATGTATGTGAGGTGGTCCCTCAGAGGTGTTCGAATTGCATTACTCTTACTAGTAATTTAGAGCATTTTTTCAGAGATAGTTTTGATCTCTTCCTCTGAAAACTGTCTGTTCATATACTTTGACCATTTATCAATCAGGAAATAGTTCTTATTCTTATAAATTTGGGTCAGTTCTCTATTTTAAAAATGAGATCTTTATGAGAAAAATTTGTTGTTCTTATCTTCTTTTTGTTTAGGTAAAAATATTTTAATTTTATGTAACCAAATTTTGCATTTTACTTCCCATGAAACTTGTCCATGTCTTGTTTGGTCATGAATTCTTCCCCTCTGCAGAGGTCTAACAAGTAATTTCTTTTATGTTCATCTAATTTGTTTACACCGCCTTTTGATCTTACTATATTTCCCCATGTATAAGATGCACCCTTTTTTGGAAAATTTAGGGTTTAAAAACTGGGAGCATTTTATACAGTGGTTGTAGATTGTTTTACTTGCATTTCCTGCTTTTTTTGTACTTGTTGTCTTTGCGCTCATTGTTTCACGTTTGCTACTGGTATATTAGGTTATGTTTTGACACATTCTGCCCAGAAATGGCTCAGAAAGATTTTTGAACAGTGCTGAATTCAAATAAAAGTGATTCAGTTTGCAAAAGTGAAGGGAATTAAAGTATTTGTTCAGTACTTTACCAATCAAACTTCCAAAAAAATTAATGAGCTAAAAAAAATTGTAACTAAATTCATATGGAGAAACAAAAAATCAAGAATATCAAGGGATTTAATGAAAAAAAGTACAAAAGAAGGTGGCTTAGCCCTACCTGATCTGAAATTATATTATAAAGCATCAGTCATCAAAATTGTCTTGTTGTGTCATATATATTCCAGGCTAAGAGCTATGAAGGGTTAACACAGAAATAGTTATGTGCTTTAACCAGCAAGATGTACTTCAGAGCTTAGATAAGGGAGTAGCTGCATGTCTGAGCTAACAAGGTGTATTCCCAGGCTCAGATAGATGGCGCATTCTGAGATAATTACCTTCTGCACTTTATCAAATCACTGTTTGGTTCTCAAAACAATCTTCATTCTGTTTATCAAAACACTGTTTGGTTCTCAAAACAATCACCTAAGACATACACAAGGATATGCATGTGAAAAAAATGCTTGCTAAAACACTTATGTAATTGGTTACGTAAATGTAGAGTATAAAAGTATGTATCCTGTGATCAATAAACGAACCAGCTTATGCATCATATTGATGTCAGCCTGGGTTCCCTCCTCCGGACTTGACATTGTCTGGTACTAGCTAAGAAATAAAGTAGTGGATCAGTGGAATAGACTAGGTGCAAAAGAAACAGCAGAAAATGATTATGGTAGGCTGCTGTTTGCTAAACCCAAAGAACCCAGCTTCTGAGATGAGAACTCTCTCTTCCATAAAAACAGTTGGGAAAATTGGAAGTTAGCATAGCAGAAATTTAGATTAGACCAACATCTCACACCCTATATCAAGATAAGATCAAAATGGGAGCAGGATTTAGACATAAAAGACAATATTATAAGCAAACTAGGAGATCAAGGAAGGAATAGTTTATCTCTCAGATCTATGGAAAGGGAAGCAGTTTATGACCAAGGAAGACATGGAGAACATCATTAAAAACAAACTGGATAATTTTCATTACATTAAATTAAAAAGCTTTTGCACAAACAAAACCAGTGTAACCAAGATCAAAAGAAATGTAGTAAATAGTGAAAAAATTTTTACAACTAGTATTTCTGAGAAAGGACTCATTTCTTTTTTTTTTTGTTTGTTTTGTTTTTGTAAGGCAATAGGGTTAAGTGATTTGCCCAAAGTCACACAGATAATTAAAAGTGTCTGAGGCCAGATTTGAACTCAGGTCTTCCTGACTCTAGGGTCAGTGCTCTATCCACTGCACCACCTAACTACCCTCCAAAGGACTCATTTCTAAAATATATAGAGAACTGAGTCAAATTTATAAAAAAACAAATCATTCCCCAATTGACAAATGGTCAAAGGATATACAAAGGCAATTTACAGATAAGGAAATCAAAGATATCCATAGTCTTTTGAAAAATTGCTCTAAATCATTGCTGATTAGATAAATGCAAATTAATGCATCTCTGAGGTACCACCTCACACTTCCCTGAAGCTAATCCCTCATTTATTGAGAAGGCAAGCAATATGATACTTTATTCATATAAATCGTTCAAAAGTTTCTATATGGTGGTTATCTTTTTCTTTTTTTTTGGCCTTTCTAGTTTTAAGTATAAAGAGTATAATTGGGCCATAAAAGGAATTTGATAGGACATCTTCTTTACATATTTTTTCAAACTGCTTATGTATTATCAGATTTAATTATTCTTTAAATATTTGGAGAATTATTCTAATTATTCCATAATTCCAAATTCACTTGTAAATCCATCTAGTCCTGGGATTTTTATCCTGGGGGGGTTTCATTTATGACTTATTCAGTTTTTCCCCCCAATTTTGAAGACTCATCCAATTTTATTTTTTATTTTATTTTATTTTTTTTCAAGGCAAATGGGGTTAAGTGGCTTGCCCAAGGCCACACAGCTAGGTAATTATTAAGTGTCTCAGACCGGATTTGAACCCAGGTACTCCTGACTCCAAGGCCGGTGCTTTATCCACTACGCCACCTAGCCGCCCCCTCATCCAATTTTAAAAACTTCTCTTCCTGAACTCAAATCTGACCTCAGACACTTGGTTGGTTCTTGTCCTTTGTTACAAATGACATCACTATGTTAAAGACAAGTTATAATGCATCTTCATATAATGTATTCATATAATGTGTCCATGATTTGAAGCTCAGAATGCTCTACCACAGGTTGGGCACAAATAGTCCATGTGAACACCTGGGGTGAGTACTCTAAACTGACATATGTCATCTTTCCTTTTAGCTGCTTCAATTCTGCCTTCCTCATAGAGGGCAACACCCTCACTGATGAGGCATGCCATGCTGGATAGTCCTGTGCCAATGTCTCCAGTGCTGTATAATCAGTTCTAAAGTTCTTCAGTGAGACCTTCAGGGTGTCTCAGTATCATTTCTTCTAACTCCCTTGTGAGCATTTGCCCTATGTGAAATCTCCATAAAATAGTTTTTTTGGCAAGTGTATGTCTGGCATTCTAACATGTCCAGCCCATCATAGTTGCATTCTCTGTAGTAATATTGGAATGCTAGGTGGTTTAGCTCAAGAAAGAGCCTCAGTGTCCAGTATCTTCTCCTGCTGGGTGATCTTCAGAATCTTCCTAAAACAATTTAAATGGAAATGATGCAGTGTCCTGACATGACACTGATAGACTGACCAGGTTTCACAGTCATACAGCAATGAAGTCAGCACAACAGCTCTATAGATCTTCAGTTTGATAGTCAGTCTAAGACCTCTTTTCTCCCACACTCTCTTTTGGAGTCTCCCAAATTCTGAACTAGCTCTAGCAATGCCTGTGTCAATCTCATTGTTGATGTGTACCTCCCTGGAAAGGACACTTGCCAAGGTAAGTGTCCTTGTCCACAGTACTCAAAACTTCTCTACTTGCTGTAATCAATGGTACCACATACAGATGGTGTGGTACTGGCTGATGGAGCACCTGTGTTTTCTTGTTGTTCATTGTTAGACCAAATTAGCATGAACAGCAGAGAATTGATCCATATTTAGTTGCATCTCAGCTTCAGAGGCTGCATTGAGGGCACAATCATCTGCAACAGAAGATCATGTCCCAACACTCTCTCCCCATTGCCTTGCAAAAAATAAAAATAAAAAAAAGGATAAGAATTAGAATAGGATAAAAGGAAGAAGAGGATAGCTTGGCTTGTAGCCTTTTCAAGTTGAAGAATTTACTGGCAATGCAATAGTTGACCTTGTAGTAGTGTTCATTCTCACTGAAAGGTTTGACAACATGGTTGAAAACATGATGCTAAAAACCACGGGAGCCCTTGTTTCATTCTGCTGGTGACTGGGAAATCTCAAGAGCATCATCCACTATCCAGAACCCAGGCATGCACGCCATCATAAAA
This sequence comes from Macrotis lagotis, assembly GCF_037893015.1. Taxonomy (NCBI): domain Eukaryota; kingdom Metazoa; phylum Chordata; class Mammalia; order Peramelemorphia; family Peramelidae; genus Macrotis; species Macrotis lagotis. The sequence goes on along the minus strand of NC_133666.1, from coordinate 631,610,390 downwards.
TTGACATACGATACTGCTGAACTACTACTAACAATCAAATTTTGACATAATTTTCTAGAAGCCCTCACGACTGTTGGCCTTGGTCATATACTGACCTCTGTTGGTTATATACTGACCTCTGTTCTTCTCCTACCATTTTTCCTGGAGTTGTCAGGCAGCAAATATCAAATCAAGTGTTCCTTGACCCTTTCTGAAGTCACACTGGCTCTCTCAGGGAGGTACCATCTTCCAGGTGAAAGATCAGACTATTGAGAACAAGAATCTTATCAGCAATGGCTAAAAGAGAAAAACACCCAGGTGATTGTCACAGAAGTATAGGGTGTGTTTAAGAAAAATCAGTATCTCTGGTGTGAGGGTTGCCAAGTCCTTTTCAAGGCTGTTTTCTACTTTTGATGTCTGCCTGAGCCACTTAACTCTCACCTGTGGCTCCAAGAAGCTGGAGGGGCCATACCCCAGTAAACTGTTTCAACAGACAGGCTAAACCAGGTTGAGGGAACTGAGGGTTCTCAAACCCATGGATGAGTTAGGGGATGTCTACCCAAGCATGTGAAGTCCTTAGGTCACTTAATCCTGTTTTCTTTATAAAAATGAGATGGAGGGCAGCTAGGTGGTGCAGTGGATAAAGCACCAGCCCTGGAGTCAGGAGTACCTGGGTTCAAATCTGGTCTCAGACACTTAATAATTACCTAGCTGTGTGGCCTTGGGCAAGCCATTTAACCCCATTTGCCCTGTAAAATAAATAAATAAATAAAATGAGATGGAAATGACAAACCACTTCAGTATCTTTGCTGAGAAAATCCCAAATGAGGTTGTGAAGAGTTGGACACAACTGAAACAACTCAAAAATAATCTCCTCCCCCCCCACATTTAAGTATTCTATTTCTCAATCTGTTAATCTCGGTAATTTATATCCTTATAAATATTCAGCCATTTCACTTAGATTGTCAGTTTTAATTTTTTTGGTTTGTTAGTATATATATATATATATATATACTCAATGGTTGCTTTTATTTCATCTCTATTGATTATGGATTTTTCATTTTTCATTTCAACTTTTTCATTTTAGGTTGGTAATCTGGTTTTCTTTTTTAGAAATCAAATTAACTAATAGCTTAGATACTTTAGGTTTTTTAGTTAGCACCTGATTTTATCAGTTCAGTGCTTTTTTTCTTTCAGTTTTATTAATCTTTTAATTTTCAGGATTTCTATTTTGGTGTTTAATTGGAGTTTTAAAATTTGTTCTTTTTATTTGAACGCCAAATTAATTTATGTTTTCTTTTTTTATTGATAACCATTTAGAATTATTCCCTCTAAATACTATTCTGGCTACATCCAACAAATTTTGGTATATTGTCTCATTGTTATTATCTTTAATGAAATTATTTCTATCATATATTTAGACTTACCCACTTTTTAAGATTGTTATTTAATTTTCAATTCATTTTAAATCTATAATTGAAGGACTCTTTGCTGACTGTAGTTTTTATTGCATTAGGTCAGAAAAAGATACATTCAATATTTTTACTCTTCTGTATTTGTTTGTGAAGTTTTTATGCCTTCAAAACATAGTGGATTTTTGTAAAGATGCCAAGCAAAACTAAGAAAGTTATAATCCTTTCTTTTACTATTTAATATTTTCATCTCCTTAACTTCTTTCTTGTTTATAGTTAAATTTATCTAATAGATTTATGGTTAAATTTATCTGAGAGCAGTAAATTGAAGTCCCCTACTATTATAGTTTTAATGTCAATTTCCTCCTGTCACTCATTTAATTTTTCCTTCAAGAATTTAGATGTTATGATATTTTGTGTATATGTCTAGTATTGATAATAATTCATTGTCTATGGTTATTTTTAGCAAAATATAATTTTCCTGATTATTTCTTTTAATTAGGTCTAATTTTGCATTTGCTACCTCTGCCTTTTTTACTTCATCTGAAGCATAATAGCTTCTGCTCTGGGCCCTTAACTATTTCTATTTCCAATGTTTCTTATAAACAACATATTGTTGAATTATAAGTTTCTAATCCATTCTGCTATCCTATTCTCTAATTCTTATACTTTTTTTTTGAGTGTCTGAGGTCACATTTGAACTCAGGTTCTCCTGACTCCAGGGCCAGTGCTCTATCCACTTCGCCACCTAGCGGCCCCTATCCTTTTCTTTTTTTACCCCCAAGAGTCTGTTTTGCTTTTGACCACTATCTATCTATCTATTTATCTTTCTTTTTCTTTTTTTAGTTTTTGCAAGGCAATGGAGTTAAGTGACTTGCCCAAGGCCACACAGCTAGATAATTAAGTGTCTGAGGCCAGATTTGAACTCAGGTACTCCTGACTCCAAGGCTGGTACCATATCCACTGTGCCACCTAGCCGCCCCTCTTTCTTTTTTTTTTTAAAAAAAAGATTTTATTTATTTTGAGTTTTAGAATTTTTCCCCCCTAATCTTGCTTCCCCCCCACAGGAGGCAGTCTGTTAGTTTTTACATTGTTTCCATGGTAAACATTGATTTAAGTTGAATGTGATGAAAGAAATCATATCCTTAAGGAAGAAAAATAAAGTATAAGAGATAGCAAAATTACATAACAAGATAACAGATTTTTTTTTTCTAAATTTAAAGTAATAGTCTTTTATCTTTGTTCAAATTCCACAATTCTTTCTCTGGATACAGATGGTATTCTCCATGGCATATAGCCCCCAAATTGTCCCTGATTGTTGCACTGATGGAATGAGCAAGTCCATCAAGGTTGATCATCACCCCCATGTTGCTGTTAGGGTGTACAGTGTTTTTCTGGTTCTGCTCATTTCACTCAACATCAGTTCATGCAAATCCTTCCAGGCTTCTCTGAATTCCCATCACTCCGACCACTATCTTTCTTAATCTGACATCCCTTTCCCCATTCTCATAACCCCTTTCTTTTCTACTTTCCCTGAAAGCAAAATGAATTTCTATACACCTAACTGTATGTGTGTGTATTATTCCCTTCTTGAACCAATTCAGATGAGAGTAAGTTTCAAGTATTACCCACTCATCTCCTACCTTGTTTAAACTCTTTCACTCCATGAATTTTCTACCTTCTTCCTCTCCCCTTTCCCAATTATTACTTTTGAACTTTTCCATTCTTCTTTTGAGATTATCTTAATAAAACCATACCTATGCATTCTACTCCTCCAAACAGCCCTGGTAATGATAAAATTCTGAGGGGTAATATGTATCATCTTCTCACATAGGGATGTAAATACTTTAGCCATGTTTGGTTCCTTATATTTCACTCATGTATTTATTTACCTTTATATTCTTGTCTTGAGTCTTGTGTTTGACTTTCAGATTTTTCCATTCAGCTCTGCTCTATTTCTCTGTCTGTCTCCCTCTCAATCTCTTTTTAAATAAGGAATACTTGACAGTCCTCTATTGCATTAAATATCCACTCTTTCCTTTGAATCCCTCTGGATTATACTCAGGATTTGTTAGGTAAGTTATTCTTGGTGGAAATCCTAGCTCTTTGCCTTCCAGAACATCAGATTCTTCTTTTTTTATTTAATATTTATTCTCATTTTGTACAAATAATGATTTTTTATACATTAATAAAATATTCTTGTTTAAGAGTAAATGAAATACCCCTTCCCCCCAATAGATATAGACTCACTTGAGCAATAAAGTAAAGGGGAGAGAAAAAAATAAAAAAAATAATAGTAACAATTGTAGGTATGGCCAAGTGGCTCAATGGATGGAGCACCAGCCCTGGAGCCATGAGCACCCAAGCCCACATCCAGCCCCATATACCCAACAATCACCCAGCCGTGTGACATGCAAGCCACCTAAACCCCATTGCCCTGCAAAAAACAAACAAACAAAAAGACCCAAAATAAAATAAAATAGTAATAATAGTAGGGGTGTCTGGGTGGTGGAAAGAGCACTGGCCCTTGAGCCAGGAGCACCCGGGTCCAAATCTGGCCTCAGACACCAAACAATCACCCTGCTATGTGGCCCCAGGCAGGCCACCCAGCCCCATTTGCCTTGCACCCCCCCAAAAAAATAATAATAATAAAAAATGTGCTTGAGTCTTTGTTCCAACACCAACAACTTTGTTGAGGGTAGATCACATTCTTTATGATAAGTACATCACAAAAGCCTAGTCAAGGAAATCCAAAAAAATGCTGAAGAAAATAGCATGCTAAAAAAACCAGCTTAGGTCAAATGGATAAAACAGTTCAAAAAGTTATTGAGAAGAATGCTTTAAAAAGCAAAATTGGCCAGATGGAAAAAGAGATAAGAAAGCTCTCTGAGGAGAACAAATCCTTCAGACAAAGAATAGAACTCAGGGAGATTGATGAATTTACAAGAATCCAGGACTCAATATTTCAAAACCAAAAAAATGAAAAATTAGAAGAAAATGTGAAACATCTCATTGAAAAAACAACTGATATGGAAAACAGACTTAGGAAAGATAATTTAAAAATTATTGGAATACCTGGGAGTCATGATCAGGAAAAGAGCCTTGACATCATTTTCAAAGAATTACTACAGGAAAATTGCCCTGATATTCTAGAAGCAGAGGGCAAAATAGAAATGGAGAGAATCCACCAATCCCCCAGAGAAAGAGATCCCAAAAAACCAACCCCTAAGAATATTATAGCAGAACATCATATTCTAAGCCCTCTGCTACTTTATCATGGAAGTTGCTAAATCTTGTTTGATCCTGACTGTGGCTTCAAGGTATTTGAATTCTTTCTATCTGATTGCATACAATATTTTCTCCTTTACCTAGAAAGTTCTGGATTTTGATTATACTTTTTGGGGGAGTTTTCATTTGGGGATTTTCTTCAATTTCTATTTTGCCTTCTGATTGTAAGGTATCTGGGCAGTTATCCTTTATAATTTCTTGAAATATGATGTCTAGACTCTTTTGTGCATGTCTTTCAGGTAGTTCAATAAATTTTAAATGATCTCTCTTTGCAAGTCAGTTGTTTTTCCTATGAGATATTTCACATTTTCTTCTATTTTTTTTGTCTTTTGATTTTGTTTTTGTTTCCTCATCTTTCATGGAATCATTAGTTTCCACTTGGCCCATCCCAATTTTTAAGTATTTACTTTCTTCAATATTTTTGTACTTCTTTTTCCCTTTGACCTATTCTGATGCTTAGGAAGTTATTTTCTTCAGTATTTCTTGTGCCTCTATACCAAGCTGTCAATCCTTCTTTCAATTTTCTTATTTTCATTTCTTTTCCCAATTTATCTTCTACTGCTCTTATACAATTTTTCAAAACTTTTTTTTACTTTTTATCTTTTAAAAAACTTTTTTTTTAATAATTCTTATTGAGCTCTTCATTTTTCTACATGTTTCTCTTTTGCTTGAGATAGTTTCAAGTCATTATCTTCTGAGTTTGTTTCTTGAGCTTCCCTTGCCACTGGGTTTTTATGGTCAGGTTCCTTTTTTTATATTTTGCTCATTTTTCTGGCATAGTTATTGATTTTATACCTTGTTTAGTGTTGGGTTCTGCTGCCTCTGAGAATGTCTGTTTTGAGGTTTTTTTTAATGCCCTCCTGATGCTTTCACAGTGCTTATAAAGGGGAGTTCAAGGAAGAGGTCTGTGCTCTGCAAATTCCTGACTGTACTTGAGTCTTGTCGGCTTGTGCACGGTTGTTTCCTCAGCCTGCTCCTGGCCTCAATCAGTGTGCTGGGAGGCTCTGTGGGTTCAGGGCTGCTGAACTGCTGTCTTCCCCTTGGATTTGATCTCCTGCCCTGGTTTATTCTTCTATAAGCTGTACAGGACTAGAGGTTAGGACTCTTCTGCTTCGGGGCTGAGCTGCTTAGCTGTGGTTCTAGAATCTGCCCCATGCTCTTCAAACAGGTCCAGTCCTACTCCTCTCTGCCCTGGAACTTCGCCCAGAACTGCTGCCAGATGGAACCTGTTGCTGGTCCCTGTGCTACTATAGGGGTTCCTTGAGATACCTAATGCTCAGTCCTGTCCCCAAGTGCTGGGCAGCTCGCTCCCTGGCAATGCTACTGTCTGCTCCCCAGCCAGCTGCCAATTCTGCCCGTTGCCACACTCTCTCCTGACCAGCTGTCACCCCAGTGTTTGCAGGCTTTTCTATCTTCCTCAGTTGCCCTGGGCTGAAAAATGACCCATTGAGTTTTTCTTAGCTTTCCATATCAGAATTCAGCCTGGTGCTCTTTATGGGTCATTGGGGAGGAGGTTATGAAGGAGTTGAGACAAAATTGCTACCTCTCACACTACCATCTTGACTCTGTCCCCTCTAAAAATTTCCAGGAAAGACTATGCCATCCTTCCTCAAGGATATTGAAGAGGGGGGTAATGGGCATGGACTAGAGGTTTTCCTGCTCTAGGATTCTTCCATCCTGTAAGTTATCTCCAACTGACATGCCAGTCATCCAGACAAATTCCCTAGAAGCTTGACAAATTGTAAAGTATGCTTCAGGAATTCCTTCTGATGTGGTGCAGACCATGCCAAGCAAAGGGAATCTTAATAAAAACTCAGAAATGAACAACTTCATATGGAACCACACACCAGGTTAAGCAGGCTGCAAAAGTCTGCCTTGTATATGTGTTAGAAAAGGACCAGAGGGAGGGATGAAGAGGACCATGGCACGAAGAGGACCACGGCACTCCCTTGAAGTCTGAAGGTCAAAAGGTCCTTCAGTCTTTGGCATTATTCAGTCAATACTTGAACTAGATTCCTTGCTCTACTGATCTAGTCATCCCACTCTTCCCCAGACCCTATTGCCCAATATTCCCTCTCTAGGACCTGACTAAAGCCTGCAGAGCTGGGGTTTCCCAAATGGAGCCCAAACCCTTACCCTACCAAAACAAAACCTTCCCTGGAAGCCCTCCTCAAAACTGACCAACTAAATTTCACATTAATTCTACAGACCCATAGAGCACTGCCTCTGGAATCAGGAGGACCCAAGTTCAAAGCTGGTCTTGAGACATTAATACTTAGCTGTGTGACCTTGGGCAAGTCACTTAATCCCACTGCAAAAATCCCCTCCCCCCCAGATTCTATAGATCCCAGGATATTCTTGGAGCACATACAATGTCTACATAGAGGGACCTTTTCCACAGCCCCAGCTTGTAACATTTATAGTCTAAGCCTAGGCTACTAATGATCTCTGATGGCCTTATGGCACCCCAGCTGGTCAGTGGAGAGGAGGAACAAATTTTCTTCCTCTCACATCGTGTTTTGACTTTGGCTTTTTCTGATTCACTTATAATAATAATGGCTTACATGTAGGGGCTTTAAAGGTTGCCAAGCTCTAATTTCCATAGAATTGTAGCTGATCCTCACCACTCTAAGTTGGGTACTACTGGGAAGAACGTCTATTTTATAGATGGACTAAGTGATGTGCCCAGGGTGCCACAGTTAGTGTCAGTGACAGGACTTGAAAAAAAGTCTTTGCTGGCTCACAAGGCCAGTAATTGATGCACAATTTACCCCATGACTACATCCTAGGCACCTATGCCTGCCTCATCATCCCCTTACCAAGCTGTGAGGTCCATGAGCACAAGAGCTCTAAGGCAGAGGTAGCAAACTAGCAGCCAAGAAAATTCCTGAGCAGACCTGAACTGGGTTAAAACTGTGGAACAAAATAAAAATGCAACATAGGGAACATCCACTTACGGCTTTCCAAGTCAATAGGCAGCCTGCAGGGATCTATTTCTATTTTCAAGATCACAGAACGGCACAGGGGAGTCCTGGGTTTGAATGCCTGTATAAAACTCATTAGTTCTGTGTACCTATGAACCAATTTCCTGGCAATAAAACAGGAACAGATTTCTTGCGATTGTGAGGAATGCACTTTATAATTTAATGAACAGCTGCCATTTGTACAGGGCTTTAAAATTTCAAACACTTTATGTAAGCAGTAGAGGACACTCCAATGATGACAGCCCCTGGGAAAAGAAGCTGGCCCAATGACATAAGGGGAGCAGATATACTGCTCAGGTGCTGTGCTACTCTCAAGTCCCAGAGGAAGGTCTTGGCACGCTGGGTGGACTCTCCAGAGGTCTGCCTGACAAATGCTCCTACTGTGGTATGCAAGGACTAGCAAATGGGCAGGTTCACTAAAGTATTCCCGTGCCCCCCACCAGGTCTCTAGGGGCCTCTCTGGACCCTGATTCATCTGTGAAGGGAGGGAGCTGGACCAGACTAGAAAATTTTGTTCTGTAATCAAGCAGCAAGGAAGGACACCAATCAAAATCCCCCACCCCCCACCCTATTCAGCTGTGGTGGGTGACACAAGAGCAATGGGGGCAGTGATTCCATGGAAGGCCTTCTCTCCAGTGGTCAAAGTTCAAAGGCTGATCTGGTACTGTAGGTCTAGAACCTACCAGTCCTAGGATTCCCCAGGGACTTAAACCACTGAAGCCCCCTTTGCCCAAGTTCCATCAAACTGGGCATCCAGCACAAAAGTGAAGATGCTGGCTTCTGATACAAGCTCCCATCCCAACCTCATCAGCCACACTCAGGTTAAGAAGAAAGCAGTTTCAAGTCCTTTATTTGGGCAGGGTCTAATCACAAGCTGCCTTTGGGGGGACAGATGTCATTCCACAGCTTTGGGGTCCCGAAATCCAAGTTCTTTTCACTGTTGTGATCCCTGACAATGTGCCTGAGGGTTGAAGCTTCACTTCTGGCCCTTCAGGTAGTTCCAGCCATCTTGACTGTACTCCTGGATTGTGGTGGGAGCAGCAGACAGTGACTGCATCAAGCTGCTGATTCCTGCAGGGGAAGAATTACTGGTTAACTTTAGGGTAGGGGGGAACCCCAAGATTCCACTGAAACCCAGCCCAGCCCATGGTAGGGTCAGAAATGCCCCCCACAGCAGCCTCATCCAGTGAGGGTTCCAGCAATTCTGCCTGTCTTAAGGAAGCAGATTTTTGGGTTCTAGAAGTTCAGAAAGTACCTTGAGCCCCCCATCCCCCATGTCTGTCCTCCCTAGGTCCCTTTAATTCAAGGCAGAGCCATTAAGCCAGGACCTCAAGGATCATTCAGTTAAATTCCTAGATTTGACACTAGAGAAAGCTGGGTCTAGTAAAGGGAAGGGACCTGTGCAAGGTCACGCTTCAGCCCAGACTGGGCCCTCCCTTAGCCTCAGCAAACTGGGATTTGGGGAAGGCCACATTCCCATCCCTCAGTAGAGGGGAGGGGGGCAGAAGAGGGTCTGGAGCCCACTGCCACCACTTAGTAGCTAGCTAAGGCATGCTGTCACTGCCCCTCCCCCATAAAGGGACTCTTTCTGTAATTTCTTCTGTAAAATGTGAATCTATCCTGGCTACCTCTTAAGTATCAGAGAGCTGTTATTCCTAGCCCCTTCCTACAGCACAACACTCCACTCCCCACACTGAGGACTCTCTAGAGCAATGAATGGACCTGGCAGCTCCCAGATGGAGCTAGAAAGGCTTTCGGTCATCACCCAGGCCCATTTTCCCTTTGTAGAGATCACTAAACTGAAGCCTAAGGAGGGGAAGTCACTTGTCTACGATCACAGAGATTCAAACCCAGATCTCTGGACTCCAAAAGCATCAGTTTTCCTTTTGGCGCAGAAGAATCTTTGATGTAAAAGGGGCTGCTACCAGTAACGATCAATCAACAAGCATTTCCAATGTATGCCATCTGATGCCTACTGTTACCCTGGCTGGGTTATCTGTTTTCATGGTCTCTTTCCTGGTCCCCCTCTCCTCTTCCCTAAGGGAATGTCATACAACAGTTCATATCATTACAATTTTTAAAAGTTTGACAAAGTGCCTTCCTCACAATAGCAACCTGGTAAGGCAAGAAGTAAAAGGATTATCATTGCCATTTTATTGATGTAAAAACCAAGGCTCAGCAGCAACATCTATATAATGGGTCTCTAATTCAACTGCAGGCCTCCTGAATCCCAAGATCAGTCCTCTTCCCACTCTTCACATGCCATTGCCCTACTTGCCCAGATGAGGCAAGTTTTGCCAACAGGTTTCTTGACCAACCAGGCCTCGGCCTCATCTGCCTAACTTGAAATGCCACAAAACTCATGAATTCAAATCTGTACCAAATGAGACAAGTCCTGTGTTTGTTCTCACACTGGGGATGAAAAGGGTTACCTGAATGAATTAAGACAAGCATATCTGCTAATTATAAATTATTCTTGCACATTTATTAAAGTACCCTCTAAATATCTGTAGCAGGCAATCTGATGAGGCCAATTGGTGAGTTGTAGATTCTCAGAGGTAAAAAGAACTTTGGACTACATCCAGTCTAATTCATACCTGATCAGGCATTCTCTTTATGACATTCCCAATCAAAGGCTTTGCTCAAGGACCTCCAATGATAGGAAGGGAAGGTTGCCAACTGCAAATGTTTGCTATTCAATTTTTCTTTATGCTGAGCCAAAATCTGCTTTTGCAATTTGCACTCATTCCTGCTAGGGCCAAGTAGAAGCTGTTTAATCCCTTTTACCTAAAACAACCTGTCAAATATTTAAAAGATATTCATGTTTTCCCTAAATTTTCTCTTCTCTAGGCTAGCTGGCCCCAGTTCCTTCAACTGATTTTCCTAAGCAACCCAACTAAGTTTTATTTTCTTTCTTTTGGTTTTTGCAAGGCAATGAGGGTTAAGTGACTAGCCCAAGGTCATACAGCTAGATAATATTAAGTATCTGAGAGAAGATTTGAACTCAGGTTCTCCTGACTCCAAGGTTAGTGCTCTATCCATGGCACCACCTAGCTGCCCCTCCAAACCAATTTTTTTTAATGTAATTCAGACTTCTCTTCCTTCCATTGACTTAGTGTCAATTCATGAGGCCTACACAGCATTTGATAATTTTTATTTCCTTTAGCTTCTTACTGCCTCTAAACTCCTTAGTACGGCATGTAAAGTCCTCACAGTCAGCTTTCAATTCCTCTTTCCAGGCTTACTATTTATGGTACTTCTTTTTCTACATACAACATTCCAAACTGACCTTCTTGCTATTCTTCACAGTATCTCATCTCTTAACTCTATGCCTTTCACCAAACTACTCTTCTACTCTTCATCCTTGACCTAAGGCCCTTCCTAATTCCTTCTCCCTCTCCAAGGATCTTGCACTGATTTTGTACACTATATAGATATACACACACACACACACCTCTGTATATGTGTGGCATGCGTGTATTTGTATGTGTATCCCTTTGGGGGCAGGAACTGTTTCATTTCTGTCTTTGTGTCCTGAGGGCCTAGCATATGGTAGACAATAAATGCTTGTCCTTTGGCTGCATCTTTCTGACTCCATAACCAAGCCCATCATACCTTCACAACTACACCGACTTTTCCCTGAGGTGGTTTTTGCAGAACATGGTATTCCAGGTGACTGGTGGGGGCTTCAGCAAGTTGCGCTTTTGCCAAGGACACACAGAAGACATCAAGTCCCTTCCCTCTACTGAGCCTCCTGTTCCCAGCCCATAAAAATGGGTGGCTCTGGACTCCATGATCTCTGAGGTCCCTTATGGTTTGGACAGCCCATTCTGGGGCTGTCCCACCCAGTGTTGGTCCCACGGCTAGTCAGCTGTCCTTCTGATCATGCCAATGAAAGGAGATCCTGAACTGGATGGACCACATCCAAGGGAAAACTGAAGGGATGGAGTTAAGAGATATGGGGCTCTGGGCTAGGGTGGGTGGTCCAGAGAGCAGGGGAGCCCCTGAACAGCAGCATTCTTTTTCAGTAAAAGGGACACTGTTGCAGTAGAATCCATGGTCTTACCTGAGTTCCAACTGTCTCTTAAGTTAAAGTTGAAACGTGGAAGGGATGGGACCTGAGCAAAGAGGAAAGGAAGTATGAATCACATACTCCCAACATTAGATGAAGTGAAACAAGACTCAAAGTCAGGGCTACATCTGAGTCCTGACATTCAAAATGAGCCTGAAATCTGGCCCCAGACAGAGTGCAGATCACAAAAGCAATGCCTTCCATCACCAAATGCTTAATGAAGTTTTGATGTCCAGCTAACTCAGGCTAGCTTGTCTCCCCCTGCCCTCCTCCTTCAAAGAAAGCATCCCACTAACCAGAAAGATCAGGAAAAATGATGGTGTGCTATTGTTTCCCAGAAAGGGCCCAGCACTTTCCCTCTTCCTAAGAGTTCATCTCTGCTGCCTCAGGCCCATGAAGTTTTGAACCAATCCCCAGCCCTAACCTGCCTACTCCCCCCAGGCCCCTCCTACCTCCAAACGGACGCCCATGTGCTTCCAAAGTAAGCCTGTGTAATGGTTGAAGGCTTCAGGGATGGTTTCCTGTGCCCTTCTTAGGGCAGCCTGACTCTCATAACTGGACCCCAGCAGCCCTTGATTGCAAATGAAGTACACTGACCCACCAGCCAAGCCGGCCTTAAGGAAAAACCTGGGGTGGGGAGAGAAGCAGCTTGGAAAAGGTGGAAAAAACTGTGAGGTGAGAGTCCAAACATCTAGATTCAAATGATCAATTTAATCACCTACTCCCTTGGTGACCCAGACCATTTGAAGACAAAACCAAACACAAAACAAGAGGCTTGGTTAGTTTTTTTTTTTAGCTTTTTGCAAGGCAAATGGGGTTAAGTGGCTTGCCCAAGGCCATGCAGCTAGGTAATTATTGTCTGAGGTCAGATTTGAACTCAGGTACTCCAGACTCCAGGACTAGTGCTCTATCCATTGAGCCACTTAGCCGCCGCCCCTTGGGGTTAGCTCTTGCAACTCTTTTTCACCAATCTGAAAAGCAGGCCTGCTCCCCTGTTAGCAGTCCTCTCTACTTTTGGGTCGCCCCCCCCCATGGATACATCTACCTCATGGAGGAGGGGGCTCTGGTCAATTCCCTGCTTCGACCCCCCACACTTCCTCAGGCAGTGCCCTCCTCCCCTCCCTTTCACAAAGTTTCCAGGGCTCCCTCCTGTCCCCAGATCTAGAGTTGGAGGGGCCTTGGAGGAGAGACAGGAAAGGAGGTGCGCATCTAGGCCAGGGTCCTGGTAAGGTGCGCATCTGGTCCCGGTAAGGTGCGCCTGTAGTCCAGGGTCCTGGTAAGGTGCGCATCTAGTCCAGGGTCCCGGTAAGGTGCGCATCTAGTCCAGGGTCCCGGTAAGGTGCGCATCTAGTCCAGGGTCCCGGTAAGGTGCGCTTCTAGTCCTGGGTCCCGGTAAGCGTTTCAGCTCGGGGCTGTTCCAGGAACTCCTGAAGCGCTTTCAGAAGCCCTTTACGGCGGAATCTCACCCAGATCTCTATCGTTATCAGTTGCTCGTTGGCAACTTCCGTGACTAGAAAAAGTTTGAAAAGCCCCCTGCGGGCACGACGTCATCCGAGTCGGGGGGGGGGGGGGGGGGGGGAAGACTCATAGCGCTTTCAAGTTTGCAAAGCGCTTTGCAAGCCCGCTTCCGTTTCCTCCCTCAGGCCCCTAGTCTAGGCCCGGGACCCCGTCGTCCGGCCGGTAAAGCGGCCCCGCGCGCTCGGCCCGGCCCGCTCCCCGGCCCCCCGGCCCGCTCCCCGGGGCCCCCTCCCCCGCCCCGCGTGACTCGGGGACCGGGCGCGTGCGCTCACCCAAACAGGGGCCGCAGGCGGGCAGCCATGGTCACCGAGCTCCGCCGCTCTGCGACAGCGCAAGGACACGGAGCTCCGCCCGCCGCCCGCCCGCCGCCGCCGCCGCCGCCGCCGAGCGGGTCCCCGCGGAGGCCTGGGCGGGCCGGGGCAGAGCGCGCGCTCAGCACTCTGGGAGCTGTAGTGCCGACCAACCGCCGCCGGGCCCGCGCCCGGGGCGTCTGGGAGTTGTAGTCCTGAGGCCAGGAGCCCTGCTCGGCGGGCCGGGAGCTGGAGTCTGTTCTTTTCTCCCCTGGGCTGCTACGGTCCCTGGGAGGGAGAGTCGAGCTCGGGGTGCAGCTCTGCTAGGCCGGGAAGGCTGACCTGAACTGCTTAAATCCGTCTCTAAATAGCCAGAGCTAATAACTGGAGAATTGAGAGGATGACGACGACGATGATGATGATGATAGAGGATAATAGTCTGTAAAGTATTTGCAGATTTGAAAAGCCTGCTATCGGTTTGTTATAATGGCTAATCCGGGCCTGGGTGCCACAAAGGCCGAGGGGAATTCATAAAAGATTAAGAACGGTTTAATACTTAATGCTTCATTTAATCCTCTCAAGTTGAGTTCTGGTGAATTTGGTGGGTGTTGTCATTTCCCCCATTTTACAGATGAGAAAACTGAGGTTGAAAACTGAAGGCAGGATTCTCATGGTCTATCTATTGTGCCAACTAGCCATCTCTGAAGTGTTTGTCCTTACTCAAAATGAATAAAATATTTAATTTAAAAAAAAGGGGCTTGTCTTTTCTGGGTCTTTGGAGGAACCATCCTAATCAAGGGAACCTGGAAGGCCACAGAGTCGGGGACCACCTTTTTCTCCCACCCTGCCTTCTACCCTATTTCTCCCCTCTTCCTGTGATGGTGTTTTTTTTTTTTTGTATCTCTGTTCCTGGTGTTTTTTTTAAATTTATTTTTATTAAAGATATTGAGTTTTACAATTCCCCCTCCAATCTTGCTTCCCCCCCCCCCCCCCCGGAAAGCACTCTGTCAGTCTTTACTTTGTTTCCATGTTGTACCTTGATCCAAATTGGGTGTGAGATGGTGTTTTATAGATGGAGAAACTGAGTCCCAGGGATGGGAAGCTTCTTTAATATTTGTTTAGTCATATCTGAGTCTTTTTTGATCCATTTGGGCTTTCCTTGGCAAAGATACTTGAGAAAAGATTTGCCATTTCCTTCTCCAGGTCATTTAACAGATGAGGAAACTGAGGCCACAAGGATAAGTAACTTGCTCAGGGTTTCACAGCTAATAAGTATTTGAGGTCAAATTTGATTTCAGGTCAGGTGCCCTCTCCACTTCACGAGATTAATAAATTAGTCAATGAATCAAAAAGTATGAGCACAGCAGCCCCTCACTCAAATCCAGTTCAACTACTGGTCATGGTCTTCTTTGAGAAAGAAGGACAAACATCATCAATCTATCAACAAGCATTTATTAGGGGAAGGGAAGGTTAAGAGCTGGGGATGCAAATAGGAAGAATGAAATAGTTTCTCCTCATAGAGTTTACATTCATTCTAAGAAGAGAGAAAAGGAATAAGTGTCTAAGTGTGAGGATACCATTTTGAAGAGGAGGCCTATGGCCCTGGGTAGTGAATTTACTTGGCTGGGAACCCACAAAGAAAAGAGTATAGATGATGAATCTGTAAAGAATAAATACAAAGTAATTTAATACCAGGTAGTGTAAGAGGCAAGGCACTTTAGTTACCTCTTAAAGAGGGATCATTAAGAGGCTCCAGGGTGTTTGCAGAAGTTGTTGGCTAGAAGAGCAAGAGGTTGTAATAAGTATTTTAAAAATGTATCTGGGGGCAGCTAGGTGGTGCAGGAAATAGAGCACCAGCCCTGGAGTCAGGAGGATCTGAGTTCAAATGCAGCCTCAGACACTTAATAATTACCTAGCTGTGTGGCCTTGGGGAAACCACTTAACCCCATTTGCCCTACCAAAAAAAACCCCCAAAAAACAATATCTGCATGTGGTGGCAATATAATAAAACTAGGACCTAAGTCTTCTTTAGCAAGGTAAAAATTCAAAAAAAATGCACAATTTGGTGTGGAAATATGTTAAGATCAACAGGGAAACTAGCAGCGATTGGGTGGAAGAAATATTGCAAACAAAACAAACTTCCTGATCCTAAAGGGGAAATTCAAAGAAAAAAAATATGACCTGACAACAGGAAACCATTTCTATAAGGACAACAACCCTGAAAAGAAAAAATACTTTGTCTTTCATTTTTTAAATCTTTTTCAAAGATTTTATTTATTTTCAGTTTTACAATTTTTCCCCTTATCTTACTTCCCTCCCCCAACAGAAGGCAATTTGTCAGTCTTTACACCATGGTATACATTGATCCAAATTGAATGTGATGAGAGAGAAATCATATCCTTAAGGAAGAAACATAAAAGTATAAGAGATAGCAAGATCAGACAATAAGATATGTTGTTTTTTTTTAATTTAAGGTAAGTCCTTGGTCTTTGTTGTTTCTCTGGATACAGATGGTGTTCTCCATTGCAGACAGCCCCAAATTGTCCCTGGTTGTTGCACTGATGGAATGAGCGAGTCCAGCAAGGTTGATCGTCACCCCCATGTTACTGTTAGGGTGTACAGTGTTTTTCTGGTTCTGCTCATCTCACTCAGCATCAGTTCCTGCAAATAAGAAAAAACACTTTGAAAAATTTAAGAACCTTGATGACCTATCACGTTTCAGAGGCTCTTTGGTGAAAATCGTTGTTCTGCAACTCAGAATTCAAGGGATAAGCTCGTCCCTTCTAGTCAAGTTCTCGGAAGGGACCAAGTCCTTGCAACGCCCAAAGACACCGTGCGCATGAGCAAGGTGGAGGGACGCCTGCGTTTTGGAATCCGGGATCCCGATGGCCTCCAGTAGGGGGCAGTCACCAGGGCGGCTAGAGCGTCGCGCGCGTGGGGGGGAGGGACGCTCTACCCTTCCTGACTCGTTGCCTCTGAAGACCCGGAAGTGGAGCTACATATCCCAGAGTTCAACGCGCTCTTCTTCCTTCTGTTGTGGCTGCCGCCAGGGCTACGCTTGGTGAGCCGGGGGGACCTCCGGGGAATCCGCGGCCATCCGCGGCTCAGACCCCTTCCCCAGCCCGTTCTGGAAAGCGGCCTGAAGGGAGACACGAGGGGCCTCGGGGCTTCGGGCCTGGGGTGGTGGGTGGGTGTCCGGGAGGCCTCTAGGAGCTCGCCTCGATTACTCTCTTCCCTTCACAGCGCCGCAGCCATGGCCATCCGATACCCCATGGCCGTGGGCCTCAACAAGGGCCACAAAGTTACCAAAAACGTGGCGAAGCCGCGACACTGCCGCCGCCGTGGGGTGAGTGGAAAGCCGAGTCCGGCGAGAACTCGAGGGGCTGCGGGGGGTGGGGGGCGGCGGGACACCGGCCCCGGCTTGGCGGGGGGCACGTGGACTGGGGAGCTGGGGGCGGCGGGGCCCCCCAGGGGGGCTTGTTGCCCTCGGCACACGCGGCCTGGCTTAGCGTAATGGTTTTGGGGCGTTTTATAGCAGTTCCCCGAGGCGTCGCTCCGGGCCTCCTGGCGGGTGTTGCAAGGGGTGCGGAGGCTGGAAAAGGCTGGTGCTGGGTGGCGCAGTGGATAGAGCACCGGCCCTGGAGGCAGGGGGACCCGAGTTCAAATCCGACCTCACTTACAATGACCTAGCTGTGTGGCCTTGGGCAAGCCGCTTAACCCCATGGCCTTGCAAAAAACTTGGAGTTTGCCTAATCACTAGTGTGCTTTCAGAGCCAGAAGGGTGGCCTTCGTGCTTGGTCAGTGAATGAATGGGCCCGGGACCTGTTGGGACTCCTCCAGCCTTCCTCAATGATTTTTTTTTTAATAACACACTGAATTAATGCTGTCTTCACACTTAGCCTGAGGCAGGGAGTACATTTTAGAGAACGAAGCAGGCTCCGGGGATACCTGATCGCTCCCTGGGCTTGGGCTAGCCTGTGGAGATGGATTGCCTGGTGTTTAGTGGTAATCTAACAAAGACTTCATGGTGCTGCGCATCCTTAGCAGGAATACAAAAAGAAAAGTACTTGCCAGTGAGGGTCTTTGTTTTATATTGGTGGGAAGGGTATAGGTGTAGTGTAGTGGGGATCTGTGTAGAACACTGGTGATTAGAAAAACCACCAGACCTCACTTATGTAGGGAATAGTCCCTAAGCTCTCCTCCTAAAGAAGCTAGCTGCTGTTCTCCGCAAAGGCCCAGTGGAAGCGGAACATTGAAAAATTAGGATGGTGCTAGATTAATTGATTTTAAAAAAAACTGAATGGGAGGCAGCTAGGTGGCGAGGTAGTGGACAAAGCCCCACCCCTGGAGTCCGGAGTACCTGGGTTCAAATCCAGTCTCAGATATTTAATAATTCCCTAGCTGTGTGGCCTTGGGCAAGCCACTTAACCCCATTTACCTTACCCAAAAAAATGCAGTTTTTAGTTTGTCCTGGAGAGCAAGAGGGGATCTACTAAAGCTCGAGCGTTTGGGGGAGGGAGGAAAGAGTTGTGGAGTGAAAGTACTGAGGAGCTAGATCAAAAAAGCTGACAAAGGTCTGAATTAGGGTGATGGTTATGAGAGAAAAAACAGAGTGTAATGGAACTTGGGGATAGTGTGATAAGAGCAGAAGGCTCAAGAAAATCAAGTTGATAGCTACATAGGTTGTAAAATTTAATAGAGAAATTTGGGGGAATTAAAGTTAAAGGGAGTTTTCCTAAAGGATTACCTTGGGCTCAGGTTGAAGTTCATATTGGGGCAAGGCTGCTCAGGATCTGGCAAAGAACTCTTTCTTCCCTTTAGTAAGAGACTGGTATGGAATATAAGGATTATGAAATTTAGAACTTAAAAGGACTCTGTTCCTGTATCTCTATATTCTAGAGGAAATTAAATACCAAAAAGGGAATTTTACACATCAAAGCTATCCAGGAAATAAGTAACTTAAAATTAAACAACCATTTTACTTATTTTTCCAATGTAAATCATTGTGTTCAGAGATAACAAAAATGAAGTTTTTCTGTCCCTCAGCAGTCCCGTCCAGCTTTTTTTCTCTGGGGAAAGACTTTTTGGGCCTTATCACATCTTTGTCTTTTAACAGCGGTTGACCAAACACACCAAATTCGTGAGAGACATGATCCGGGAGGTGTGTGGGTTTGCTCCTTATGAGAGGCGGGCCATGGAATTGTTAAAGGTCTCCAAGGATAAGCGAGCCCTTAAGTTCATCAAAAAAAGGGTAGGTTTGAGCTCATGGGGGTAGATGGGGGTGGGTGGGTATGCAGAACATTCCCCTTAATTATGTCATTTTTTCTATTAGGTGGGAACTCACATCCGTGCCAAGAGGAAGAGAGAGGAGCTCAGCAATGTCCTAGCTGCCATGAGGAAGGCTGCTGCCAAGAAGGATTAAACCTGGTCCCTGCTTGCCTTCCCCATTTACCCAATAAACATTTGACAAATAGGCTTGTGTTCTAGACCTGATCTGTTCTGATGATGAACAAACTTTGTCAGGTTTCCCTTTGGGAAAATGAGAGAGAAAAAGCTGTTGGGTCTTGGTAATATAGTATAAATAGGTAGAGCACAGAAAATTGGGCTTGTCAATAAATTGGATTTAAATCCTGTTTTTGCCAGGGCTTTGAGCTTTAAATGAATGAGTAAAAAGAAATGTAGAATATATGAACCTAAAAGGACAATGGTTTAAGGATAATTTCTTTGGGTGGGCAAAGGCCTCAACATGAGCATTTAAGTGCTTTATTGGCTATGGACTGTTAAACCCTGGAAATAATGGATTTTTGAGTGTGGGTCCTTAGCACCTTTAGTCTGATTTTACTGTATTCAAGAAAAAAGACAGTAGTAGTGGAAATTATTTTTATCATAAATACATTTTCAAGCATAACAGGCTTTGTCTAAATTGTTAAGTATATATTTATATGTATGAAACCAATACAACACAAATGGGCTACCTAGCAGCATTACAGATCCATGTCCATGTTGTCAACCTTTGGAATTTGCTACCCTTACAGTCTGAACATTCATCGTTCCAATCGTTCCACAGTTTCCTGGGAAAAGACAATGTCAAAGATTTCATTGTAGTGCTCCACAAAGTGGGTTTCCAGTCCTTCGGTGATGAAGCTTGCAAGGTCATAATAATCCTTCTTGTTCTCTGCAGGGAGGATGACACAGGTGACCCCTGCTCTTTTAGCCTACAAGAGTAAGGAACAAAATCAAGAATAAGACTGATGGTAGCTGGCAGAACCCTGGCCACTTCAGGCTGACACTTGGGTCTCTGATGCCCCAGACCCCGAGAATAAGAGGCACCAAACAAGATAAAGTCAGATGCACAGCCCCAAATCTAGACACATTTCTTTTGTGGGGAACTGTGAATGTTTCTAAGGTGAAAAAAGTGAATAGTTGCAAGACTCAGATAAGCATATAAATAATATCGGTTAAAAAAAACTACCACAAGATTTTGTAAGCTTTAGGACCATGATTGATTTCTTGTTCTAATCCATGAGGCCCTGCCTAATTTATTAAATGTTTCTACCTGCTAAAGGCAGAAGACTGCTAAATGGCTTAAGAGAAATAATGTTCCCATTTCAATGGGGCTTTCAAAACCCTTGATCCAAAACCACTCAAGTACAAGTAATTTTTGCAGAGAAGAGGTAATGGAATGGGAGTTGGAACCAAAACCTGAATTCATGGCTTTTGAGTTCAGCAGTCTCTGTCTCTAAAGCACTTACTGCAATGGTTTTCTCCTTAATGCCTCCCACAGGAAGGATCTTGCCAGTGAGGGACACCTCCCCAGTCATGGCCACATTCTGCCGAATAGGCTGGTTCAAGGCCAAGGAGAGCAGTGCAGTGACAATGGTGCACCCTGCACTGGGGCCATCCTTGGGGGTTGCACCCTGCAAAGAAAAGGATGGAGGCTTTCAAGCTGGCCCAAAGTTGGGATAAAGGCAAGTTTGGGGGTTTGAGGACAAGAGATGGGGGGGGGGGGGGAAGCAGAGCAGGCTGTATGCTTACCTCAGGTACATGTAGGTGGATGTGTGAGGCCAGCAGGAAATCATTGGATGGGTCCTTATGCATCAAGAATGCCCGGGCAAACGTGTATGCAATCTTGGCACTTTCTTTCATAACTTCCCCTAGCTGACCTGTCACTTCAATGCTCCCATCTTTGCTGTCTTTTTCCTTGGGGCGCCGTGGTGAGGTCTCAATGAATAAGGTAGAGCCTCCTGAGGCAGAGATAAAGATCATTTGACCAGGCAGACAGGTCACTTCTGCGGCACTGGGGGACCTTCAATGGCTTCTTCCTGCAGTTTGCTTTTTTCTTTGGTTTTTGGTTTTTGTAAGGCCCAAAGTCACACTTAAGTGGCTGAGGCTACATCTGAACTCAAGTCCTCCTGACTCCAGGGCTAGTGCTCTATCCACTGGGCCACCTAGCTGCCCTTGCAATTTGCTTTTTGAACTTGACCTGTGTTAACACAGTACGGGGAAAACTCCCTTCAAATTAGCTTCCCTCAGGAGTGCAGACCAACTTTTAACTCTGGAGCAGGACTGACCACACTGCAACCAATACTGCCCACTACTCTGGGTTCACTCTCCTTACCTTTTGAGTATGCAAAGTTCCTCCTCATTTCAAAGCCTTCCCCCTCCCCAAATACCAGTCAACCTGCTCCAAGTGCTTCATTAACAGACTGCTCTTAATCCTCACCTCCATACTTCAATTCCTACTCACCTTTTAAAGCCCAGCTCATACCTTATCTTCCAAGCCTTAATTTACACCTCTTACTTCAGACTTCACATCAGCTCTTTCCACCTCTAATGGCCATGATATACATTATAATCATTTGTGTGTATTCCCTTCTACTCAAAGGGTTCCACTCCACTTCCCTAATGCCTGGACGGTACATGACAAATGCCAGGCATGTCACAGAGGACCTCTTTCCCTGTCTTACCCATGGCTGTCCATGCCAGACCCATGACCACGCCTGGTGGTGTCACATCATACATGCGCTCCACAGTGAAGAGGGGCTTTCCTACAAAATCCTGTAGGTTTTCAGGTGTTATTTCCACAGACTCCATCTCCCCACTGACTAGCTTGTAGGCAGATTTTCTTAACATCTGGAGAAAGGAAGAAGAAAGAATTTCAGCAGTTAGTCTGATACACGTATGTTGTTGGATTTGGGGAGATCTGATCAGGTTAGTCCACTGCTCAATAAATTGTTGTGTCTACTGCCCCTGACAGAGAAAACAAAACAAAACTCAACTCCCCCCACCCCTTGCTGTGCCCTCATGTGGGTAATTCCTCCAAGTTCTGATTATCTCTCCTTTGGCCAAATCTGGTCGGGGTCAGTTCCAAGGATCTTCCATGATCCCTCAGATGTTACCCCACCATACAAGATCAGCAGGAGTTGTTCTATTTCTTCCCACACAAGTAAAACCTTGATCAATTCTGGCAGAACTGAATGACCTCACAGCTTACCTTCTCCACCTGCTTCTGGAGGTTTCGGACACCACTTTCTCGGCAATACTGCTTGATAAGAAGAGTCAACACATCTGATGAGACTTTGGTCTTGCTTTCATCTAGACCACACAGGATTCGAGCCTGAGGAACCAAGTAGCGCTGAAAGGAAAACCAAGTCATAAATTCAACAGCTGTGTTAGGGAAACAACAAAGGAAAGAATCCTTCTTTCTTTTATACTTTCCCCCCCATTTCACATTTCATTAAGAGTTGCAAATTTATTATCCCTTTCTGCCTAGTGCACTGCTCTTCCTTACAAGTGGCCAGTGCTGTTTTTAGTTCACAGCCCTAAGCCCACCTCCTTCAGGTATCTGAAGACAGTATCACAACTGGTGTCAGAGGGAGCAGGCTGGGCCTGAGGAAAAAGCTTACTGTCTCACAGGAATGAAATTTTTATATTTCTATGGTGCTTCAAACTCAGTGGCTCACACTGCAGTTTTACTTTATGCACAACAAACTTCTAAGACAGTACAAGTATTTTCATTTTACATCTGACAGAAAAGAGGTCACAAGTGGGGAGACCTGCCCAGGCCAACAGCTGGATGGGAACATGTGGAAAGTCACAGTGCACTCTTCAGCACAATGCCCAAAATGACCAAACAGTCAATTATTAATATTCATGGAATGATTCTCTCATTTCACTGATTATACAAAATCTTGGGTACCAGACTAGAAACTCAAAAGCTATCAAATCTAATTCATATTCAAGTGCATGAATCTCTTGTACAACATCTCTGATAAGTAGCTGGCTGGAAGATCTTCAATTAAGAGTGAATTCATATCCTTATGTGATAGTTTGTCCCACTTCTTGGTAGTTTGAAAACAAATATCTGTGCATAAATACTGTAATACCCATCAAGATACATAGATGTGGAACAGGATAAAAAGTGAAACTGGGTAGCTGTCAGTTAAGAGATGGTAGCCCTGGGAGCTGGGCAGGAAATAAAAGCAAAGGCTCAGAACTTTTCTCACCTCTGCAATGGCGAGTTTCTCCTCAGCCACATAGCCAGAGACGTTGATCATTTCCATCCTGTCTCTCAGAGGCTCAGGGATGGTTTCTATAACATTGGCTGTGCAGATGAACAGAACCTGGAGAAAACCAGACCAATGAGGTAGATAGATAGTAAACTGTGCTCATAGGCCCATTAGGTCTCAGTGGCCTGTGACCCACAGTAGAAATATAAATACCTTGGACAGATCCACTGGGACATCTAGATAATGGTCCAGAAAGTTGGAGTTTTGCTCGGGATCTAGAAGCTCAAGCAATGCAGAAGAAGGGTCTCCTTGGTAGCCCCGCCCGATCTTATCCACCTGAAGCACATTGCAGAAGATCTAATTGGTACCTTTCTCCACATCTGAGAAGCAGATCCTAAGATTTAGAACTGAAAAGAATACAGAGTATCTAGTCCAAACTCCTCAGTAGAGATGGAGAATCCTGAAGCTCAGACAGCTTATAGAACTTGCCCAAGGTAACCAAGAGAAGTGCTGGTAACTCCACTCCACCCAATCCATTTTCCTACTGCTTGCTAGCCGTACCCCACTTTCTCTGCCATCCCTCTATTTTCCCTGATAATTATGCACTAGGGCTTAAACCACCAGCCTTTACTCTAACCTAATAGGGCAGGAGAGCAGTTCAACTAGATCAGAGATTCCAGGGTCGATGATGCTATTTCTACTCTAAAATAGGGATATTTAGGCACATGAAGCCTCGTAGCCTAGGGTGGCATCCAGACTACCCTTTCATTGAGGAATGCTCCTCTCTGATCCCTATTTCTTTGTGTTACAAGAATAGGGATGGGGAGGGGGGAATCTTGTCTATAAGTGGGCCAGTCTGGCTTGTGAGTTAGTCATTGGGCTCATTTTAAGACAAAGATTTCTTTTTTTAACAAGTCAATCAGGGTTAAGTGACTTCCCTAAGGTCACATAGCTAGTAAATACCAAGTGTCTGAGGCTGGATTTAAACTCAAGTCCTCTAGACTCCAGGGGAAGTGCTCTAGCCACCCAACCAAGGTTCTGAGGCAGACTTCTGGATCTAAGTTATAACCCTTATTTATAACTCCACCCCAAGGGCTAACCGGATACTGAGGTTTCTGTTAAAAGAAGTATTTGAAGAGGCTGCCCAACATACAGAGATGAGCTCTTAGGAAATGATGGCCCATACAAAGTGTCATGGTTGTCTACTAATGAGGAACAACAGGGACTCAGAATCCGATCAAAAGTACTGGTGGTAAGATCACTACTCCAATTTTCATAGTCTTTGCTATATATAGTTACTAAATTGAACCTGGTGAAAAATACACCCCTGGGCACCTGGCTATTTTCACAGGCTCAACACAAGTTTCTGAGCAGGCTCCCCAGATGGGACAGAACAAATGCCTTCCAAGGGGGGCAGACACACGACCTCATCTATTAGAATCAGGGGGTTTTCCGTCTTAGTTTTCTTCAAACACTGGATGATCTTCCCTGGCATGGCCCCAACGTATGTCCTCCTAGAGAAGAAAAGTCACAGCAGAGTTACAATTTAAACAAAGGTTTGTTGAACTGAACTGAATTTCTGGGGAATAACAGGGGAAAAGGGTAAAGAGGAGCCAAAAACATTCAAAAGGACTGTTAAATATACAAAGTAGGCTCAAGACAAATGTTTCCAATATTACCCAGTTAATTTCTTAGATGTTACAGATCTTCATATTGCCTGAAGATAAGGTTAGTCTGTGGTTCTTTGCGATTGTCTCCAAGACTTTCCAAAGTCAGCCTCAGGATAGCAGTAAGAATAATGATGTCAAGAAGCCCTAAATTAAACCCTGTCTCTCAAATTGGTGTACTTAGGCAACTCCTTTAGCATTCCTGTACCTAAGTTTCTTTTCTTTTGCAAATCTTTTAATTGTTTGCATTTCCTAATTTATCAGCTTGAGACTTTTGGATGGTAATTCATAGATTTAATTAATTCACACCCAAAAGTACAAGACCTAAAACCAATTATCACTTACAACATTTAATCTTTAATATAAAATGTCTTATTTCTCTCCAAAGAACTCTGCAAGATCAGAGTTATCTTATAGAGAAGATTGAGGTTTCAAAAGGAACCAATCTTAGCAAAGGGAACAGAACCAAGAGAACACTACAAATTAACAGCATTGTGAGTTGATCAACCTTGATGGGTGCAACTCCTCTCTGCAGTTCTGAGTTAGGACAACCCTGGGAGCCCTGTTATGAACAATGCTATACATATACAAAGAAAGAAAAACAAAACAAAACAAAAACCCTACAGAGTCTAAATGAACACTATATTCAGTTTAAAAAAAAATTTCTCTTAATTCTTCTTTCCTCTCTCATGGTTTTCTTTCTTTTCTCTTAGACCTAATTCCTCATACAGAAAATGACTAATCTCTAAACATGTTAAACATAATGGATATGGTACAATATCATCAGACTATTCACTGCTGAGGGAAGGGAGGTGGGAAGAGATGGGAAGGAAATTATGCAATATATATATATATAACATACATATATGTATATACATATATATATATGCATGCATATGGATGAATGTTGAAAATCTTTCATAACATGTAATTGGAAAAATAAAATAAAACAATTGGGCAAAAAAAGGGAAGCAACCTGTTCAAGGTCTTGTGAGCAACAGGGAAGAGATTCAGACTCTAAAACCAGGATCCCCCCACTACTTAACAAGTCTTTAATCCCTGCCAATTCAAAACTGAATCCACCCCTAATCCAGATGGGCAATAGCTGTACAAAATTAACAGGAAACAGTTACAAAATGGGACTTATCTCATTTAGGAATAGGGTAAAGTAGTTCTCAATGTTGAATTTTTTCAAGGACTTTGCCTCAGTTATTTTGTCAAAGCAGTGGGGTAATTTCCTCAAAGGGTTATTTTCCCACATCCTCTCAAAAGGTCATTTTATCAAACTAGAGGTTTTGGGTTTATTTTATTATAAATAAGACAAGTCAGGACAAGCCTGACCTCCACAATGTTTCCTTTTCCTCTATTCTCAACTTCCCTTCTTTTTTGGGAGCAAAGAATGTCAGAGGTAGAAGAAACTTTAAAAGTTCATCTAGTTCAGGTCTCTATCTCAAAGAGATCATAAAAAGAGGAAAAGAAACCACACATATGTGAATATCTGTAACAACTCTTTGTGATGGCAAAGAATTGGAAATTGAGAAATGACTGAACAAATTGTGGTATGGCAATGTAATGGAGTATTATTGCTTTTTAAAAATGATGATCAGTAAGATTTCAGAAAAATCTAGAAAGACTGACATGATCTGAAACTGATACTGTACATTTTAACAGCAATGT
Organism: Macrotis lagotis; assembly: GCF_037893015.1. Classification (NCBI taxonomy): domain Eukaryota; kingdom Metazoa; phylum Chordata; class Mammalia; order Peramelemorphia; family Peramelidae; genus Macrotis; species Macrotis lagotis. The sequence goes on along the minus strand of NC_133666.1, from coordinate 631,583,994 downwards.
TGCCTGATGATCAACTATGACAGACTTAGCCCTTCTCAGCAATATAGTGATCCACAACAATTCTAAAAGATTTGTAATGGAAAATGTATGCTGTCCACATCCAGAGAAAGAACTATGGAGTCTGAATGCAGACTTTCACTATTTTTTTGGTTTTTTTCTCTCTTGTAATTTTCTCCTTTTGTTCTGATTCTTCTCTCATAATATGACTAATGTGGAAATATATTTAAAATGTATAACCATTATCAGGAAGGGAGAAAAATTTGGAACTCAAAATCTTACAAAAATGAATGATGAAAACTATCTTTACATGTAATTGGAAAAGAAATTAAGTTTTTTAAAAAAGGAAAAAAGAGTCCATTTAGTTCAGAGGTACTTAGTTTTCTTTGTGTTGTTTCCCCAATCCTCTTCTGGCAATCTGAAGTCTATGGATTCTCAGAGGACTGAGAAATTTTTAAATGCATAAATTAAAATATGGAGACTTATAAAGGAAAAAATTACATTAAAAAATGTCCTCATAATTTTTTTGGGGGGGGCAAGGCAATGGGGTTAAGTGACTTGCCCAAGGCCACACAGCTAGATAATTACTAAGTGTCTGAGGCCACATTTGAACTCAGGTTCTCCTGACTCCAGGGCCAGTGCCTTATTCAAGTCCTCATAATTTTTTAAAAAGCTCATAGATTGCAGATTAAGAACTCATGATATAATTCATGCCTGTTATTTTACTGATGTGAATCCCTAAATGAAGCAGACTGATCTTCTGTTCAAGAATACCAGGAAAGTTCTCACCAGTCAAAGCTCAGCAAACCCAGATTCCAATGAATATTCTCTCCCTCAACAAGACTTAAGGGAAGACTTAAAGGAGGATCACAGGTTTAGAAACAAACAGGACTTTAAACATTCTCTTCAAATCTTCTCTAAGATACAGCTTACTGGGAATCTGAACTCCTATTCTGACTCCAAACCCAGTGCTTCCAATTGTAACACACTATCTTCTGTCATAATTTGTGTCCACAACCCATGTCTTGGCACAAAGGAGGACTCTCAACATTAGCAATAACTGGAGTTGAGTAGAAGTAGGCTGCATGGCAGTACCAATGCCATCTGCATGAAGGCTATCGAGGCAAGGAAGACCAACTCTTCACTGAGCTTCCAGTTCCCCAGTTCAGTGGCAGGTGTCTTGGGGGACATGGGAGGAGACAAGACAAACCTTGGACAAATAATCTTTCCTTTCTGAGCCTCAGTTTCCTCATCAGCAAAATCAAAGTCAAATCAGAAAGCTGACACCCTGAGGTCTAAATGTTCTGAAAGCCTCAGTGGATTAAGACACCACTGTGTCCAACTCTATCTTAACAGTGTGGCAGACTAGAAATGCCATAAAGGTTAGAAGTTGAAAAGAACAATGAAGCTTAAAATGGAACATGAGCTGAGTCTTGAAAAGATGTAAGAGGTCAAAAAAGTGGAGTCTTCTCAGTGGCCTTACTGGCCTCAGATCTGAGGGACTTACCTGTGCCCCTTGATTTCTGCCACGTCAGTCATGCCTCCAACACTGAATCGGAAATATTCTCTATTCAAAGCTCTCGCAATGGAGCGAGCAATGCTTGTCTTGCCCACTCCTGGAGGACCATAGAAACAAAGGATCTTCCCTTGTGTTGATCCTCGGAGTTGGCTCACAGCAATGAATTCCTGACCACAGGAAGGAAGTATTATGGGTCAGGAACACTCAGACTTGTCCACACAACAGCTAGCACCCCATCTCCCCAGACTGAATTGCAGTAGAGAATGTATGAATCCTGACTGCTTGACTCCTCACTCCCTGATACCTGAATACCAATAGCGTACAATCTACTATTAAATGTTATCTTCTACAACCTTGCATTCTACTTTCTATTCTTAGGATCTAGCACAATGATATATGGTGGGTGCTTCATAAATGCTTATTAATCAAATCAGATTGAACATTATCAATTGAGCTATTTGTACAAAGTGCCTAGCACAGACCAAGAGCCACATAGAAATGTTTATTCTCTTTCCTTCCCCTCATAAGTTGCTGGACTGTATTGGTCTGACCACAGGAGAGCTCAGTAGGTCTCTTGCCACTCTGGTATTAAAGCAGGAAGGGCTGATGACTTGAAATGAGGCTGCATTCTGCTAGAACCTCCAGAGGTCTGGTAAGGGAACTTTTGTCACCTCCCCTCCCCAATCCTGTACCTGTGAAGAGGATCTTATTTACCCTCAGGGTTATTTATTAATTTCAATACTGTGAGATTCCACCCAACACCTGGATTCCTGTCAAATATATTAAGTTAGTCAACTATCCTGTCATCCAAGACCCTGAATACAACATCTCAGACACTCTGCTGGTGGCCTCCCTCCAACCCACTGATGACAATATAGCTATTTGGGTCTAATTACTCAATCAGTTACTTATCTACTTAACTGTACTATCACCTTGTCCTCAAGGATGGGCATGAGAGACTATGTTAAATGTTTTGCTGAAATCCAGGTATACTAAGTCTATGTCCCTCTCCTGAGTTTAGTAACCCTGTTAAAAAAAAGAGAAGGAAATCAAGGCTCTAAAACTGGAGTCTGGGTCCGAGTTACAGTAGGAGGCTTCAGAGTACAGAAAACAGGGGCCCTACCAAGATGCGTTTCTTGACATCCTCCATGCCATAATGATCTTCCTCCAGGACTTCCTTGGCTCGTGTCAGATCCAGATTCTCATTGCTTTGTTTCCCCCAGGGTATGGAAGTCAACCAGTCCAAATAATTTCGGGTGACACTGAATAATACACAAAGTCAAAGAAGTAACTTTAACTTAACAGAAGAGTCTAAACCAGAGATGTCAACAATTCTCAAGTGCAGCTCTAACCAGATGAAAATGAAATTGAGAAATATTTAGCAAATGAAATAGAACCACAATGTTAATGTGATATTCTAAATTGGTATACAGCCTATAGATGTTTTCAATTTGGGTTTGATACAACTGGTCTAAACCATACAATATTGTCCAACCGATCTGATCTTCTTGATGTTTTTTGGTGTCTCCTTGCCTTTGGGCAGGCCATCCCAATGGACTAGAATGTTCTTTCTCCTTACCTCACAATCCCTGGATTTCCTTCAAAGCTCCACTTAAAGCTACCTCCTACTAAGAGGTCTATCCCAATCCATTCATACCCCCACTCCCCCAAGCAGAAAAATTATCTTTTATTCACTTTTTGTCTTCTTATATGCATACCTATTGTTTCTCTTGAAAACATGTAACCCCCCTTGGAGGAAAGATACTGTTTCTGTATCTCCAGCACAGCATGTGGCATGTGGCAGCTATGTTACAAAGGCTTGTTGATTTTTTAAGAGAGGAATTGAAGAGACTAGTTGTCAGTGACTCTTCCTCATTGAATAGGAATGTCTTTAGGTCAGGGTATGGATTGTTGCTGGGCTATGATTTCATATGGGCCAAGGGTCTGGGGCATTCTGTTTGTAGGTCAAGGTACATTTGAGATTGATATATGGAAAAACTTTCTAACAATTGGATGAAAATATAGTTATCCCTTCTACATCCTGGGTTTAGGGGTGCAGGACTCCCACAACGTGGAAAATCCACATACAATTTATGGCCCCCCCCTTCGTACTAGAAGTCTGAATTTTTTCTCTTTCTTTTATGGGGTGTCTATAGTACCTTATTGTAAAATCTGGGTTGATATTATATACTACTTTACATGTAATTTGTACATTTCTGAATTACAAAACACGTTCTATAGATCTGCTGGCCGTCACATACTGTCTTGTGACTTCTGCAAAATTCTCCAAAGAGCTCCATTAATTTCTTATGCTGACCCATGATGCAAACCAAACCTCAACAGGGAACATCATGATTTGGAAGGGATAACTATATACCATTGTGCCTGGCATTTTAAATACCTTTACAGTCTGGTTTTAATTTGGTTCTAAAACTGATTTTGCAGTCTCCTCTCTCTCATAGTCTTTATGTTTGAGACACATGAGTCTAATTCACATCTCATAATTTCTTGCCATCTCCTGTGCCTGAAATACCTCAGATTCTCACACCTCCACCTCTTTTCAGGAGTTGAGTTTAAAGAGCACCTCCCACATAAAACCTTTCTTGATCTTATGGATCCCAGAAATGACTCTTTGTTTGTTTCCCCAGAGTAAAATATGAACAATCTTCTTGAGGAAAGATATGATTTTGAGTCTCAGTTTCCTTAGGAATAAGGTCTCATACAAAACTAGTTATCAAATCCTTTCAAATCTACCTGCAACATCTCATAAATCTCTCCCTTTAAGTCCTTCTGGTATTACAAGGGGCAGGGGACAAAACAACAGTTCTTTAACAGGTTTTCCCACCTCACTGCAATTTAGCCTTCATACTGCTTACTATCAGAAAAGCCAGAGAGAGAGAAGGGGGGGGGGGGGAGAGGGAGAGAGAGAGAGGAACAAACAATCAAGAAAGCTGAAGACAATTGGAGCAGAAATGCGACTGGCAACTTCCCCAGGGTGGGCATCAAGTCCTGAAATACACCAGCCCAAGCTTCTCGACTTCTCTCAGAGCCAAGAGCAGGTCACTCATGCTCAACTTCTTCAAGGACCTCAAGGTTGTCAGCAGGATACATTCTTCTCCAAGACACTAATAGCTATATCAATTTTAGATCACCCTCCTCAAAACCACATTGACTCATTCATTAGGTTCTCTCCTTCTGCTAGATTAAATGATCATCTCTTAAGGGCATTTTCGATCCTCACATTCTATAACATGAAATTTTTTAAAGGAGGTCAAGGAGTATAAGACAGGAGAAGGGAACAGGAAATTTCAAGAGAGATACAGGCAAAGCCCAAGTCATTCAAGTATCTTTATTAGAGCAGAGGTTCTTAATCTAGGGTCCATAAACATATTTTTTAAATTTTATTTAAGTGACAATAGGGTTAAAGTGACTTGCCCAAAGTCACACAGCTAGACAATTATTAAGTGTCTGAGTTCAAATTTGAACTCGGGTACTCCTGACTCCAGAGCCAGTGATCTATCCACTGCGCCACCTAGCTGCCCCCATGAAGTTATTTTTTAAAATTATTCTGATAACTGTATTTTGATATATTCATTTCTTTTTTAAGCCCATGAATTTTAAAACTATTCTGAGAAGGGGTCTGGTTTAACAAGATTGCACAAAAAAGTTAAGAACCCCTGCCTTAGTGGGAACCTATTTCAAGTATGTATAAATCACAACTATAATGTCCTCTCCCTGACCATCTCTGGTGATATAGGATTCACTACTACAGAAGCTGCCCAAATCCTACATGCTACTAAAATTCACCATCTTTTTGTTGCCTCAATCAAGGCTTGAGGTGAGTAAGCTCAACTGTTTAATAGTGGGGCACGTTTGTGTTTGGGTGGGCAGAAATTAATTCATTCTTGGATGAGCTACGTGATTTGTTTTTATGATTATGGAGCCTCTCTAGAGATCTAGTCCCTGAACAAAGAGAAGTACATCACAATGTCACCTAGTTATGAATAAGATTCTTGAGGGCACCTCTCCCTTCACTCAACAAATTTATGAAAATAATTACCATCTATCCTGCAGTTTCTGAAAGTTAAAATTCTTTCCAGGAAAGGACAAGGTTTCACTAGTTACAATTCTGTTCCTGTGGCCTTGGACACTGCCAGAGAATTCCCACAAAATTCCTGATAGGTTAGCAAATACCCTAGAGCTTTGATTTGTTAGATGTTTTGCTCACCACAGTCAGATTTCTCCTCTGACAAGGTAGAGTCAATATGATAGAGGCATGACGCATTGTGCTGTAAGAAGGCCTTGAAATTTCACATGAGATAACTGACTTCTCTGTCGTCTCTCAAGGGCAATGGACAAAAGACATACAAATTCAACTCCCAGCAACCCGGATCTGAGGTTCAGAATTACTGACCTATTAACCAGGGATTGGCACCTCTGGCCACGAGGAAGATTCTATGGACATTAAGGCTTTTGCCTTGGGATGCCAATTCCCTCAACCTCTTGGAATTTTGAGGACCATGTCCTAGACTGAACTATTAGCAATTTGGCCTTTCCAAGTTTAGAACAAGACTGGGAGAGGCTGTGACTACCAAATGTATTGCCAAAATGGTTCCCAAAGGTAGGAGAAATTCACTAGACCCTGCTGTCTGGACAGACTAGCAATAGCTGCTGCCCACATGTATAAGCTGATGTAACCATCAGGTGCCTTTCCCCTATATTTATTTTTTTAGTTTTTGCAAGGCAATGGGGTTAAGTGGCTTGCCCAAGGCCACACGGCTAGGTAATTATTAAGTGTCTGAGGCCAGATTTGAACTCAGGTCCTCCTGACTCCAGGGCCAGTGCTCTATCCACTGCACCACCTAGCCGCACCCCCACCCATATTATTTCCTTCACTTCAACCAGAATATTATCCATATGGCAAGATCATCTGCCCTCTGCTAAATTTCTGGGCTCCAGAGACTGAACTATTTCTCCACCCTCCTAAAATTATAAGACCCTTAGTTGTTAGCTACTAACTTGAACTCTGAGGAATGATTGTCCAACAAGCCCAATTTGCTCAGCTCTTCATCAATCACATCCATGACATGCTTGGGAACAGTGAGTTCCTTTAAACGTTCTCGGAATTTCTCCTCAATGGCATCTTTGTCCTCTTTCTCCAGGCCCAGCTCTTTCTTGATAATCTTTAGCTGCTCTTGCAGAAGGTACTTGCGGTGAGTTTGTTTGATCTTCTCTTCTACCTAGAACAAGCAATAGCTGACCACTATGTAACATGGCAGATAGGCATGAAATTCATATGGAACATGCAGGTCACATGCAGCCATCATGAACTCTTCCTTTTAGAATTATCAACACACACACACAAACGTGCACCAAAAATTGGCTCAAAGTCAACTTTCAGTTGTATCCCTTTGAAAGGCTGCCAACACAGCATAGACTAAGAAGTATTCAATGATAGCTCATCACACCCAGCTCAGTTCTATCTACTAGAGAAATCTGAGAGAACAGTGTTGGGCTCATCTAGTTCTTAATATCTCTTTAGGGAAACCAAGTCAGTGCTTCCTTATTTAAAGAATGCTCCTCAGATTCTAACTCTTCCATTTTTTTCCCCCCTTATTCTACCGTCAGAAAAGAGATCACTGGCTAGTACTTTCTTAAGCCATTATCCCCATCATGGCTTTTCCTACAGCTACCTGAAACAGATATGAAACAGAATTTGGCACAAGGCTAAAACACTAACATAGCTCCAATAGCTTTCAACATCAAATGTTGCTAATATAATGTTAAAAATAATCCCTTAAACATTTTTTTTCTTATTCCTTTTAACTACTGTCTCTGATATGTCTTCCTCTGATAGCTCATCCTGGTGTCAGAGTGACCCAGGACTCTTGAAGACCACGTGGCAAATCCAAGCAGGTTATAAATTGCCAGCCTGACAAAGGATAGTGTGGCTTTCATTATACAAAGACCAGTCTAGCTTGGACTAAAGAATTCATCACCAGAAATTTGGCCACAAACAGCTCAACTCTAATTTACTCTGATAGGGACAGAAATGACCACCAGGATAAAGCCATGACTCCTTGGAAGTGACTAAGGAAAAGCATACGAGTCAGCAATTTGAAAAGCACCCTTCTTCACCTTTGTATTCCCAGTTCTGGTATCTAAGTTTGGGGAAGAGTTGGCTAAGCCAGGAGAAGAGGAATACAAATGACTAATAGAAATATGTGGGTTGGAGGGAGAGATATGTGTTTAAGAGATCAGACAGAACCCAGAAAAAACTGAACTACTCTTCTTGCTTGCTCTCTGGACCTTGGAAACTTTGAGGAAGAAGAGCATGGGTTGCTGTCACATGGACAGTCATTTTGATTTATGGGACCTTTCTCCAGAAAATTAAGTTTTTCAAATACCATTCTTCCCTTGAGAGTCCCTACAGACTTTGTTGCCTGGTTGAGTGGCCTTCAGGAAGTCAGGCAGATATTGGACTTTTTTGCTGAGAATTTATGTAAAAAATTCCCATTCAGAGACTGGCACCACAAGCTCCTTACCACGAAGGTATTTCACAGATTGTAAGTGAGTCCTGCTCTCTCCCCTCACATACTCATTTGCTTGGATGCCATGTTTAGAAGTGAGACTTCCCTCTCTCCAGTTCATCTTCCAAAGCTGCCCCAAGGATATTCATGAGTCACAGGTCTTTATATGTCACACCCCTGGTTAAAAAAACACTTCAGGGCACTCTCCTGCTTCTAGAACCAAATTTAAATGCTTCTGTTAGGCTTTTAAAATACTTTCCTATATGGCTCCAACCTCTTACTGAGCTTCTTATTCCTGCTTTCAACCAAGCTAACTAGGTGTTTTGCAATCCTCCATATTACATTTATCATCACCAAGCCTTTGCAGAGGTAATGCCCCATGCCTGAAATGCATTCATACTTCTGCCTCAGAATCCAGAGCTTCTTTCAAAACTCAGTTCAAGCACCACTTTCTTCTACATGAGGCCTTTCCTGATCTAGCATTTACTTTATAGATAATATGTACAATTTACTGTATAGAATATAAGTTCCTGGAGGGCACAGCCTTTTTTGTTTTTGCCTGCCCAGCACCTAGCACCTGGTCCATTTGGTAAATGCTTAAAAAAACACTTATTCTTGATTTTTCTGGATCCTCTTCCTCCCCCTGAACAGTTCTTCTTGTGGTCTTACTTGAATGTGAACTCCAGGAGAACAGAGACTGGCTCATTTAATCTCTGAATCCCCACCAGCACTTCACACAATGCTTGTACAAAGCGTGCCCTCACTATACCTCTGTTCAGGTGATTTTAACAATTAATTCAGACAGTTCACTGTCTCTCAGTTACTCTATTTATAGATATTAAGCAGAGGGCAAATCTTGAGCCTCTATTTTCTCATCTATAAAATAAGAATATACATATGTATATATGTTTGGGCATGTTATGAAGAAAATATGTAGTACAATTTAAAGTGCTATAGAAATATGAGCTATTTTACAGCATTTCAAAAATATAATTTAAAAAATATTTTCATCTTAATCTATTTCAAAAAGGGCCATGGAGAGAAGTTGGGTCTTATTTGCAGTAGTCCCTCTGGCTCCCTCCAAAATTACATCCCAAGGACAGGTTCCAGAAAAAGACCTTACCTCCCGGCCCAGACGCTGCTGCAATTTGCTCAGCTCAAATTCTTTCTTGAGGAGAGAAAGGGCCTTGTAGAGTCGTTTTGGAATCTGTCAAAGAAAAAAAAAATCAAACCAATTTTCAAAATCTCAAGTATAGTAAGTATTAGCAGAGGATGATGACTAAACTTTCCCTATTCCTGGATGGGAAAACTAAAACTGTCACATCATTTCCAGGTATGTTAGTTCCCTACTATAAGACTTGGATCCAGATAACCTGAGGTTTGGTACAATTCAGATTCTAAAATGTGTCCCAGTAAGCTGCCTATCTGATTCTCCTATTGCTTTACATGTGGGTTTTCTGTTCCCCAAAAGAACATGAACATCTGGAGGGCAATGTCTGAGTCTCAGATTCCTTTGTATTCACCCCCTACCCCCATCCTACCCCACCCCAAAGTTTGGCACATAGTAGGAACTCTCAGTAATTAATCTTTTTAAACTATTCTTTATATTGAACTGAACCACAAATATCACATGTATAAAGCCACACTAGATAAACTCAACAGGGTTCATAAAGAATAAGGAAATCCATCTTACTTGCTTCAGGAGGCAGATACACCCTATAACAGGTATACAAACAGGTACAAACATTGAGCTTTTTCAGAAACCAAACTCACATTTGTTTCTTCCAGAACATCCTGCAGCTCATGAGATTCAGCTCCTGTCAGTGCTGCCCCCATGTCACTTAGATAGATGGGATTGTCTACAACCCTCTGCCCAGCCTGCATCATCTGAAGCACAGACTCTCTGAAAGGAATAAAGAAAATTTAGATCCAAATGCCCATACCAGCAGCAAATAATATTCCAAGAACAATCAAGTAAAAACATTTAAGTGCCAACTATGTGCTAGGAAGTGAGAAGACAAAGAAAAAGTTGCCCCTGTCCTCATGGAGCTTACATCCTGACAGAATATAGAAGATAAATGCAGAGTGATGAAAGGTAATCTTAGATAGGGGTATCTAACCTTTTAGCTCTTCCAAACCATATCACCCAACAAAAACTTGTCAAGGGATATATATAGAGAATTTAAAATTTATTCATTTATTCATTCATTTAAGTGACTCGCCCAAGGTCACACACAACTAGGTAATTATTAAGCGACTGAGGCCGAATTTGAACTCAGGTCCTCCGGACTCCAGGGCTGGTGCTCTATCCACTATGCCACCTAGCTGCCCTGAATTTAAAATTTATTTATGAAAATGTGATAATGCCACAGAAATTACTTTGAGGATTGCACAGGGCCCATAGCACACAGCCCACAGACAGGATACACCTGCCTCAGAAGCTCAAATACACAGTTGGTCTATAAGGTCCCTTCTGCCTTCTCCAATGTGGCACCTTTCTTTCTCATTCAAGCTTGGTTTTATCTTCATTTTAGTCCAATTTCATGTGTATAAAAATGTTGGGGATGAGTCAGTTGCCAGTGTCAATGGCCGTCTAACACTGTCTAATCTATTAAAGGGACTGGCCTCTTGGGTTTCTGGTTAGGCTGAATATGATGATGATGAAATAACAGGAAAGCACTGTAAAAGTAACATGCTGATGACATACTTAATACTGGGTCTGCTTTAGAAAAGACAAAAACTATTAATCCTCCATTTCATACATTAATATATTTCAAAGGTTTTAATTACAATATGGCAACTGCTTCCATTCAGACCACATCTTCTGCTGTTCTTAGTAAATGATCTTCACTTAACTGCTATGGTCAAATAGAAACCACCAGCACCTGATAACCCATCAGTAAACCTTTCATTTCTAGTCCTCAAAAGCCTGTCACAGTTCATCACTGAACCTGGTCAGCTCAGACGTTCAAGATAGGATCTGCAGCACTTTATTAGCATAGATTTTGAGAAACTAAGGCAATTCCTTTTTCACCAAGAGGAAGAAGACATCAGTAGAGGAATCTTCACTGATAATGACTGCCATACAAGAGAAATAAGGACAAGACTCAGCCATCCTAGGTCCATCCCTTCAGACAGGACCACTTCTCTGCACTTTGGCCTCTCATATAATTAAGTTTTTCACCAGGAAAGAACTCTGAAAATCATGTCAACAAAGTACCAGAAATGAAATCCCAACCCAAACAATCCAACTTATGCAGGCCTCTAGTACAGTTTAAAGGTAGTAAGGAGGATTCACAACAGTGAGAAGGAACAGTTAAAAATGTAACAGAGACAGGGTCTAGGTAACATACCTATAGAGGGGATTCAAGGCAATGATATCCCGAATTGTCTTCACAATTTCTGCAGTAAGAGCCTGTCAAAGAAAACATTTATGGATCAGTGTTTTGAAGTTCTCTTATTCTCCCAGTGGAGATAATTGTTTCCAACTCTGGAAGTAGTGTTCTATTTCCAAATGTTCAGTTTCACACTATGCCTCAGTGCCACAGTGGTTAGGCCTAAAAGCATACCATCTGATGAGAAGAAAAGGCAGATTTCCTGTATGCTGTTAGTAAAGGGATATGATACATTAAAATGCAAAATCAAAATTCGGCTTGGCTAGAGAAACTTCATATGTGGCTAAACTATATTTCAGGATTTGGGGGGAGGGGGGTTTGAGGCAATGGGGTTAAGTGACTTGCCCAAGGCCACACAGCTGGGTAATTTTTTAGTCTGAGGCCACATTTGAACTCAGATCCTCCTGACTCCAGGGCCAGTGCTCTATCCACTGCACCACCCTATATTTCAGGTTTTTTTTTAAATCACCACCTTTAATCATAGTATTAATTAATTTAATACACTGAATGAAACTCCTCTTACTCTCTTGATTTTATTACATTAATTTAGGCCTAAAGAGAGGAAGGAACTTGCCTCATGTTACTTAGTAAGTTACAGATAAGTAAATCTAGTACTCTTTCTTCCATCTACTTCTACTTAATGATCATTTCCCCCACCCCCTCTAGATCATCACAGAAAATTCTAAAAAAAATTCTAAAGAACCACAACATGGAGATGTGGGAGCCTGGGTCAGTTCTCAGTATTGTTCTCTCTCTTCAGAAATCAAGGCAAGTGGAGGTTGACAACATGGATCGGATATACCCAATCTGCCCTCACAACGTTCCTATCCCTCCCATCAGATTATTAGCTAGCCTCAATCCTCATGTAACACGTGAAGATTATTTTTTCACACTTAATTTTATTTGAGTGTCTGTGTATAATAATAATGTTTAGTCATCATCATCATCTTTGTCCTTCATTTTTTTTTTTTAAGATTTTTCAAGGCAGTGGGGTTAAGTGGCTTGCACAAGGCCACATGGCTAGGGAATTATTAAGTGTTTGAGGCCGGATTTGAACTCAGGTACTCCTGACTCCAAGGCCAGTGCTCTATCCACTGTACCACCTAGCCGCCCCTGTCCTTCATTTTCAAAGACCATAACATCAGGGAGGTGATGCCAAATCAAGCACAAGTCTCACTTTCTCCTCCAGAGTCACGTGAATGCAGTGGCCAGATATGAATCGTGATGACTGGAGATGACCCTGAATGCAAGGCAAGCAGGGTTAAATAACTTGCCCAAGGTCACACAGCTAGTTAAGAATCAAGTGTCTGAGGACAGATTTAAACTCCCATCCTCCTGATTTCCAGGCCAGTGCTCTATCCACTGCGCCATCTAGCTGTGTATAAAACACCCCTACTAGACTGTTAGCTCCACAAGGGGTAAAGACTTTGGTCTTACCTCTGTGTACTCCAGAGCCTAGAACAGCATTTGTACACAGAAGCTTAAAAAGTGCTTGCATAATAGAAAGAAATTGCTCTTCCAGATGGAAAAAGTTCTGCCTATATACTTGGGTGAGCAATTATTGTTACTTATGCTTCTTCCCTGGAGAAGGAATAGCATTCAAGTCCCTCAAATCTGACCCAGCACTCCTTTGCTGCCACCAATCTTTTCATAAAAGAAGCTGGTTTTAATCACAAAAAAAAAAAAAAAAAAAAAAAAAAAAAAAAAAAAAAAGGAAACTAAAAAGGCCTGGGCTAGAGATAGTGACCTGGGAACAAGCTGAAATGTTATTTACTCCATTCTAAGAGTATGGTAGACATATGTATTCTTTCATTCCAACACTGAAAAAAAGGTCACAAGATTTAATGAAATAGTTCTAGGCATTACAGCAGGACTTACATATTTGTAGCATCAAACCCAGGCTACTTTGCCACCATGTGAGATTCACCTGGGTTCTGGACTTACTTTCACTTCTTCAGTGACCTGGAAGTCCTCATGGACTACATTTTCCACTTCTACCATGAGTACTTCATCTGGAGAACCAGTAGAAGCTTCTATCACCAACTCTACCACTTGGTCCTTGGCACCTTGCTCCTCCTCAGCCTCTTTCTTGGCTCTCTTGGGTTTTCTCTTTGTTTTTTGTTTGTTTTCTGGCTCCAGTTCTGCAGGTTCAACATCTAATTGTTTGTTTATACGAATCCTGTAGAGATGTATACCACAGAGATAAAGAGTCAAATTCAATGACTAAGCCAATCCAATCACATACATCCCAGAATAGTTTTCTATTTCTCTTCTTTGGAAATTAAAACAGTCAAAGATTCTGAATTCTAAACTTCCTGAATCCTACTTGTGTAGAAGCTACGTTAAACTAAATTATGGTTACAGTACCCACACTAGGATGAGAAATTTCAAAAATATAAATACAAAAAATGTAAACATCATTACAGGAAACAGAATCTATAGAGAGGTATGGAGACAAGGCAAACCCATTCACTCCTAAACCTTTTTTTGATTGTTTAGGGTCATCTAGTCCATAGAAACTAACACTCATTTGAGATATGTGAGGAATGAGGTTATTCCAAAATTTCTTCATCAGCCATATCAAGTAAGTTGTTCAACTGAGGCTCAGGAGGACAAGAATTGTTTTTCAATCATCTTTATTTTCATACTAACGAGTAGAGTGCCCTACATATAGAAGGCCCTAATAAATGCATACTGAATCATTGACTTGTGAGCACTTATCAACAGGTGACAATAAAATGATCATTTATTAAGAATTACTTTACACAGCAAATTTTTTTAAATTTATTTAAGGAATGGGGTTTGAGTGACTTGCCCAAGGTCACACAATTAGGCAATTATTAAGTGTCTGAGGTCACATTTGAACTCAGGTGTTCCTAACTCTAGGGCCAGTGTTCTATCCACTGTATCACCTAGCTGCCCCAACAGCAAGGTTTTAAAGCAGTGGAAAATGCAAAGTTAAGTCCCTGTCCTTAAGTAGCTCTTAGTCTAGGATGGAGATAAACCACTGACAAATACAGCTATGATAAACAACATTATAAAAGTACATTTCAGTGTTGCAATAATATCTGAAGGCTGAGGTTGAGCAAGGAAGAGGCAGAGAAGACTTCATGAAGGAATTCAACTTGACTAAAGCATAAAGTATATTTGAAGGAACCATACAAGATAAATCTTGAAAGGTAGAATGGGACCCCATTGTGAAGTATCTTAAATGGCAGATAAAGATATGTGAACTTTTTATGTCTTGAGTCATTCAAGGTTTTGAAGCAGAGAAATTACAAGACCAGGTCTACATAAAAGAAAAGTAATCTTACATTGGATCACAGGATAGTTTAGTAGAAAGGGAGAATGGAAATTATGGCAAAATTTCAGACATGGAGTATTGAGAGTTTGGTCTAGCACAGAGGCAGTGGAAGAAGAGAAGGGGAAAGGATCAGTAGTCACAAACATTTATTAAGTGCTTACCTATGTCCTAGATACTGTGCTAAGCACTGAGGAAACAAGATTCAAAAGACATTTCTTATCCTCAAGAAACTCACAATCTAATGAAAGACAACAAGCACACATATGTATAAACAAAGCTTATATCAGAGAAATAGGAAACAACAGAAGGAAGGGATTAAAAATAATAAAGAGAAGGAAAGACTTCTGGAGGGTGGCATTTTAGTTGGGACTTGAAGAAAGCTAGGGATGACTGGTGGGAATGAGGAGAAAGAGCATCCCAGGCTAGAGAAAATGCCCTGGAGTTGAGACTTAGGACTTTATTAACTGACTGCTTAGGTAGAGAAGAAAAAGTCAGAAATAACCCCAAGATCATAAACAAGGTAATCTAGGTGAATGGTGGTATTATAGAGCGAGTTAGACGAGTACTTAGGAAGAAAAATAGAGGAGAACAAAAAGAGTAACTCCTTCCCTTCTCTTTTGCCTCTAGTTATTGTATGGAAAAAAACTTGGACATATTGGTCACACCAGAAGAGAGAAAATTCTCAGTTATAGGCAATATGATTCCAATTCTCAAGACCTCATCACACTCAATCTCCTTAGCATGAATCTGCTAGTGCCTGGCAGGGCCTAACCCACGTACCTTCTGTGTCCCATGACTATCATACGCAACTTGTCCCCGAGGTCCTGCATTTCATGAATCTGGACAAAAGTTCCTGTTTGGTAAATTTCATTCAGGTTCTCAACCACATCAGCCTCATTGCTGGGGGGGGAAGGGAAAAAATGGTTTCAGGGTACCCCTTCAAACTCTTGTCCAGTCTGGACAAGGAGAGAGGGGTGACAAATCAGAAGGACCAAAGCAATAATTGTTTACTTACCAAAAAATACTAAGAAAAGATCAAGACTAAGAATTACATTTACTCATAAATCCTTTTTAGTTCTGAACTTCCCATCTTAAAAGGAGCACGACCAATATCCTATATAAACAAAAGCTATCAGTGAAGTACTGGCTCCTCCAAACACCTACTGTGTCAAAAATGCTAATGGTGAATACTTTTAGTCCTACAGGACCTAAAAGATGAAGGACTAAGATGGGACAAGAATTTGATTCCTGACTCTCAATCAAACCAATGGAGCAAGCCATTAGACCTTGCCATCTTTATAATGCTATTGGGATGTTCTAATTAATAAATTGAAATTATTTTTCCTTCAAATGTAGACTCTATGTCTAGTATACCTTACTGCAGTCCTATAGATGCAAATTTTTCCAATCTCCAAGGATTTTATTTGTAACATTTAAAACTTTATACCCAGTTCCCTTCTCCCCACCCAACCACATGGTGATAATGAATCACCATGAGTTACACTGAATACCAAGAATCTGAAGAAAAAGAAATGATATATATTCTTAACTCTTACTATCATCTGTGTCCTATCTAAAGGTCGATTTCTTTTATATCTGGGATAGTAATCCACATAACAATGTTGTAAGAGAAACTCTCCATTTCAGGGTAATTACTAAAGGAATTAAAATCAAATGCCACTTACTTGTCATCTCTCTTTAGAAAGACACCGGCATATGGCTGGGCAAGGCGAACTTTCCTTCTTAGCAGCTCAACCAACTTCTTATTTTTAACCTAGCATGACAATAACCTCAAGGTGAAATACAGGGACAGGTTTTCTAGCTACATTTTAATAGCATCCCTAGCATTTATAATAGGATCAATGGGAAGAGGTACAATGGTGTCAAGAGTTTATTTATACTATCCTTGAAATATGTGTCAAGGGAGAAAAATGTCTTGCCTTTTTAAAGAAAATTTCTTTTTCTTTGTTTTTTAAAGGTTTTTGCAAGGCAAACAGGGTTAAGTGGCTTGCCCAAGGCCACACAGCTAGGTAATTATTAAGTGCCTGAGACCAGATTTGAACCCAGGTACTCCTGACTCTAGGGCCAGTGCTTTATACACTACGCCACCTAGCCGCCCCAAAGAAAATTTCTATTCTGAAAATAACTTTTTATTAGAACATGGAAAATGGTTCAAAAGGGGCAAATTTAATAGATTACAAACCTAACCCTCATTTCTTCCCTCAGAATATGGAACACAAATGGGACAGTTTTTCCAGAGAACTGCTAAAACTCTACTGTAAATTACTGCTGAAGTTTCATATCGTTCATAAGGTTCATACTTGTTGAAACCTTAATAAATCATTATAAATGACTTCATGTAGCTCTTAGGAAAAGAATGTCATGAAAGGGAAGGGTTGTATGTTTATGTACACCTTAATTTCTTTCAAATTGCAGCTATTAGTTACAAATCTGATCAAAGAGGAAGAAGAATCAGGCAGACACATATCCTGGAAAGGAGGGCAGCAAACAAACAATTTTAACTCGAATCAGGGATCATGAACACAAGAGAAATGAAGCTAAAAACTCAGTCAATAATTTAAATAAACAGTTAATTCAATTTTCTCAGCAAATGGGAAATTTCTTTTCTATTTTAATTCCTCCCCTGCTTTTTTCTCCTGTGCTAACTGGTAACTGAAGATCTTGGTTTCTTATTTCATCTCCCCATTAACATTCTAAGGTATACAAGTAACCAGTGCTAGGGGAAGTTTGATTAACTATATTTATATAACCTTCTTTCTCCCTCCCAGAAAGCCATCCTAATAAAAAAATAAGAGGAATAAAAAAACCTAGTTCTTAAAACCAACTAACACAACACTGCAAGAAAGAAGCTTTCTCAATTATTATTTGGAGAGGTCTAGTTATAATTATACAACAAAACAGCTTTCATTTCTATAGTTTTACATATATAATTTCATTTGTAAGATAGGTAGAAACTACAATTTCAACAGAATGAATGCACTCTTGACATTTATGTAGACTACAACCCTCTACAATTTTGTAGACACTTCCAGTTGTAATAGCAGAAAAAAATTCCATTGGTGAGAAGTCCCTTTGAACTTAGGTGGACTGGCTACATGCTTGCTACCAGCCCCCCCAAATGAAGTTTTTCCAGATAGACTGACTGTGCTTTCAAAAGCTCCCAACCCACTAAAAAAAGCCCAAACCCATGCCACATAATAGAGAGGGCCTTTAATTCCATTTCCTAGATAAGAAAGGAGTTACTAGACTTTAAGTAATATGACTCAAGCAACAGAGTCAGTATTTGAAATCATGACTTCTGACTCCCAAGTCCAGTGCTCCTTAACTGCAGGTAAGCTTTGCATTTAGGGTGTCTGTTTATGAAGGGCTCCTATTTGCTCCTTTTCCTGAGCTGTAACTTTGGATGCAAAACTTCAAGTACCTTCCAGAGATTCCTTGGGTCAAGATGGCTTAACTAGACTCAGAGGAGGAGGAAGCAAAGCCTGACTGGGTTGCCTGGTGGTTAAACCAAAAGGATTATCAAGGATAATGAAGCTCTGGAGTGACAATGGAAAGTTTGGTGAGAAGTCCAAAGAACAAATTTACTGAACAGTGAATCAAAATGGGAACACCTAGGGCAGAGCTATACAAGACAGGTTGAACAGGGGTTCATATATTTTGGGGAGGATATACTTTGTTGGAATGTTGGAACAGGGAGGGCATAGGTCATTTCTGTACAATCAGTCGTTGTTTGTCCTTTGTTCTTGAAGAGGGCCATGACATCAGAGAGGTGATGCCATGACATGCAAGTGAATTGGATTTGAGTGAGGGGGTGCTGTGCAAAGTCACCAGTCTCACTTTCTGCTCTGGAGGCATCTGGATCCTGCAGCCAGATGTGAATCAGGATAACTGGAGATGACCCTGGATGTGAAGCAATCAGAGTTAAGTGATTTGCCCAGGGCCACTCAGCTAGTATGTAATGGGAAAGAAAGAATAAGAATTAGCTGTCTGACAAGAATTTCCTCCATTTTACTCAGTCTCTTCTAACCTCCTCCCCTAAACCCTTATTGAACTTTAATGATATTTCTCCTTCAAAGCTGCCTGGATAATTATTTTAACCATAATAATCAAGAGTCGATGAGAATGGAAGAAAAAAGGAGAAACCCATGCAACCTGCCCTAAAATCCAAAGAATACAGCATTGACCAAGGGAAAAACTCCCACTAAATTAAATGGTCTCTCACTATCAAAGAAAGCTAAAACTAAAAGGGTCTTTAAAGATTATATGACTGAACTGATGCATTTGATAAAACAGGGTCAGTCAGTGTCAGACTTGGGATGAAACTCCTTGTTTTCTGACTTCCCATTCCAGAGTTTTGCAATCATAGATCATCTTGCTTCTTCCACAAGTGGGGAAAGTGAAGGCAGTGAAAGAAAAGGACCTGGGCTGTTTGGTTAGACTTCGGTTGCATCAGCCTGTCCTCATTTGCAGTTTAGCTGAACTACGTGACCTTGAACAAGCCTTCCCTTGGTGTGGGTCCCTTTTTTCACAAGTAGGTAAGGTTTGACTAAAGGCAGTGGAGAAGAGGAAAGAACAGCCTCTGGGCTGAATTCCTGATTTTGCAACTACCTTGCCCTTGGGCAAGTGACTTTTCTTTCCTATTCTGAGTATGCCTCTCCATCTTTATAAGGAGGGATTGGCTTAAATAGTAATAACTAATATTTAACAGTAATATTTTTATATAATAATATATATTACGTAATAATATTTAACAGTAAAGTTTACTGTAAATTATGTGGGGTGCTTTGTAATTTTTATTTCTGAGTCTCACAGTAATTGTAGAAGAGATGCTATTTTTATCTCTGTTTTACAGAGAAGTAAACCGAGGCAGCAAGTTAAATGACTTGTTCGGGGTCTAAGACACTAAAGTGTCTGAGGCAGCATTTGAACTCAATTGGTCTCTAAAGCCTCTTCCAGTTCTGACAGTCTAGTTTCTGTGCTTTTTGGAAAGGGACGTGGGGTAGAGGGTTAATTAAAACCCTGACCTCTTATTTCTGTTTTTTTAGTTGGTTTTTTTTTTTGGCAAGGCAATGGGGCTAAGTGGCTCGCCCAAGGCCGCACAGCTAGGCCATTAGGAAGTGTCTGAGGCCGGATTTGAACTCGGGGACTCCCGACTCCAGGGCCGGTGCTCCATCCTAGCCGCCCCTAGACCTCCTATCTAAAGAAGCCGAGGAAAGCGCTTTTCTTCCGCCATCAGAGGGGCCGCCTGGCTGGGGAGGGGGCGCGGTGGCCGGCGGGGCGCTCACCTCGATGATCTTAATGAAGCGGGGGAACACCGGGTTGCGAGTGACGGCGATGAGCGGCAGATGCGGGAACACGTCCGGAATCATCATGGGCGTCAGCGCCGTCATGACCGGGCCCTCCGAGCCTCCGCCTCCCGGGGCTCCGCCGGCCCCGGCCCCATCCTCGCCGCCGTCCTCCGCGCCGCCTTTGGCGCTGTCGTCGCCGCCGTAGGTGCTGCCTCCCCGGCCGCCGGCCTCGTCCCACGGCCCCCGCCACGCGCCCCTCGCCGCGGGCCCGGGGCCCGGCCCCCGCTCCCACAGAGCCCAGGCCGGCGCCGCGCTGCTGGGCAGAGGCGGCAGCGGCCGGGCCACGCGCAGGCCCCGCCCGCGCCCCTGACCCCCCAGGTGAGCTAGCTGGGGAGACCGCGCCCCGGACGCCAGCAACAGGCGCCTCGCGGCTCCCCACAGGCGAACGTAGCCCGCGGCCGCCGCCATGCCCAACTCATTCTGAGGATGCCCGCGACTGCGCGTCACTTCCGCCTCGGACCGGAGCACGTGACGGGACCCTCCCACTTCCCCCCGCCGTCCGGGCGGCCCAGGAGTTTGCGCATTCGTGGGCGGTCCGCCCCACCCCCACCCAGCTCCGCCCCTCATCTCCCGGAAGCTGAGATCCAGGAGGAGGGGCGGAAGCCTGGCACTCGGGCCGCGTCGCGGTAGGCCGGAGAGCGCCCCGGCGGTGGGCGGGGCTCCCACGCTCCGCCCCTTCCTGTTCCACGGCGGTTGGCTCGCTGGCCGGCAGGGAGGCCCGCAGGATGCGGCCGGGCCGCGCCTGCTCGTTGAGCGCTCGGCAGCCGGCCGGCCCCGGCCGTCTTCCTCGCCCTTGGAGCCTGGCCGGGCTGTTGGCGCTGGCGGTGCTGGGGCTGCCGGTCCTGCCGGCCCCCAATGTCACCCGTAAAAAAACCGGCGTCGACAGGATGTTGTGCAGGTGGGCGGCTCCCTCGCGAGAGCGCGGTGGGCGCCGGGCGGGGGAGGGGGAGGCTGCGGCCTGGGGCACCCCTCGGGCCCCAGGAGGGGCCCCCAAGAGCCACTCGTTGTAGAGGTGGAGAAACTACGAGGGGCCAAGGCCGAAGTGCCCGGGCCACCGGGCCGCCCCAGCCTCGAGCCTTTCCCTTTCTCTCGCAGTTTTTGTCCGGCTCAGGTCTGGCCTGGGAGCCCCCCTCCACCCCTTCCATGCCCTTCTCAGAGGCCTGGTGGCAGGGGGCGCCCCGAGTCTAGGAAAGGCAGCGATTCTAGAAGTGCCCCGGAGCTAATGAGCGCCAGTCTCCTGCCTCCTTAAATGCCAACCGTGTCCTGCCAAGCCTCAGCCTCGGATCACTCCTTCCATCCTTGGGATGAAGGAAGGTGGAGAAAAGTAGGCGGCCCTCCTTTACCAACAGGTACCCTGACACCTGGGGCACTAGGGTGTAGGTGTGTTCAAGTACTGGTGTGAGAGCGGCTAGCGAGCCCACTTCAAGATTGCTTTCCATCTTTGATTTATACCTGATCACCTGACTCTAACCCAAGAAGGGGCGCTTTGCACATCGGCCTCACCCAGTAAGCCAGCTTTTGGCAGCCGGGGGAACCAGATTGAGGGTAACTGGTGGTTGAGTTAGGCAGGGTGTCTACCACAAGTATATGAAGGCTTCCCCTGATGGAGTGGGTGAATGAGAACAATTCATTCCAATGGCCATGAAGCCGAAGGCGCTGTGGAACACTTACAGCTTAGGCACCAAAGATGCCAAGGTCATGCACTGTATCTCAAACCATCTCCCATTGTCTTGATTCTCTCTTGCCACTAGACTGATGACTGTTATTTTGGTTTTTGTGGATCAGTGGGGTTACAACTAGTTAGTATCAAGTATCTGAGGCAGATTTGAACCCAAGTCCTCCTGACTCCAGGGCTGGTTCTCTATATACTTCACCAGCTACCCCCTTGTGATGATTCTGGAAAAGAGAGTGAGGCCAACAACTTCATGCAACTCTGCTTCACTTAAATCCAATTTACACACAAATCACCCATACCATTTTACCATTTTTACCTATCTCAGAGTCCTTTGATAAAAAGCAAGTGATGAAGCAGCAGATGTGGATACACTGTACATGAGTGACCCAAGCATTAGGGTCACAGCAGTGGAATTTGGCAGCCCCCTGGGGATCTGAGCAGCCTTTTAAGAATTGCATTATTCACCTCCTGATGTGAGAAAAGGTGCTCTACCAATATGACCAGAAAGGAAAATGAGCAACATTGAAGGATGTGGGAAATCTGGGAAACTAATGCGTTGCTGGATGAGCTGTGAACTGATCCAACCTTTCTGGAGAGCTATTTGGAATTAACGCCCAAGGGCAATAAAGTGTGCCTACCCTTTGATCCAGCAATACCACTACTGGGCCTATATCCTGAAGAGATCATGAAAAATGGTAAAAACAGATATTCATAGCAGCTCTGTTTATGGTAGCAAAGAACTGGAAATGAAGTGAATGTCCATCAATTGGGGAATGGCTGAACAAATTATAGTATACATACATTGTAGAACACTATTGTTCTGTTAGAAACTAGAAGGGATGGGAATTCAGAGAAGCTTGGGAAGACTGATGCAGAACTAGATGAACAGAGTCAGAAGAACACTGTACACCCTAAGAGCAATATGGGGGTGATGAACAAACTTAATGATCTTACTCATTCCATCAGTGCAATGATTGGGGCAATTTTAGGGTTATCTGCAACAGAGAACTGTGGAGTTAAAACAAAGACTACCTTAAATTTAAAAAAAAAATTTTAGCTGTTTTTTGTTTTGTTTTTGCAAGGCATTGGGGTTAAGTGACTTGCCCAAGGTTACACAGCTAAGTAATTATTAAATGTCTGAGACTGCATTTGAACTCAGGTCCTTCTGACTCCAGGGCTGTTGCTCTATCCACTGCACCACCCAGCTGCCCCTCAATTTTTTTTTAAAGAAAAACGTTGTCTTATGTCCTACATAATTTTGCTATCTCTAATATTTTATTTTTTCCTCAAGGATATGATTTTTCTCAACACATTCAATTTTGATCAATGTATAGCATGGAAACAATGTAAAGAAAAGGTCCCCTAAAAATTGTCTTCTTTCCCTGTCATGGAATGATTACCATGACAGTTGGAGATGATTGAACCACAAAAAATGTATAAAGCGTCTTCAATGATGATTCTATTCACTATTGGTACATGGAATATATTCAAACTTCTAGACAATCCAAAATCCTGTAGACCTGAAAGACAAACTTGTGAGAGAATTCAGCAGAAGGTATATCCAAATAACAGCCCTGAATGAAACAAGACTGACAAAATGAAGGCCAGCTTATTGAAGACAGAACTGGATACGTGTTTTTCTGAAGTGGCTCCAATGAAGGGGAGCTCCAGGAAGTTGGTGTAGGTTTTGTTAGCAAAACAAATCTAGTCAACAAACTTTTATGCCTAGCAAAAAGACTAAATTGCAGGCTTATGACAATGCAATTTCCACTTGCAGGAAAGCACATCACCATGATTAGTGCCTATTTTTGCACTGTGACAAACCCTGACGGGGTCAAGGAAAAATTATATGAAGACCTGGATCTCCTTATTAATGTGCCAGATGAGAACATGCTTATAATTCTGGGTGACTTTAATTTTTGAGTAAACTCAGGCTTCCAGACAAGGCAGGGAGTCCTTTGGTTACAGCAACAGCAGTGGTCACTTATTACTGAAGACTTGTTGTGTATTTCATAATCTTCTCATCACCAATACCTTCTTTGGTTCACCTAAATGCAATAAAACTTTGTGGATGCACCATAACAGCAAACATCATTTAATAATCTATATGGTTGTAAAAAGAAGAGACAGGATGTTATGTAAGAGTAACAAAGACAATGTGTGGCACAGGAGTGCCAATGGAGTGATCAATGAATTATCCTCTCCAGCTAAATTTTTGCATTCAACTGAAGTGGTGACCCCAAGGCAAAATGATTACTAGAAGAATTAATGTCAAGAAATAAGAGCAGTTTTCTAAGGGGGAAACAGTTTGTTACTAACTTGGAGGGAAAGTTGATCCAACCCAATTGGCAACAGTGGAGCAAAAAAGGAGTGGGAAGATTTCAGAGGTTTAGTGTACAGTGCTGCATTTGATGATCTGGGTCAGAACACTTGCAAACATCAAGACTGATTGAGGCTGCTAATTGAAAAATGAAAAACCACAGGGTTTACCAGCAGGACAGTTCATTCACTTCTTTCTTTTTTTTTTTTAAAGGTTTTTGCAAGGCAAATGGGGTTAAGTGGCTTGCCCAAGGCCACACGGCTAGGTAATTATTAAGTGTCTGAGGCCAAATTTGAACTCAGGTACTCCTGACTCCAGGGCCAGTGCTCTATCTACTGCTCCACCTAGCTGCCCCCATTCACTTCTTTAAATTTTTAAATTTCTTTTTGAATTTTGCAATTCCCCCCCCCAATATCACTTCCCTCCCCTCACAGAAGGCAGCCTGATAGTCTTTACAATTCATTCACTTTTAAGAAAGCAGCATTTAATTCCATCAAAAGTAAAATACAAGCAAAGTTTAGAGAGCTGTAAGATTCTTGGTTTAGTAAAAGGCAAGTAAAATTCAATTTTATGGTGATAGCAATAATCCAAAGTATTTTTATGATACCCTAAAGACTGTTTACGGGCCAAAGACCTATGGTACTTCTCATCTACTCAGTGTTTGTGGAGCCACACTGATTAATCACAGGGGCATGAATGTACATTTCCAAAGTGTTCTTAACAGACCATCATCAATAATCAATGCAGAAACCATTGACTGTTTACCTCAGGTTGAACTTAATCCTTTCTTAGCTGATAATCCAATTGAAGAAAAGATTTTAAATGCCATTAGGCTCCTTTCATGTGGCAAAGCACCTAGTGTTGATTCTATCACAACTGTGATTTACAAGGTGGAAGATTCATTGCTCATACAAAAGCTGACTGAAATTTTCCAGGATATATGGCATGATGTGATTATTTCCCCAGGAGTTCAGGGATGCCTCTATTGTTCATCTCTGTAAAGGAAAAGGTAATGGATTGTCCTGTGACAATCTAGTCATTGCTGGCAAGATTCTTACCAGAGTCTCCCTTAAAAGGCTGACAGTTCACTTGGAAAATAGTCATCTGCCTGAAAGCCAATGTGGCTTCAGAAAGGGTCAAGGAGCAGTCAATATGGTATTTGTTGCCTGACAACTCCAGGAAAAATACCAGAAGCAGAAGTACAACATCTATAGACCTGACCAAGGCCCTTGATACCAACAGCCATGAGGGCTTATGGGAAATTATGTGAAAATTTGGTTGCCCAGAGTATTGTACATTAATTTCATGCTGGTGAGCTTGCCTGGGTTCTGGATAATGGACAATGCTCTCATGATTTCTCCAGCAGTAGTGGAGTAAAACAAAGCTGTGAGCTTACTGCCATACATCATGTTTTCAGCCATGTTGTCAAATCTTTCAATGAGGATGAACATGGCAACAAGATCAGCTACTGCATTGGTGATAAATTCTTCAACTTAAAAAGGCTATGCTATAAGCCAAGTCTAAAGTGAAGGGAGTGGGGCGGCTAGGTGGCGCAGTGAATAAAGCACCCTTCCTGGAGTCAGGAGTACCTGGGTTCAAATCTGGTCTCAGACACTTAATAATTATCTAGCCGTGTGGCCTAGGGCAAGCCACTTAATCCCATTTGCCTTGCAAAAACCTAAATAAATAAAATAAAATGAAGGGAGTGCTGAGACATAATTTTCTGTTTACAGATGGTTGTGCACTAGGCACAGTCTCTAAAATGAGATGCAACAAAGTTTGGCTTAATTATCTGCTGCTTGGAATAATTTTGGTCTAACAACATCAAAAACCTAAGGCCCTCCATCAACTAGCGCTCCACCATTCATTGGTTTTAGTAAATTGAGAAGTTTTGAATACTGTGGATAAGTTAACTTGCCTTGGAAGTATACTTTTCAGGGTTGTACACATTGATAAATGAGGTTGGCTCACACATTGCCAAAGCTAGCGCAGTGTTTGGAAAGCTCTGAGAAAAAGTATGGGAGAGAAGAGTTAAATAACTGACACTAAATTGAACATCTACAATCATTGTGCTGATATGCTTGTTGTAAACCTGTGAAACCTGTTACAGTTTACCATTGTCATGCCAGAAAACTGAATTGCTTCCATTTAAATTATCTTAGGAAGATTATGAAGATTCCCTGACAGGTTAAGATACCAAACACTGAAGTCCTTTCTTGAACTAAACTCCCAAACATTCAGAAATGGGCTAACTACATTGTTCAAATGCCAAATGTATTTTTGCTAAAAAGACTATTTTACGAAGAACTCTTAAACAGGGCAAATACTCATAGGAGGGTCAGAAAAAAATGTAATGACATTCTGAAGGTCTATCTTAAGAACTTTGGAATTGATTGGGTAGCAAGGGAGATACTGGAGGGCCACCATGAAATGCCCTCATCAAGAGGATGCTGTGCTTTATGAGCAAAGCAGAATTGAAGTAGCTCAAAGAAAATGCAAGATGCTCAAGCTAAAGAACCCACTTCAAATGTTCACAAGGTCTGTTTCTTCTGATCAGGCACAGTAAGATACACTGTAGTGATGCTGTCTTGGTCATCTTTAAGATTGAAGGACAATAATCAACCAACTCAACCACTATCCCACTCCCCATGGCAGCTCTTCAAAACCTTTTCATCCCTCCTCAACCTTTCCAATTCTCCACCTCCACATACCCTCTCAGAAGAAACTCGTCTCATATTTTACAGAATAGATTGAGGCCATTTGCCATCTTCTCTCCTCTTTATCTCTTGTGCCTTGCCACATTCTCTTCTTTTACCCTGATTTCATGTGAAAAGATAGTTAACTGTTCTCCTTGCCAAGGCAAACTCCTTTACTTGCACAAATGATGCTATTCTGACACCCATCTTCTCCCATAGATGGCCACTCTCTCATTTCCCCTTAATCTAATCTCTCTCTGTCTGCTGGCCCTTCTGCTTACAAATGTGCCCATATTTCCCTATCCTCAAAAAATTTGTTTGATCAACAACACCACAAACTATTGTCTCATATCTCTCCGCTTTTTCTGACTAAACCTAAGAAGGCAATCTTCAGTAGGTGTCTTGTCCTCTCCTCTCACTTTCTGACCTTCTGACCTGTTGACCTGACTGCTGTCTTCCAAAGTTTCCAATAACTTCTTAAGTAACAAATCAAATGGCTTTTTCATAGATCTCATTTTCCTTTACCTCTCTTTAGCCTTTAACATTATTGTTACCCTATCTTTGATACTCTTTCCATTCTAGTGCCTTCCCTCTGTTAGTTATTCCCTGTTTTCCTGTTTATAGCCTGTTTGTACATATTTGTTTGTTATGGTCTCTTCTATTAGATTATAAATTCCTTAGTGGCAGAGATTATCTTTTACCTTTCCTTGTATTCCCAACTCTTAGTTTAGTGTTTGTTGCATAGTAACACTTCAATAAATGTTATTAACAGACTGACAAAACCTCTTCTAGTAGGTAAAGAATTCACTGAACAGGACAAAATCCATGGGGTCACAGGGAGTAATACAGTGTGCAACCTTTGAAGATGACTGATTTCCTAGTTGTTCTCCCATGAAGAGAAATGCCCTGAGGAGGCAGCTCTCTCCTTTAGGAATTTTGAGATAGGAGAACAGGATTAAGGGAATCATCTGTGACAGTTAGCAAAACAATAATCATTTAATAGCTACCTATTTAAATGTTGGACCCTGTGCCAGCCTTCAAGGAGTTTGCATTCTATACTAGTATGCATATGCATACACACACACACACACACACACACACACACACACAGAGCCCTTATGTGTGACAGGTAAATACAAAATTGTTCCTATAAGGTTGATTGGTTCTTGTCTTTCATTATCTAATAAGATCAAAATGATCCCTATGTTTGAGAAAAATTACAGTGTTGTCCGACTGTGGCTGTTAGACCAATATGAGCTTGGAATGCTCTATCACAAGTTGTGCACAAATAGTCCATATGAACACCTGAGGTGGGTATGTTTCCTTTGAGCTGCTTCAATTATACTTTCCTCAAGGAGTGCAGCACCCTCACTGAAGAGGGCATGCCATGCTGAGCAGTCTTGTACCAAGCTTCACTTGGACTTTACTTTTAATGGAATTAAATGCTGTGTTCTTAGAGATGGATGAACTATCCTGCTGGTAAACCCTTTGGAGTTCTCATTTTTCATCTAGCAGATTCTGTATTTCCCATCATTTTCATCAAATCAGTCTTGGTATTTATGAGTGCTCTGACCCAGATGAGCAAATGCAGTAGTACTGTATACCAGATCTCTGAAACCTGACCACTCCTTTTCTGCTCCACTGTTGGCAACTGTGTGTGGCTCAGTTTTTCCTCCAAGTTAGCAGCAAACTATTTTCACTCATAGAAATACTCTAATCTCTTGACATTAATTCTTCTAGTATTCATTTTGCTTTGGGACTGCTGCTTTGGTTGAATATGAATATTTAGGTTAGAAAAGATGAGTCTGTGAGCAGTCCAGCACTATGCATCACACCTTGCCTTTATCTCAATCACATCTCTTCTCTTTGTCATGACATAGTCAGTAGATGCTAATGTTTGCTATGAGAGTGCATCTAGGAACTTTTATTGAGTTTAGGTAAACAGAAGACAGTGTTTGAGATGCACAGGTCTTCAGAGTAACTTAGAAACTTGGAAAACACCGCTGTTGCTGTTTCCAATTCGATTTCTCCCAAGGACTCCCTGCCATGTCTGGTAATCTGAGCCTACTCCAGCATTAAAGTCACCCAAAATTATAAACTTGCCCTCTCTTGGTACATTGATGATAAGGGTCTCCAGGTCTTCATAAAATTTTTCTTTAACTTCATCAGTTTTCATCATGGAAGGAGCATAGGCACGGATGAGGGTGACATGGCAGTTTTCCTGGAAGTGGCAATCTCATTGTCATTAGCCTGTCATTCACTCCTTTTGGTCGGTATTCAAGAATGTTGACTAGATTAGCTTTGATTTCAAAACCTACCCCAGCTTCACTGCATTCCCTTTCACTTCAACCACTCCAGAAAAAGATGTATCCAGCTCTGACTTTGGTAAGCTGGTCTCCATTTGCTGGCCTTGTTTCACTCAGTGCTCCTATTTGGCTATCATACCTGCTGAGTTCTCTTGCAATAAGAGTGGTTTGTCTTTCAGGTCTATTGGATCTTGTGTTATCTATAGTGTGCACACATTCCATGTGTAGCTGATGAGTGAAGAAGTGAACTACAAGGTAGTTTTCTGAGATAGGACAGTAGGGCTTAATGTACAAGTTACTGCTACATGTTTCTTGAGTGGAAGCATTCAGTTAAATCCTGGTCAGTATATGTCAGTGTTGTTGGTATGTATCCAAATTTATCTGATAGCTGACTTCAAAGCATTGTTCTAACCAATGATGAGTTTCTTTTGTACTATATTAGGACAGGGAAGACTGATGGCTAACATGAAAGAATGAAGGCAATTTGGGATATGGTAAGAAGAAGGAAAATACTACTGAGAGGTGAACCACCTGCATTTGTGAACTTCACTCCTTCAAAACAATCCTCTGTGTATTTGGTTTGAAAAGACTGGTGAATAGGAGAAATTGGATAAAGGGATGTTAGAAGTCATACAAGCCAAAAAATCAAGGTAGTTGTCTCAGAGATTCAAATTTTGTCCCTTTGAAGGCAGTTTACTCTTGAGATAAAGTCTGAAGATGTAAAGTATAGTTCTATACTGAACTGTGACTAATCCCATTCATACCAGGAAGTGGTTGATTCTGCTGAATGTGTTTTGTTCTATTGTTGTGGCAGATGTATATGATGACATTCGACACTTGTATCAAGAGAGGCAGTTAAGTCATAAAGTGGATAGAACTTGGGAGTACCTGAGTTCAAATCAAGTCTCAGACACTTACAAGCTTTGTGATCCTGGGCAAGACTTAACTTGAATTGCCTGAGAGAGACAGAGACAGAGAGAGAGAAACACTTGAGCCAATAAAAAATAGATCTTTCTGGCCCACATTGGCAGTAGATGTCCATAAGAAATGTGATTGCCCAAAAGGTCAAATGCTGTACAAAATTTGGAGAATATGTACCAGCAAGAATTTGGAATTTGTATACACTTATTTTTGATTTTTGATTTTGTCTCTGGAAGTTAGAATACCTATCTTAACAGTGTCTGATTGTTTTACTTAAGTTTGAGCAACATGGCTCCTAGGAAACAGAGCTTTTTATAATTGGTAGGGTATTTTTTTTGTTTGGTTTTAGTTTTTTTTGCAAGGCAGTGGGGTTAAGTGGCTTGCCCAAGGCCACACAGCTAGGTAATTATTAAGTGTCTGAGGCCGGATTTGAACTCAGGTACTCCTGACTCCAGGGCCGCTGCTCTATCCACTTCACCATCTAGCCACCCCTTGGTAGGGTATTTGTAAAAAAAAAAAAAAAGTTCCCCTGTCTATGGTTTCCTTGTTAAATCTACTTAAAAACTTGGAAAATGGGGGGAGGGGGGGCAGAGCCAAGATGGCGATAAGAAAGGGTTTGGTCTTAGGTGCTCTCTGATAAAACTCATAAACTAAGGACTTTAACTAAACTTTGGAGAAACAGAACCCACAGAGGGACCCAGGGAGGCAGTTCTCCTACTCAAGGTAACCTGGAAAAGAGCATCATTTTCAAAGAATTACTACAGGAAAATTGCCCTGATATTCTAGAAGCAGAGGGCAAAAATAGAAATGGAGAAAATCCACCAATCCCCCCGAGAAAGAGATCCCAAAAAACCAACCCCTAGGAATATTGTAGCCAAGTTCCAGAACTCCCAAGTCAAACAGAAAATATTACAAGCAGCCAGAAGGACACAATTCAAATATCGTGGAGCTGCAGTCAGGATCACACAGGACTTAGCAGCAACTACATTGGTAGCTCATAGGGCTTGGAATATAATATACCGGAAGGCAAAAGAGCTTAGAATGCAGCCAAGAATCAACTACCCAGCAAGGCTGAATGTTCTCTTCCAGGGAAAAAAGATGGACTCTCAGTGAACCAGGAGAATTTCAAATGTTCCAGTTGAAATGGCCAGAGCTGAACAGAAGGTTTGATCATCAGATACAGGACTCAGGTGGAGCATAGAGATTGGAGGAGAAAGGGAAAATATGAGGGACTTAATGAGGATGAACTGCATGTATTCCTGTATAGAAAAATGACATTGATAATACTCATATGAACCTTCTCAGTTAATAGAGCAGTTAGAGGGAGCTTTTATATTGCTTCAGCACAGGAGAAAGCGGAATTCGAAGATAAAATATGGTGTAAAAATGGAGTCAGTAGAAAAAAAGGTAAATGTAATGGGAGAAAGAAAAAGGAGAGGGGGAATAGGCCAAGATATTTCATATAATAAGATTTTTCTTTATTACAATGAGCTATTGCAATGATATGGAATGGGGGAAGGCAAGGGAGAATGAGGGAAACTTAGCTCTCATCAGAGGTGGTTAGGAGAGGAAACAGCATATATACTCAATGGGGCATAGGCAACTGGAGTAAGAAGGAAAGGGGGGATGGGGAAGTGGGGGGATGTGAGTCATAGAGGAGAGGATGGACCATGGGGGAAGAGTGGTCAGTTATAACACATTTTCTTTTTTACTTCTTGCAAGGGGCTGGGATTGGATGGCCTGTCCAGGACCATAGGGCCAGGTGGATGCTAAACCTAAGGGGTGGTAGCCGGGCTTGGGGCCTCTTGGCCCCAGAGCCGGGGGTCTGTCTGCTGCGCCACTCAGCGACCCTACAGCAGAGTCAAAAGTGAAAGGAGAGAGAAAACATAGTACATGTTAGTGGAGAAATACGAAAGGAGGGAGTTGTGATCAGCAATGGCAACGGTGGAAAACTATGGAAGTAACTTTTGCCATGCACTTATCATAAAGAATGTGATCCACCCACAACAGAGTTGTTCGTGTTGGAACAAAGACTCAAGCACATTTATTATTATTATTTTTTTTTGGAGGGGGTGCAGGGAAAATGGGGCTGGGTGGCCTGCCTGGGGCCACGTAGCAGGGTAATTGTTGAGTGTCTGAGGTCAGATTTGGACCCAGGTACTCCTGGCTCAAGGGCCAATGCTCTGTTTGCCACCCAGCCACCCCTGCTATTATTACTATTTTATTTTATTTTGGGTCTTTTTTCTTTCTTTTTTTTTTATTTTTGTAGGGCAGTGGGGTTCGGGTGGCTTGCATGTCACACAGCTGGATGATTGTTGGGTGTACAGGGCTGGATGTGGGCTTGGGTGCTCGTGGCTCCAGGGCTGGTGCTCCGTCTTTTGCACCACCTGGCCATACCTACAATCATTATTATTTTTTTTATTTTAATTTTTTTCTCTCCCCTTTATCGCTCAAGCAAGTCTATATTTATGGGGGGAGGGGTATTTCATTTACTATTAAGCAAGAATATTTTATTAATGTAAAAAAACATTATTTGTACAAAATGAGAATAAATATTAAATAAAAATTTTAAAAAACTGAAAAACAACAAAAAAAAACTTGGAAAACAAACTCTTTTAAGGGTCATTCATTTTGGCCTATCAATCAAGAAATCCAAGAACCATATGTTACTACTCCTAGAGAAACACCAGCAGTTCACACCTCTTCTTGGGAACCCAGAGTCTTCAGGAGAATGTACTGTGTAGTCACCATGGGACATCTCTAGTGCATTAACTCAGCATGATTAGGAATGATGCTGCAGGTTTTACAGGATTTTGTAAGCAAAAATAACATCTTCCCACTGACTTGAGTTTTTGAAGTCACAAAGGGAAAGGTGGAGAGGCTTAATTCAAGTGTATGTCTTGGTTGTGAAGTTGGCCAAAGGAGGTCTAAAATCTAGCTTTGGCCTCCATTCAGGGAAAAAACTTTGATTGAAATAGGTGATAATAGGAAACCTAAATATGTTATCAGGAGCTTCAGCAAAAGGATAGATTTTTGCTAAGCAAGTTTGGTGTTTAGGTAATTAATGAAATAGTTTCTATTTTTGCAATTTATTTCATATAAATGCCTTTCTCTTCTCTGATACTACCATCACCCTGGTGCAGACCCTCCTCATCTCATGTTTGAACTATTAGAACAAGATAACTTTGAATTTTCCTTTATGTGTTATTAATTCCAATATAACAAAACAACAATAAGAATACCACACGAATTACTAGACTATACAGAACAATCCTTCCATTATTGGTGGGTCTCCCTGCCCAAGTCTGTCTTCATTTAACTACCAAAATGATATTCCTATGGCACAATCTGACCTTGTTACTAGCCTCCGTAAACTTCAATGGTTTCCTAGTACCCTCAAGATTTAATATAAAAGCATATATTTGACTTTTTAAAGCCCTTGGCCCTCTTCCCCTCTCCAATTTATGTTTATTTTATTCTACCTAATCTAGTGATGCTTCTTGCTGTTCCTTGCACAAGACACACCACCTCCTGGCTCTGCATTTTCACTGATTGTCTCTCATGTCTGGAATGCTCTCCCTCTTTACTTCTGCCTCCTGGCTTCTCTGGTTTTAAATTCCAGATAAAACAAGATGTGTTATCAAATGACCTTTCCCAGTGCTTCTTAATGCTAGAATCCTTAACATGGTAACCTCCAATTTGCTTTCAATCAATCAACATTTAAGCCCCTACTATGAGCCTTGGTTGTATCACATTAATTTGTAGTGCACCCAGTTAGAATGGTTGCCTGATTTTCTCCACCTTTGTTCAACAGCATGTGTGTAGAAGAGAAGACAATAAATGGTGAGAGTGATCCAAAGATGAGTCATGGCAGGGCATAATAAACAACATGATAAAGGAACTAGGTTTTCGAGAGAGGATGTGAGTATAGAGTTGAATTGGTTCACCAAGGTGGCACCATGGGAGGAAGAGGATAAGAGTAGATAGTGTAGGGAGAGAATGGAAAGGTTAAGGGATTGGAAGTCAGGACATCAAAGGAAAATTCCTTTATAGATAGAATTTTTGAATGTCAGTGTCCAGGAGAGGTCATGAGACCATATCTTAGACCAGGTTTATTCTAACAGGTGAGACATTATCCAAATGTCACATTTGCGGAAATCAAGTCAAAAGGGTCCAACATCAGGTCACTGAATAGCCACCCTTTGAACTGTATTTCTGTCACTTGTAATCTTCAATCCATTGGCCGCCTTGGCTCCAAGAACACATTGATCCAGTAATGCTTCCTTTTTGCTGACTATCCTGATTTCTGACACAAAAAGAGAAAATTTATTAAAAGTCCCAAGATCTAAAAATAGTCATTTTACCCAATTAAAACTTCAAGTGAATTCAGTTTACCAGGATTAAATATTAATTTTAATCACGATGGGGTTCCAATTAATGAATCCCCTACCTGAAGCTCTTGAGTGTCCTTCCTGGGTCCTTGCTAAAATCAGTAATTCTAACTATGACTGGCCCTACATGCCTTAATTTCCTACCTCTTACTTGAGGCCTCTGATCTCCAGATTCACATCTTTTTGTCTGAAATCATATCTATTCTATTTCTATTTAAAGAGGGAATATCAAATTCCCCTTGGCTAGAGATGCCTCTATCTAGCCTGTTATATTATACAACAAATAAACACCTCTTTTTGCCAG
Organism: Macrotis lagotis; assembly: GCF_037893015.1. NCBI lineage: Eukaryota > Metazoa > Chordata > Mammalia > Peramelemorphia > Peramelidae > Macrotis > Macrotis lagotis. The sequence goes on along the minus strand of NC_133666.1, from coordinate 631,549,267 downwards.
GAGATTGTCTATCATCTCCTAAATTCTCATAAAACAATCAGCTAAATATTATCACAGAAAAACCTCAAGTTATCTTTCTTGTGTTTATCTTGCTCATATTACATAGGTGCTTTTACTTCAAAGCGAACAACTGCAGTTTGGGGATATATAACCACAATAATCCCAATTCAGATATAATTGGAAAATTTCTATACATAAACTTAACTACTAGCCATTCTTAGCATACAAATAATTGCTTTTAGAGTTCTTTTCAAACCATTAGAACAAGATAACTTTGAATTTTCCTTTATGTGTTATTAATTACAATGTAACAAAACAGCAATAAGAATACCACATGAATTACTAGACTGTACAAAACAATCCTTCCATTATTATACATGAACTCACAGATCTACACCATTATATTATTTAAAATTTCAGAGATCCTAGAAGGGGTCATAATTTTTGATATTTCCCTTATTACCCTTTCAAAGCAGTCACGTTAATTTCAGCCTGTAGCATTACAACAGGTAACTAAATAATTGTAAATATAATCTCTGCAATGAGAAAAGAATATCACATAACTGATAAACACATCATATTCTTCAATAAGTTACCTTACAGTGGAATCACACAATTGCTATTGGTTTAGTCATCCTTCAGAACCCCTCTACATCAGCTGTCTTCAGTTACCATGGGAGAAGTACACAATCTTGACTTCCTTAAAAATTAAACATACAATTATGAATTTACATTAAACATAAAATTCTTATACTAACATCTCATTCCCTTAGAATAATTATTTTAAGGGAATGAATATCCCAATCTTTTACATGTTTTTGTCTTCCAAGCTTCTTTACACAGATCTCAATCTCATACATATGATACATTTTTCTATTTTCAAATAATAGATGTTAAGTCATATATATATAATATATTCCCTTCTATAGACATGTGATAAATTATTACACATTTTTTCTTTTTTCACCAACAAAAGACCTTGTGAAATTGTTGACAATGTATTAAAATTAGTTTAATATTAAAATGAATCAGTTCACAGAATTTAATAAACCCACTACCTAAATGACTTTTACACAACTCCTGATAGTGTTTCTCTTTCCCAAAAGAAATTAGCAAATATTTCTGCCCCAGGGTGGGGGAAGACCACCCTGAGATCTCATAGCCCAGTCCAGATCAGAGGTGGGAGAGAGAGAGAGAAGGGTGGAAGGATTTCTTCCTACACTTAATCCCCCACACAGCTTAGGGCTACAAATCTAAAAGAAAAAAAAAACAACTTCTCTTCCCATAGGATCGGTGGAGCCTCTCTCTGATGCCCCCAGGCTCGCAGAGTTTAAAGCTCAAACCAATTTACCTTAGAAAAGAGTGAAAAGACCATGTCTGATAGTCCTCCAGTCCCAGAATCCTGAAAACCTACGAAAACTAAACTTAGTGAAGAAGAGCAGGAACTGATTTTAAACATACTAAACCCAGTCATTCCTTCCTCTTCTCTACATCCTTCTAGCTTCTGAATTTTCTTATCCTTTTTTCTAGTGCATCTAGAACTATCCCCAAATTACCAATCTCTTCCCTTTGGGACTGCATGGAGGAAAACCAATATCCCCAGGTTCCTTTTACCTTCCCCTGATGTTCCTGCCACCAAATTCTCATTCCCCATCCTGCTTTTATAAAATACTCCCATGTGGTCTTGTGTCCCCAGACACTTGCACCCTTAGTTTCTAAACCCCGCAGGATTCTTGTCAATTCAGATAGTACTTGCCAGTCTGCCTTGCCTTTCCTATCTTGAATTCTTAAGCAACCAGGCAATACTAAATAGGCAGCCCACTGTTCTTACCATGGTTTTTGTGCACAAAAAATTACTTTTTTTTTTCTTATTCCTTTGGTTCACTCATGGCAGTATTACTCCATGTGGTCCTAGGATCTTTGAACAGTTCCCAAGCAGAGAAACTCACCAGCAACATACAGGGACATGGAAATCATGGGTCGAGACTCCCTGTCTTTATCAGTGGTCCTCCCTGACTCAGGATGTTTGATCAGGATTGGTAGGAAACAAGTACCTTACCAAGAACTCAGAACTATTATAAAAGTACCAAAGAGGATACTTTATTAAAATATCCTTAAGAATGGGTGTCTAGGGGCAGCTAGGTGGTGCAGTGGATAAAGCACCGTCCCTGGAGTCAGGAGTACCTGGGTTCAAATCCAGTCTCAGATACTTGATAATTACCTAGCTGTGTGGCCTTGGGCAAGTCACTTAACCTCATTTGCCTTGCAAAAACCTTAAAAAAAATGGGTATCTATAATAGAAATGTCTATAAAAGAAAGTGTCACATGAAATCAAGGCTTTGCATGGCCTGTGTAGAAACATACATCCCTCCAATTGACTGGATATTGCCAAGGTCAAAGGCCTATCTGAAGTACTCAATTCTCTCCCCATATGAGTTCAAATACCTTATCAAACCTTCCCTTCCCCACAATCTGGTATTCAGACTTTGAAAGGAATAATACCCATATGTGAACCTGACTACCAGCACCACTTCCTTTACTAATTCACCTAACTTGCTAATTCTATTGTCCTTTTCTTCCTGTGCCAGTCCATACCTTTCTTCTCCATAGAGATTTCCCCTAGCTCCCAGAAAGATGTAAATTAGCATGATTTATACCTATAAGCTAACATTCCTCAGATTCTATCACTATAGCTTCTTTCCTCAGTTTCCCATAACTAATATAGAAATGAAATCTTATCATTTATCACAAAAGGTATGTAAATTTGTAGATGGATCCAATCATCTCTGAATCCCAACCATTCTAGCCAGCCCCATCAATCTCTGATCTTGTGGTATTTTTTAAAGGTATCTGTTCTGTTAGAATCAAATTGAGTCAGGGAAGTAAGATTGGGGGGAAAATTGTAAAACTCAAATAATATCTTTAATAAAAATTAATTTAAAAAAAGAATCAAATTGAGTCAAATGAAACTTTAAGCCTACAATTCAACTGTACAGAATTTATATCTCAAGATTCATTAATGCTCTAGTATGAATTGTGTAGAAACAGAGTGTTGGAGAGAGTGTTGGACACACCATTAGGAAAACTTGGCTTCAAATCAAGCCTCAGTTATTGACTGTATGACACTGAGAAAATCATTTAACCTCTGCTGATTTCAGTTTTTTTTCCATCTAATATGGAGATAATAACAGCACCCACCTCCCAGGGTTGATGCTAGGATAAAATAAGATAATATTTGTAAAGCTCTTCACCACCCTTAAAGCCTCTCCAAGGGGCTAGTTAATATTATGAGCTATTAGTCCTCGGATGGATTCTTCAGTGTTGCTGTATTGTGGGTGGACTGAGGGCATGGGAGCCCATGAGAGCCTTCTTTCCTTTCTTTAGGATATCAGGTTCCCAGGAGATAATTTCACTTTCATCTTTAGGTCCAGGGCTTAGCATGATACCTGGGAGCTGCTTGTGAGTTGATTACTTGGTTAATATGTATATTAGAAGAGAATATTAACAAAAACTAAGAGATGTCAATATTAAACTGATTAGATACTATTGATCCTATGTCCACTGAGTAAATATTAAGGGACCTTTTTTTTATATCACTTATACAGCCCTAAATTGATAGAGACTGGAAAGAGCCATTATATGATCGAGATGGTAGACATAGAGGTAGGTTTGTTTTGTATTTCTCATGTGCTTTTCTTTGGTCTTGTTTTGTTTTTATCAGCATAGATATAGTTTTAATAATAATGATAATAGTCATCATATTTTATATATTATTAACCATAATTTCCTTAAGCTAAAGAAAATAAAATATCAAAATTAGTTTTATAAATGAAGTTTAATTCTCTAGGATCTTAACCAAAACCCATGGGTGGAGGGCATCCTTGCAATTACCAACAACAGAACCATTTATAGAATTTTAACAAAGGAGGGGCAGCTAGGTGGCACAGTAGATAGAGCACCGGCCCTGGAGTCAGGAAGTACCTGAGTTCAAATCTGGTCTCAGACACTTAATAATTACCTAGCTGTGTGGACTTGGGCAAGCCACTTAACCCCCAATTGCCTTACAAAAAAACTTTTAAAAAAAGTCCAAAAATAAAGAATTTTAACAAAGGATCATAAAATTTTGGTGGCCAACCAATCAGGTTACACATTCATACATAGAAGTGTCATTGATTACTTTATGATTCTCTAACCCATCCGTGTGGTCTGTTCTATGTCAGAACCAAAAAAGATCCAGTTAGCTCCGGGACTACTGTCTCCTGACATATTTCATGTTGTTATTATATATGATATGTACATATTATAATTTATCCTGAGCAGTTTCTTGTCTTCTCAGACTGGCCTTCAATTGATTATTTACACAGTTTTTGCAGTAAAACTTGCAGGTGTAATTAGAGAAGACTGCCTTCAGATTTATAGCTGGAAACACAGACCTTGTGGAGAGCAGAAGTGAACATCCCAGACTTTAAAAAGTTAATTAGAGGCTGATAGAACTTTTGGTCAGAAATATAGATAAAAATACATAATTCTAAATTAAAGTATATCAGATTATATAGTGTGTATTGCATCTTAGTTTCCAATAGGTTGAAGGGGTCTCCCTATTTTATGCAGGAGGAAGGTGAAACTCAGGTTGTCATTTGCCCAGAGTCATTTAGAAAACCAGTGTCAGAGGTAGAACCTTGGACTAGAGCCAAAAGTTCTTTTACTATTTAATTTGATAATAGGTTAAAGGAAAGTAAAAAGAGATGAACATTAAGTACCCATGAGTGCCCACTGTGCTATGCTAAATGTTTTATAAATATGATTTCATTTGATCCTCACAGCAATTCTGGGAGGTAGATACTCTTATCACTCCCATTTTACAATTGAGGAAATTGAGGAAGACAGAAATTAAGCTCAGGACCACACGGTTAATAAATGTCTGAGGCTAAATTTGTACTCAGGTTTTCCTGACACCAAACCTATTGCTCTAAGTACCATCTAAGTTGAAGAATTGTACTTTGAATGTAGTAATTACCCTTGTTTGAATTGCATTGCATTGCATTGCACAATGCCCAGATCAAAAAATCTGCATCTTAATAATGAAAGAAAAAAGTACTCCATATTGCACAATAGAGGTCTTTCTAAATTTGGGCATTAATCTTTTCTAAGTTGAAATATATTTTCTTTTTTTTTTTTTTGCAAGGAAAATGGGGTTAAGTAAGGTTTGCCCAAGGCCACACAGCTAGGTAATTATTAAGTGTCTGAGACCACATTTGAACCTTGGTACTCCTGACTCCAGGGCCGGTGCTTTATCCACTGTGCCACCTAGCCACCCCTGAAATATATTTTCTATTGATTTGAATTTTAAATTGTCAAAGATGTTTTTTCATGTGGAAAAGTTTGGGGAATTTGAGTAGAGACATCAATGTTATGAGAAAAACAGTGTCCTCTTAGGTTGCATTGAAAGAAGTCAAGCATACAGAACACAGGAAATGATATTCCTAAAACACTGTGTAGTAGTGTATCATGTAATATGTTTAATTCTATGCTCCGTTCTTTTAAGGTATATATCAACAAGCAGTGGAAGCATAATGTAGTAGATAGAAAGCTGACCTCAAAGGCTACCTCTAATTCATATGGGCTGTAATCCTGGGCAAGGCATCTGAGAAGGTGCTGACCTGCATTGGACAAAGACCATTTAAAACACAGGACCTGTCTCCACCCATAGGCTATGGATAAGCTAAAGGACAGTCAGGATAGTGGTTGAAATCAGCTAATTTGATGACCAGTTGAAGGAATAAGGGAAATTTAACCCAAAGCAGAGAAGACTGAGTGGAAATCTAACTTCTTCAAATATATGAAAGGCTTTCATGTGAAAGGGTAAATAAGAATTGCTCGATTTGGTCCAAGGTATAGAGCTAGGAGCCAAGAGGAGAAGTTAAATAGGGATAGATATCAGCTCTTTTTTCCCTAGCAATTAGAGCTATCTAAAAATCCTGCAGTTCCATTATTCTGATAAGTAGGGTGGGTACTATGAGTGGTAGTGGTAGTAGGATTCCTTCTCTAGAGATTTTTAAGCAAGGTCAGATGACTACATATGTGGGCTTTTGTGGGTTCTACACCTCTGTGACTTCCAAACATTTGAGCTGCAAGTTACCTGCCTTTTAGTCCCTATGTCAAAACAAAATTAAAAACTACTGTAAATGTTTCCTGCAAGGGGTTGGAGTTGAATCTTAAGTAGTCTATATTTAAAACATTAAATCTGAAAATAATTTTACAAATAGGAAGGGGTGAATAAATCAATATCTATTCTAGGAAATTGTTTCATTCAAATTGATTGACAAGATGATTTCATGGTTATCTTTCCAGGATGTCCTATTTTATGCACATCCTAAACCAAGAATTATTAAGCATCCATGCATCCAAAGGATGGCTCTGTATTTGGGGTAAGAAACCTTGATCAGTACTTTGGGGGGATTAAAATGTTGCATTCAAGCAAAATACTGATAGTGAATAGCAAACATAATCTGACAAGGGTTTAGATGATACATACATATGTGAAGTAAATATTGGTGACATGGCATTCACTTAGAATTTTAGATTGTAGATGGTGTCACATCCATAAAAATGCTCAGGGGTTTGAATTAGCTCAGTGTGCATTGAAATTTAAGTGATGCTCTACTTGAGTTACCAAACCTAAGTGGTCACTTAAAAAAACAAGCAAGCAAACAAAAAACAAGTTTGATATGGCCTCATCAGTCATTAGGCTGGGCTCAAGACTGCAAATGGCAGATCCACTTGCTTTCCTACAATGGAAAAAGTGCTTTTCTTTGAGTTCAGAAGTGAGATTAACCCTTTGTCCTGAGTTTAGTTGGCCATACTGCACAACACTTTATTTGCTCAAGCCTTTCCCTTTTGTGCCTGTCTTAAAAATGTATTGTTAAGTAAACTATTAGTCTCTCATAACCAGTTCCATCTTTGTGCCGAATCACTATTTGTTTTATATGACTTCTATACATATTGCAGGATCAGGAAGCAATAGCTGGTTTCTTTCAGTGTTTCCTTTCTACTTTTGGCTGTTTAGGGACCTTCCTACTTCTCTTCTTTATTCCATATCATGAGAGATGCATGTGCTCTTTTTTTATCTCTTTAACTAGTATGAATTCCTTCTCTTTTAATGTCATTAGCTACTTTAACAAGTACTATCTCTTCTTTGTTTCATATAACAAGTGGTATACATAATAACTAAAAATAACTAAGAGACATTTATTTCTAATCACTTGTCTGGTATGTTACTTGGAGTCAATAAAGCTGCAACGCCCTTTATTCTGTTTCATGCTAGTCAATTGGCAGTGACTAGTCAACAAACTTAAAAGAAAAAAAAAGAATTCACATGACATATGTGATCACTTAGCTTTAATGATAACAGAATTAAAATGCAAAAGAAAATAGACACTTTTCCCTATTTTGCCTGCATCTTTATCTTTGGTACTAGTCAACCACCTGACTAATAATAACATAGGTTAAAGAAATGACATTCCTGGAATTCCTGGAATCTCAGAATTTACTCTGCCAACTTTAATCTGTGAATGATTTGCTCAGATCATAAGGAATGTCACAGAGACAACTTGGGTGACATAAAGTTGTAGGTATGGATCTCCTTAGGTAAGGAAAGGGTGCTATAAAGAGACAGCAGCACACCAGAGAATTGAATTGGGGTTTTATTATAGGACCCAGTTCTCCAGTGATGAAGCTATTAAGTGACATGAATTTGTTTTCCTTAAATACTCAATATGCTAATGCATCCATGATCTTACTCATGGGGATTTTCCTTCCAACAATGCAAATTGCAACTCATCCATGCGTGCACATCCTGTAAATTCTTGTCCACATTCTTCTCTAGGTTTACTCCTGGGGGACCACTCAGTATTATGATAGGGGCAGGAAAGGAGGTTCCTTGCTTTCCCTCGACATTGCAAGGATAGCAATAGAGCACCAAGGTTCCTGTTTGGCTTCCCTAGCCTTACCATGTTACCAGTATACATCTTTTTTTTTCTCCCCAAGTATACATATCTTGGATGATAACCTTGACTGTCTTTCATAATTTATTTATAATGTGTCTTACATTTCCAGTCTTTCATACCTTAAGCCCCTCCATATACACTATCTTATGACCTTAGCCTCCTTATATTTTGTCACAAATGACACTTCATCTTCTGACTCCATGAACTTTTACTGACTACTCCCCATTCTTGGTGTTTTCTTCTTTCTCTCTACCTTCCAACTTCCCTGACTTCCTTCAGGTCTCAAGTAAAATCTTAGCTTCTGCAAGAAGCCTTTCCTAACCCCTCTTAGTTAATTCTAGTTCTTTGCTTCTATTGGCTATGTCCAGTTTCTCCTGTAATATCTTTTGTCTGTCCATTGCTATTTTAATGTTGTCTCTCCTACTAGATTGTGATCTCTTTGAGATCAGAACACAATTCTGCTTTATTTTTTTGGGGGGGGGATCTTCAGATCCTGGAACATAGGAGGTGTTTAATCAACATTTGTTGACTTGTTACAGTCTGCTCCTGACTATCACATGCCTCTCCATTGTCTTGGGGTGATCCTCACCTTTAGTTCTGTGGAGAAAGTAGGATTCCATGACTCATATCCACATAAAGAATGTTGATATTTTTAAAAAATGAGCCTTTGTTTCAGGGAAAAGCTTGCTGTCATTAAAAGAACTTCACAGTTCCCCAAGTCAATGTAGTTCACTTTCTCATCTTGCTCAATTCTGGGATCAAATCATTATCTATTTGCAGTGTGTCTGAGGTCAATGTACTGCTATACTTAGGTTGTCTGTACAATTCATATCATTATCTGAGCAATAGACATTCTTCATCTATTTAGTTTTCCTCTTGTGGATAGTCAACTCAGACCCTTTTGAGTGATTATGGATTTCATCCAGGAAGTTCTGCAGTGTTTCAGGGCTTGACACAAATCAGCATGATGTTATCTGTGCCTCAAAATATCTGGAAAAGAAATTCCTACTTAATTTCAGTTTTTCTCTAAATCTTCTCCATGACAGTTGTAAACACATTTGCATTTATAGGGAGCACTCATCTCCTTGGTTTATGCCTTTCTTGATATTAATGATCAGCTATTCATCAAACAGTGTTACAACAATCATTTCTTTTTTAAGGAATTTAAGTTGTGTGTGAGAAACATCTGTAGGCAGCTTTTTTACTGAATCAAATTATTTTTATAGTTTGCAAACAGTGGGACTTTGTATCTTCTACATCTTTCAGTCAATGTGATAGTAAAGGTGTGGTCTGTGGAATATTGGTCATAAAATCCAGTTAGGATACTTCTGGCAAAGATGGTGATATGAAAAGTTTTAGCCAAGTTCAATTCCCTGAACACCAATGAAGTTAAGATTCAATAAAAACAAAGAGAAACAGCAGCAACCTCCAGGATCATGAAATAAACGACTGGACTACAGTAGAAAAATGAGGAGAATAAATCACTTGGATTAGAGAGGGGAAAACGTTACCCAAGTAGTGAGTGCAACCTAAAAATATAATTGAATAAATACAACCTATATCTTCAAATTAGACAAATACTAGGACAGTCAAAAGACTCAAAAATCAAATATGGGGTATATACTATTAAAAAAAGTGACTAGAAAAACAAGATAAGTAGAGAGAAATCCCAGAAAGCCATGACTAAATAAAAAGCTTGCATAACATTTCAAGAAATCATATAAGAGGGTTTTCCTAGAACTATTAGAACCAGAGAGCAAAGTAAAGATAGAAAGAATTCTCTCATAAGGGTTCTAATGAAAATCCAGAGCTTTCAGATCAAAGAAAAGCTGTAGCAAATAAGCCAAAAAAGAAAAAGTTCAAGTATCAAGAAAACCACAATCAAGATCACACAACATTATATTGCAACTGCAATAAGAGAAAAGAAATTTTGAAGATGATATATTAGAAGACAAATGGAAAAAAGGTTTAGAACCAAGAAAAATTTTTCTTGCCTATTGTAGAATAATCATACAAGAAAAATAAATGAATCCATAAGAGAAAATAGATTTTTCAAGGATTCTTGACAAAAAGACCATATTTGTTTTATTTTATTTTTTGCATATAAGGTCCTTTTTTCTCTATATTTGAATACTTTGGTATATTGGTTGGTTGTTTGGTTCTTGACCTTCATTATCAAAGACCAAAACAATGTTATTATGTTTGAGATAAATTACAGTGTGTCTGTTTGTGACTGATCAGACCAATATGAGCTTGGAATGCTCTACCAGAGGTTAGGCACAAATAGTCCTTGTGAACACCTGGGGTGCATATACCTTACAGGATGTCATGTTTCCTTTGAGCTGCTTCAATTCTGCCTCCCTCATAGAGTGCAGCACCCTCACTTATGAGGGCATGCCTTTCTGGGTGGTCCTGTGCCAGTGTCTCCCATGCTGTACAATCAATTCTAAAGTTCTTCAATGAGGTCTTCAGGCTCAGTTTCACTTCTTCTGCCCCCCCCCCCCTTGTGAGCGCTTTCTCTGTATGAATTCTCTGTAAACTAGATTTTTGGCAAGCATACATTTGGAATTCTAACAAGCCATCGTAGCTTCCCTCTGTAGTAATGTTGGAATGCTAGGCAGTTTAGTTTGAGAAAGGACCTCAGTGTCTGGGATCTTCTGCCAGGTGTTCTTCAGAATCTTCCTAAGAATTTAAATGGAAGAGATTCAGTTTCCCGACATGGCACTGGTAGACTGTCTAGGTTTCACAGGCATACAGCAATGAGGTCAGTTTGGTAGTCAGTCTAATACCTCTTCTCCTCCACACTTTCTTTTGGAGTCTCCCAAAAACTGAGCTAGCTCTGACAATGTGAATATCAACCTCATTGGCAATGTAGACCTCTCTGGAAAGGACATTGCCAAGGTAAGTGAATTTGTCCACAGTACTCAAAACTTCTCCATTTGTTGTAATTGGTAGTTTCACATATGGATGGTGTGGTGCTGACTGATGGAGCCCCTGTGTTTTCTTGGTGTTAATAGACCAAAATTAGTCCAAGAGAATCAGTCTATACTTTGCTGCATCTCAGCATCAGAGGCTGCATTGAGATCATCTACATCTACAATCATCTACAAACAGAAGGTCATGCACCAACACTCCCTCCACTTTGGTCTTGGCTCGTAGCCTTTTGAAATTGAAGAATTTGCCATCAGTGCAGTAGCTGACCTTGAGGCCATGTTCATCCTTGTTGAAGGCATTTGATAACATGGATGAAAACATCATGCTAAAAAGCATGGGAGCAAGGACACAGCCTTGTTTTACTCCAGTGGTACTGGGAAATCTCTAGAGCATCATCCAATATCCAGAACCTGGGTATGCACTCCATCATGGAATTGACATATAATACCAATGAGCTTCTCTAGGCAACCAAATTTAGATAATTTTCCATGAACCCTCATGGCTGACAATTTCAAAGGCCTTGGTCAGATCTACAAATATTGTATACAGACCTCTCTTTTGTTCCTGGAATTTTTCTGGAATTGCTGGGCAGCAAACTCCATATCAACTGTTCTTCCCTTTTTTTGAAGCCATAATGGCTTTCAAGGAGGTGACCATATATTAGGATCAGCCTATTAAAAAGGACTCTGGCAAGAATCTTATCAGCAATAAGTTAAAAAAAAAAAAGAGAAATACTTCTGTGATTGTCACAGGACAATCTATTCCCTTTACCTTTATAGTGATAGACAATGCAGGCATCCTTGAATTCTTGGGGGAATAACCTCCTCATGCCATTTATTCTTTGGTATATATGCTCAATAGGGGTATAGATGGATCAAAGGGATGTATAGTTTGTTAACTTTTTAGTCAGTGCCAAATTGCTTTCCTAAAATGACTGACCCTATCCAAGAGGCTAAAACAATGATATTTTAGATTTCTTCCTTTGAATACTACCTGTTGAAGTCTTTTGACCATTTCTTTACTGGGAGATGGCCTTTAATCTCACAAAATTAAATAAATTCTGGGGTAACTAGATGGTACAGTGAATAGAGCCTCAGCCCTAGATTCAGGACGATTTAAGTTCAAATACAGTCTGAGACACTTATTAGCTGTGTGACTCTGGTTAAGCTTGATTGTCTCAAAAAAATAGTTAAATAAGTTCCTTACTTGCCTTGGGATATAAGACCTTTATTAGATAAATTTGTTGCAAAGATTTTTTTTTCCAATTGTACTACATTAGATTTTTTTGTACAAAGTATTTTAGATTTTATAATAACAAAATTATCAATTTATTTTTTGTGATCCTTTCTATTACTTGTTTAATTATTTACTCTTCCCTTATCCATAAATCTAAAGGATAAATACTGCCTTATTCCTCTAATTTGTTTATGGAGTGACCTTTTATATTTAGGTTTGGAGTTTTATCTTGTTATATAGTGTGAGATGTTCATCTAAACCTAATTTCTCTCAGACTGCAGTTCAATTTTCCTGGCAGGTTCTTTCAATGGTGACTTGTGTTATTTGCTTGTGTATGTTGTCTTCTTAATCTCTTCCTATCAATTGACCTCTTTTGACCTTTTAACCAATGCCAAATCATTTTCTTTTTCTTTTTTTCTTTTGGAGGTAATTGGGCTTAAGTGACTTGGCCCAGGGTCATATAGCTAGTGAATGGCAGAGTTCAGATTTTATCAAATATTTTCAAGATTTTTTTATTATTTATTTTCAATATTCTTTTCTTGTTAAACTTTGAGTTTCAGATCCTCTCCCTCCCCCCCATTCTGCTGCCTCCTGAGAAGGCAGAGAATATATATCAATTATACATGTGAAGGCATACAAAACATACTTCCATATCAGACATATATTTATTAAAGAAAAAAGATATTGAGAAAATTTAATTCAGTTTGCACTCAGAGTTTATCAGTTTTCTCTCAGAAAATTATAGAATATTTCATCAATTGTCTTAGATATTGTATGGAATAATCAAGTCTTTATAATCATTGATAATCATTACAACGTTGCTGTTATTACACAATGATCTCCTGGTTGTTCTCACTTCACTTTGCACCAGTTCATGTAGGTCTTGCATATTTTTCTCATTATTTGTTAATGGGACCCTAGTAATCCCAATCATATACCACAGCCATTACCCAATTGATGGGCATCCTCTCAGTTTCCAATTCTTTGTCATGACAAAATGAACTGCTGTAAATATTTTTGTGTGTGTGTGTATATATATATATATATATATATATATATATATATATATTTCCCTTTCCTTTTTCTTTGCTTTCTTTGGTATACAAACCTAGTTTTAGTATTATTGCTGGGTCAGAGGGCATGCATAGTTTTACATATGCCCTTTTGGGTGTAATTCTAAATTGTTCTTCAGAATGGTTAGAGCAGTTCACTAAATCCACTTTTAGTTCTCATGCAGTTAGCTGGCACAGTAAATAGAGTAGATGGAGGCACAAAAGCCTTAAGTCAGAAAATCTTCAATCCTGACACTTTATCCACTTTCTTTTCACTCTTATTAACTCCCCTAATGGTGATAAATTTCTTAGTAGTTAAATGTATTATTTTCCCATATAGGGACTATAAATAGTTTGACTCCTTTGAATCCCTTATGGTTACTTTTTCATGTTTTCTTTTTCATGCTTTCCTTGAGTCTTCTATTTGAACGTTAAATTTTTTTGTGCATTTCTGATCTTTTCATCAGAAATGCTTGGAAGTCCTTTCTCATAAAATGTATATTTTTTTCCCTGAAAAATTATACTTAGTTTCTCTAGGTAAGTAAAGCTGCTAAATTTTGTTATTTTCCTCTATTTTTTAATTCTTTTGATTTTGTTTTATTATTTTTTTAAAGTCTCATAGTATTTATTAATTTCTACTTAGCCAATGTTATTTTTTAAGGAATTATTTTCTTCAGGGATTTTTTCATTTGGTCACTTTTCTTCAGTGAGTTTTTGAGCCTTGTTTACTATTAGGTCAGTTCTATTTTAAGGTGCATTTTCTTCAGTATTTTTGATGCCTCTTTTATCAAGATTTTAATTGTTATTTTTATAATTTTCTTGTATCACTCTCATTTCTTTTCCCAAGTTTTCCTTTCTTGTCTCTTTTATAAATTCTTGTTGGGCTTATTCCAATTACCATTTTCTTTGAAGCTTTTGGTTACAGAGATTTTCATATTGTTGTCTTCTACATTTATGTCTTGGTATTTTCTGCCATGTAGTAGATTTTTTTATGGTTATTTTTTTGTCATTTGTTCATTTTCCCAGTCTATTTCTTCACTTTGGGGGAGGCACTGTGACAAACTTTAGACTATTTCATATTGCTGCTTTCATTACTAGTTCTGGTAGTCTACATGCTTTTGAAGCTTTCAAGGTGATGTTATCCTGGGAGAGGTGTGGACATTGCTCTCCTGGTCTGCACTCAGGTCTTTACCAGAAAGGGCAGTTACAAATATGGGACCAGTCATAAGAACTCCTCTCAGTCTTGTAACTGTGACCCAGAACTGCTTATGAGTAATAGAAATGCCATTCAGTGCCAGCAAAGGGTCCCCTATGCCAATTGTCTGATCCCCTTAACATTTCTGAACTGAGAGCTCCTGGAACAGCTGTTTTTACTGCTGTCTGGGTTACCTTCAAGGCTCATCACTAATGTCCTTCCTGAACTCCATGTCTGTCTTAACCTTAGTGTTGCACATTTTTCCTGTGAATCCCTTAGGTTAGACTGGAAAAAATGTGTCTGTCTGATCTTTTTTGTTGGCTCCGTTGCCCCAAAATTTTATTTGAGGTGTATTTTAAAGTTGTTAGGAAGGAAATATTGGTAGAATTCAGCTGATCTAAGCCTGTACTTTGCCATCTTGGTTCTGTTCTTTTCCAGTTTTCCAAATAATTTTTAATGATTACCATTTTATAATACACTTTGAGATCTGATATTGGTAAACTTCTTTCTCACTTTTTTATTTTACCTTGAGATTCTTGACCTTTTTGTTCCTCCATATAATCTATATTCCTATTTATAGGTCTCTGAAATAGTCTTTGGTATTTTTATTAATTTAGAACCATCAACTTAGATGGTATTATCTTTTTTATTATATTGGATCAACCTATGAACAATTATTGTTTCACACTTAGATTCATCTCTATTTCTGCAAAGTGTTTTATTGTTGAATTCACATAATTCCTGAGTAAATTTTGATAAATATATTCCTACTCTTTTTAGCTTATGCAGCTATTTTGAATGTAATTTCTCCTTTTAGTTCTTCTTGCTGATGATTTGTATATTTACTTTATATATATATGTGTGTGTGTATATATATATATATGTCTTTATGTGTACTTGAATAACCTCAATATATTTAAAGGAAGTTAATCAAATATTTCAGTTAATTTTTAGTTGATTCTCTAGAATTCTCTATTCTATGTTACCATCTACAAAAAAGTGATAATTTTGTTTCCTCTTTGCCTTTGCTGATTCTCTCAATTTCTTTTTCTGAGTTTATTACTATAGGATTTCTAGCCCTATACTAAAAGGTAGTAGTGATAATGAATATTCTTGCTTTACCACTGATTTTATTGGAAAGGCTTCTAACTTTTCTCTATTTCATACAATATTTGATCTTGGATTTAATATATTATTTACTAAATTAAGAAAAGTTTTGTTTATTAATATATTTTCCAAAATTTTTGATTGAAAAAGCTTTTGAATTTTCTGAAAAGTCTTTTTAAAATCTATATAATCAAATGATTTTTATTTTAGATATTATTGACATGATTGGATGATCTCTCCTTGACCTGTTTTCCTGGTCAGTTATTTTTGAAATTATATTTCTTAAGTTTTTGTTTTTTAAAATCTTTTGGCTTTGTTTTAATATTTCTTGTTGTATTATTTCACTTGTAATATTTTACTGTTTTATGTCTGGACCATTCCAACTTTCAAGCCATTCAGGTCTTGAGTGAATGACTTTCCACTCTCTAGTCCAGGCGCCATTTTCCTTACCATTCTTTTCCCAGCTTTTCCATTCTTTGTAGCTTGTTTAATTTCTGCCAGGTACTACTGCAGTTCCAGTACCCAGGACATGCTTTCTTGTAGAGTTTCTATCCTCTTCAAGGGTTTATCTCCTGGGTATATCTCCAAACTAAGGAATTTCTTAATTGTTTTGGGGGTTTTTTCTTGAGCCCTTCATTTAGTTTGTCTTTAGAATGGGAGGCCTGTGGTTGGGTCAAACTATATAATTGAATGGAGTGGGCAGAGTCTGCCTGGTACTTAGTACAGTGTCTTAGATTAGCTCCCTCCTTCTAGAAAATCAATGCTCTAGGCTCTGATGGGGGTGGGGTTCCCTTTTACCAGAGGATTCATAAGAGTACTTCCCCCTGCTATAGACTCTGCTTGGGATCTTTCTTCCCTACTTTTGGGCTCAAAGACTACTCCTGCACTAGGCTCCTACCATAATATGAAGGGATTTTTCAGGCTGAATTTTGCTTAGAACCTTTCTCCAGCAGTTAGACTCAGACTACAGTGCTTAGAGGATGCTTACAGGCTAGTGTCCTATAGCCAAAAGGCTTTTGGGGACCATTGGGCTCAGTCTATAGTATCATCCTGCCAAGAAAACTCCAAATGGGGTCACAAAGAATCCGGCATGATTGAAATCATTGGACAGCAGCAACAATGCCAATAAAATCGGTAACTTGGGGGGAAGATTTATAAAAATATAAACTATCCAGTTTAATAGACTAAGAAATAGAAAATTTGATCTTATCTCAGAGAAAAAAGGATATAAATGAATTCCCAAAGAGGGCAGGGAAAATCCTATGTGCAGATGGATTCAGAAAGGAATTCTACCAAATTAAAAAAATTATTAATTTCCTTATCAAATAAATCAAGGATGTACAACCTTAGGTTATCTTAGGGCTGTATTAAAATAAAATAATTATTCAAGGGTTGTACCCAGAATAAAAAATACAGTAGACTAATATAATAGTTAATTTATAGTCTTACTTGAGTTAGGTTTAGCAAGCACTAAGAAAAGTCATGGTACTTTTAACTTCTTAGAAAGTGGGGGAGTGCACATCATCAATATGACAGGTGAAGCATGAAATCAAACACAAAACAGAGATAATACAGTGGTATAAAAAAGTAAGTGCATACTTTTCTGCATGATACAGACAGAATGTATCCCCTAGATTTATTGAAAATTCCATGCAATACGTTCCCTCCATAACTGCTTAAAAATGTCAAAGAAAATTTAACATCAATGAGATTATTAGTGATGAAATTTAAAAAATCTAATACTCATTCCATGCAAATTATTTTATTTTTTGCTTGTGAAAATTAAAACCCACAGCAGGCTGCAAGCAATCCACAGGCCATATTTTGATTGATCAGCCCTGAAATAAATTATTTATACAAATGATGAAAGAAGGCATTATACCAAACTCCTTCTGTGAGACAAATATGGTTCAGAAACTCAAATCAGGGAAAAAACAATGGCATCAAAACTTTAGTGTATCTAACGAATGGCAATTTAAAACCATTGAGTAAAATATTAGAAGTGACAACAATATATTTTTAAATATTTTTAAATTTAAATATTTTTAAATGTTTTTAAAATTACACAATGTGGTCAGGTTAGATTTATATGAGCAAGTCAGGATTGGTTCAATATCAGGAAAATTATTAATATAATAAACCATATTTGAAGCAAAAAAATTTTAAATCACAGGATTAAATGTTTTAGCATTCTGACTTTTGCCCCAACTTGTACTTGTATTAATGAGTTGAGTTCAGATGCTACCAAATACTTTTCTCTCTCTTCCCCCTGTTCCCCAAGTAGAGATTCTTTTATAGAACCAGACAAAAACTAAAAATTTACATGTAAGGGGAAAAAAAAAACCTCTCTAAGGTAAAAAGAAGCAGGAATGAAGAAAGGTAGCATACCAGATCTCAAACTTAGATTACAATGCAATGAGCATCAAAAATATTTATTATTAGTTTAAAAATCAGAAAAAAATTGCTTAATGAATGAGACATATCAGGCCCAGAGGCAATCAAACATAGTACTGTAGAGTTTGATAAACCTAAGAATAACAATTGTTGGAATAATGACAGTCTGTTAACACACACACATATATACACACAATGACATCAACAAATTAGGGAAAGAGAAGACAATACCTTTCACAACTTTGAAGAAAATTTTTAAACAGTGATTGTTATAAACGATAAAGTGGATAATTTTTAAATTACAAATACAATTAAAATTAGAAAGAAAACAACTGGGAAATTTGTTCATTATAAGTCCAAGAATCCAAGTCGGGTGCCACAGTCAGTTCACCAAGGACCTTGAGCAGCAAGGTCCTTCATTACCAGCCCAGTGGAAGCTGACAGTGAAGCTCAATTTGGATATAACTCAAAAAATAATAATGAGAATGTGAAACTTGGGCCATCATTCCCTACAACTTGGGTCTAGAACTTGATATATTAATAACTGCTAAAAACAAAATAAAAACTAAAGTTGAGTAAACAAAAGAGAAAGAACCCAACCATTGATAACTACCATGGGAATAGAGGAGATCTGGGGTCATAGTCAAAGGATAATAATGGAACTAAAGCCATTCCTTTTTCAATGAGATTAAGATTTTTCTTTTTATCTCTTCTCTTTGTTCAGTTGTTGGTTTAGTGATTTTTATGTTCTTTTTTGTTAAATCAGATTAGCTAAGAGTTTTTCAGTTTTATTAGTCTTCAGAGTGTCAGCTTTTAGTTTTATCATTTTTTTTTTAGGCTTTTGCAAGGCAAAAGGGGTTAAGTGGCTTGCCCAAGGCCACACAGCTAGGTAATTATTAAGCATCTGAGACCGGATTTGAACCCAGGTACTCCTGACTCCAGGGCCAGTGCTTTATCCACTGCACCACCTAGCTGCCCCTAGTTTTATCATTTTAATGGATTTTTATTTCCAATTTATCTATTTCTCCTCTAATTTTTAATTCTTCTCTTTTGTGATTATTTTATTTGTTGGCATTCTAATTTTTAAATGCATATTCAGTTCATTAATCCTCTCTTTTTTATAGTTATTGTATGTATGTAAGAAGGTGATTTTCATCCCAAGAACTGCTGTTTCAGAAATTTTGATATGTTGTTTTACCATTATCTTCCTTTCTTCATTCCTCCCTCCTTTCTACCTTCCTTCCTTCTCTCCTTCCCTCCTTCCTTCCTTCCTTCCTTTCTCCCTTTCTTTTCTCATGTCCAACTCTTGGTGATTATATTTGGAGTTTTCTTGGCAAAGGTACTGGAATGGATTGCCCTTTCCTTCTCCAGCTCATTTTATAAATGAGGAAACTGAAACAAATAGGATTAAGTGTTTTGTCCACTTTACATAGCAATTAAGTATCAGAAGCCAAATTTTAATTCAGGTTCTACTGAATTTAGGGCCAGCACTCTATCCACTGTGTCATCCAGCTGCCCTATCATTTCTTTTACATGGTTATTGTTTCTTGATTAATGTTGTTTCTCAGGGAAACCCAGGAGAGCTTAGGGAAAAATCCTGGCTTCTTTCAGTCACCTTGGCTCTGTCCCCTATTTAATTGTTTCTGTTACTTGTTCTTTATTATTTAGGATTTCATTGTTAAGTCTCCATGTGGGTCTTTATCTTTTGTTTGTGATCCCATAACCAGTTGCTATTTTTATTGCATGCTATGGTCTGTAAAGTGTATTGGGGCAGCCCTGGAGTCAGGAGTACCTGAGTTCAAATCCGGCCTCAGACGCTTAATAATTACCTAGCTGTGTGGCCTTGGGCAAGCCACTTAACCCCATTGCCTGATTATTTCTTCTTTTTTTTCATTTGTTTTCAGGTATCTCTCTGTGCCCTAATATAGGTGGTCAGTTTTGCAAAAATTGTTCTTGTTTGTAACCCCTTTTCTATCAGGGTTTTGCTTATTAGTTCCTTTTTCTTTCCTGCTTTTATGTGATTATGTAATTTTCCTCTCCCCACGTTCCCTAGGGCAGCTAGGTAGCACAGTGGACAGAATACTGGCCTTGAAGTCAGGTGGACAGGAGCTCAAACCCAGTCTCAGATATGGCTGTGTGACTTTGGGTATATCATTTAACCCTAATTGCCTTACATCTGGGGTCAGCTCCAGTCATCTTGATTCATATCTGGCCACTGGACCCAGATGGTTCCAGAGGAGAAAGTGAGGCTGGTGACTTAGCACAGTATCCCCTCACTCAAATCAAATTCATGTGATTGTCATGTCTTTACCTCCCTGATGTCAGAGTCTTTTTCATGAATGAAAGGCAAATATCACTCCCCCAACCCCCCCCTTGCTTTTTTTACTCTTAGTCAAATAGATTTCCTCCTTTTTTTTCTTGCCCTCAAATTAGTTTTTTAAATATCTTTTTTTGCATCCATTCCTGAAAAGGATTTTCCACCTTTTTTTCTGTATTCCTCATGTAATCAAGACTCCCAAGTTAACTCTCTCCTGCAAGAGGTTTCTACTACTGCCTTGTACATCTTGCTCCATTTCTTTCCCTTTCCCACTGTCTCACTTCCAGAACAATGTCAATTTTTACAGATATCAGAGAGGATACTGTACCACAGCAAGTGCCTTTTTCACTACCATAACCTTGATTATTCAGCCCACCTCTGATCTGTATCCTCCCCTGATTATTTGCCTCAAATCTATTCCCTGGGTCCATGCTCTACCATTCCCCATCATGTTCCAATTTCCCCAAGGAGTTCTAACTCCCCCTACCTGCCTTCTCCTACCCACCATCAATGTAGGATAAAGAGACTTTTCAAGAACTAAATCTTCCAAGCTACACTCAATATAAATCCCTCATCTCTCTTCACCCATAGGTGTATTCATCATTGCCACCCTCCTATCTCTAAAGTAAAGGTCTTCTTTCTTCTCCTCACTTTTCATTTCTATTACCACTGTCTACTCCTCTGAAGACTCTTCTCTTCCTGGTACCTCAAGAATCATCTTATCTTCATTGCTAGACTTCAACTGGACTCTAGCATGTCCCATACTCCCTTCCTCTCCTTTCATGAACACTCCTATATTGTAATGTAGTCCCACAAAAATACATTGATTCACCTGTAGACAGGCTGTAAACAAGTTCTGACCTTAATTCCTCGTTGTTTTCCTCTTCACTATGATTTTGACCAGATTTCCACACATTTCTGCTTTAGAGAGGTTTAAAAGGTTGTGGAGAATCAGAGACAATGTCTAGTTCTCCATCTCTGTCTGATTGTTCTTGTACTGGTAGCTGTTGCTGCTAGAGTAGTCCAGTTTCTTCTTTTTATAGGTGAGGAAAATTCTACCTCAGTACTCTAATAGTTTATATATGAAAGTCTTTTTGTAGTCAGGTATCTAGAGATAATTTTTTTGTTAGTAAAATCAAAATGAGCTAACATTTATACAGCATTTGTTATGTATCAGGCAGTGGGCTAATCATTTGCAATTTTTATCTCATTTGATCCTCAAAATAACTCTGAGAGAGAGGTAGAATTATTTTCATCCCTATTTTATAAATGAGTCAAACAAAGATAAAGTAACTTGCCCATTATGTTATTGACTTACCCAGGGCATATGGTTTCTTCCAGTCCCCATACCATTTATCATAATATTCTATTGGTGAATTTGAAAGACTGTGACCAAAATGGAAATGTTAGGTCAGGAAGCCAATGTTCTAAAATTTTCAGGATTTTACTCAAATTTAAAAAAGAAAATCCTCTTGATTCCATTAAAACAAAGCCAAATATTGAGTGATAGTAATGTCCAATCTTGACTCCAAAAAAAAAAAAAGATGAAGAATCATGCCCTTCTCCTTTCAATACAGAAATGGGAACTATAGGACAAAATGTTAATTCATGGTAAAATGTAGTCACTTCATTGGTTGTGTTTACTTAATTTACAGGAAAGGGTTCATTGAGTGAAGGTGGTAGGGAATATTGACAGACTTCTGTGATATGAAAACCAAAACCATTTTTAAAAAACTCCTCTAATTTTTTAAACATTTTATTTATTTTGAGTTTTACAGTTTTTCCCCCAATCTTACTGCCCTTCCCCCCACAGAAAGTAATTTGTCAGTCTTTACATTGTTTCCATGTTGTACATTGATCCAAATTGAGTATGATGAGAGAGAAATCATATCCTTAAAGAAGAAACATAAAGTATAAGAGATAACAAGATCAAACAATAAGATATCAGTTTTATTTTCTAAATTAAAGGGAATAGTCCTTGAACTTTGTTCAAACTCCACAGTTCTTTTTCTGGATACAGATGGTATTTTCCATTGCAGACAGCCCCAAATTGTCCCTGATGGTTGCACTGATGAAATAAGCGTGTCCATCAAGGTTAATCATCACCCCTATGTTGCTGTTAGGGTGTACAGCAAAAACTCCTAATTTTTAAAAGACCAGATGCTTTCCCTAGTTTTAAAAAGTATCTCATTCTAGTATTTCAATTACTTTTTTTTGCTGAAAATATCTTGATTTATCTCATTTATTGTTTCTTTCAGAAAGCAACTTTTTTTATCCACAGATAATTTTCAGAGAAGCCTAATTCCACTTAACATTCCCAAGTCCTTTAAGGTAATATTTTTATTTAACAATCTGGAGGAAAACTAATAGCATTGTTGTAAGAAAAAAATGCTTTGCAAAACAGAAAACCTATATCCTTGTAAATATTCTTCTTCTCACTTTTTGTTCAGTTGAACTCAGAAATAATGTTAGGCCAAGTTGCTATCTTCTAATTGTTCTTTCATGTTTATATATAATATAATATTATTAATATTATATTGACTAATCAATCAATATAATCAACATAATAATATAATAATATAATTGATATAATTAATATAATATCGATTATTATATAAAATTATTATATGTATTCTCTTCTAAGTCTTTACTTATGGACAACTCTCCTAGAAGATAAAATGATGAGGATCATATGTACTTCTTCCTGTTTCCATAATTTTAACATCCTCCATAACTGTCTATATTTTGAAAACTTTCCATTTTATATCACTTGGAAATTATGAATGTTCAGTATGGCTGGCTACATCTTTTAAGATCATTGTTTATAACTTTGTGGCTATCATGTGGCTGTTCCAGTACTCTGGTTCTACTGCAGTTTATTTGTAGAATTCTTGAATATATTTTGGGGTTTGCATTACAGAGATTTATTGTTGGGTTGTGGGGGGGGTTTCCTTTTCTTTTTTAACAAGATTCTGGTGCATAATTCTGGTCACTTGGCTGTGACTTTCTATGTTTTCATTATGTGCTAAATTTTTGCAATGTGCAGTGATATTTTCTACAATTTCTTTTTATAACCTGGTTTTCTAGCCAAGCTTTAGTGGGTAGGAAGAATGTTGTGACAACACTGTGTGACTCTATCAAGGGAGAGGTATTGATCCTAGAACTTTGAAAATGAGAAATGACACTTTTTTTTTAATCTTTGTTTTTTGCAAGGCAGTGGGGTTTTTAAGTGACTTGCCCATGGTCCCACAGCTTGGTAATTACTAAGCATCTGAGGCCACATTTGAACTCAGGTCCTCCTGACTCTGGGGCCAGTACTCTATCTACTGGGTCACCTAGCTGCCCTCTTACTTTTTTCTTAACAAGCATTAAGTACCTATTAGGCACAATGCCAAATGCCTTACAATGACTATCTTATTTGGTCTTCTAGGAGAATAGATGCTACTATTATCTCCTTGTTAATGTTGATGAAACTGAAGCAAACAGAGACTAAAAGATTTGCTCAGGATCACACAGTTAACAAGTGTCTGAGAATTTGAACGTGAGTCTTTCTGAATTCAGGCCCAGCACTCTCTTAATTGCACTACCTAGCTGCCTACTTTCTTCAACATGAGCAGTTCCATACTGTCTTCAGGACTAATTCCACACATGTGGAAAGAAAAAACACTGTCTTTAAACATTTTGGACCCACAGGGGAAGCTGGAATATCAAGGGTTTCCTGATTGCATGAAATAATGAAGAGTGAAAAGAGCCAAACCAAGAGAACATTGTATATAGTAACAGCAATATTATGTTAAGAACAACCTAGTTTCCCCTCCCACTTAATAGTATTTTATTTTTTCCAATCACATGTAAAGATGGCTTTTATAAGATTTTGAGATCTAAATTTTTTCTCCCTTCCTCAAAGTAAGCAATCTGATAAGGGTTATACATGTACAATCATAGTGAACATTTCCACATTATTCATGTTGAATTAGTTAGAATCAGAATAAAAGGAGAAAGCCAAAGGAAAGAAAAAAAACAAAAAAGTGAAAATAGTATACATTGATCTTTCTCTGGATGTGGATAGCATTTTCCATCAAGAGTCTTTTGGGGGGGGGGCAGCTAGGTGGCACAGTGGATAAAAGCACCAGCCCTGGAGTCAGGAGTACCTGGGTTCAAATCCGGTCTCAGACACTTAATAATTACCTAGCTGTGTGGCCTTGGGCAAGCCACTTAACCCCATTTGCCTTGCAAAAACCTAAAAAAAAAAAGTCTTTTGACATTGTCTTGGATCATTGTTGAGAGGAGCTAAATCTATCAGAGTTGATCACCACATAATGTTGCTGTTACCATGTACAATGTTCCTCTGATTCTCCTTACTTCACTCAGCATCAGTTCATGTAGGCAAGATTGTGCTTTAACAGTTGCTACTCTAAATCAATGAAGAACTTGGAATATGATGTTCCAGAAGAGAGCAAGAAGGCTGATTACTGTGAAAAGACCATTAGGATCAATAAGGGAACATGGGTAACTTTGAAGAGGTCATTTTCAGTTGAGTAGTGAGGTTGCAAAGACTTAAAGGAAATAGAGGCATCAGTTATAGAAAGCTTTCTCTAGTAGTTTAGCCAGAAAAGGAAGGAGAGAATAACAAGATAGCTAGCAGGGATGAATGAATAACATGAGGGTTTTTTATTTTTTTGTTTTTGAGGATGAGGGAGACATGACTATGTTGGTAGGGGGAAGGGATGCCAGGTAAGCAGGGAGAGACTGGAGATGAGTGAGAGAGTAGAGATGATACAGGTGGAAGATAAGAACTCTTCCTGGGCATACTCTCTGAAAGGAGGATAGAGCAGCATCAGCAGCAGAGCAGAATGTGGTAAGGAGTTGTGCTTCAGGGAGACAGCCTTTTGCCTTGGATATACTCCCAAATCTAGGTCATTAACCATGGAATATAGAACTGAAAGGGACATTAAAGATTGGTTAATCTTTTCTCCTTATTTTACAGATGAGGAAACTGAGGTCCAAATAAAGTTAAGTGATGTTTCTAAGATTATGTAGATAAAAATTCCTAGACCTAGTATTTGAACTGAAGCTTTCTTTTCAAATATGATTGGTCATGATAGTCATGAACATATGTCTAGAACTGCTTTCATAATTATTAGTATGACTAATATGCATTATCTTTATTAGGTTGGAATTCCAATCGTAACATCAGCTGTTTATTCCTCTTCAAATCTATTGTTGGCAATAAATGGAAATATCTACTGTTATGAATTTGCAGATAATTTATGGAAATCTCTTTTACGTATGTGTTTTTTACCTTCTTACATTCATTTAACTCATCCGATTTTAAAACTGGGAAGTTTTGTTCATTTTGTAGGATTAAATTACTTTGTTCCTCTTGTTTTAGTAAATCAAAGCTATCAATTATCAGATGAAAAAATTTTCTAACTCAATGATTGGAGAAATGCAAGTTTAAAAAACTCCGAGGTACCATTTCACACTCATCAGATTGGCCAGTGTGACCAAAAAGGAAAATGACAAATGCCAGGGGAGACATGGAAATAAAGAGACAATGCATTGCTAGTAGAATTCTGAACTAGTTCAGCCATTCCAGAGAACAACTTATAACCATATCCAAAGAGAATACTCTTTGACCCAGCAATACTACTAATTGGTCTATATCCCAGAGAGATCTAAGGAAAAGGACCTACATAACACAAGAATATTCAGGGGGTGGCTAGGTGGCACAGTGGATATGGCACCAGCCCTGGAGTCAGGAGTACCTGAGTTCAAATCCAGCCTCAGACACTTAATAATTACCTACCTGTGTGGCCTTAGGCAAATCACTTAACCCTATTTATTGCCTTGCAAAAAAAAATAAAACCAAAAACTAAAATAAAAAGAATATTCATAGCAGCTTACCTTATGGTGGCAAATGTGTGGGATGAGTTTACCCAATTAAATAAAACTCCAAGATTTCTCAAGGTGTGAAGAGAAAAGTCTTATTCAATTCTTGAGAATTGGACCCCCTTGCTCTGTCTTAAACATGGAGAGAGAAATGGGGTAAAAAGCAGGAAATACAAGATCCATTTATACAAGCGAGATCCCCCACACCATTGACCCATCTTCCTTAGTGAGGAATGTGGTCTTCACATTCTATACTGGTAAATTACTCTAAGGAATAAGCACATAAATCAAACAGAGACAGGTTCTCCGCCCTCCAGGACAAGAAATGTAGAACCATCTGGACTTGTCCAGATAAGACAGGGTCAGTTTACTCTTTACATTCTGGTCAAGGTAAAATAAAATTGCTTGTCAGGGGAGGAGGGGCAGAAGGGACATAACACACAGCTTTAACTATTTCTAATCTATAATATTCTACTGAAGAAATCTCAGACTTTGTCCCATTCACAAAGAATTTAGGAGGATATTTATGTTGAATGTATAGGTCTTTGTACCAGGAAGCTCCTTGGGAAGGGATTGTGTAAAATTTCAGATGCTTACTGTCATTCTCTTCAATTTTGTGCCCAATTCATTGTCTATGTGTAGGATTTGCCTCTAACTTAATGGATTGCCTACCCAACTAAATGTCATATTCTAAACAATAGGCATTTTTCATCCATTTCTATGTACTATATGGATTATCAGAATGATATTCATTGAATAATTATGAATCTTACTTAGGAGACTGTAACATTTTGGGCACTCAGCATCTTTAAGCAGGAACATGTAGATCTTTCATCTAAAGAAAATTCTTCTACTTGAACATAGAAGACATCTTCTATGACACTGGCAGATACTTCTAAAGAACATACATTTCTTTTATGTTACCTTGATTAAAATGATTAATTAAAAGGTCATTTGTTCAAGTGATTGCCTTTTCAGAGAACGTTACATGATTTTAACATGAGAAACTTTTTGATGGAAGAGAACCTTTAAGGATGTGTTTTATTCTGTCAAATGCAGGATTTTAACCCCTCCCCCCATCAACAAACAACAAAACAGGATTTTGTATTTCCTATACCTTGAAATTAGTTTTTGTGACAGTAACGATATAATCTCCCATAGATTTATCATCCTATGAAACCACATTATTCCAAAAGCATTGGGGGGGGATTTTAAATCTGTAACAACTTATTTTCATCAATGGTGACAGAAAAACCATTACACTTGGATCACCCTTGCTTCTCAGTCCCTAACGTATTATATGAATGGCATTTAGAATGGCATAGTTAATAAGAGCAGATCAACTTGAAGAAGTATGTATATTGTAAAACTGGATTCATAAAAAAATAATTTTATAAGATATCTCAGGGGAGGAAAAGATATCAAAATGTGAAGAATTTCAGTGGTATGAAATGTTTTCTAGAAACTAAAGTCTCCAATATATATTTCATCAAAAATCTAAAAAAAAAAAACCACTACACCAATAATAATCAAGAAATCCAAGGAGAAATAACAGCAAGCACCCTCAACAAGACCATACACAAACAAACAAAAAAGATTACCTTCCTTCAGGGAAGTTGTTAAGCTTAGATAAACAAACCAGATGTTTAGCCAGTACTTAGTCCTTGAAAATTTAAGCACTTTGTTTCAGAGAGTCAAAGGAGTCATACATTCGGATTGAGAAGATTCAAGAGTCAGAAATCTATAACAATCTGACTTGCTACCTGAGTCCATCTGCAAGGTTAATGATTGCGGGTCAGACTTCTTTGAAGGAAGGTATAGCAAGATTCAGGAGATCAGATATCTATAGCAATCTGATGGAACTGAAAACCCTTAGCACACTGACTGGGAAGCTCCAGCGAATCCACAGCACCTTGACCTGAGATGGTCTAAAGAGCCATAAAGAACAGAGTGATCTAGGATGGGTTCCTGAAACCTGTCAGTATAGACAAGCCAGAGAGAGGAAATCAAGAAGTCAAGGTAACAAACAAGGCTCACTCCAGATTGTAGAAAGATGACCATGGCCTTGGAACAAATCCCCAAACAATATGAGGGACTAAAGGTGAGTAACAAAAGAAGACACTGAACCCTGAAGAAATATTATGGAATAAAAAAGTGCTCAAGAGCTAAACCCAAAAGAGGAGAGCAATTTCACAACTACAAGCAGAGTCTCAGAAAAAATAATTTTGCCACAAAGGCTATCAGAGTATCTGGAAGAAATGAAGGAAGAAGTAATTAAGTGAATTTATAAGTGAACAAGGAGCTTTAGAGTGAAAAATTGGAAGGAGAATAAATTACTTAGAAAAGAGAAAAACTTTATCCTAACTCATGAAAATTGGAATAGGTTTAGAAAAGATTTTAGAACTTTAGAACAAGATATAGAAATAGGAAAACACAGGAAAAATTGTAAAACATCTTCAACCCAAAACAGTTTCTAGAAAATAAGAATCATCAGACTTCCTGAAAGTCATGACCAAACAAAAAATGTGAATAAAATATTTTAAGAAATTATAAATAGAAATTAACTGAATCTGTTAGAACAAGAGGGTAAACTGAAAATAGAAAGAATTCACCAGCCACTTCCTGAAACACACAATCAAAAATTCTCAGGGAAAAACATTACCAAAATCCAGAGCTTCTGGTTCAAAGAAAAAACTGCAAGATGCTAGAAAGAGCTCAAGTATCCCCCCAAAAAAGAAGTTAGAATTATATAAAATCTGTAAGTAACTACATTAGTTTGGAATACAATATTCTAAAAGGCAAGAGATAAATATAGCCAAGGATAATCTGCTCTGTAAGATTGGGAAATGGATCTTTAATAGAAGATTTTCAAGCATTCCTATTTGAAAATGACAATAACTGAATAGGAACTTTGAAATTCAAACCTAAGTATTAAAGGAAATCTAGAAAGGGAAATATATTTGAGCAACAGGAAAGCTCTATATATTGATAAAGGGCTAACACCTTAACATTTACCAGGAGAAAAGAGTCAAAGGTATCTTCAGAATTTGAATGATTTTAAGGATCACAGAAGAAGACAATCAAGGGATCTGGGGATAGATTTTAATGTATTTTGATAGTTTGAAGAGATGAAATAGATAGTGTGCTAAGAGAACCTGGGGATACAAAGGCAAAAAAAATTAATCCCTGCTATCAAGGAGCTGAGAGATTAATAGGAGAGACAACATTCAAACAACTATGTATGAGCAAGTTTATACAGGATAAAATGGAAATAACAGAGGGAAGGAGCTAGAATTAAGAGAGATTGGAAAAATCTTTTTGTAGAAGGAAGGATATTAACTGGGACCTGAAGAAAGTCAGAAAAGCCAGGAAAGCAGATGAGAGAGAATTTACCAGATATGAGGGATTCACTGGAGTTTTGAGATGAAGCATCTTTTGCAAGGAACAGTAAAAGAGTAAGATGTCGTGGATAGTGAAAGGCAAAGTATAAGAAAACTGAAAGGTAGATTGTCCATGTCATGAAGGGCTCCAAAAATAAAAGAGCATATTTTATATTTAATCCTGAAGGTGATGAGGAAGCAGAGTTTGAGCACAGAGGGGTGGGGGCTGGTGTATGACTTAGTTGGACCTGCCCTTTAGGAAAATCACTTTGGCAAGTGAAAGGAAGATAGACAGGAGTGGAGAGAGACTAGAGACAGAGTAACCAACCAGAAGGCTATTGTCGTAATCTGGGGTGAGGTGGTAAAGGACTGGACCAGACAAGTAGCAGGGTCATAGAAAAGGAACTTATGTAAGAAATATTGTGAAGACAAACTAAACTGGCACTGGCAACAAACTGATTATGATAGGCAAGAAATGAGTTAGGGATGACATCCAAATTCAGAACCTGGGAGACCTGGTAATAATGGTGGTGCCTTTAGCAGTAATAGCAGAGAGCTTGGAGGAAATGATGAGTTCAGTTTGGGACATTTTGAAGATATCCAGTTGAAGATATCTAAAAGGCATTTAGAGATATACTGGAGGTCAAATATAGGACTGGATAAACAGAATGAAGAATCATCTGCACAGATAAGGTAATTGAATTCATGGGACCTGATGAGTTTACTAAGTAAAAAAAGAGAAAAGAAAAGAGGGTCCTGACCAAGCTTTGGGGGGGATACCCATGGTTAGTGAGCAAAATCTAGATGTAGACTCAAAGGGTCCTGACAAAAGGGTGATGAGATAGGTAGGAGGAGAACCAGGAGAAAGCAGTGTCAGGAAAACCTAGGGGGATGAAGGTGATGGATAATGTCAAAGGGTGCAGAAAGGTCAAGAAGAAATTAGAGAATGGAAGCTCCTTGAAAGTAGGAATTGTCTGTTTTAGCTTGTGTATGCATCTGTAACACTTTAGACCTAGCCTGAAGTAAATTTATTTTACTTTATTTTATTTTATTAAAGGCAATGGGGTTGTGACTTGCCCAAGGTCACACTGAAGTAAATTTTTAATAAATACTTGATGCCTGCTTGCCCATCTTGACAACTCAACTATTTCAACTTGATACTGTCCTCTTTTTTTTTAAGGTTTTTCAAGGCAATGGGGTTAAGTGGCTTTCCCAAAGCCACACAGCTAGGCAATTATTAAGTGTCTGAGGCCAGATTTGAACTCAGGTATTCCTGACTCCAGGACCAGTGCTCTATCCACTGCTCCATCTAGCTGCCCCTGTCCTCTTCTTTTGAATCACCTGTCCCCCCCATCACCAATCTTATTCTCCCAAGCCTCTCCCACCATTTCACTGTCTTTGAGCTATTTACTGATGAATAAAGCAAGACAAAGTCACAAAAATCCCTTGCTTTTTATACATTCCTAATTGAAGCACTGCTTTAGAAATCAAGACCCAGAACATTTAAGGGACTTAGGGAAGATCAAGAAGTTATAACAGTCAGAGGGGGCTGATTGGAGTTTAGCATTTACTTGTTCTTTTGTTGTTCCATGTGGATTAATTTTGTCTTCCCTTAGATAGAATGCAGACTATTTGAAGGGAAAAATACTTTGTTTAATATCGTGCTTATCCTTATACACCGCACCAGGGTAGAGGACAAGAAAATCCTTGTTTGGTTGATTGATCCATGATTAAAAAAAAAGGAGAGGGAGAAGGGTACTAGGTGTCTGTTCCTTTTCTGTTTGATTTGCCTATCCTAATTATCCTTTAAGATTCAAGTCAAATGCCATTTTTCCCCAATAAAATTTTATTGAAATATTTTATAATCAATAGTAACCCCCTGGAAACTGTTATAGACCTTGCCTTGAGTCTTACATGCACTTATGTAATTATCATGTATAATTTTTTATCATAATTATTTTAATATGTCTACTCTTTCCATTCAATCATGAGCACCTTGAGGATAGGGATTAAGTTTTATCTAATCTCATTTGATACCTTCCTGTTGAAATAGCCTTTCCATTTTTTTTTTGTTTTTGCAAGGCAATGAAGTTAGGTGACTCACCCAAGGTTACACAGTTAAAGAGGTTATTGGTAAGACTGTTATAAATATAAGAAATATATTGGTGTTCTGTTTACAACCTTAAAAATTCCAGGGACTTATCCTCATACTTTATGTCATCTTTCTCTTTCAGAGGTAGACGAGTACCTTACAAATATTTATGCAGAATACTGTTGCTATGGTAATGATTACTCTTGCTTAGTAAGTACAATGACTTAATTCTTCATTAGTATGAGACTAGCCAACCAAATTAACCTAGCCACAGATCATCCTTTAGTTTATTCATTCAGAAAATAAAGATATCTCTCTGTTCAAGAATTCAGGATAGAGCAAGGATAGAGAGAAAATAGGCTTTGTTTTCAAGATTGGTACAGTGGAACAGGAGGGGAAACCTTTGAAGAGATCCCTGTGGGACTCAAAGCAAAGGAGATCTCTAGACAAAGTACTAGAGGAAGTTTGAGGAGAGAGGGACCACACTCTCTGGGGAATTTGAGGAAAACAAGAGTTGAAATGTGGAATGGGGGGTATTGGATGGGTTTCTTCATCATGAAATGATTTTTCAAGTGTAGATGAAATGATCACTTCTTAGTGATATTCCAGATGGACTTCCTGTTTAGTCTCAGGTTGAATTGGTTGCTTCCAACTCTGAGATTCTGTAATGCCATGGCTACCACTGGTGATGGGGAAGGGATTAGTACAGAAGCTTCCTGGAGGGCTTGGACCTTGAAGAAAGGCAGGGACTTGAGCTGTCTTGCCTACCTCCTCACTTTCCTCTTCTCTGCCAGCAGGCTCCTGCTCTTCCCTCACATCCATGGCCATCATCCTCTCTTGGTAAATCCCCTGAACTGTGACTCTAAACTGCTTGCAGTCCTTTCCCTTCTCCAGTCTATCCTTTGCACAGCTGACAAACTAGTCCTCGATAGAGTAGACTATATTACCCTCTTGCTCAAAAATTTTCAATGCCTGCCAGTAAGGCGGTGCCTGTGGTGTAAGATTCAACTTGACCTTTAGGGCAGAAGTTAACATTATCAGGGGCAGCTAAGGTGGCAGTGGATAGAGCATCAGCCCTGGAGTCAGGAGTACCTGAGTTCAAATCCTGACTCAGACACTTAATAATTACCTAGCTGTGTGGCCTTGGGCAAGCCACTTAACCTCATAGCCTTGTAAAAAACCTAAAAAAACAAACAAGTCCTGTCTCTGAGGCTAACTAGCCCTGTGGCCCTAGATAAGCTGCTTAACAAGGTCTGAGTCTCAGGATCCTGATCTCTAAAATGGGTAATAACTATCCTCCTGAATGTGCTCTTAATTCCAGTTAAAGTGGTCTATTTGCTGCTGCTGTTTCCCACACAGTTTACTGGCTCTATGGATACATCAAGGGCCCTAGAGTCAGGAAGACCCAAGTTCAATTTCAGCCCTAGACTTGATGGCTTTGTGAGACCCTGGGAAGGTCACTTCACTTCTATCTGCCTCAGTGTAAAGTGAGGATTAATAACCACAAGATTGCTGTAAGGATCAAATGAGATGATATTGATAAAGTGCTTATATTGCTAAAGTGGCCAGCATATAATATACACTCAAGAAATACTTGTTTCCACCCCCTTTCCCCCCTTTTTTTCCATCTATCACCCCTTTCCCTACTTCAAGGAGCCTCCTTCCCTGCCAAGAAACCTTCTCTTCCTTCAAGAGTCAGTCATTTGATTAAATCCATCCCCTAGCTTTTAGTGTTCCTTCCCTCCTCAAATGATCTTGTATCTCCTTGATGGGGTCATGGTTTTACACCTCAGTAGAAAGTCAGCCCCTTGTGGGAGGAGTACCTTTTGATTCACTAGTACCTAAGATAAAGATTCTGGCATAAAGCAAAGGTAGAGATGCCATCCAAGGTCTAAAGTTTGATGGAATTTAAAGGGAACTGAGAGTTGTCCAAAGTGTTGGAGATAAGTTTGGGAAGTCAGGTTATCAAGCAAGGATGCTCAATGCTGAGGAGATGAAGTTAAAAGATAGTCCCTGCCCTCAAGGAGCTCCTAGTCTAAGAGGGAAGACAACATGCAAGCAACTACATAAAAACAAACTATAAAGAATACAAATGAAAAAAAATTAATAGTGAGAAGGTGCTAGAAATAAGGAGATCATGAAAAGATTGCTTATTAATAGCTGGAATTTTAGCTAGAATTTGAAGGAAGCCAGGGAAGTTAGGGATGGGGGTGAAGAGAGAAAATCGCAGAGATGGATGACAGTGTGTGACAGGAATAGGATAGAAGCCAGTGCCTTTCTATTGAAGAGTAGGAGGTAATAGAGGAGAAAGGTCTAAGAAGGTCTAAGAGTTGAAAGATTGGAGGATGAAGAAGAATAGGAAGGGCTTAGAACAATACCGAAAGCACAAGTTCATAGATTATCAGCAGACAATGGGAAACCTGGGAAGCTTTCTGGGTAGAGGAGTGATGGCATTAGTGACATCAGGAAATTGTTTGGGAAGCATTATGGCAGGCATCTACATAGTACTAGGTTTGGGAAGAGATAACCTAAAGAAACAAAACATCAGAATGACCCAATGTTAATAATATATAATCATATCTTATTTTCCTCCAAATAAATTGTCTTTTCAGACTATAAGTTATCTTGTTTTAGCATATACCTATGGGAAGTCCATAAAGCAGGCCAAGATTTATATATCAAGAACTAAGGGAATGAATTTCCAACCACTAGACATCCCACAACTGGTATGTTACATTTCTTTTCTTTCTTTTAAGGTTTTTTTTTTTTTTTTTAGCAAGGCAAATGGGGTTAAGTGGCTTGCCCAGGGCCACACAGCTAGGTAATTATTAAGTTCTGAGGCCAGATTTGAACTTAGGTACTCCTGACTCCAGGGCTGGTGCTCTAGCCACCCCATGGTATGTTACTGAGAATTCCACTTAGTTTAATTCTACAAATATTAATGACTTTTTTTTTACTATGTGCAAGGAGCACTGTATTAGGAATTGTGTATTAAAAAAAAAACACAACAGTCTTTTACCTTAAAGAGCTTATTGCTTAGTTGGGAAGAATAAGACAAGTTCACTAATAATTTTATTTTCAGTGAAAAAAATATTTTTTCTTGCTGTTACCTCTCCCACCCTGAATTGGCCATGTTCAAATAGTGTATTGTTCATCCTTTCACAATAACAGAGCACATATCTGGAAGGGGCCAGACAGAGTTGCTCCAGTTTCATGGGCCATGCTGTCTGAGGCAGCCAGGAAGTCATAAAGACTCAAGTTCAAGCCTTTGACACATACAAATAAGCAATGTGACCCTGAGCAAATCTGGAAAGAGAGCTAGCCAAAATGAATGAATGAAGAGCCCCAAGTTTGGAGGGCTATCTGAATTATGATTATTAATAAATTTATAATAGGTCATCAAACCCCAGGTGACTTCCTAGAAAGAAGACTTCCTAGCTGGTTAAATTCCCATTAGCCTTCTCTATTTCAGTAAGGTACAAATATACTATGCACAGGTCTCAGGGTCAATAATTGATTTATTAAAAATAAAAAGTCAAAATCAAGATAAAACACATTGAAGGAAATGTAGGAAAACAAATCATATTAAAAATGCCTGATAATGATCAAGCATGGGAAGGATTTAAGTTGTAGAGAGGAAACTTTTTTTTAGAGTTTTCTCATATCTTAAGGGTTAGTCATCTAATCGGTTTGATCTGAATCCTTTTATTCCATAAAAAAAAATTTACTTTGAGGTGAGTTTATTGCTCTTAGTCCAAAATCCTGGGACACACAACACAAAGCATGTACAGGGACCCTTCTATTTCTTCTCTACTCCATCTCTCTTAGCATTTTGTGGAGCAGGAGCCTTAAAAGAAAAAAATCATCTTCCATGTTGCCTTGCTATTTAACATATGGTAGTCATCTATCTTACCCAAGGTAGTGAAACGTTGCTACCAAAAGTTTAGCTAGGGCTCAAACTGCTAATCCTCCCCTTCCTTGGTGGGCTAGTCAGTTCAAAACCTAGTTCCCTGCATGTATATGTTAAATAACTGGGGAAGTTAATCATTAATGAGTAAACAAAAGATGTCTCCCACTCTGGGAGATCAAATGATTTAATTTAAACTATTCATCACTTTCTCTTTGGTTAGGGGATCTGGATTCATAGCCCATCTCCTGCACTACATTTATGAACTTTAAACAACTCAATTACCTTCTCTGAGATTCAATTTCCTCATCTATAAAATGAGAGGATTAGGTTAGATGGCTTTTGTCTCAGCACTGTTTGGTTTGTCTATATCTCCTTATGAACTTCTGCCTTCTGTTTCCTTTTAATGATTTGCTGAAACTCTTCATGTCTGCTTTCCTCTCTCTCTCTCTCTCCATTCCTCTCTTCCTTCCTTCCTTCTTTCCTTCCTTTCATCACTATATCAATATGCATCCATTCCCAAGTCTCTGCCCAAAACAAGAAAAACAAAACATTTCCATTGCAAGCAGAAAGAATAATCACAAAAAAACCCAAATTATGTCAGAAAATGTAAGCATGATTCTGTATTGTTAGTCTATCTCTGCATTCTCTGCTGAAGGGAAGAAGCCCAAATTATCATCAGTTGTCTAGAATCAAAATTGCTCAATGACCATAGTTCTTAAATTATTTCTTTTTTTGTTTTTGTTTTGCAAGGCAATGGGGTTAAGTGACTTGCCCAAGGTCACACAACTAGGTAATTATTAAGAGTCTAAGGCTGTATTTGAACTCAGGTCCTCCTGACTCCAGGGCTGGCACTCTATCGATACACTTTGCCACCTAGCTGCTCCCCTAAATCATTACTTTACAATTGTAGATGGTAGATAGATTGCTTCTAGCTTGGTTTACTTTATGCTTCATCAATTAATACATGTCTTCTTATGAGTCTCTTGATCCCTTTTGTCATTTCTTATTTTCAAATTTTCAAATGGATCTATGATCTTAGAAATTAAGAAATTCCCTTCAATGATATAAATCACAACCCATCTAGGACTGACAGATGTGTCCTCTTGAAAATTCACCCAACATAGTAGAAGCTTTTCTTAATTTCTCTATGAATTTTAAGAATACTAAATTGACGCCTCTGTTATTCCTTGTTCTGGGCTGTGCTTGATAATTGCTTTATCCATCTAAGTTGTTTTTCTTGATAATACTGAGATCATTGTATAAACTGTTTTCCTGGTCAGGTTACTCCACTTCATATAGTACAGGTTCAAATAAGTTTTCTCAGGTT
Organism: Macrotis lagotis; assembly: GCF_037893015.1. Classification (NCBI taxonomy): domain Eukaryota; kingdom Metazoa; phylum Chordata; class Mammalia; order Peramelemorphia; family Peramelidae; genus Macrotis; species Macrotis lagotis. Next base: position 631,512,425 of record NC_133666.1, on the reverse strand, counting down.
CTCTAAATCAGTTCCATTTGTCATTTCCTACAGCACAGTAATATTCCTTATTCTTTTATATTTGTTTCAATTGCCACTTAAGTCTCAAATAGAAGCTGAATATTGATGTCCTTTTTCTTGATCAACTGATCCATTGATATTGTACCTAAATTGACCTAATTTTTTTAAAAACCTGTTTTTATACCTACCTGTCTAATATTTTCAAGATATATCTTTCTCTTCCAGGGCCATTTATACACAGAAAGGTTTGAGGGTCTTGTTTTATTGTGTATTTTTAAAAATTCTCTAAAATGATAATGTCACAGTCTTTTTTTCTCATCTCCTTGTGAAACCCCTTTTTCAGTTTTCTTCAGATGCCTGAAGGACCTCCCAATGAAGACTAAATTTCTTCACTGTTTTATGAATAGTTTTATGTTTTCCTTTTCCCCTTCAGTAATTCTGTTGCTGGAATCATTCAGTTCCCTTCTTTCTACCTGTCTTACTTATTTTAGTTCCTATATTTTGTTCTTTTATATAAAATTGAGACTCAAGATGAGATTTTACTTCAATTTTAGCAGATTAGGAAATTATTAGTGCATATAATTCATGCTGAAGCCCTGTTGCTTACTCTTCAGTCATTTGCTTTGTTCTTTAATTTTTCATTTAGAAAGAAGCTTCTGGAACTTTGGAAGCCATCTTCTACTTTCATTCCATTTCCAAGTTTGCAGTGCTCTTGAAGCAAGGTGATGTGGTGAGTTTCTCTTTATTTGGAAAGATTTATTTGAATGTCATTGGAGACAAAATCAATTGTTCATTATTTTGCACTTATACATTTTTCCATATTAACTTTTGCAGTATGGAACTTGTTTTGGCTAAATTTAGTTTGTTGGTATAACCTGTGACCATGTCCTCCTAGGCTCAGAGATCATATGGACTGGGCAGCATATCTTAAAGGCAGCCCTAAAGATCACTATTTCTTTGACCCCTCAAATATAGCTTGGATTTAGGCCCTCAATGATATGAGTAAAGAGGGGCCTAGATCCATTTCATGCACTCAAGGTAATAAAGAATATAGAAGAGCCTTTATTTTGTCCCAAAGAAAATGCTAAGGGCTCATAGGAGACCTAATTCTCTGCATTCTCTATTAAATCTTTGCTTTTAACTAGGATCCTCAGGTCAGTCAGTTAATCATTAAACAATGATTAAAGCCCCTTTATGGTATTATGCTAAGTATAGGGGATACAAAGAAGGGTAAAATATAGTCCCCGCTCCTCATGAGCTCACAGGGGAAGACAGCATGCAAACTATTGTGGGCAGACAAACTGTATTCAGAATAAATTAAGGATGATCAGCAGAAGGAAGGCACTCATTACAGGAGAGCAGGAAGGGCATCCTAGAAAAAAAAGTAGAATTTTAACTGGGACTTGGGGAAAGCCAAGAATTCAAGAGGGAAGATGAGGAAGGAGGGCATTTCATGATTAGGGGTCAGCCAGTCAGGGGAAAACTTACAAAGACTCTTTATGTGAGGCCAATACTACAGAAGAATGATGGGGAAGGTGTAAGAAGACTAAGGAGAGCTCAGGCTTCAAAAGACAGAGGATTTTATATTTAATATGGAGGGTGAGAGGAAGCCACAAGTTTTTTGCATAAGGGTTAACATAGTCTGACCTGTGCTTTAGGAAAACCTCAGAAAAACCACTCTGATGACTGAGTAGATGATGTACTGGAGTGGGGAGACACTTGTGGCAGGCAGACACACCAGGAGTTATTTCACTATTCCAGGCCTGAGACTCTGAGGCCTGCACCAGTTATGGCATCAGTATCAGAGAAAAGGAAGGGGGCATATTGGAGGGCTCGTGCAAAAGTGAAGTGAACAGTCCTTGGCAACTGATGAGATAAGGGTGATCAGAGAAAATGAAGGGTTGAGGATGACAGGCTGTGAGCCTGGCTATAATTCTTTATGGATTTCCAGGAAATTTGCAATATGGGTAAAAGTTAAAGAAATCTAATTGTATCAAGTGTGGATTACAGTTCACAATGTCCTGTCTGTTTATATATTTTAACTAACCATTCATCTGGTTCAGGAGTTGGAGGATTTGGGGTTTATTTTAAGTGAACATCAAGTATGTTTATACCATAATTATGAGACCCAAATGGGAAGGCATCTAAAGGGAGCCAGTGACTGAATAATGAAAACATATTTTAAAAGGATGGGCCAAAAAATGGAAGGGGACAGAACTAAGGAAAAATATAAAGTCAATAACTATGAATTTATGATGTACAAGGGATTGTGCTAAGGACACAAAGAAACAGTTCCTACCTTTAAGGAACATATACTTCTTCCCCTCCCCATCCTTTCTTTTCCTGCTTTGCTCAGTGACCTTATTTTGTTATTTTGAAAAACTTTCGTTGAAAATTTTTTTGAGTTCTAAATTCCTCCCCTCCAGACCTTCCCCTGGCAAAACGATACCTATTATATGTGTAGAGACATGCAAAATGTATTTCCATATTAGCTGGGTTGCCAAAAAAGAAAACCAAGAAAAATAAAGTAAGGTAAAAAAAAGTATGCCTCAATCCGTACTCAAGAAGTTCATCAAAGAGCATAGATTATAAAGGGGGAAGACAACATGCAAAATACTAGGTACACAGAAGACATATGTAGAGTCAGTGGCAGTTCATCTGAGAGGGGGAAGCAGTAGCAGTAAAAGGGAGGGGTAGGGTCTCCTGTAGGAGGTAGAAGTGAAGTTGAGTTTGAAGGGAAAAGTGCAAAGTGGAAGTGAGGGGCCAGAACATTGCAGGAATGGGGAACAGTCAGATCATGGAGGTCTCAGGTGGGAAGAACATGTAGATGAAGAAGAAAGGAGTAGGAAGGGGAAGAGGAAAGAGGGAGAAGGGGGAGAGGAGGGGGAAAGGAGGGGAAGGAGGGAAGGAGGGGGGAGGAGGAAGGCTATGGGATTGAAGTAAAAGATCAGTTATAAGGCACAAGGAGATGAGGGCTTGAATTAAGGTTGTGACTAAGAGGTGAGATGAGAGATATTGTGAAAGAGTGAGTGCAAAGAAAAGAGTAAGGATGATAGTGAGATTGGGATCCCAGGTGTCAGGAGAATGTTGCTGATGTTCATTTGACTTTTGGAATTGAAGAAAACCATGATGACATGACATGACTTGCACAATTATGTTTATTATAGTGAGAAAACCTGTCGGGCAAAGACATCCTCACCCATTCCATAATCCTTCCACTCCTTGACCTAATTTACAGGAAACAGGACTATTGGTGATGGTCTGGATGCTATGGTAATCTCTTGGCCTTAAACTGACTTCTTTTCTTTCCATATCAGTGAGGTACCATGGCACACTAGCAGTGCCAGGGAAGTACCAACATGTATTATCTGATGACAGAATATCACAACCAGATACATGCAAACCTCTCTCTCTCTCTCTCTCTCTCTCTCTCTCTCTCTCTCTCTCTCTCTCTCTTTTTAAGTTTTTGCAAGGCAATGGGGTTAAGTGGCTTGCCCAAGGCCACACAGCTAGGTAATTATTAAGTGTCTGAGGTCAGATTTGAACTCAGGTACTCCTGACTCCAAGGCCAGTGCTCTATCCACTGTGCCACCTAGCCACCCCCAAATCTGTCTCTTGATAGACTAATCATCAGTACAGTCTTTCCTCACAGACTTTTTGGTGGAATAAGTAATAAGGAAGTCTGGAAGAATGGAAAGTTCTTTTGGGATTTCTTGTTTTTGAGATGCTTATAGAGCATCCAGTTCTAGGTGTCCAAGATGTGTGGTAGGTCAGGAGGAAGACCAGGCCTGGACATAGACATCTGAGATCATCTGCACATGCGAACTAATAATCAGAACCAAAAGAGAAAAGGGTCCAGGAATGAGGGACTCCCTCCCCTCCCAAATTAGAAAGAGGTAGGATATGTATGAAGATGCAGCAGACCAGAAAGGTGGCATTGGGCAGTCATAGAAACCCCAAAGAGGAGAAAGCATCAAGGAGAAGTGGGTGACCAGTAGCATCACATTCGGCAGGGACGGGGTGGGGGGTGGTGGAGAGAAGTTAAGAAAGACCATCAATTCTGTTGATGAAATCATCAATAACTTTGCAGAGAGTAGTCCCAACTGAATGATGAGGTCAGAAGACAGACTGCAAGGGTTTAGAAAAGAATGAGAATAGGGAAGATTTAGGAAATGTTAAACAAAAGATCCATAAAAGTCATTTTTTTTTGAGGTTCGAAACTTTATTTTTTCCAATTGCATGCAAAGAAAGTTTTCAACATTCTTCTTTTTGTAAGATTTTGAATTCCACATTTTTCTACCTTCTCCTTGGCAGCAAACTTTCTGATATTGGTTATATGTGTACAATCATGTTTAACATATTTTCATATTAGTCATGTGAAAGTAGACTCAGAACTAAAGGGGGGGAACCATGCAAAAGAAGGAAAAAACATAAAACAAGTTTTAAAAAGTGAAATTATTATGTTTTATGGTCTGCATTCAAACTCCAGTTTTTTCTCTAGATGTGGACAGCATTTTTCCATCACAAGTCTTTTAGAATTGTCTTTTATCACTGAACTTCTGAGAGGAGCTAAGACCATCATGGTTGATCATAACACAATGTTGCTGTTAATGTATTCAATGACTTAATTTCATTGGTTCTGCTTCCTTCACTCAGCATCAGTTCATGCAAGCTTTTCTGAAGTCTGCTCAATCTTGAATGGACCATAGTAAGCCATCACATTCATATACCACAGTCTGATTAGCCATTCTCCAATTATTTGGCATCCCCTCAATTTCCCAATTCTTTGCCACTACAGAAAGAGTTGCTATAAATATTCTTGTACATGTGGGTCTTTTTTTATGATCACTTTAGGATACAGACCTACAATGGTATGATTGCTGGTTCAAAGTTTGATTGCCCTTTGAGCATAGTTCCAATTTACTCTCCAAAATGGTTGGAATCAGTTCACAACTCCACCAATAGTGTATTACTAGTGTCCCAGTTTTCCCACATCTCCAGCATCGATCATTTTCCCTTTATGTCATTTTAGCCAATCTGATAGGTTGCCTTAATTTGCATTTCACTAATTAATAATGACTTAAGAGCATTTTGTGGGTGTTTTTTTTTTACTTTTGCAAGACAATGGAGTTAAGGGACTTACCCAAGGTCACACAGTTAGGTAATTATTAAGTGTCTGAGGCTGGACTTGAACTCAAGTCATCCTAACTCCAGGGCTGGTACTCCATCCACTGCACCACCTAGCCTCCCTTTGAACATTTTTTAATATGATTATAGATAGCTTTGATTTCTTCATATGCTTTGATTATTTATCAGTTGGAGAATGACTTGTTTAATAAATAACTTTTTAAAAAAAGAATAAATTTTTTTTAAAAAGTGAGAGGATAAAAAATGGAGGCTTTCTCACTAGCCAGGAAGGGGAAGAGAGATTCAGGGTGAGAAGAGGGGATGTCAAGTTCTAGTGTGGCTTTTTTAAGGATGGGGAAAAAAGCATGTTTGTTACTCACAAGTCAGTAGATGTGAGATACAATTTGCTGGTGAAATCAGGAGAGGATGGACTTGAGAGTAAAACTTGTGCCATGAAAACCAACACACATAATGAGCTGAGAGTTACAAAAAAAGATGATACAAATAGTATTTTGTTCAAAGCAAAACGGTCAAGGAAAGCATAGGCCCCTTGCTGCCAAGGGCAGATGAGAAACAAAATTTTGCTGCTTCTTCTCTATTAAGAAACTTATCTACAAGGGGCGGCTAGGTGGTGCAGTGGATAGAGCACCGGCCTTGGAGTCAGGAGTACCTGGGTTCAAATCTGACCTCAGACACTTAATAATTACTTAGTCGTGTGGCCTTGGGCTAGCCACTTAACCCCATTGCTTTGCAAAATCTAAAAAAAAAGAAAGAAAGAAAGAAAGAAAGAAAGAAAGAAAGAAAGAAAGAAAGAAAGAAAGAAACTTATCTACAAACCAAAGGATCAAATAAATATAATAAAGAGGGAATTTCCTGGAGTCAGGAGGACCTCAGTTCACATGTGACCTCAGACACTTAATAATTACCTAGCTGGGCAAGTAACTTAACCCTACTGCCTTGGAAAAAACAAAAAAATAAAATAAAATAAAAGAAGGGGGGTGGAATTTAAGACCAAATAAAGCCTGAAAGATATTGCTTAGAAATAAGAATCTTTCACTCTCTCTCACAGATCTACAATTTTCTGATTAATATGTTTCAGAACTTAAAATAAGTCATACAAGACTTTTTCACAAAAAGGGAATTTGTTTTTTCAGTTAACAAAAATTGATTTTTTCTCTCCACCTTCCCTCTTTCCACTGAGAAAAACAAAACAAAATAAAAAAGAACAAAACTCTTATAACATATTTACATTGTCAAATAAAACAAATGCCCATATGAACCATGTCAGAATGTGTGTGCACTCAGGCAGATGTGCACGTGTCTCATGTTGCACCCCAAGTACAATGACTCTCTATTAAGAATTAGTAGTTTGTGACCCTGTGCAGCTCACTTAACTGTCTCCAAAAAAGGAGAAGAAAAAGAATTGGTAGTATAAATCCTCTGGCTTCCCTGTTGGTCACTATCTTAAAGTCATTTGTCTTTACAATATTCTTGTTGTAGAAGTAGTTGCCCCCTGGTTCTGCTCACTTCACTCTGCATCAGGTCCTCCATGTCTTCCCAAGTTTCTCTGACATTGCTGCTTTCATCATTTTGAGACTTTCACGTATGTTTTCACACTTGTACCTTACAGTTGCTCTATAAGGAAGATAGTGCCATCATTTCAATTTTACAGAACAGGAAACTGAGACCCTATGAGCTTAAATGATTTATGTAAGGTCACCATATTACCCAGGTAACTGGCAAAGCCAGGACCCAGATTTTCTGACTTCAAGTTCAGAACTCTACTATACTAAGAAGGAATCTGGATCTTCAAAGAAAGCCAGGCAGGAACCAGAAGGTGAAAATGCAGGGGCAGAATTTTGCCAGAATGGGGAATGGTTTGAAGACTTGGAGATGGAAAGTATCAGGTGTGGCCCAGTTGTATTAACATATTTGTTTATAAGGAGGTCACCAGCGTCTAGGTAACTTGACTTGGAAGCATTTCTCCTGTACTCATTACTCAGCTTGTTGCCAAAGGCCTTTGCTCAGACTGCATTTCAGACATAACACCATGACTAGAGAAGGAACTGCAAGGGAACAGGAGTGAACAGCAGAGAAACATTCTCAAGCCCTCATCCCAAAGCAGGAGCTAAGCATCTAAGGAGTAACAGCGAGTGCTGTCTGTGTTGGTCCACATAAACATTGTTCCTGCTGCAACGGAAGAGGCAGATAGTAGTGCATTGATCTGGTTCATTCCTCTATAACAAGACAGGTTTCTTAGAAGAGGAAGTGTTTACTGCAGGTAGGACTTGAAGAATGGGAAGACTTGAGTCCCAGATCTATCTCTCTCTTTCCTGACCTTCAGTCTTGCATCTCCACTGTCATTTGGAACTGTAAACTCCACATGTCCAGAAATGACCACATTGTCTTTCACTCCAAACCTTCCCCTTTTGCTAACTTCCCCATTACTGTCCTGAGCCACCATTCTCCTAGACCTGCAGCCAAATTGCCATCCTGTCCTCCTCACTTTCACTCACCCCATACATCCAGTCTGTAGGCAAATTCTGCTCTTTCTACATTCACATCATCTCTCATATACCTCTCCTTCTCTCTTCCAGTGGGACAGAGAGAGCTTCCTTTCCTCATGGCTGGACTGTTACAAAATTGCCTGTTGGTGGACTTAAGCCTCATCTTTCCACTTTCCATTCTATATTCATTTGCCAAATCTTCATAAAGTTCAGCCCTCATCATTTTACTTTCCTACTTGGAAAATTCTGGTGTCTGCCTTATAAACAAGTATAAACTCTTCATAGCTTTTCATAAACTGTCCTTTCCCTGTCTTTCCAGTCTTCTAGCACATTCCTGTCCTCTACATATTCTACAATCCAGAGACACTGACATTCTGTTATCTCCTTTCTTACACTTGACATTCCAACTCCTGATTCTGGGCATTTTCACTGGTTGCCCTCATGCCTAGAATTCTCTCCCTCCTCATCTCTATCTCCTGGCATCCTAAAAGGACCCTTGCTTCCGTCAAGTCTCAGTTGAAACCTAGTTTCTGGGACTAGAATTCATTATCTGACAAAAAACTGCTAGGAAAACTGGAAACCTGTATGGAAGAAGGCATAAACCAGCATCTCTTAGCCTAAAGAAAATGTCAAAGTGGGTATATGATTTAAACATAAAAGGGTGATACCATAAACAAGTTAGGAGAGCAAGGAATAGATCCACAGGATCAGATCCACAGGAAAAAAAGAATTTATGATCAAGAGATGGAGATCATTACTAGATATAAAAAGGATAATTTTGATTGTTAAATTAAAAAGCTTTTACACAACCAAAACCAATGCAATCAAGATTAGAATGAAAGCTAAAATCTCAGAAACAATTTTTACAGTCTCTGATAAAGACCACATTTCTCAAACATAGAGAACAAAGACAAATTTGTAGAAAGACAAGTCATTCAGGGCAGCTAGGTGGCACAGAACATAGAGCACTAGTCCTGGAATCAGGACTTGAGTTCAAATCTGGTCTTAGACCCTGGACAAGTCACTTAACTTCAATTGCCTCAAAAAAAAATACAAGTCATTTCCCAATTGATAAATGATCAAAGGATATGAACAGGCAATTTTCAGAAAAAAGAAATCAAATCTATCTATACTCATTGGAAAAATACTCTAAATCACTATTGATTAGAGAAATGCAAATTAAAACAAGTCTGAGGTAATAATTCACACCTATCAAAATGGCTAATATGAAAGAAAAGGAAATTAAATATTGGAGGAAATGTGGGAAAATTGGGACATTAATGTACTGTTGGTGGAGTTATGAACTGATCCAATCATTCTGGAGAACAACTTGGAACTATACTCAAAGGACAATCAAACTGTACATGTCCTTTTGACTCAGTAATACCACAATTTGGTTTGTATACCAATGTGATCAAAAAAAAGGAAAGGATCTTATTTGTACAAAAATGTTTATAGTAGCCCTTTTTTGTGGTGGCAAAGAATTGAAAATTGACAGGATGTCCATCAATTGAGGAATGGTTAAACCAGTTCTGGTATATGAATGTGATGGAATAATATGTTTAATAAGAAATGAAGAGCAGGATGATTTCAGAAAAACATGGAAACACTTCATGTGAATTGATGCAAAGTGAAGTGAGTAGAAACAGAAAAACATTGTACAAAGTAAAAGCAATACTGAAGGATGAACAACAATGAATGACTTAACTAATTTTTTTTTTTGGTTTTTACAAGGCAATGGGGTAACTTGCCCAAGGTCACACAACTAAGTAAGTATTAAATGTCTGAGATCAGATTTGATCTCAGGTCTTCCTGACTCCAGGGCTGGTATTCCATCCACTTGTCACTTAGCTGAGGCTGACTTACTATTCCTAACAATTCAATGATCCAAGACAATTCCAAAGGATTCATGATGAAAAATGATATCCACCTCCAGAGAAAGAACTTCTGGAGTTTGAATGCAGATTGTAGCATACTATTTTTCAGTTTATTTTTTCATGTTTTCCCCCCATTTTGGGTTTGTTTCTTCTTTTATAACATATCTAATATGAAAATATTTTACTGATTACAAAGATGTAACCTATATCAAATTGTTTACTGTCTTAGGGAGGGAGGAAGTGAGAGGGAATAAGTTTGGAACTTAACATTTTTTTAAAATCAATGTTAAAAACTGTCTACACAGGCGCAGTGGATAGAGCACTGACCCTGGAGCCAGGAGGACCCGAATTCAGTCTCAGACACTCAATAATTGCCTAGCTGTGTGACCTTGAGCAAATCATTTAATCCCATTGTCTTAAATAAAATTTTTAAAAAGAATATTAAAAAAAAGAAAAGATGACTACATGGTCTAAAATGGCAGCTTTAAAAATGTCCACATATAATTAGGAAAAAATAAAATACTATTAAAAAGGGTCAGTTGAAATCCTACTTTCTGAAGGAAGTCTTTCCTTGGTCCTGCTTAATCTTAGTACCTTTTCTGTGATTATCTCTGGTGTGCCCCATTTATATTTGGAATATGAATATTGTTGTTTATATGTTGTCTTGTGTGAGTGTGCGTGCCTTTCTTTGTGTCCCCAGCTCTTAGTGCATGGCAAGTTCTTAATAATTGCTTCTTGACTTGGTTTGAGTAGGTGGAAAAGAAAGGAAGGGTATTCTTGGCAGGAAAAACAGCATAAGCAAAGGCATAGAGATTGAAATGAGCATGGTGTGAGGAGGACAGGGAAGAAAAAGAACAACTGAAAGCAGCAGGGTGTGTTGGGAAGAAGCAAGGAATGAAATTGCATCCATTGGCAGAAAACAGATTCCAGATGTCCAGAAAGCCCAAGCTGCACATTTGATGCTCCAGGAAATAGATAGTTTGGGTGCATTGGAAAGATCATTCAGTTTAAAGTCATAGCATGTGGGATCTAGGTATGGCTCCATTCCTTAAAAAAGAACTTTTCTAAACTTCTACATTAAGTGTAGGTCACTGGGTGGTTGGTAGGTCCTCACTCCTGTCCAGAACCAAGCATCTGCCACGGAAAACTGCAAAAACAAGCTTTGTGTTCAAAGATGAACTTGACTTCAGACCCAGTGTCTCCTTTCTTCTTAACCTCCTCTGACTCCCTTCTCTGCCTTCCCTCCACCTGCCTCCCCATCATTTTTCCCTTCAAGAAGCAAATTAATAATTATACTTATCTCCTCTTCTACATGAACTTCAAACTGCATGGATTGAAATGCAATTAATAAACCTTTTTAGAAAAAAAAATCAAATGTATAGGAGAGGCAGCATCTTGTTAAAGTGCCAGCCTTGGAGCCAGGATGCTCTCTGGTTCCTCTGGCCTTGGGTAAGTGGGTCAGTTAAACACTCAGTGCTCTGGACCAGAAGCATCAGACACTCGGCCCCACTCTAGGCTACTCCCAGCATTCCCAGTGAAATTTGGAAATAGCTCTAATAGCTAGTAGATAACATTTATATAGTATTTATTCTGAATCAGGCCCTATGCTAATCACATTATACATATATTATCTCATTCAGTCATTTTACCTTTATAACAACCCTGGGAAGTGGGCATTATTATTATCTCCATTTTATAGTTAATTAAGGCATACAGAGGTGAAGTGACTTGTCATAGAGTAAGTAGATGAATGATGGTGGATTTGAACTCGGGCCTTCCTGACTCCAGTCCCAATACTTTATCCACTGTGCCACATAACTTGCCCCCCAAATAAATAATTTTTTTAAAAATACAATAAAACAATTACATTTTAAAACTGAGTCAATAAGTAGTGGAACTTAATGTCATGACTCAGTGGCCCCTGTTTGACATTGCTGCTCTAGGATTTGACATTGTGTAAAAGGTGCTGAGCAGCATTGGTGAAGGGGAGCACCCTCTTAATAATTGGGTAACAAGCATCATTCTTCACCAGCAATAAGACTCTACACCATCCATATGTATTGACATCATACATGTAACAGAATTAGTGGAGTTGGGCAACCCTTCTTGCAGCAATGAACAGGAGGAGGGGATGACAGAACCTCAAGCTTCTGGTTCAGAGCAACAAAGGTTTAGAGGAAATTTATGACTTTCTGTCCTTTCATTTCTGCTGCTTAGCCACCTCAGGCTGCCTTAGAAAACTGGAGAATTCCTGGGGAAGCTGAGTCAGCTGCTTTTCTGCCAGTAAATTGGTGGAGATGGAGTCTATTTTCGATATTGTATTGACTAACTAATACTACCAGCATTTGATGATTTTCTAAGAACAACTAAGTTCTGTTTTGTTTTTCTTTTAGGGAAAGTTTCTTTTTCTAGATTCTGAAGGACATCTAACCTGGGGAGTGAATTTTTACATGTCAGGAAAACTTCAATTCACAGATCTTCCAGGTTTAAAAGGTTTTTTGATTTTATGGAATGAAAAACATCTATTGTTCTCACATAACAATGGTGAGCTGTCATAATAATTATCCTTTAAAATTAACAGGTCTTATGATGACTATTTTTTCTAAAAAGAAAAGAACTCAATGAAATTCAAAAGAGTCTCTCCTAGGCATATATTTTTTTCTTAACTGACTTGATGGATTGATTTGGTGATGGCATAAATAAATATCTTTCTAAACCTAAGGCTTTGAAATGGTTTAACAATTTCCTTTATGTAGGAAATATTTTAATTACTAATGAACAAATGATTAACTTGTCAGAGAAATGTAATTCAGATGAAAAAGCAGGTAGTCAATGTTTCCAATGTGCAAGGAACTGTTTTGGGAAATAAATCAAAAAGTAAAACTTGTCTTTGGCGCTCACACCTTACCCAGCTATCTGAGCTTATTAATTAATGAGCTTGGACTGTGGTTGTTATGTGCTCTGCTGAAGACCTTAGAATCACAGATGCTGAGAGGTTTTTTTACAATTATGTAATACCCACTCCAACATATCAGATAGGTAGCCAAGCACATAGAGCAGGAAAAGCTCCCAGGAGGTCAAACCTCCTGTGGCCAGTGAGCAAGGCATCCTAACAATCACCTAGAATCTGCCTCTTGACTTCTTGAGATCTCATAAGCATTGCATGTTGCTTTCTTTATGTTCCCAATGCTTACCAGCATGCCTGACACTGCCAACTGACTGACTTGCCCATTATTTTAGGTTCCACCTAGAGGCCAATCTCTCTTTGACATGAGAGCTCTTAGAATATTTAAATAGAACATAGGCATCATGTCCCTCTTGAATTTTTCTTCTCCAGGTTAGGTATGTTCAATTTCTCATATGTAATGGACTGGCAACCTTTTACCATCCTTGTTGTCCTCCTCTAGATACACTCCAGTGTCCTTCTAAAACTCTGGTACCCGGGACCCAACCCAATGTTCCATATGAGATCTGACAAGGATACAGTACAGTGATATTACCTCCCCATTCCTGAGAATGTGATATAAGATGGTCTGAAAGTTGTTTTCTCCACCACATAACCCTGCCAACTAATATCTACAGAGCATGGTGTCCACTAAAACCTGCTATCTATATCCCCCTTATCTTATTGAAGATGGGTTCTTGTTCATCTTTTTTTGTTACCAAAATAGAAGACTTTACATTTATCTCTACTGAATTTAATCATATTAACTCCATCCCAGGGCTCTGGACCAAGGAGGAGCAGTTTTACATAGCTGTCTATTTTTGTTTGGCCAGAGTGCTAACAATGGTTTTCATATTTTAAAATATTATAACCCAAACTAACATCTCACCTATATCAAGATAGGGTCAAAATGGATAAAGAACATAAAGACTGGTAACATAAGGAAATTAGGAGAGTATGGAAGAAGAAGTTTATTACCAAAGAAAGTATAGAGAGGATCACAGAAAGTAAAATGAATTATTTTGATAACATGAAATTCAAGGTTTTAGCGCAAACAAAACCAATGCAGCCAAAATTAGAAGGAGAGAAGGAAACTGGGGGAAAATTCTTATAGCAAGTTTCTATAGTAAAGGCCTCATTTCTCATATAGGGAACTGAGCTAAATCTACAAAAACAAGAGCCATTCCCCAATTGATAAATGGTCAAAGGGGTAGCTTTTAGGAGGAGAAATCAAAGCTATCAACAGTCACATGAAAAATACTGTAAATCACTACTATTTAGAAAACCAAAAATTAAAACAACTCTTGAGATACCACCTCACACCTACTACATTGGTTAACATGGCAGAAAAGGAAAATGACACATATTGAAGAGAATGTGGAAATTTTTGTTGTGGCAAAAAATTGGAAGTTGAGGAAATGCCCATCAATTGAGGAATGACTGAAGTTCTAGTATATGATTGTGATGGAACAGTATTTTGCTAGAAGAAATGGTTTCAGGAAAAAATCTGGGAAGATCTAAATGAACTGACAAACTGGAGTAGAACCAGGAAAGCAAATATATATATATATATATATATATATATATATATATATATATATATATATATATGTATGTGTGTGTGTGTGTGTGTGTGTATATATATACATATATATGTGTATATATATATATAGTAGCTGTAAGAATGATCTGTACAGTAAAAATACTATAAGAATTACAGTACTGTAATAATACTTTAAGAATGATCAACTGTGAAAAAATTAGCTATTCTGGTTTATCACATGATAAAAAAAATGCTATCTACCTCCAGAGAGAGAATTGATGAATTCTGAGATCAAACTGAAGAATATTTTGTTTAAAGATTTATTATAACATGACAAATGTGGAAATATATTTTATAAGACTTCTTATGTATTATTAATATCCAAATACCTTCTCAAGGAATAGGGAAGGGCAGAAGAAAGAGAATTTGCAACTCAATTTTTTTTAATGTTAAAAATAAAGAAAAAATTTTAAAAAGAAAAAAATATTGTAACCCAAGTTCAAAGTCCATTGTTATGGGATTCTCTCCTCACTGGTGGAGATTAATGCCCTCCTTTTACATGAGATGTGGGGGCAGGGATGCTGAGAGTAGAAGAGAGGAAATCTGATTTTCTCTGGTTATCTGGAGTCTCTTTGGGGCATATCTGAATTTCAACTTGAAAAGAAATGATGGATGATACTAATCCTATTTATGGAGAGAAGAATGTGAAAAGAAACCAATGTAAGGGAATTGGCATCTTCCATCATGTCCCTATCCCCAACTTGCTACACTGGAGCCCTCAGGGAATTTCTCCTTTGTTGGGATCAGGGACTCTTGGTTAAACTGACTTACATTGTTTTCAGTTTGAGAGCTCTTCTACTCTATATTTCTACTATATATATTTTTCTATGCATTATTCTTCTGATTTCTGTTTTGCTATCAACTGGGATAAATAGCTTTCTTTGCTATTTAGGTGTGTGTTCAGTGTAGAACTGGTATTTGGTGGGTAAGGCTTATATAGAAAGTTTGGAACTCTCCATTAACGATCAGTGATCAGAAGTTAACTGGAACCTGAAAACTACATCCCCTAGAGTAATCATCTTTAAGGGAGTAGACAGAAAATTCTAGTTTAGTCCCCCCCCCCCTTTTTGAGGAGAAGGGAGTGCCTCTGCCTTCAAGAAGGGGGGGATGGGAATAGGGAAGAAGAAACTCAAGATATGTTTTGTTTTCTTCCTTTGAGTCAAATCACAATACCCCCATACTACAATAAAATAAAATTCTTCCTACTAGCTTGCTGTTATCTGCAGATTTGATGACTTTATAATTTAGGCCTTCATCCAAGACATTGGTAAAATTGTTGAACTACACAGGGCCAAGTACAAATCCCTAGGGCACTTTACTGGATACCTGTCAAATTGGTATTAAACTGTTAACATCTACTCCTTGAGTCTGGCCAGCCAACCAGTTCAGAATTCATATGACTTTTATAATTGGCAATCTTCTCCACAAAATTAATGTGATATTCTTTTTAAAAAATCCTAGGTTAACTATATTCATAACATTCCTCACATCTACTCCTTTAGTAATTCTGTCAAAAAATGTTATGAGTTAGGCAAGACCTATTTTTATGAAAATATTTGTGTCCCTTTATAGCCACTGCTACCTTTTCTAAGATGCTTGCCAACCCACTCTGTAATGCATCTTTATGAAATTTTCCCAGGAATTAAAGTTTTTCCATTATCCTATAGTTTGCAAATTTTTGTCTTCTTCCCTTTTTTGAAAATCGGGATAGCATTTGCCCTTCTCTAATTCTATTTTCCATGATCTTTCAAATTTCATGAGAGTAGTTCAGAAACTCCATTCTCTGGGTTTTTTTTCAGGACCCAAGGATGATTCCTATTCTTCTAGGGCAGCTTAGTGATCTCTTACTATTCCTATCCTTATCTTGGTATTGTTTTTTTTCACTGTCATTTTCAAGGCAAAAGCTATTTTCCTTTGCAAAGAAAACAGAAGCAAAGAACCTGCCTTTCTCTGTTTTCAGTTATCATCCCACCAATTCTAAGCAAAAGTTCCTATTTCTTCCTTTGAGCTTCCTCCATGTTTTAATATATCTGGGGCGGGGGGGGGGGGGGGGGGGGGAAGAGAGCAATGAAGAAAATGTTGTTTCTTCCTATAGTAGCCTCAATTCACTATGAACTTTAGTATTTGATAATTTGTAGTTTTTTAAAAGCATTTGTTAATTTAGAATAGGAACAAGACAAATTCATCCATTTTCTACTCCTTGGCTTGGATTCTATCATCTTAATGTTTTTTTTTTCCTTTTTAATTTAAATTGGCTGAAAAAAATTTAAGTTGGTTAATGAGGTCGCTGTCCATCCACATCCATCTCTTCAGACAAATTTCATTTTTTACTTCTCACTGGAATTATTTCCCTTTGTATCTTCAGAATATTGTTTTCTGATCATATCCAATCAATCCTGGACTAAAACATTTTATTCTGTGGGACCTAAAATCTGCCTTCCCAAAATCTAGTGTTGAATTATCTCCAGATTTTTTCTGTCACAAACTTAAGGGGAAAAAATGATCACTTTCCTCCAAGGTTCCCGTTGTTTTTCTGCATTGAACCAGTTCTTCCTTTGATCTCCTCTTGGGTGATTCAGAATCGAATTTTCTTTTATTGGTTCCTCCAGTTTTCAGGATGAAAATATCATTAAAGCAAGTCAAGAAGTTATTAGTTCTTATGTTATTGGCACAGATTGCAGATGTCTGGATAATTAAGAGCCCTCTATTGCTACTTTAGCCTGCTTCTGTGCCAGGCTTGAATGCATTTCCTCTTTTCTGCCCAAGAGATTAGAGTATATTCAGATTACAAAATTCACCTTTTTTCTTTCTCCTTTGACCTTCACCCAAATAGTCCCTGTCCCGGTTTTCACTCCTTCCAAATTTTTTTTTTCCCAAACATACACAGAACAAATTTAGAAGTTAGAACGCAAAGCTAATATGCCATATAAGTTGCTAACCTGTGTGGCAGATGAATAAATCACACCTCCTGGTCTTGAACATTCTTTCTCCCTTCATAGAATATTTACTCATTTCCTCTTAAATTTCGCTCTCTCTCTCTCTGGGTGTTTAGGGTCATATTTCTGAAAGCTCTTTCCTACTTCTAATGACAATCCTCATTCATCTGTTCTGCCTTTAAACTGAATGAATTGTTTCATAGTGATTCAATGGGAGATAAAGGAGAGGAGATCCTTATTAATAAGTTATTACTTGATTTTTTTCTAACAGTTTTAGTTCTAATTTCTAAATCTGAATTTTTTCAATGTTAAAGTGATAAAACTTCTCCAACTGTTTAGATCCTACAAAAACATGTCCAGCCTATGTGCATAGCTAGTTGTGTGGCTTCAGAGCTTCCCTCTGCATCCTCAGAGATCTTGGAGGTCAAGAGGGAGGAGGTTTAGTAAACAGTTTGGAGGCAAGTAGCTCTATAAAAAGTGCTTTACCTCCCCCCCCCACACACATTTTTATTTTGCTATTTCAAAGAGCGCCATGATTATAATTAGTTGAGTATGTTGAGTCCTATGATTACGGCAGGGCATAATTAGAAAGGGAAGAGTCCAAATAATGGGGACAGGATGGAGCATGGGAAAGTTGTGTGTTAGATTTCATGGATTTCATTTTTTAAATTTTATAAATTATATTTTAATTTTATAAGTCCCTATTAAAAAGTTTAACATTCATTTTAAAAAAAATTGAGTTCCAAATTCTCTCCCTCCCTTCTGGCTAGAAGGGGAAAACTCACTGAATAATTAATACAGTGGCATGCTATCATTCTATAAGTTTAAAAATGGCAACTTGCTAGCTAATTTACTGCGGTATCACAAGCATTAAAACAAGTAAAGGTACATACAAATTGGGACCTAAACCTTTTTTTTAAAAAGAAAGATTTAATTTACTTACAAAAACAACAAAATTTTCTCTAAATTGAATCATGAATGTAAATAACTTTTTGAGGTTTGTACCCAAATCAGAGTTTTAAAATCCTGTCTTGTTACAAGTTTTCTCTTAAGAAGCACCCTGGTCTTAATATTTGTTGTGCAAATATGTGGCTGTTCCCCCCCCCCCCCCCCAGGTCAGCTTACAGAAGAGATTCCTATTAAAATGGATAATAAAATTACTGAAGAAAACTTCAATCAATCTGGAAATAGCATCTCCATCCTTGCTGGCTGTATGTACCTCCCTTCACCCCATTCCCCAACCTGCCTTAGGAATTATATTCCCTAGAATGTAGAGGGCACATCTAATGCCCCTGGGTTAGAGAAATTCACAGCTTTAATTGTCCCTAAATAACTAGTTACTGGACACTCTTATCTTGGAGCTAGATTTTCGCCATAGATAAGCAAGACCCAGAACCAGGTTGCCCAGATTTATTGTTAGACATTTCCTACTTTCCTAAACACCTTTGTTTATGTATTTGTTATTTAATTTATTTATTTAAGACTTAAGTGACTTGCCCAAGGTCACACAGCTAGGCAATTATTATGTGTTTGAGGTCAGATTTGAACTCAAGTAGTCCTGACTCCAGGGCAGGTACTCTATCCACTGTGTCACCTAGCTGCCTCCCTATTTGTTTGTTTGTTTGTTTATTTATGGCATCTAAATGCCTCTAACTGATGATTTAGTCTTGCTTTGGCCTGGAGAAAGCACAAAGGAATTGGGCCAGGCTGATTTAGTTTTTGTGCCCCACCATCATTCCAGTGACTCATGTTCACCATCTTGGAGTAACCCTTGACACTTGGTTCTTTCCTTTCCCTCATACCTCCCATACAATCAGTTGTCAGATGTTGCTGATTTTTTCTCCTGGTTTCCCCTCTTTGCTTCTCTCCCCTCACTCAGCTGCCTCCCTGATTCAGGCCATCATCTCTCCCCTAGTCTTTTCCTGGAGCCTCTAATGTCCTCCTAGCCTCCAGCCTTTCCTCTTTGTAACCTGTCCATGTGGCTCCCAAGTGGATATCCCTAAAGAACACCTCTAATCATGTCCCTCCACTGCCCAAGGAACTCCAGTGACTCCTTTACTTTTTTTTTTGTCTCTTCTGGAAATTAGAGCCCTTCAAGATCTGACTCTGACCTTTCTTTCTCCATTTTATACACATATCACTCTCCTTTAAACACTCTGCATGCCAGTCAAATTAGCCTGGTAGTCATTTCCATTACATGACATTCCATGTTCCATAGTTATACACATTGCATTTCTCTCTAAGCCTTGGATGCCCCTCTCCCAAACAGAAGCCTCAGCTCAAGTGTCAAGTTTATCTTGAGAGCCCCATCCCTCCCCGCCTCCGACAGTTGACAATTAATATTCTTTCTGGGGGTGGCTAGGTGGCGCAATGGATAGAGCACTGGCCCTGGAGTCAGGAGGACTGGAGTTCAAGTCCAGCCTCAGACACTTAATAATTACTAGCTGTGTGGCCTTAGACAACCCACTTAACCCCATTGCCTTGCAAAAAACCTAAAAAAAATTCTTTCTGCTGTTCATCTCCAGAAATGCCATGGAAGGTTTTAGAATCGTAGAATCACAGAATGAAAGGTTGAAGAGACTGGAGAGGCCATCTAGTGCACCATTTCAACTTCTAAAACAGGCCACCTTGTAGATATTTTCTGTTTGCTTTTCCATAGCAAATAAAAAGTATATTTATAAAATATTAGTATATATAATAAATATAATAAAATATAAGTAACAATCCTCCTGTCAAGACTTGACCTGGCTTCCTTGCTGGAGGGTCTACATCAACAAAGACCCTGGAAGTTGTCTTCCTTTGTAATGTAGTAAGAAAGGAATCTAATAGGTCAAGAGGGTGAGGTTTTCTCCCCACTTTGGGAGTCTTTGAGATTCTCTCTAGGGGGAGGTGACACATGAAGCAGCCCTAAGGACATTATTCACACCTCCTCTTGGTAGAATGGAGAAGCAGCACCTAAAGTGGAAAGGTATAAAACTATGGGATTTGAGGCAGAAGAGGAAGACAGTGTGTATTTTACTTTTTAAAAATGGATGGTACTTGCTCTGGGCATGGGGCACTGAAAGCAAAAAAACTCCAAAAAAACCAGATATACCCAGCCTTACTTAAAATGTGAACAACTAGCCTTGGTTTCCAACCATATTTCCAAATGCCCCTTGCAGTGTGAAAATGGAGGACACCTGGGAGCCACCCAGGTAAGAGAGGCCTACCCAACTACCCAGGCCCTGTCATTTCTCTCTGATTCAGCCATCAAAGCCATTGTTGTGTTTAATGACGTAAGGATAATTATTATGAAGATCAATGAGATAACATGGAAAGTGTTTGGCAAACCTTAAATTCACAAGCTAGATACGTTTAAGTATTGGTAATTATTATGAACCTGGAACCTTTCAAAATTCCCTTCATCAGATGAGCACAGGTCTAGCTGTCTACCTTCTAGTGGTTGGTTAAAACTTTTCCCCAATAACATGAAAGGTTTTGCAAAATAGAAGTTATGAAATACCCGGCAGACAGTGGGGCTTAAAGTATCCCTTTTGATTTGAAAAGAATTGTGTGTGGTTTTTATGCCCCTGTGAACAACTTTAAAATAATTATTTTGAGGGAATTGAAACAGTATTGCTGTAGTGCAAAAAATACTGGCTTTGGAGTCAAAGGACCCAGTTCTACTGCTTACTCCTTGTGGGATTTTCCTTTCTGGGACTCATCTATAAAATGAGGGAACAGGGTTAAATTTATCTTCAAAGCACATTTTGACATAAATACTTTCAGTAAGAATGCTTACTGGAATTTGCCCTCCAAAGCTACCTTGTACTGCTCATTCTGCATATTCTGTTATGAAAGAATCCTTGAAAGGGGCCCATAATCAGGTATTAAACCAAGAGCTTAGTTTACCAACTATACAGTCAAGTGCTTCTGACAAGAATTGAAATATGTAGGGCAGCTAGGTGGTACAGTGGATAAAATACCAACCCTGGAGTCAAGAAGAGTCAAGTTCAAATTCTACCTCAGACGGTAGCTGTATGATGTTGAACAAGTCACTTAACCCCATTGCCTCACAAAAAAAAAAATGAAAAACAAAAAAGAAATGTGAGAAGCTGGGCAGCAAGTAGGAAATCTATCAGAAAAGTCTAGCTGTGACTATTACCTTTTCATTATTCCGTGTTAACTTTTGTTTTAAATATTCAAAATTTTAAAATTAACATTATATACTTTTTTCTAGATGAAAATGAATTGGTACTTATAACTACAAAGAATGACTTTTACTATGGAACTCTGGGATTGCTATCAACTTCTATAATTAAAGTAAGTATTTTTTTTTAGAGAAAGACAATAAGAGAACTATATACAAGCCATGGTGTTGAGCTTCAAAGCTCATTGCCTGTGTGACCAGGGATAAGTTATTTCTGTTTTTTTACTTACTTGCACTTTCTGTTATTTAGTCATTTTAATTGTGTCTGAGTCTTCATAATCCCATTTGGTGTTTTCTTGGCAGAAATACTGGAGCATTTTGCCATTTCCTTCTCCAGCTCATAGATGAGGAAACTGAGGCAAACAGGGTTAAGTGACTTTTTATTTTTGTTTCTAACACATCAGGGTTTCTGGTCAAAAGAAAAAAACAATTGCTATACATCTGGGAGCTGTCTTTCTTTGTAATGTAGTGACTTTAAGGCTTGCTAAACCCCAAGATATCTTCCCAGATTTCTGTGATCAAAGTTTACTTTCCTTTGGGCAGAGTACCTGCAGCTAAGGGTGTGATAACCTGTGTGGAAAGAAAGGAAGGAAAAAGAGAGGAAAGGAGAGGAAAAAGGAGTGGGCCAGCTGTAGATCAGCTCTTACCATTCATATGGGTTGTTGTTTGTCCTTTGTTCTTTTTTTTTTAATTTTAAAGTATGTGCGTGCATTTATAAGGCAACTAATAAAATTAAGCAACATTTTTAAAATGAGTTAAATAAGCTACATTGCTGAGAATGGAGGTATAGGGCTTATTAACCCTTTGTTCTTAAAAAGGACAATGACATCAGGAATGTGATACTATGACATGAAAGTAAATTGAATTTAAGTGAGGAAGGGCTTTGCAAAGTCACCAATCTCACTTTCTCTTCTGGCCATCTGGGCTGGGTGGCCAGATAAGATCAGGACAACTGATGATGACACCTCTCCCTATTGGTAAAATAGATTTCTATACCCAACCGAGTGTGTGTATGTATGTATGAATGGATGGATGGATGGATGTATATACTCTTCCTTCTTTTGATGAGAGTGAGATTTAAATACTGCCTGCCAGCCCCTACCATTTTCCTTCTTCCTTGTATGCCTTTTTTATCTAAGAAATATTCCCCCATTCTGTCTCCTTTTCCCTTTCTTCCAGTAAATATGTCTTTCTTACCTCTTCATTTTTGTTTTTGGAGACCTTTCCAACATAATCAACTGGCATTATTATCTATGTAAACTCCTTTTAACTGACTTAATCATAAATTTTTTTGATATCACATGGATCATCATCCCATATAAGATATAAAAAGTTTAACTTTATTGATTCCCTTTTGATTTCTCTTTTATATGCTTGAGTCTTGTATTTGAAAATCAAATTTTCTATTCAGTTCTGATCAGAAATCAGGAATGCTTGGAAGTCCTCTATTTCATTAAATATTCATCCCCCCCCCCCCACCAAAGAATTATCTTCTTGGTTGTCATCCTAGATCCTTTGCCTTCCAGAATATAATTTTCCAAACTTTTTGCTCTTTTAACATGGAAAACACAAAATCTTGTGTGAACCTGACTTTGGCTCCATAAAATTTTAATTTATTTCTTTTTTTATTGTAAGGCAAATGGGGTTAAGTGACTTGCCCAAGGCCACACAGCTAGGTAATTATTAAGTGTCTGAGACCAGATTTGAACCCAGGTACTCCTGACTCCAGGGCCGGTGCTTTATCCACTATGCCACCTAGCCGCCCCCTAATTTATTTCTTTATGACTTCTTGCATTATTTTTTTACTTTGGAAGGTAATTTTGGTTATAATATTCCTGGGAGTTTTCATTTGGGGATTTTTTTCGGTAAGTGGTCAGTAGATTCTTTTAATTTCTATTTGAAGAGAATGGTGCTGAGATAGTGGTTTTCCTTGATGATTTCTTGAAATATGATGACTAAGCTCTTTTTTTTTTTAAATCATGGTAGTCTAATAATTCTTAAATTATATCTCCTCAATCTATTTCCAGGTCAATTGTTTTTCCCATGAGTTATTAAACATTTTCTTCTATTGTTCATTTTTTGTCTTTGCTTTTTTCTTGATGTCCCATGAAGTCATTAACTTCCTTTTGCCTATTTTTTAACATTCATTTTTTTTTTATTTTAAGGCAACAGGGTTAAGTGACTTGCCCAAAGTCACAAGCTAGGCAATTATTAAGTATTTGAGGTCACATTTGAACTCAGATCCTCCCAACTCCAGGGGCAGTGCTCTATCTATTTCACTGCCTAGTTGCCCCTTCCTTTTGCCTATTTTAGGAATTATTTTCTTAAATGAGCTATTATATTTCTCTCCCCCCACTAAATTTGAAAAATTGTAGGGTTTTTTATTTTTTATTTTTTTTAGGTTTTTGCAAGGCAGATGGGGTTAAGTGGCTTGCCCAAGGCCACATAGCTAGATAATTATTAAGTGTCTGAGACTGGATTTGAACCCAGGTACTCCTGACTCCAGGGCCGGTGCTTTATCCACTACGCCACCTAGCCGCCCCAAATTGTAGGTTTTTAAGGTGTAATTTTATATTTTTGTGTCTCTTGTCAATCTGTTAATTTTCTTTTTATAATTATTATGCATTACTCTCATTTCCTTTCTCAAATTTTCCTCTACCACATTTATCTCTTTTTTGAACGCTTCTAGAAATTCTTTTGGGTTTGTGTTCAAAGCAGCATTTTTTCCTTCAAGGCATTGATTGTAACTGTTTTCACATTATTGTTTTTTTCTGAGTTTATATCTGGGTCTTCCCTGCCACCATAGTAACTTTTTATGATGTGACAAGTGAAAGATGAAATGACTGAGGAAACAAAAGTTCAAACTCCTAAGTATATCAGTTTATTAAGCAATGCATGCCAGTT